>NC_069502.1:186107524-186744043 GCF_027579735.1 Bombina bombina
TTACTTCCAAAAGGCCTCCGTCTCATAGGCTGTCATGCCTATCAAGTACAGAACTTGTAAATAGCTTCTATGTGGATTACTTTCAGTGGGAAAATACCAATGCAGCAAAGTCCCATAAACACAGTACTGTGTACACGTACCAGTTAGGGTATATCCGATCCAAACCCCTCATATAGGGTGTACCACGGATGTCAGGAAACTCCTCCTACTGGCTATTTGGTAGATGAAAGGTCCACATATAGCGAATAAAGGATATATCTTGCAAAAGGTTGTCTTCATAACAGAGTATCCAAGAGCCACATTAAAGCAAGTGGCATAACACACTGAGTGCCAACGTCACGTACGTTTCACTCCCACCATAGACTTGTGTGTCAGGGGCTTCATCAGGGCATAATCAACCTTCCAGAACCACTTCTTTTATAGCACCTGTCTGTGCTCAGGTGATCCCCACAGGATTCCCCTTAAGGTGGACTTTACCATCATAAGGATTATATATACAAAAGGACTGCCCATATCACTATGCAGTTAGTAACAATGTTACAACATAATTCCTAATTAATAAAAATTTTTATATATATATGTGTCACTACTGCTTACTTAATGTTACATATTTGATACCGATCTGTTTATATGGCGCTCAATTTCACATACATAGTATTCATACATTAGAGAAAAACCAACGGTTATATGGAAAGGGAACACACTTTAATTTACAGAAAGCAGGCATACTTCAATTTATGAGGATGAGGAGGGCGATTCCTTTGCAGAGGAATGGAATGGGAAGCTCTCCTCGTGCTCCCTTGATTTGATGGATATGATGATCAAAAGAAATGAGAAAAGGCTAGAAAAAGTGAAAATGGAAGCAGAGAAAGCGTTGGAAAGGGTTAATACATTTGATGGTGACTCTAATTTTGAGAAATGTAATGGGGAAACTAGCGCTAATGTAGCAAGACTGAAGAGTGATATTAAAACTAGGAAATGTCAAAAATTTAGAAGAGATCAGGAGGATTATAAAAATAATAAAGTGTATGTGTACAAGTCACAAAAGGGGTCATATGACTCGGGGACTGATGCCTCAGATTCTGAATCAAATACCTCTGAAAAAAACTCCTCTGGTTTAGGCCCAGAAGCAGGGGGAGAAGGGGCAAAAAGAAAAGAACTATCTGGGTTACCGATGAGGGAAAGTTTGTATAGTGCCACCCCTTGCTCTCACGTGACCAATCACACAAGAGCATTGCCTGTCAATTCCTCAAGGCAACCAAGTTCTGGGTAATTTAATTCCACCACCTCTTTGGTGCTGCTTCTTAACTTGATGCTTACATGGTGACGGTCTCCACTGTTTGATAATTGGAGCCTGTTGAGTTCCGCTTTTTGATAACTGGAGCCCATTAGGCTTTGCGGTGAGTGGTGCAACAAATGACATACTCTAATGAATTAGAGCACTTCATTCCTGCACCACAATGTCCCTTTAGGTATGTAGATATGTTACATGTATTTTCAAAAGTTTTTGTGTTTTTAGCTTTACTTTTATTTAATTTTTTTCATATTTTTTTTAAACATTTTCCTTCATCCCAGTCTATAGCATAGTTTCTTCATTTTACCATGCAATCCTCAAGGGTCTAGTTTACTTTAGTTAGAGTAGCACCAGCCATCCCTAGTGAAGAGAGATGATATCCGCAGTTGCTGGCTAATAAGTATTTAAACTTTAGTATTTTTATGGCATCATGAGTCCTTATGCATGAAAACCAAGGAGCACTGCAAAAGGTCAAAAGAGGAAATTTATAGGCTTTACACTGCTCCTTTTCTGCAAAATCTATTAAAGATAATTATTCTATGAAAATGCATTCGCTGTTGTTACACAATATGCCACATATAATTACGAAATTTCTAGTTATACTGCCAGTGCAAAATGAATACTTGCTTAGAAAGTTCAGATTTAAATTTGTCTCCATTTTTAAACGGTTGAAGTCTTTTAAATGTTGAGAAATTTGTATTGAAACATTTAGTTAATTCAAACCACAATGAGGAAACTATTCAGATACAGAATTCAGTTTTTAGAACACTGCAATAGCAATATAATGACAATTAAATAAAAGACTAAGATCATGAATGGAGCATTATTTAGAGCTTTCACTCGTGCGCTAATTGGGCTAGAAGTAAATTTTTTGTGCGTGTTGGGTTGCGCTTTAAAAGTGAAAAGTTATCGCTAACCTGATGCACACAAAAAGCTGAAGTTAGAATATTGTGTGAGTGATAACCTATTCCTCCATAGCAGTCAATTGGGGGGGGGGGGGACTCTCATGATAACTCGAACGCATATTCTCAAGTGCTCCAACCAACTTAAAATATGCATATTTCACATTCCAATGTTCTGCACATAGAAGAATATGTTCTATTTATTCATAAATACATATTCTACATATATTTGATGTTTTTTTGGTACAATATATATCTATACCTATACATAGATGATTCTATATAGGTATAGATATATACAGATATATATAGGAATATCTATTTCAAAATGCATAGAACATATTCTTCTATGTGAAGAACATTGGAATGTCAAAATGTTTACAGTAAATACACAATATACAGCATCTCTCATTCTATTGGCTAATTCGATTTGGCCAATAGAATGAGAGCTGCTTAAATCCTATTGGCTGATGAATAGCCAATAGGATTTTAGCAGCCCTAATTCCTATTGGCTGATTCAAAATTTTCAGCCAATAGGAATGCAAGGGACTCCATCTTGAATCGCGATTCGGTGTATGGCGGCGACCGTATGAAGAGGATGCTCCATGCCGGATGTCTTCAGGATGGACCCACTTCGTGCCTCCGGGATCAAGATAGAAGATGCCGCCGGGATGAAGATTGAAGAGGCCGCCTGGATGAAGATCTCTCATCGCTTGGATCAGGACTTCGCCGCCGGGATGAAGATTGAAGAGGTTGCCTGGGTGAAGACTTCTCGCCACCTGGATGAGGACTTCAATGCCGGGATGAAGATCGTTCACGCGGGACTTCAAAAACTGTAAGTGGATCATCAGGCGGTTAGTGTTAGGCTTTTTTAAGGGTTTTTTGTGTGTTTTTTTTCTTTTTGTTTAGGGTCTGGGCAGTAGAAGAGCTAAATACCCATGCCCATACAAATGCCCTTTTCAGGGCAATGGGTAGCTTAGGCTTTTTTAGAATTAGGTTTTTTATTTTGGGGGGTTGGTTGGGTGGTAGGTTTTACTGTTGGGGGTTTTTGTGTTATTTTTACAGGTAAAAGAGCTGATTTCTTTGGGGCAACGCCCCACAAAAGGCCCTTTTAAGGGCCATTGGTAGTTGATTGTAGGCTAGGGTTTGTTTTTTTATTTTGGGTGGGCTTTTTTATTTTGATAGGGCTATTAGATTAGCTGTAATTCTTTTTTATTTTGGATAATTTCGTTTTTTATTTTTTGTAATTTAGTGTATGTTATTTTTTGTAACTTAGTATTTTTTTTGTTTTGTAATTAGATACTTTGTACTTTTTAGAGTAGTGTTAGGATTTTTTTAATGTGTAGTTTAGTTTTATTTAAT
This sequence comes from Bombina bombina, assembly GCF_027579735.1. Lineage (NCBI taxonomy): Eukaryota > Metazoa > Chordata > Amphibia > Anura > Bombinatoridae > Bombina > Bombina bombina. The sequence continues at coordinate 186,111,083 of NC_069502.1, forward strand.
TGGTAGTTAGTTTAATTTTAGTTTAATAATTATATTAATTTAATTGTTAGTTTAAACTTAGTTTTTTTTTAATTTGACAGGTAAATTTTAATCTAATTTAACCTAGGGAAATTGTAATTTTGAAATAAAGTTAGGGGGGGCGTTAGGTTTAGGGGTTACTAGTTTAAATTAGTTTATTGTGATGTGGGGGCTTTCGGTTTAGGGGTTAATAGTTTAATTTAGTATATTTCGCCGTGGGGGGCTTTCGGTTTAGGGGTTAATAGGTTTATTATAGTGGAGGCGGTGTAGGGCTTAATAACTATAGTATAGTGGGGGCGATGTGGGTAGATGGCAGATTAGGGGTTAATAATATTGAAATAGTGTTTGCGATGTGGGAGGCGGCAGGCTTAGGGGTTAATACGTTTATTATAGTGGTGACGATGTCGGGGAGCGGCGGAATAGGGGTTAATTTTTTTGTGGCTGCGATGTCGGGAGCGGCAGATTAGGGGTTAAAAACTTTAAAATAGTGTTTGCAATGCAGGAGGGCCTCAGTTTAGGGGTTAATAGGTAGTTTATGGGTGTTAGTGTACTTTTTAACACTTTAGTTATGAGTTTTATGTTACAGCTTTGTATCGTAAAACTCATAACTACTGACTTTAGATGGCGGTACAGATCTTGTCACTTTAGGCTGTAACGCTTGCTTTTTAGCCTCACCGCAAAACTCGTCATACCAGCGCTATGGGAATCCCATTGAAAAAAGTAATTTTTAGGAGTGCGGTACTGACATTGCGTTACAGGCTAAAAGGCTTGCGGTACACCTATACCGACAAGACTTGTAATGGCTGCGGTGCTGTTTTAACGCTGAAAATACCATATTTTCAGCGTTAAAAGACGAACGCACAAACTTATAATCTAGGTGATTATTGTCTATACAGTGTATGTGTACATATGTACTGCTGTGTTTATATGTGTATATATGTCTGTAAATACATATATACACATATAAATACATAAATGCATATGTACACACATATAAATATATTTTTAAAACATGAATATACATGAATATGTATGAGCGGGAGAGAGTTTAGAATCCAGGACTGTCCCATACAAATTAGGATAATTGGGAGGTCTGGATTTGTCCCTATCTAGTATTGTCAATAGAGTTGATTCTATGGGGGATATTTATCAAGCCGTCAACCTGAAATACGCTGTAATTTCGTAGTGTAATTGTGGCGAGCTTGATTCAACCTAGTTATCAAAGCCTACAGACCGGCAAAAGTTAAAATCTGTGTCATGATTTTGTCCGTTCATCGCCGTGTCACCGCGGCTCCCGGATCTTCTCTGAGTAAATGACGTCACGTTGCTTAGCAACGTGACGCTTCCTCCGACACACCCCTCTGATGATGTCGCCGCTCCTGCCTTTAAACCACGGCGGGAGATCTTACTCGGGGCCCGTTTGTTTGTTCCCCTTGGAGTTTGTGAGTACCATACCAAATTCTGTTTTACATTCCTGTGTACCGACTTCTGCCTACCTGACCAAGCCTTTTGCCTTAACCCTACTACTGATGTTTGGATACCGACTTCTGCCTGCCTGACCTTGCTTTTGCCTTAACCCTGCTACTGTTATTTGGATACCGACTTCTGCCTGCCTGACCTTGATTTTGCCTTATTCTACTACTGATGTTTGGATACCGACTACTGCCTGCCTGACCTTGCTTATGCCTTTCTGTTTATTATAAGCCTACTTAAAGGGACATTTACTTTCAAGCTGCAAAAGAGAACTTTGCCTTTCTGTTTGTTATAAGCCTGCTTAAAAGGACATTTACTTTCAAGCTGCAAAAGAGAACTTTGCCTTTCTGTTTGTTATAAGCCTGCTTAAAGGGACATTTACTTTCACAAGCTGCAAAAGAGAGCTTAGCCTTTGTGTTTGTTATAAGCCTGCTTAAAGGGACATTTACTTTCAAGCTGCAAAAGAGAACTTTGTCTTTCTGTTCGTTGCAAACCTGCTTAAAGGATCTTTTACTTTTTCAAGCTGCAAGAGAGAACTTTGCCTTTCTGTTACAAGCCTGCTTAAAGGGATATTTTCAAAACTCAAATAAGAGCATTATCTTTGTATTTTTCTAACCATCTTAAAGGGACGTTTTTTCCTTTGTGGCTTCCTTGCATACTGGAACAATTATTATTTTTGTTACCATTCTCATCTGTTTCCTGAGTGGGTCACGTCCTGGTTATTTCTCAGTGTGCTAGCGTGTGCTTTCTATTCACGCTAGCAGTTGGGTTGCATCCCGGACTGATTCCTAAACGGCTGACATTACAAACGGGCCATAAATGGACCCCACTGAATTATCCATGGCCGTGGCTCACCAGGGACAGCTATTGGGATCTCATGCAACCCACTTGCAGTCTCTGGACACTAAACTTGATCAAATAACTGCTCTATTACAAAATTTGGTTGCTACTGCACCTCCCAATCCTAAAGCCAATCCTAATCCTATTGAGGCATTACCTCCTTCGATTCCTAACAATCAGTCTCAGGTACAACTGAGTCCTAGGATACCTCTTCCGGATAAATATGATGGGAATCCTGAAGAATGTAGAGGCTTTTTGAATCAATGCCGTCTCCATTTCCGGAATAGCCCTAATCTTTTTGCTACTCCCTCTTCTAGAATCACATTTCTTATTTCCTTAATGAAAGGAAAAGCCTTGGCTTGGGTATCACCTTTGCTAGAAAAGAATGACCCTATACTTTTGGATGTTGATACATTTCTCTCTATGTTTTCAAATGTATTTGATAAACCTGGAAGGTCATCTGCTGCTGAAGCCACTCTCTTGGATTTACGTCAAGGTAGTCAACCAGTTTTTCAATACGCTATTGAGTTCCGCACCCTTGCCTCTGAAACTACTTGGAATCAGGGAGCTCTTAGAGCCGCTTTTCGAAAAGGACTTTCTGAGCGACTCAAGGATGAATTAGTGTATCGGGAACTTCCAGAATCCTTAGAAGCCTTAATAAATCTTTGTATCAGTCTTGACGCCAGATTTCGTGAACGCCAACAAGAAAAGGATAGAACACAGAGGTCTTCAACTCGAACTCCTTTTCGTTTGGCTCCTCGTTTTTCTAATCCAGTCACTCCTGCCTCTCCTACTCCTGATCAGGCTGAACCCATGGAAGTGGGAAGTATAAAATTAACTGAGACTGAACGCTTGAGAAGACGGACTCTTGGCTTGTGTTTGTACTGTGGCCTTAAAGGGCATTTATTAAGGGATTGTCCTACTAGGCCAGTAAAAGCCAGGGCTTAACTCTAGTCCAGGGAACTGAGTTAAGCCAAAACAGTTGTCATTCCCTATACAAGAAACTTTTTGTTCCAGTAACCCTTCAAATTGGACATAGTAAGATTCATACCCAAGCTCTTATCGATTCTGGTGCTGGAGGAGTGTTCATTGACTCTACATTCGTCTCTACTCACTCTATACCCTTACTAAAGAAAGAGTATTCAATTTCAGTCTCTACGGTCAGTGGAGATCCTTTGGGTTCTGGATATATTCAGTTTGCTACTCAACCCTTACTTCTCACCGTAGGAATACTTCATTCCGAGACAATTTGTTTTGATGTCATTCCCACTCCTCAATTTCCCGTTATCTTGGGACTACCCTGGCTTCAAGTTCACAATCCTACTTTTTCTTGGACTTTCGGTGAACTCACCTCCTGGGGATCTACATGCCAGACTAAATGTCTTCAAAAGATCACCAAGTTACCACTCACTATTGCTCTCACTATCGAAACTCCGGACTCCCTACCTATGCCTTATCATGACTTTGTGGATGTTTTCTCCAAAAAAGAAGCTGAGCGTCTTCCTCCTCACTGCCCTTTTGATTGCCCCATTGATCTCCTTCCCGGGGCTACCTATCCTCGAGGCAAGACATATCCACTTTCTAAACCTGAAAACATGGCTTTGGAAGAATATATTAAAGACAATTTGGCTAGAGGATTTATTCGACCCTCCTCTTCCCCTGTAGGGGCTGGTTTCTTTTTTGTAGGAAAGAAGGATGGCGGTTTAAGACCCTGTATTGATTACAGAGGATTAAATCAGATTACCATCAAGAACAGTTATCCTCTACCCCTTATTCCTGAACTTTTTACTTACCTTCAGGGAGCCACCATATTCACCAAACTTGATCTACGTGGTGCATACAATCTGATCCGTATACGCAAAGGAGATGAGTGGAAGACTGCTTTTAACACTCGATTTGGGCATTACGAATATCTGGTCATGCCCTTCGGCTATGCAATGCTCCGGCGGTTTTCCAACATTTTGTAAACAAGATCTTTCGTGATTTTTTGAATATCTTTGTCATCATATACCTTGACGATATTTTAATTTTTTCTCAGAACCACCAAGATCATGTGTACCACGTCAAGAAAGTACTTCAACGTTTAAGAGATTTCCATCTGTTTGCTAAACTGGAGAAATGTTCTTTCCATCAAAAATCCATACCCTTTCTGGGTTATGTAATATCGGCATCTGGATTTGAAATGGATCCTACTAAACTTTCTGCCATCTTGGATTGGCCTAGACCTGATTCTTTGAAGGCTTTACAACGTTTTCTGGGCTTCGCCAACTACTACAGGAAGTTCATCAAGGATTTTGCTACTGTTACTTCTCCCCTTACTTCTCTCACTAGAAAAGGACAAAACTGTAAAAGATGGCCTCCTGAGGCTATAGAAGCTTTTGAGTCTCTCAAAGAAGCTTTTTCCTCTGCACCTATTCTCCGTCACCCAAATCCAGATTTTCAGTTTATCCTGGAAGTTGATGCTTCCTCTGTTGCTGCTGGAGCTGTTCTGTCTCAACGAATACCGGAGACTGGAAGGATTCATCTTGTTGCTTTTTTCTCTAAAAAATTCACTCCTTCTAAATTTAACTATGACGTAGGGAATAAAGAGTTGCTTGCCATCAAAATGGCCTTGGATGAATGGAGGCATTGGTTGGAAGGTACTTCTTTGCCATTTACCATACTCACTGATCATAAGAACCTTCTTTATCTTCAAACGGCCAAACGATTGAATTCCAGGCAAGCACGCTGGTCATTATTTTTCTCCCGGTTTCACTATAATTTGTCTTACATACCTGGTTCAAAAAATATTAAAGCAGACGCCCTTTCCAGACAATTTCAAGATACCCCAGTTCCTGAGTCTGGTACCATTCTCCAACCTCATGAAGTCATAGCCCAGCTAACAACTTCTTGGTTACAAGATTTACAGTCTGCTCAAAGGAATCTTCCTTTGTCCTGTAAACCTCCCGATGGTTTACTCTTTGTTCCTGAACGCCTTCGTTCCAAGATTCTATTTTGGGCTCATGATAGTCCCCTTTCTGGACATCCTGGCATCAGTATTACCACTCGAAATCTCAAACAGCATGTCTGGTGGCCTACTCTCTCTCAAGATGTTAAGGATTACGTCTCAGTATGCACACAATGTGCCATGAACAAAACTCCTCGCCAACTTCCTTCAGGGTTGCTTCAACCATTGCCCATACCTCATCAGCCTTGGACTCATGTATCCATGGACTTCATTACCGACCTTCCCTTGTCAGCTGGAAACAATACTATTTGGGTGGTGGTCGACAGGTTCTCTAAGACTGCTCATTTTGTACCCTTACCAGGATTACCATCTGCCAAAAGACTCTCTGAACTTTTTATTTCACATATTGTAAGAATCCATGGATTTCCTCTAGATATTGTTTCAGATAGAGGGGTACAGTTTGTTTCTCGATTTTGGAGATCACTTTGTAAACATTTTGGAACTACAATATCCCTGTCTACTTCTCATCATCCACAATCTAACGGCCAGACTGAAAGGGTAAACCAGTGTCTTGAAACATATCTTAGACATTATGTGGATCATTATCACTCTAACTGGACTTCTTACCTTCCTTTGGCTGAATTGGCTCATAATGCCCGGTACAATTCCTCCCTTCAGACCTCTCCGTTTCATGCGGCTTACGGATATCAGCCCAGAACATTTCCTTTGCATACTTCTTCCACAGTGAATCCTGCTTCTGATCTTACTGCCCGAAGATTAACTCGACATTGGAGGAGAATACATCGTATCCTTTCTGTAGCTTCTAAGCGTTACAAGTTCTTTTCAGATCTTCGACGGAAGAAGGCTCCCAAGTATCGCCCTGGTGATAAAGTTTGGATTTCCTCTCGTTTTCTTCGCCTGAAACAACCTTCTAATAAATTGGGACCACGATACGTGGGTCCTTTCCGAATACTGGGTCAGGTGTGTTCCACTGCTTATCGGGTAGCTTTACCCAAGACTCTCAAAGTCCATCCGGTATTCCACGTTTCTCTTCTAAAACCTATGATGACTAACAGGTATTCTAAACCTTTTTCTAAACCTCCACCTCTATTTGTGCATGGACACCCTGAGTTTGAGATCAGCCATATTCTAAATTCCAAGCTTCGTGGCAAGAAATTGTATTATCTCATTCATTGGAAAGGTTATCCAGTCACGGAACGATCTTGGGAACCGGCTCATCAGGTAAATGCTCCTACTTTAATCAAGGCCTTCCACAAGACTCATCCTGATAGGCCTGGTCCTGTCCCCCGGAGGGGTCCTTGAGGAGGGGGGTGCTGTCATGATTTTGTCCGTTCATCGCCGTGTCACCGCGGCTCCCGGATCTTCTCTGAGTAAATGACGTCACGTTGCTTAGCAACGTGACGCTTCCTCCGACACACCCCTCTGATGACGTTGCCGCTCCTGCCTTTAAACCACGGCGGGAGATCTTACTCGGGGCCCGTTTGTTTGTTCCCCTTGGAGTTTGTGAGTACCATACCAAATTCTGTTTTATATTCCTGTGTACCGACTTCTGCCTACCTGACCAAGCCTTTTGCTTTAACCCTACTACTGATGTTTGGATACCGACTTCTGCCTGCCTGACCTTGCTTTTGCCTTAACCCTGCTACTGTTATTTGGATACCGACTTCTGCCTGCCTGACCTTGATTTTGCCTTATTCTACTACTGATGTTTGGATACCGACTACTGCCTGCCTGACTTTGCTTATGCCTTTCTGTTTATTATAAGCCTGCTTAAAGGGACATTTACTTTCAAGCTGCAAAAGAGAACTTTGCCTTTCTGTTTGTTATAAGCCTGCTTAAAAGGACATTTACTTTCAAGCTGCAAAAGAGAACTTTGCCTTTCTGTTTGTTATAAGCCTGCTTAAAGGGACATTTACTTTCACAAGCTGCAAAAGAGAGCTTAGCCTTTGTGTTTGTTATAAGCCTGCTTAAAGGGACATTTACTTTCAAGCTGCAAAAGAGAACTTTGTCTTTCTGTTCGTTGCAAACCTGCTTAAAGGATCTTTTACTTTTTCAAGCTGCAAGAGAGAACTTTGCCTTTCTGTTACAAGCCTGCTTACAGGGATATTTTCAAAACTCAAATAAGAGCATTATCTTTGTATTTTTCTAACCAGCTTAAAGGGACGTTTTTTCCTTTGTGGCTTCCTTGCATACTGGAACAATTATTATTTTTGTTACCATTCTCATCTGTTTCCTGAGTGGGTCACGTCCTGGTTATTTCTCAGTGTGCTAGCGTGTGCTTTCTATTCACGCTAGCAGTTGGGTTGCATCCCGGACTGATTCCTAAACGGCTGACAATCTGTGACGTAACATACGATCCGCCGGTCTCAATCCGACACAGATTGATGTTTACGTCATTACAGATGTTCCGAATACACATTCAGCACTATTTGACACTTTTTAAAAGTTATCAAATAGTTAACCGGTACGCTCGCGGCTATTCCGGCCCAGCGTACTTGGTTTTCAATCCACCACCCTGGATGCCGCGGATGCCATAGGAATCAATGGGAGTCAGCCAATAGGAATGCAAGGGACGCCATCTTGACGCGTCCCTTGCATTGAAGATTCAGTGTACAGCAGAGACAGTATGAAGAGGATCCTCCGTGCCGGATGTCTTCAGGATGGACCCGCTCCGTGCCTCCGGGATCAAGATAGAATATGCCGGCGGTATGAAGATTGAAGAGGTTGCCTGGATGAAGATTTCTCGCCGCTTGGATCAGAACTTCGCCGCCAGGATGAAGATTGAAGAGGCCGCCTGGGCGAAGACTTCTTGCCACCTGGATGAGGACTTCAATGCCGGGATGAAGATCGTTCAAGCGGGACTTCAAAAACTGTAAGTGGATCGTCAGGCGGTTAGTGCTAGGCTTTTTTAAGGGTTTTTTGTATGTTTTGTTTTGTTTTAGTTTAGGGTCTGGGCAGTAAAAGAGCTAAATGCCCTTTTCAGGGTAATGGGTAGCTTAGATTTTTTTAGAATAAGGTTTTTTATTTTGGAGGGTTGGTTGGGTGGTGGATTTTACTGTTGGGGGGGTCTTTGTGTTTTTTTTTACAGGTAAAAGAGCTGATATCTTTGGGGCAATGAACCACAAAAGGCACTTTTAAGGGCCATTGGTAGTTTATTGTAGGCTAGGGGGGGGGTTTATATTGGGTGGGCTTTTTCATTTTGATAGGGCTATTAGATTAGCTGTAATTTTTTTTATTTGGATAATTTCGTTTTTTATTTTTTGTAATTTAAGTGTTTGTTATTTTTTGTAATTTAGCATTTTTTTTGTTTTGTAATTAGATACTTTGTACTTTTTAGAGTAGTTTTAGGATTTTTTTAATGTGTAGTTTAGTTTTATTCAATTGGTAGTTAGTTTAATTTTAGTTTAATAATTATATTAGTTTAAACTTAGTTTTTTTTAATTTGACAGGTAAGTTTTAATTTAATTTAAGCTAGGGAAATTGTAATTTTAATATAAAGTTAGGAGGCGTTAGATTTAGGGGTTACTAGTTTAAATTAGTTTATTGCGATGTGGAGGCTTTCAGTTTAGAGGTTAATAGTTTAATTTAGTATATTTCGTTGTGGGGGCTTTTGGTTTACGGGTTAATAGGTTTATTATAGTGGAGGCGGTGTAGGGCTTAATAACTTTAGTATAGTGGGGGCGATGTGGGCGGACGGCAGATTAGGGGTTAATAATATTTAAATAGAGTTCGCAATGCGGGAAGGCGGCGGTTTAGGGGTTAATACGTTTATTATAGTGGTGACGATGTCGGGGAGCAGCGGAATAGGGGTTAATTTTTTTGTGGCTGCGATGTCGGGAGCGGCAGATTAGGGTTTAAAAACTTTTGTTTGCGATGCAGGAGGGCCTCGTTTAGGAGTTAATAGGTAGTTTATGGGTGTTAGTGTACTTTTTAACACTTCAATTATGAGTTTTATGTTACAGCATTGTATCGTAAAACTCATAACTACTGTCTTTAGATGGCGTTACAGATCTTGTCATTTTAGACTGTAACGCTCACTTTTTAACCTCACCACAAAACTCGTAATACCAGCGCTATGGGAATCCCATTGAAAAACATAATTTTTATGAGTGCTGTACTGGCGTTGCGTTACAGGCTAAAAGGCTTGCGGTACACCTATACCGACAAGACTTGTAATGGCTGCGGTGCTGTTTTAACGCGCAAAATACCATATTTTCAGCGTTAAAAGACGAACGCACAAACTTGTAATCTAGGTTATTATTGTCTATACAGTGTATGTGTACATATGTTTTGATGTGTTTATATGTGTATATATGTCTGTAAATACATATATACACATATAAATACATAAATGCATATGTACACACATATAAATATATTTTTTAAACATGTATATGTATGAGCGGGAGAGAGTTTAGACTCCAAGACCGTCCCATACAAATTAGGATAATTGGGAGGTCTGGGTTTGTCCCTATCTAGTATTGTCAATAGAGTTGATTCTATGGGGGATATTTATCAAGCCATCAACCTGAAATATGCTGGAATTCCGCAGCGTAATTGTGGTGAGCTTGATTCAACCTAGTTATCAAAGCCTACAGACGTCAAAAGTTGAAATCTGTGACGTAACATACGATCCGCCGGTCTCAATCCGACACAGATCGATGCTTACGTCATTACAGATGTTCCGAATACACATTCGGCACTATTTGACACTTTTTAAACATTAAGAGGTATGCTCGCGGCTCTTCCCGCCCAGCGTACCTGGTTTTCAATCCGCCACCCTGGAGGCCGCGGATGCCATAGGAATCAATGGGAGTCTGAAAGCAGCGAAAGCTTATGTTCGATGCTGCCAGATATCCCATTGATTTCTATGGTAGAAAACCAGTTACGTTTACACCTAACATAAGCCCCAAGTCTAAACACCCCTAGTCTGCCGCCCTGACATCGTCACCACCTACATAATGTTATTAACCCCTATCCCGCCACTCCCGGACTCACCGCAACTAAATAAAAGTATTAACACCTATCCCTCTGCTCCCGGACCCCACCGCAACTAAATAAATGTATTAACCCCTAAACCCCTGGCCTCTTACATCACTACCACTTACTAAACCTATTAACCCCTTAACCTAACAACCCGCTAACTTTACATTAAAATTACAACATCCCTATCTTATGATAAATTTAAACTTACCTGTAGAATTAAATTAAACTATATTAAACTATTAATTAACCTACTCTAACTATTATACTAAAATTAAATTAAACTATATTAAACTATTAATTAACCTACCCTAACTATTATACTAAAATTACATTAAATTACAATTAAATTAACTATATTACATATTTAAAAACCTAACCCTGGCTCTGGGGGGCGGAGCCAGCCAGGAAAGAGAATGGACGCAACTCTGCTAAGCTCCCAAATATAATATGACTCAGGAGCTAAAAAACAGCTATAAGGAAGCGGGCAGGTAATAAAAATATAACTGGATTATTAGCAGTTCCAATATAAACTAGATCTCTCTTTATCACTATCTTCCTACCACCTTCCTAACGCTAGATTGAACCCTGAGGGTAGGCAGGCCTAAGACACCAAACAGCAAATATTAGAACTATAACCTGACCTCCGCCTGCCCCAAGGATCACACAGGTCTACGAATATCTGCTTACAGAAGGGGCAACATATGGGGATGAAGCCGTTAAAGCACATGAGCCATAACTAACTTGGAAGAAGTAGGCACAAACGGCACGAAAACCTCTATTGCTATCACTGGCATCGCAAGACCTGAGGAGGACAGAGGTCTACTCCAGTGTACTAGGCAGCATTGAAAGCCTCTGCACAGATGGAACTCATCTCCTTACTTTTAGAAGACCTAGCTGCCCGACTGGATCAGCATTATGCGGCCTGCATAGTTGCGCTCCACAACAGAGCCAACCTATCATTGGATGCTATCCCTCCAGTGGCTTCCTGCGATCCCAACATTGATGCCTTTTCTACCCGAGAAGGTGCAGAAGGGTCCTGGTATTGCCCCTCGGCGGCAGGCATCTCACACGCTCAGAGTGCACAATGGAGGGAACTTGCACCCAACGAAACTCACGCAGAGGAGATGGAGGTAGTCACTGACATCTCTCACACTGTCAGTTTGATGGAAACGCTGAGGAACACTGAAGCTGCTCAAGTATTCAGGGTCACTCATTTACCGGAGCAACTATGCAGTCCACTTAGTATGGCTATGCTGTCCTACGGGGATCATTTCACTATAATGCAGATTGGAGAGGATCTGAGCCCCCGATGCCTCCGGTCCACTGCAGACATACCCTTTTTTACATGTAGGGTAGTATGGATAATAAATGTGGAACTACTCCAGAACTATAAATATTACTCAGCTCTCAGAAAGTCATGTCACTAAGACATCCTGCATGAAGATCTAAACGTCTGAAGATAAGGATTATAGACTGTTTCATAAACCACAACATCTATAACTATCACCTATTCATGTTATGTGCTGTTCAACTTGTTGTCTCTTGTTAATTAATAATTGTTAAAAATTATAAACATATGGTACTCTTTATTTCATTCTTTAGGTCAGTTACTTGTTTGGGTCACTTTTTATACAGAAATTTTTTTATGCCATAAAGTGTCATAGGTTGTAGTGGGGGGTGCAGCTTGATACTTTACTGAAGGGCCATATTATCTCATCACTAATAATATTTTATGAGATTTTGCTGTCCATATTGATACATGTCCCTGCAAGTCCACATTTCTATATTATTGTCTAAAAAGGGATAATACCTTACACCATACTGCTGTATCTATGTTCTAATACTAGAAGTGAATGTATTTCACCAGTAAGACCCCTAGTAAGACATTGATGTGAGCTCTAACAATATTGCTGCATCCTTATACGTTGTTACTCCTGATCTTATGTTATTTCACAATTTGAAAGCATCCACTTGTATTTTTTACCATTGGTTACTTGTTAACTTGTCTATGTGTATGTTGAGAGGCAATTAATCTATAGTGTTATGTATTTAGTAACATTTTTTTTCTCCCACATCTAGACTAATTTAAGAGCAATCCACTAGTACCAACCCAGAGAGATTATACACAATGACACTCAGTAGGTACATGTAGAATATTGGCACCACTACTAAATAGAGTGATACTCTTCGCTCATTATATGTTTGGAGGAAACTTTAATAAGTGTGAAAGATAATCCCTAACAGACATTCTACCATAATTATCATAAGACCCAATTCCTATAAGCAAAATATCTACAATCTGGCCCAATGTGGTTATTGGAGATATTACTGTAGACTCAGTTTCTTACAGCTGTGTTTTACTGATCACATCCTGAATGCTCAATACACACTGGAAACAGCAACTTCTGGAGTAAGTGCTCGTGAAAACTGGGAATCTGCCTATTCCCCCAATTCACATAAAGCAACAACAAATGTCCACAGCACTTATTGATTTCTTATAATCTTTATTCCAAAACCATAAAAAAAGCAAAGTTCCGAGTCAGCAGACTCTTATTCATGCTATTTACACAATATTCAACTACACACTTTTTTTTTTTCCAAAATGTTTTTTATTGAGGTAATAAGCAATAATAACATAACAAGGACATGTGTTCAGACACAAATTGAAATTGGTAAGGGCAAACATACATTCCACATATATAAAATAAAGTTTAGTCCAATCCTCGAGGCACAAATATCACTATTAGACTTGTGGTATCTGCAATCATGGTACAACAATAACTATAGATATCAGAAAAGGCTTTAACTAAACCATATAATAATATCAGCCATAAAAGAGTAGGATCTGGTAGAGGCCACAATAGAATACCCAAAGCCTCCGCCACATCACTTGTGAAGTTTATATTCGGTGGACTTAGGGACTGATGTATGATAAGTGTTAGTGTCTGAACATGCTATCATGATGCCTCATTTTTTTTTAAATTTTTATTAGAAGTGAAGTTGGTCCCTGAATCGCTACACCCATCATCATATAGTTTGTCTATTTAAGGTAAATTACGGCATAATGGAGAGCTAGCTTTTTTATTTTGTTGGGGAGAAGAAAAGAAAGGAATACAGTGGGCTAGAGCCGCTCAAGTTAAGAAAGTAAGAGAGGGGTATGGGATGAGGGAAGGGAAGGGGGGGGGGGGCGAGGGGAAGAAAGGGATGGGGAGGTAAGGGAAGGGAGGGGGAGGTAAGGGAAGGGAGTGGGGTGGGAAGGAGAGTGGAGCCAGTTAGTTTGATTGTCTAGTGGGACCTCTGGAACTACAGGCCTTTTGGGTATAAGGGAAATACTTAGTGCTAAATCAGGTGGTGGAGGTACTGTTTAATGTAACTATACATGCCTTCAAAAAAGAAATACAACTGAATTCCTATATGCATTATAAACTCTAATTAAAGAGCATGCTATACCTGCTCTAGAGTGTAGGTTAGTAGCCTCTCGGTGCTAGTCTAAATAGGACAAGGAGTAGATATATAAATTAATGGAGTTACCTCTAAAATAAGAAACAACTAGTGGATAAGCTTATGTAACAAACCTATGGGCAATTCAATAGAAAGTCCTAGTCTGCAAAATGATAGCTAGTGTCCCCATATCAGTTGATTTAGATATCATAGCTTCAGATACAAAAGTACAGTCTTAGATATTATAGTATGGCTTCCATAAAGATAATAGGGGTTTTATCTAACGTTGTGTTTGCAGCTAAGATTCTAAGTGCTTTTCACTTGAGGTACAGCATTGAAATGTAACAGTATGATGTAATTAGCATGAAAGGGGTTCAACAAAACCTCTTTATAAAGCTAAAACATTGCTATCTCATATGAGCTAGGAGCTAGCAGGTAGAACAGTAACATAACATCTTAACATAGTTACAGGGTAGAAAAGAGTATAACGCCATATGCAAAATCTCAATTATTCATTCATTCTCAGATTGCGTAGGGCATATCACAAGGAGGGGGATCATGTAGACTAGAAACAGTCATAAATGAGCAAACAAAACCCCAGAGTTTTATGTGAATAAATAATGTCATTCACCCTACTCCAAATTTTGAATGAGCAGGGTAGGATAGTGTCAGGGTGACAATATGTTCCATAACATTCTTAGAACCTATAGCCATTTCGCTGGGTAGGCGGTAGAGTTTTGGGTGAAATAGTCCAGTGACCCGTGTTCTATCTTCAACATCGGTAAAGCCGGATCAGTGGCCCACCCCCAAATTACTCCCGGGTCCCATGTCGGCCTCCTTGGCTCAAGTAGATAAGAGAAAATCAGCTGTTTTGTTGGCAGGGTTTGGGCATATGAATTATGTACCTGATGGAGTCCCCGGTGCCAGATGATTACTTCAATGGGCTTCAGAGGTATGTTTGGCCAGCTCAAGTACACTGCGCCCCATTCAATTCCATATTCCGATGTATCAGTGGACAGAGCTCCAGCAAACCTGGTGGAAGAGGGGTTGCTAGTCTCCGGACGCAAGCTGCATACTCGGATCGGTCTGCACTGCGGTATCTGCGACAGCTCCAGGTGCTCCGCTGAGTGCTGCCCTGATCCCGTCGACTGTGTGGCGCTGTTCCGTTCACTAGCGCCTGTCTGCTCTGCTCCGTCAATGCTGAGGCTTCCTGTGATGATCAGGCCTTTCTGATATTTCTCCTCTGGATCTCGGGATGGGTCTTCATTCCTTTGCGGTGGGTCCAGTTCCCCCTTACCAGTTACCTCCATCGGCTCCTCTGGCAACACTGTAGGTAGAGATGGGCTCATAGCAGCTCTTAAATCTGCAACAGTCGCTTGCTGGTGTAAATCCAAAGAGCGCATGAATAGATGCAGGGCCGAGAGGATTTGTCTTTCCATCGTGTAGTGGAAGCGTTAGCAATAGTGTGGAAGCTGTATCTCTATCTAATGGGAAGATGCATAGATATCTTCAGTAATGGCGGCCCACTCCATGCCGAGGTCTCAGTCAGCTGGAGGCCTTTATACAATTATTGTATGGATTGTTATATGCTTATAGCTCAATTCATGTAGTTTCTGCTCTGGTACATATAAGAAGCTAGATAGAGGAGTGAATTAATGTCAAAAGTGCCATAAATTTATATATTATTGAACAAACGTTAGGAACTCTGTTATGGCACGTCTGACTGCTTCATCTTGATAAAGGCCTGACTAGGCTGAAACGCGTATAAATTTGCTCATAACTTGTGAAAATAAGTAGTAGGTAAGGTGGTTGAGACCAACTCTAATTCACAGAGTTGTTTTTCTCTTGGAAATACCATCATACCCATGATCTACTTTCTTATGTCCAGCACTGGAATCTGAATAATATGGAAGCTGTTACAAACTTTACTTGCAATACATCTGCTTGACTTACATATGCGGTAGGTGCGGTGCATTGAGCCACTTTAATATATGAATTGACTCTATATGCGTAATTCCCACCCATGACCCACATTTGTTAAAAGCAGTCTGAATCATTTTAACTTCAAAGAAACGAAGTTTGTTGTTGCCTACCATTACTCCTGCAATTTGACCTCCTGACTGGAACAGGCCCACAGCACAGGACATCCCGCAAATACGGCTGTGAAAGTGTCTTTGAAATTTAACTCACAGTCATTGGATACAAGCCAGAAGATTCTGCAAGTTTTTTCGCTGTTTTATAAACAACGCAGAGGGAATCACCCAAGCTATACCTGCATTCATATAAACAGCTGGACCAAACACTCTAATCACTGGTCTGATTGTGTTAAGGACGGTAACATTGACTCTGTTTCAATTTTAACATTGTGTTATTTTGCAACATATATTTTTTAAGCTACTTACATCATTACACACTGATGTTTTACATTATATGTTGATCCTTATCCTATTTTAATTGTACTATTATACTTTGTATCAGATGCCGGCATCGTTTATTGTAATATAAATATTTGCAATACATTTATAAACTTTTATTATAAGCTTGTGTAATCTCCATTCCTTATAAAGTTCTTTACCTCTCATATGCTGTTTTTTACAGCGTGTTCCCATATCCCCTTGTTCTTTGCTTCAGCTGTTAGCTCCGCCCCCCCCAACTACACACTTTTAAAACAACATTTTCTCGCCAACCACAAAACATTGTGGCTCTTCTGCCATCTATTGGTAGATTAAACACATTACATTTTCAAAAATTCATTAAAAACATAGTAAAATATATTTGCCTACACTGAATTGTAACAAACTTTTATAGACACATTTAATAGATACATATTAACCATTATTGTTCTCTTTACCTTTCATTTAATTTATACAACACTCCTTTTGTGATATATAACTATATTTACATCTATATAGTGTCTATATGAATATTGACCAGTCATATTCCCTATTTAGGCCTTTTGGTGCCAAACTTTCTAATTCATGTACCCAAAACATCTCTCTCTGTTTGATTAAAAAATGAGCTAGGTCACCAGAGGGCGCTCATACCTATATGCATATGAAGTAAGATGTACATTTTTTAAACAACCCAAGTTAAAACAATGTATCTACTATAGCAATGGTATATAACAAAACAATCTTTTATAAGATAGAAATGGAAAGGGGAACCTCATTAAATGATGATTGGTTCAGTGTCCATATAAAAGTTGTCACGATGTCTAAAAAGTTCCTTTGGGTACTAGAGATCCGAATCAGCCCCAGAAATGGTTCACTGCAGACGATCCCTTTCACCCGGCTGCTCTCTCCAAACCGATCCCAGAGTGTAAAACGTATTTCTGTAAAAACGGACAAAAAAAGAGAGAGGCGCACAAATGTGTGTATCGATTGGAATAACGTCTGCACACAATCCTAATGCTTTGTACACAGGGTACTCACACTTTAGCACAGCACACCAGTGTGCTTGTGGAAGCAGGCTTACAATCAGAGCTGACCAGCTGGCTCTCTCTGGCTCTTCTTCGATATACAGCGGCCCTCCAATAGACAGACTGTCTGGTAGTGGTATGCTTGTATTCAATCTCCAGGCTCAGGTTTAGTAAAAACAAACTTAAAACTTTTATTGCACAATGTTTACAAGCAAACAACGATTTAGTACAGGTTAAAAATTGCTACGCATTTCTCGGCTCTCCTGGACATTTCATCAATCGGGCCTTACGGGTCATTTCCCCTATATAAATTAGGGAACAGAGGCATTTGATAAGGTATATAATATAACTAGATTCACATGTGAAAAATTCCTTTATTTCATATCTTTTACCTTTTCTAGGGTTAAAAAAAGATTTACCCTTAATCATTGAATTACAGCTTATACACCCTAGGCATGGATAACACCCTAGTTGCTTTTTGTTAAGAAAGGTCTGTGTATCCTTCTTTTTAGACCCTACATCTGTACTGGTCAATTGATCCCTAAGGTTTTTCACCCTATTATATGCCATTAGGGGGGATTCCTAAATATCTCCATATCTTTATTACATTCTTTAAGGATGTGCCAGTGTCTTTTTATTATACGTGATACTTGCTCACTATTGGGATTATGCTGGGTCACTAAAACCATTCTGTCTGTTTTGATGTCTTTATTTTTTACTTCCTTAAGCTGCATCCTGAATGCTCTGAGAACTGGAGTCGGATAGACCTATTAGTGTAATAAGTTTTTACTGGAGTTTAATGCTCATAAGAATATTCTATTGCTCTCTCTCCCCAATATTTGCTATTTACAGTATACTTATATAACAGTTTCCTGATATCTTTAACTCATATATTATTAGTATACAGGAGGTTCGATTCTAAACTAACTAAAGTAAGATGCTTCTCTGAGAAAAACCTTTGGGAATACCATGTATGACTTTCATCTAAACAAACTATTGCATTTCCCGTTCAACTCCTCCTGTACAAGACACCTTAACCCTTAATATTTGTACATAACTTACAGCCTTTTTTTTGTTATACCTGGCAAAAGGGTACATATAACATAATACATATTGATACTTTTTTAGTCACTTGTGGTCCTTCTGTCGGCGGCCGAGACAGTGGGGACTATTGTGACTCATTTTGAGTAACCTTAGCTAAAAGGAAATCAATCCCTGACATAGTAAGTTAAATGATGAGCAGTCTAAAGCTAGCACCATACCCTTTATAAATGTTTTTTCTCAAATAGGAAATCCTATCAGCAGTAGTATACTTCCTTGTTACCAATTATAAGGACAAGGCTATGACATGACTAATTGTCTATATAATTGTTAATTTGCCTCCCAGAGCTTAATGTTAAGTCTTTTTATACATTGGCACCTAGTCTATATGGCGGTATATAGTACTTTCCATAAAAGTTACCATGGTAATATTTCTGCTCTGAGTTCCCATCTCATATAATTTTCACAGGGTGGCTTTACCTTTGAGATCTTAACCAGACTTACCCTATAATTTTGAAATATCTGCACCCCCCCCCCAAAAAAAAAATATATATATATATAAAAAATAGCATAGTAAACACCTCAGGAAATCCCGGTTTAGGGCATATATTTTATAAGGATTTATTTTACATACTGTTATATATTATGCAGTTCTTATCTACTACACTTGTGGCTGTCTCTCCTATTTCCTTCTTTAAATAACATATTGACCCGAGATAATTAGTCTACCTACTGGTCTTCCTATATATTGACACAAGTTGCATAAGTAAAATCTGATGGTTACATCCTGCCTAGTCCATGGCCTTGGTAATGTCTAAGATATATCAATATCCGAGCAGTAGGAGACTCCCTTATAGCCTCTATGTCATAACCTTGCGGTATCTTATAATGCATTGTCCACTACCAACCACATCACACAATGTGCTAATTCTTTCTAGGTAGCTAGATCAAAGAGTACCAATCGCAAATGCTAATTCTCCTCCTTTATATTACATAATCCTTGTTACATCCAAGAGTGATCTCCTATGTTGGCATACTGTTATATATTAGAGGTTCCAGATGTTTCCCCATTATAATTCACTTGGTTGACCTATTTTCTATCTATAAATGTTGTATATAAACTTGGTAGATATGCACTATGCTCTGTACACTACTATAACAGATCGTAGGATTTACATTTTTAAGATCAGCACTATTATAACATATTTTAGTTTGCACCACTCTTACTCTGCTGGAAACTGTAGCATAGATAAATGTCCTGCAGTGCCCCTGCCTTCCTGAAAATGGCTACCTTGTTGTGAAGCTACCCCTATATTATTACTATATGCCCTATTCTCACTCCCCTCATTAACTCACTCAGTCACCCGAGCTGGCTCCGCTCCCCCTTAATACTTAGAGCGGCTATTGCCCACTATATCCTCTTCCACTTATATACTATAGCCCAAAAGTGGCCAGGTCAAAAGCTACCTCCTCGCGTAATAACTTCATTAGATTTGATGGGCCCAAGAGTAGCCCCTTTGGCATCGCGAGGAGCATTCGTTAAATGATATAATACAAAAATGAAGTCCCATTTCCGCTACTCCAGATTTGTCTGTCCCACAGTAACTAAGCTAATCTGATGATCCCACTCCTTCTTGTTTATCTCTCAAGGCAGATTTTGATATCTTTCTATAAATAATCACTATACCAGATATAGCTCTACACGCTATGATGATGGCCATATCGCTGGTCTGGCTATATTATTTTAGTTAACAAATAGTACCACAGTCAATGTTCTTACTGGTTATGTTTGTGTTTAGGTATTACAACTTTTGGACGATTTTTGTTTGTAACATTTCTCAAGACTTCAATAAAAAATTATTTAACAAAAAAACCTAACCCTACTCAAATTATTTAAATCTACAATTAAAAATTACTAAATTACAAAAAATAAACACTAAGTTACAAAAAATAAAAAACACTAAGTTACAAAAAATAAAAAAACAGTATCAAAAATAAAAAAGAATTACACCTAATCTAATAGCCCTATCAAAATAAAAAAGCCCCCCCAAAATAAAAAAACCCTAGCCTACAATAAACTACCAAGGGCCCTTAAAATTGCCTTTTGCGGGGCATTTCCCCAAAGAAATCAGCTCTTTTACCTGTAAAAAAAATACAAACACCCCCCCCAACAGTAAAACCCACCACCCACACAACTGAACCCCCAAATAAAAACCCTATCTAAAAAACCTAAGCTCCCCATTGCCCTGAAAAGGGCATTTGTATGGGCATTGCCCTTAAAAGGGCATTTAGCTATTTTACTGCCCAGACCCTACTCTAAAAATAAAACCCACCCAAAAAACCCTTAAATAAACCTAACACTAACCCCCGACGATCCACTTACAGTTTTGAAGTTCCGATTGAAGGATCCATCCAGCTGGCAAGAAGTCTTCATCTGGGCGGCCTCTTCCATCTTCATCCAGACGGCGAAGTCTTCATCCATGCGGCCTCTTCTATCTTCATCCATCCGGCGAGGAGCAGGTCCATCCTGAAGACATCCGGCGTGGAGCAGGTCCATTCTGAAGACATCCGATGAGGAGCTCCTCTTCAATACGGTCTCCGCCGTAAACTGGATCTTGAATGCAAGTGACGTCATCCAAGATGGCGTCCCTTGCATTCCTATTGGCTGAAAGTTTCCAATCAGCCAATAGGATTAGAGCCGCTAAAATCCTATTGGCTGGTCCATTCGGCCAACAGGATTTGAGCAGCTCTCATCCTATTGGCTGTTCCAATCATGGATGAAGACTTTGCAGTCATCCTATTGGCTGATTGGACTTCTTGCCAGCTGGATGGATCCTTCAAGTGGAACTTCAAAAACTGTAAGTGTATCGTCGGGGGTTAGTGTTAGGTTTATTTAAGGGTTCTTTGGGTGGGTTTTATTTTTAGAGTAGGGTCTGGGCAGTAAAATAGCTAAATGCCCTTTTAAGGGCAATGCCCATACAAATGCCCTTTTAAGGGCAATGGGGAGCTTAGGTTTTTAGATAGGGTTTTTATTTGGGGGGGTTGGTGGTGTGGGTGGTGGGTTTTACTGTTGGGGGGATGTTTGTATTTTTTTACAGGTAAAATAGCTGATTTCTTTGGGGCAATGCCCCACAAAAGGCCCTTTTTTATTTTGGGGGGCTTTTTTATTTTGATAAGGCTATTAGATTAGGTGTAATTCTTTTTTATTTTTGATACTCTGTTTTTTATTTTTTGTAACTTAGCGTTTATTTTTTTGTAATTTAGTAATTTTTAATTATAGATTTAAATAATTTGAGTAGGGTTAGGTTTTTAAATATGTAATATAGTTAATTTAATTGGTAGTTTAATGTAATTTTAGTATAATAGTTAGGGTAGGTTAATTAATAGTTTAATATAGTTTAATTTATTTTGACAGGTAAGTTTAAATTTATTATAAGATAGGGATGTTGTAATTTTAATGTAAAGTTAGCGGGTTGTTAGGTTAAGGGGTTAATAGCTTAATTTAGTTTATGGCAGTGTGGATGGCTGGCGGTTTAGGGGTTAATAGGTTTAGTAAGTGGTAGTGATGTGGGAGGCCAGGGGTTTAGGGGTTAATACATTTATTTAGTTGCGGTGGGGTCCGGGAGCGGCGGGATAGGGGTTAAACATTTTAGTATAGTGGCTGTGTTTAGTGACAGGGTATTAATAAAGTTGATAGAAAGCCAAATAGCAGCGAGATCGATGATTGCTAGTTAACAACAGTCCGCTGCTCATCGCCCCGTACTTGGTGCACGGCTTTTTGCCGGCTTTTTTAATAAATATGGAGATCGTATTCAGGTCCGCGGCCGCGATGTTAGGGATGTTAGGCCAGCGTATTGGTGCTATTGAATGCAAGAAAATTGACGGCTTGATAGATAGGCCTCAATAATTTTCAAGCTATACAGGAAGAGGCAACTTTTTTCATTAAATTTTAGAGCTTTTTATTCAACACTGCTGTCCAAAGAAATGCATCATCCACTTCAGTGTCCTGAAACATCCAAACTATGGCCTAGATTTAGAGTTGGGTGGTAGCCGTCAAAACCAGCGTTAGAGGCTCCTAACGCTGGTTTTAGGGTACCGCCGGTATTTGGAGTCGGTCAGGAAAGGGTCTAACGCTCACTTTCCAGCCGCGACTTTTCCATACCGCAGATCCCCTTACGTCCTTTGCGTATCCTATCTTTAATGGTATCTTTCTAACGCCGGTATTTAGAGTCGTGTCTGAAGTGAGCGTTAGAATTCTAACGACAAAACTCCAGCCGCAGAAAAAAGCCAGTAGTTAAGAGCTTTCTGGGCTAACGCCGGTTTATAAAGCTCTTAACTACTGTGCTCTAAAGTACACTAACACACATAAACTACCTATGTACCCCTAAACCGAGTTCCCCCCACATCGCCGCCACTATATTTAAATTTTTTAACCCCTAATCTTCCGCTCCGTACACTGCCGCCAACTACGTTATCCCTATGTACCCCTAATCTGCTGCCACTAAAACCAACAACCCCTATATTATATTTATTAACCCCTAATCTGCCGCCCCCGCTATCGCTGACCCCTGCATATTTTTTTAACCCCTAATCTGCCGCTCCGTAAACCGCCGCTATTTACATTATCCCTATGTACCCCTAATCTGCTGCCCCTAACACCGCCGACCCCTATATTATATTTATTAACCCCTAATCTGCCCCCCACAACGTCGCCTCCACCTGCCTACACTTATTAACCCCTAATCTGCCGAGCGGACCACACCGCACCGCTAATATAATAAAGTTATTAACCCCTAATCCGCCTCACTCCCGCCTCAATAACCCTATAATAAATAGTATTAACCCCTAATCTGCCCTCCCTAACATCGCCGACACCTAACTTAACCCCTAATCTGCTGACTGGAGCTCACTGCTATTCTAATAAATGTATTAACCCCTAAAGCTAAGTCTAACCCTAACACTAACACCCCCCTAAATTAAATATAATTTAAATCTAACAAAATAAATTAACTCTTATTAAATAAATTATTCCTATTTAAAGCTAAATACTTACCTGTAAAATAAACCCTAATATAGCTACAATATAAATTATAATTATATTATAGCTATTTTAGGATTTATATTTATTTTACAGGTAACTTTGTATTTATTTTAACCAGGTACAATAGCTATTAAATAGTTAAGAACTATTTAATAGCTAAAATAGTTAAAATAATTACAAATTTACCTGTAAATAAATCCTAACCTAAGTTACAATTAAACCTAACACTACACTATCAATAAATACATTAAATAAACTACCTACAATTACCTACAATTAAACCTAACACTACACTATCAATAAATGAATTAAATACAATACCTACAAATAACTACAATTAAATAAACTAACTAAAGTACAAAAAATAAAAAAGAACTAAGTTACAAAGAATAAAAAAATATTTACAAACATTAGAAAAATATTACAACAATTTTAAACTAATCACACCTACTCTAAGCCCCCTAATAAAATAACAAAGCCCCCCAAAATAAAAAAATGCCCTACCCTATTCTAAATTACAAAAGTTCAAAGCTCTTTTACCTTACCAGCCCTGAACAGGGCCCTTTGCGGGGCATGCCCCAAAGAATTCAGCTCTTTTGCCTGTAAAAAAACACATACAATACCACCCCCCCCCAAAATTACAACCCACCACCCACATACCCCTAATCTAACCCAAACCCCCCTTAAATAAACCTAACACTAAGCCCCTGAAGATCTTCCTACCTTATCTTCACCTCGCCGGGTATCACCGATCGGTCCTGGCTCCAAAATCTTCATCCAACCCAAGCGGGGGCTGGCGATCCATAATCCTGCGGCTAAAGAGGTCCAGAAGAGGCTCCAAAGTCTTCATCCTATCCGGGAAGAAGAGGCGATCCAGACCGGCAACCATCTTGATCCAAGCGGCATCTTCTATCTTCATCCGATGAGGAACGGCTCCATCGTGAAGACCTCCAGCACGGATCAATCTTCTTCCGACGACGTCCAACTGAAGAATGACGGTTCCTTTAAGAGACGTCATCCAAGATGGCGTCCCTCGAATTCCGATTGGCTGATAGGATTCTATCAGCCAATCGGAATTAAGGTAGGAAAATTCTGATTGGCTGATGGAATCAGCCAATCAGAATCAAGTTCAATCCGATTGGCTGATCCGATCAGCCAATCAGATTGAGCTCGCATTCTATTGGCTGTTCCGATCAGTCGGCGGTGTTAGGGGCAGCAGATTAGGGGTACATAGGGATAATGTAAATAGCGGCGGTTAACGGAGCGGCAGATTAGGGGTTAAAAAAAATATGCAGGGGTCAGCGATAGCGGGGGCGGCAGAATAGGGGTTAATAAGTGTAAGGTTAGGGGTGTTTAGACTCGAGGTACATGTTAGAGTGTTAGGTGCAGACGTAGGAAGTGTTTCCCCATAGCAAACAATGGGGCTGCGTTAGGAGCTGAACGCGGCTTTTTTGCAGGTGTTAGTTTTTTTTTCAGCTCAAACAGCCCCATTGTTTTTTATGGGGGAATCGTGCACAAGCACGTTTTTGAAGCTGGCCGCGTCCTTAAGCACCGCTGGTATCGAGAGTTGAAGTTGCGGTAAATATGCTATACGCTCCTTTTTTTGGAGCCTAACGCAGCCATTCTGTGAACTCTAAATACCAGCTGTATTTAAAAGGTGCGGCCAGAAAAAAGCCAGCGTAGCTAACGCACCCCTTTGGCCGCAGAACTCTAAATCTAGGCGTTAGTATTGCCGAGACCATTCTAGAGTAGGGCTTGTTACAAAAAGAAAATAGATTTTTTTATTACAATGCAGGCCATAATCCAGATCTAAACTTCTACCCCCCTAGCTGAAGGGCCTAAGAAGCAA
Organism: Bombina bombina; assembly: GCF_027579735.1. NCBI lineage: Eukaryota > Metazoa > Chordata > Amphibia > Anura > Bombinatoridae > Bombina > Bombina bombina. The sequence goes on from NC_069502.1 coordinate 186,136,158, forward strand.
AAATAGCAACAACAATTTTCCATCACCTAGTATAGATTACTAAATGTTGTTTGTAAAAAGAACAAGTCGTTCAGTCTGTGAACTTTCTTACCGCAAACTCAACCGTGGTAGCCAAAAAGCGACCTCTGGTTGTGGCACAGCTCAATTTAGAGAGCCTGTCTGGTTAGTGTGTTTAAAGTGGCTAAGCAGACCTCTGCTATCATATAGCTGCATTGCCATTCTGCTCTGGAGACCCGATGCAAGGGCAACACATCACCGCATTCCTCCACCCAGCTTCAAGAGTCAATCAACAAAGGCTTCTGGCACACGTGGTCTCTATCTTGGTCAGTCACAATCCACAACAGGTTAAGCTTGGATCTATACCAACGATATAAAAAGCGGTAAAAGCAAATTTGTATCCAGACACAGACCTGATTCAGGGGGTAAGAAGGGAAGTGTCTCAGGAAAAAAAGGGACTCCTTGTAATCCCAAAGATGAAATATCAGCAAACAAGAAAAAAGAATCCTGCAAAGTAAAACCAGCTTTATTTGAAACAAGTTAAAATGAGCACACAGAGAACAGTGAGTGCTGACTGGTCTTATACGTTTCGGCTACCCAAAGTCAAATTTTAAAAAAAAAAACACATTTACAACCACTCTCCACAACCTTCTTTAAATCCTTATCACCGTATAGTAACGGAAAGTATTTTTTCACAGATGGCATAAATATCTGTGTAATATTTGATGATGAAGAGTGGCTGTCGATCTTGTTCCTTCTTGGGTTTATGTATAAAGGTATCTGACCATCCAGTGTGGAGACTTGGTTAAACACTTTGTTTAATAGATGTTTAGAGTAACCCCTATCTTTAAAACGTTGTTCAAGGACTTTGCTCTCCTTCTTAAATTCTTTGTTATCTGTACATATCCGTTTGGCACTAATATACTGCCCTTTTAGAACACCTTTAAACATGTTATTAGGGTGAGCACTTTTAGCGTGTATTATAGTGTTCCCTGATATGGGTTTACGGAATATGCAGTTGTTAACCTTGTTGGTTTCAACCATCCTGGTCAACTTCAGATCTAGGAAATTAATGCTATCTTTGTTCCACTCACCTCAATTAAGGAGATCAACAAATTTAATTGCTTTTTCCTTATCTGACCTCCAAATAAAGATAAGGTCATCTGACTTCCGGTGGGAGGAGCAAAAGTAGAGCAGCAGGCTTTGTGAGCTCCATTACTAACTTGGCAAAAGTCTGTTCTAGCTAACACTTTCCCCACTCCCACGCAAGCGCCTTGCATAACATCGGCTTGGGAACAACACCGGGCGATAGTATCAGCCTGCATCTAAGTGTGAGGACTACAACAACCCCCTAATCGCGGACCTTAGAGTGGAGGAGACGGAGCACAAAGGCGTCTTTTTTGTTTTACCGCGGCTTCGAGTGGAGCTTGAAAAGGCCAATACTCTCATGGGACAGCAAGCACAGCTGCCAGAACAGAGACACATCGCAGTGTTGGTGGTTGGAGACACTGGAGGGAAGGAGCCAAGCGGTCGTGATGACCTGTCGTGCAGACAAAGAGTTGCCGTGAGGGGTAAAGTCATCACCGTGTTCACTAGCTACACCTATACATCCTCTGCATGAACAGTGACACATATCCCACTGCTGTGTTCCACGCTGGTGTTAATGCTACATTGCAGGACGGGCACAGTGATTGCAGCTCAGAGTAACATGATCACATTCCAGACACTTGCCTTTTAACCCCCAGCCATACCCTTATTATAAGGGGAGGGGAGTTTAGCTGAATGTTGAAGGAGAATTCTAGCTCCTTTCTTGTCATGTGGTTGTACTGTTATTTGTTAAACAACAAAAAAAAAGTATTGGTGCACATCCAACCACTTAAGTCCACATATTTATAGCATATTTATATATACTTATGTCTGCTAAATATTTTTAAATAGTTCAAATAAAATTGGGATAAACATCTCACAATATTATGACTTATATTTATGCTGCAAAAAGTATTTGCCTATTAAATATGCTTTTACATTTTTTAAATAAAGATGGGATCTTAGTCACACAATATGATAATATTCTGCTAAGCCAGTCACCACTTACAAGGTGTCCCACAGTAGACTGGTCCTAACACTAATCAGTTTAGCTTTGCTGGGCTGAATCATTCATTTCTAATATTCAAATACAGAATTCCAACACTGCAGCAAATCATGTCTACACAGAGTGAAACTCCCTAGCTTTATATGTATACCACATTCACATTGTCTGGAACACACCTGGGCTGGGTGGTGTGCATAAACCAAAGGGGGGGGGGGGATTTGGTCAACTCCCTATTCAAGAAAATCAACAACAGGGTTTTGGTTAAGCACACCACAAAAAGACTGTTTATGTCTTAACACACATATTGTGGGAGTGCTACCAAAGGCCTAGATTTAGAGTTTGGCATTAGCCGTGAAAACCAGCGTTAGAGGCTCCTAACGCTGGTTTTAGGCTACCTCCGGTATTTGGAGTCACTCAAAAAAAGGATCTAACGCTCACTTTTCAAACGCGACTTTTCCATACCGCAGATCCCCTTACGTAAATTGCGTATCCTATCTTTTCAATGGGATTTTTCTAACTCCGGTATTTAGAGTCGTGTCTGAAGTGAGCGTTAGAAATCTAACGACAAAACTCCAGCCGCAGGAAAAAAGTCAGTAGTTAAGAGCTTTCTGGGCTAACGCTGGTTTATAAAGCTCTTAACTACTGTACTCTAAAGTACACTAACACCCATAAACTACCTATGTACCCCTAAACCGAGGTCCCCCCACATCGCCGCAACTATATTTAAATTTTTTAACCCTAATCTTCCGCTCCGTACACTGCCGCCAACTACGTTATCCCTATGTACCCCTAATCTGCTGCCCCTAACACCGCCGACCCCTATATTATATTTATTAACCCCTAATCTGCCGCCCCCGCTATCGCTGACCCCTGCATATTATTATTAACCCCTAATCTGCCGCTCCATACACCACCGCCACCTACATTATAGCTATGTACCCCTAATCTGCTGCCCCTAACACCGCCGACCCCTATATTATATTTATTAACCCCTAATCTGCCCTCCCTAACATCGCCGACACCTAACTTCAATTATTAACCCCTAATCTGCTGACCGAATCTTGCCGCTACTGTAATAAATGGATTAACCCCTAAAGCTAAGTCTAACCCTAACACTAACAACCCCTAAGTTAAATATAATTTAAATCTAACGAAATAAATTAACTCTTATTAAATAAATTATTCCTATTTAAAGCTAAATACCTACCTGTAAAATAAACCCTAATATAGCTACAATATAAATTATAATTATATTATAGCTATTTTAGGATTTATATTTATTTTACAGGTAACTTTGTATTTATTTTAACCAGGTACAATAGCTATTAAATAGTTAAGAACTATTTAATAGCTAAAATAGTTAAAATAATTACAAAATTACCTGTAAAATAAATCATAACCTAAGTTACAATTAAACCTAACACTACACTATCAATAAATAAATTAAATTAAATACCTCCAATTACCTACAATTAAACCTAACACTACACTATCAATACATTAATTAAATACTAAACTAAAGTACAAAAATAAAAAAGAACTAAGTTACAAAAAATAAAAAAATATTTACAAACATTAGAAAAATATTACAACAATTTTAAACTAATTACACCTACTCTAAGCCCCCTAATAAAATAACAAAGACCCCCAAAATAAAAAAAATGCCCTACCCTATTCTAAATTAAAAAAGTTCAAAGCTCTTTTACCTTACCAGCCCTTAAAATGACCTTTTGTGGGGCATGCCCCAAAGAATTCAGCTCTTTTGCCTGTAAAAAAAAAACATACAATACCCCCCCCCCAACATTAAGGTAGGAAAATTCTGATTGGCTGATGGAATCAGCCAATCAGAATCAAGTTCAATCCGATTGGCTGATCCGATCAGCCAATCAGATTGAGCTCGCATTCTATTGGCTGATCGGAACAGCCAATAGAATGGGAGCTCAATCTGATTGGCTGATCGGATCAGCCAATCGGATTGAACTTGATTCTGATTGGCTGATTCCATCAGCCAATCAGAATTTTCCTACCTTAATTCCGATTGGCTGATAGAATCCTATCAGCCAATCGGAATTCGAGGGACGCCATCTTGGATGACGTCCCTTAAAGGAACCGTCCTTCTTCAGTTGGACGTCGGAGGAAGAAGATTGATCCGCGCTGGAGGTCTTCACGATGGAGCCATTCCTCATCGGATGAAGATAGAAGATGCCGCTTGGATCAAGATGGTTGCTGGTCTGGATCGCCTCTTCTTCTGGACCTCTTCAGCCGCAGGATTATGGATCGCCAGCCCCCGCTTGGGTTGGATGAAGATTTCGGAGCAAGGACCAATCGGTGATACCCGGCGAGGTGAAGATAAGGTAGGAAGATCTTCAGGGGCTTAGTGTTAGGTTTATTTAAAGGGGGTTTGGGTTAGATTAGGGGTATGTGGGTGGTGGGTTGTAATGTTAAGGGGGGGGGGGGTATTGTATGTTTTTTTTTTACAGGCAAAAGAGCTAAATTCTTTGGGACATGCCCCACAAAAGGTCCTTTTAAGGGCTGGTAAGGTAAAAGAGCTTTGAACTTTTTTAATTTAGAATAGGGTAGGGCATTTTTTTATTTTGGGGGACTTTGTTATTTTATTAGGGGGCTTAGAGTAGGTGTAATTAGTTTAAAATTGTTGTAATATTTTTCTGATGTTTGTAAATATTTTTTTATTTTTTGTAACTTAGTTCTTTTTTATTTTTTGTACTTTAGTTTATTTCATTGTATTTATTTGTAGGTATTGTATTTAATTGATGTATTGATAGTGTAGTGTTAGGTTTAATTGTAGGTAATTGTAGGTATTTTATTTAATTTATTGATAGTGTAGTGTTAGGTTTAATTGTAACTTAGGTTAGGATTTATTTTACAGGTAATTTTGTAATTATTTTAACTATTTTAGCTATTAAATAGTTCTTAACTATTTAATAGCCATTGTACCTGGTTAAAATAAATACAAAGTTACCTGTAAAATAAATATAAATCCTGAAATAGCTATAATATAATTATAATTTATATTGTAGCTATATTAGGGTTTATTTTACAGGTAAGTATTTAGCTTTAAATAGGAATAATTTATTTAATAAGAGTTAATTTATTTCGTTAGATTTAAATTATATTTAACTTAGGGGGGTGTTAGTGTTAGGGTTAGACTTAGCTTTAGGGGTTAATCCATTTATTACAGTAGCGGCGAGATTCGGTCGGCAGATTAGGGGTTAATAATTGAAGTTAGGTGTCGGTGATGTTAGGGAGGGCAGATTAGGGGTTAATACTATTTATTATAGGGTTATTGAGGCGGGAGTGAGGCGGATTAGGGGTTAATAACTTTATTATAGTAGCGGTGCGGTCCGCTCGGCAGATTAGGGGTTAATAAGTGTAGGCAGGTGGAGGCGACGTTGAGGGGGGCAGATTAGGGGTTAATAAATATAATATAATGGTCGGCGGTGTTAGGGGCAGCAGATTAGGGGTACATAGCTATAATGTAGGTTGCGGTGGTGTACGGAGCGGCAGATTAGGGGTTAATAATAATATGCAGGGGTCAGCGATAGCGGGGGCGGCAGAATAGGGGTTAATAAGTGTAATGTTAGGGGTGTTTAGACTCGGGGTACATGTTAGATTGTTAGGTGCAGACGTAGGAAGTGTTTCCCCATAGAAAACAATGGGGCTGCGTTAGGAGCTGAATGCGGCTTTTTTGCAGGTGTTAGGTTTTTTTTCAGCTCAAATGGCCCCATTGTTTTCTATGGGGGAATCATGCACGAGCACGTTTTTGAAGCTGGCCGCGTTCGTAAGCACCGCTGGTATCTAGAGTTGCAGTGGCGTTAAATTATGCTCTACGCTCCCTTTTTGGAGCCTAACGCACTGAAAACCCAGCCATTCTGTGAACTCTAAATACCAGCGGTATTTAAAAGGTGCGTGGGAAAAAAAGCACGCATAGCTAACACACCCCTTTGACCGCAGAACTCTAAATCTAGGCGAAAGTGACCAAAACAATTACAAAACAACAAAAAAGTATTGGTGCACATCCAACCACTTAAGTCCACATATGTATAGCATATTTATATATACTTATGTCTGCTAAATATTTACAATGTGATTGTGGTATACATATAAAGCTAGGTAGTTTCACTCTGTGTAGACATGATTTGCTGCAGTGTGGGAATTCTGTATTTGAATATTAGAAATGAATGATTCAGCCCAGCAAAGCTAAACTGATTAGTGTTAGGACCAGTCTATTGTGGGACACCTTGTAAGTGGTGACTGGCTTAGCAGAATATGATCATATTGTGTGACTAAGATCCCATCTTTATTTAAAAAATTTAAAAGCATATTTAACAGGCAAATACTTTTTGCAGCATAAATATGTCATAATATTGTGAGATGTTTATCCCAATTTTATTTGAACTTTTTAAAAATATTTAGCAGACATAAGTATATATAAATATGCTATAAATATGTGGACTTAAGTGGTTGGATGTGCACCAATACTTTTTTGTTGTTTTGTAATTGTTTTGGTCACTTTAGTAGCACTCCTACAATATGTGTGTTAAGATATAAACAGTCTTTTTGTGGTGTGCTTAACCAAAACCCCCTTGTTGATATACTGTTATTTGTTGTTGTTACTTGTTATTTGTTGTTTTACTTCAATGTTTAATTGTTTTTCTCACCTACAGTGATGTATTACGAAAGTTTCTACCTATGTCTCCAAAACAGAGCATGAAGGGTTTACGAACAGGGCAGCATACCCCTAGAGAATCTGGGTTCCACATCCCATCTATCTGATGCATAATTTCCGAGCAAGTACCTCATTCACACATATGGCATCATATGTATTTTGTGACTAATAATGACCTGGCCACACATGTCCTCGTCCTAAGTGCCTATTATGGCTGATACCAAAGTAAATGTAATAACGTGGAATGTGGGAGGGGTCACCTCTCCCGTTAAAAGGAAGTGTATATTGAAACAACTTAAGACTAAAAGGGCAGGTATTGCTATTTTGACAGAAACACACCTTACCATAGATGAACATGCTAAGTTGACACACGGATGGGTGCACAAGGTTGTCAGTTCCTCATTCTCAGGGAGTATAGCCAGAGGAGTGGCAATTATGTTCAGAAAGGGGTTATCTTATAAAATATTGCATAAGGAAATTGATGTAGATGGCCGCTATATTACACCTAGAATTGGGTGATGTATCCTTGGCTCTGGTAGGAGTATATGGTCCAATCAGTAAGAAAAATGCCTTCTGGATGAAACTACAAAAACAACTGCTAAAATCTGCACATCTTCCTCTGGTAATTGGAGGAGACTTTAATATTGCACATCATGTCCCCTTAGACCGATTTAAGAACCCAGACCTAACTCCAAATAAGATAACACTTAGTACCAATTCCAATAGAGAGACAAGAATACTTAATACATTTCAGAGGGGTCTCGGGTTGATAGATATTTGGTGCTCCCGCAAACCCAGAGGCCAGGGATTTTATCTGTATCCCGCCCTCAAAATATACACTGTCTCGTATAGATTATTTCCTGGTTTCCAAGACCCCGAACATTCATATTGTAGATGTTAAAAATGATGTGGTCACTCTATCAGACCATGCCCCAGTCAAATTGACTATTAATACTAAAAAGGATTTGCTAAAAGAGAATAGATGGTCCTTTCCTATATATTTATACAGAGACCCAAATCTACTGAACTATCTAATGGGAGAATGGAACGCCTATCACACTATTAATATACAACACCTGCAAAATCCTTTATTATTTTGGGATAATGCTAAGGTGGTTCTAAGAGGTGTAATTACTAACTATGCTGCAGGTATCCGTAAAAAGTCTAGGGCAAAGGAAGAGCTATTACTTAGACAGTTGATAAGCGCCCCAAAATAAATATCTTAAATGCCCCAACTTAAAAAACAGGAATGATCTCAAGCAAATTAAGCTAGTCAGAGATAATACATTATATGCCAGCAGTTTTATAAATTATTAAAAACAGAAATTGTAGAACCCTTAACTCATTTATATAATGCTGTGCTTACTGGACACACTTTACCTAACCAAAACTTCAGTGAGGCTCATATTAGCATAATACTAAAACTGAGGAAAGACCCATTGAAACCAGAATCATATCGCCCGATTTCCCTATTAAATATGGACTACAAGCTATTGACTAAAATACTAGCAACTAGACTAGGTTTAGCCCTGCCATCCTTAATACACGAAGATCAGACATGATTCATACAGGATAGATCCTAGGTGAAAAATATTAGAAAGGTCCAACTAATTTTATCTTATTTTTGGAAGCTCAGAAATGACCCTGTCTCGCTGTAGAGAACTAAAGCATGTATGCCTGTTCTCAACGCCAAAAAGGTATTTGATAAAGTAATATGGGAATATTTGTTTTTAGCATTTGAAAAATTTGGTTTGAGAGGTAACTATCTACAAGCTGTTCACAATTTGTATAAAGACCCGATGGCAGCTGTAATTATCAAAGGAAGGGTTGCCCCAACCTTCACTCTGCATAGGGGTACAAGACAAGGGTGTCCTGTTTACCCACTTCTGTTCAATCTGGCAATAGAGCCCCTTGCCCAGGCCATTCGAGAAAAAGTCCAGGGATTGGAAATAGGTACCTCAGCTATGCATCTATCTCAATATGCAGATGATATGCTGTTATTCATCCCTAACCCTATGCTTAACCTCCCAAAAGTACTGACACTCATTCAGAAGTTTAGTGCAGTCTCTGGCTACCTCCTGAATAAGGATAAATCTGAATTAATCTGGCTAACCCCAAATAACCCTCAGGATACTCTGGGTTATTATACCACCAACTTCATGTATCTAGGAAATAAATAATCACTGAATCCAAGCCAGTGGTACTCTATCAAATACACACCCCTTATCAAAAAAGTCACTAACCAAATAGATAGTTGGAAGGGGCTGCCCCTTTCACTTTCAGGTCGTATAAATCTGATCAAAATGATCATTTTCCCGAAGTTACTTTATGTGTTCCAAATGTTGCCAGTTATGTTGAGGAAACCTGACCGGAAGGTGTTAAATGCCAAGATTTTAGATTTTGTATGGGTGAACAAGAGGCATCGAATCAGTTCCCAGAACTTAGGCCTCCCCAACCTTATGTTTTACAACTGGGTGGCCCTGTCTAAGTTTGTAGTGGACTGGCTTAGCCAGAAAGACCACTTTACCTTTAGAACCTTGGAGGGAGAGCAGGTGAGGCCCTGCTCATTAGCAGTCCTCCCCCATATGACACGACAACAGATCCAATCTCATGTAGGAGACTTACGTCCGGTGACAGAACCTTTACGTGCTTGGAGGTCACTCTGCAGATGGCTAGGGATCCCACAGACCTGCACTAGGTACTTGCCATTCCATGGGAACCCCAACTTCATAGCAGGTCTTACCACCCAGCCTTTTCAAGTTTGGCAACAGCAGTGTTTACAGAACATCCAACACTTCTTAGATAATGCAGACAGCACGATTAAAAGTTTTAGATTATTACAAACCCAATACTCTTTGACGAACACACATCATTATGCCTATTTACAGGCAAGACATTATGTTACTGGCCTTTTGCAAAAGAGGGAATACTTTGAAAAAAACATGCCCAATAGGTCAAGTAGTCTCCTTGTTCACACAAGGAATATTCTCCATCTCTCCAATATACGGGTTGTCGTTGGAACCAACTAATACTATGACTGTAGAAAATATAGCAAAAAATGGACCTCTTCCCTAGAAACCCCAGCGGAGCCAGGATTGATACAGACTAGTATAGCAACACTAAGGAAGAGCACTCTTTCACAGGACTTGAGGGACTCACACATTAAGTTATTGCATCAAGCCTATATAACGCCCAGTATGTATAGGAAATGGGCGCCACACACAGATAATATTTGCCCCAAATGTTAAAAACACAACCCTGATTTGTCCCACCTGATATGGCGATGTCGACGCCTAGTTAGATATTGGCACTCTATGGGGCCCATTTATCAAGCTCCGGAGCTTGTGGGCCTGTGTTTCTGGTGAGTCTTCAGATTCGCCAGAAACAGCAGTTATAAAGCAGCGGTTTAAAGACCGCTGCTCCATAACCCTGTCCATCTGCTCTGAGCAGGCAGACAGGAATCGCCGAAATTCAACCCGATCGAGTACGATCGGGTTGCTTGACACCTCCCTGCTGGCGACCCATTGGCCACGAGTCTGCAGGGGGCGGTGTTGCACCAGCAGCTCTTGTGAGCTGCTGGTGCAATGCTGAATACGGAGAGCGTATTGCTCTCCGCATTCAGGGAGGTCTTGCGGACCTGATCCGCACTGTCGGATCAGGTCCGCAAGACCTTTGATAAATTGGCCCCTATTGCTTATTGGCTTAAAACTAACTGTGGTCTTCGTATGGAGATAAACAATGAGTTGATACTTCTGCTACACTTGCCCAAAGGTCTGAAAAATCACAGCAAACTGCTAGGCACTTCTATTCTGTTAGCAAGGAGACTAGTGTTTGGAGCGTGGAAATTCAAAACTATACCCACTATAGTTCAATTTAAAAACTCCCTTCTTCACCAGTTAACTATTGAGTTTTATGACTCGGCTTGAAATATGTCACACAGGACACATAGTTTTATGAAAAAGTGGGAAGGTTTTATACAATCTTTACCTGAACAGGTACACGTGCAGCTATTATACCCTATACAGAACACAGAGTTTTTACTTAATGCTAGGTTAAGAGGTGACTGGTTATTAGATTTTGGTTGAGAAAGACTGGAGGAGAGGGAGTTGTTTCTTTGGTAGTTACCTTAGACGTGCTGGAAATTACTTACTAAGGGGCAAATTATATTGGAACTGTCCAAGGAGAAACACGATTATCAGGAATACTACTGTATGGTATTAACTTCTCGATTTGTTGAATTGTTGTAATGTTAATTGTTAACTTATATAAAAAAAAAATCTTGTAATTTGTTTAACTGACTCAAACTGTAAAAACGTATGAGTATCGTATATTTATGAGGACTATTGTTGAATGTCAAATTGTTCAAGATTATGTGTTATTCTATCTGAAAAAGTCTGTTTATTCCAAAGGTATGATTAATGTCTGTAAGCATCTGAGATGATAAATAAAAAGTAAAAAAAAAAAATTGTCGGTAAAACAAAATACTGGTCTGGTATGGGTTACTATCTGCATAAACAAAGGAACGCTCTATCCAACTCATGAAGATGTTGGCATAGGAGGTCACGAATTTTGCGCCCATTGCTGTTCCCTGTTTCTGCAGATAGTAATCCCCTTCAAAAAGGAAATAGTTGGGATTCAAAAGAAATTGGGTGACCTTCAACACATACTGTATGAGAAAATCATCCATCCCACTATAGAGCTCTAAACAGTTTTGGAGGGCAAGGAGACCCTTTGTGTGTGGTATGCTTAAATAAAGTTCAATACCAGTCACATGTGACGTTGAATCTTTATATACCAGTATTGAAAGACACTGGGGATATAAAGCAGTTACTTATTTTCTACAGAAAAATGTATCCATGTCCAATGAAACTAAAGAATTAATTGTGAACTTGCTGAAATTTATACTTGAACATAACTATTTTACATTTGATGGTAGATTTTATTTACAAACTTGTGGGAAAGCTATGGGGACCTCATGTGCACCCACATATGCTAATAGATACCTGAGCTGGTGAGAGGAAACTGTAGTGTTTCATGACATTCTTAAACAGTATACCAAACACATTTCCCACTGGTCCAGGTATATAAATTATATTTTCTTTGCGTGGGATGGTCCAAAAGAACTGTTACATGATTTTATTATCCAACTTAATACTAATCCTCTTGGTTTATATTTAACAATGGCATCTGATAATTCACAGATTTAATTTCTTGACTTAACAATAATAAAAGTCAACAACTGTTTGGAAACAAACACCATAAGAAAGCCGACTGCCACAAATAATATTTTAAGAGCCAACAGTCATCATCATCCAAATACCATCAGAAGCCTACCTGTAGAAAAACAGAAACAGTTCAACATTAGAGTCTTTTGACAAAGCAGCAAGAGATCTTAGAGACAGACTCCTATTAAGGGGTTATTCTAGAAAGTCCCTTAAGAGAGCTTATCATAAAGCCATGAATACAAATAGGCAGGAGTTATTAACACCCAAACATGTGGAACACTCCAATCCCCTCAGGTTTATTTCTACTTTCACCAGCCAAAGTAATCAAGTATCCAACATTTTGGAAAAACACCTGCATATTTTGCTAGCTGATGAACAACTTAAGCCTATGATCCCTAATAAACCACTATTTACTTACAGGAGAGCTAGCAACCTTAGCGATTGCTTAATAACTATCCATTTCGATAGAAATGCTAAGAAGCCACCCATATACAAGGGTTCCATAGCATGTGGCAATTGCAAGGTTTGCTCACATATGGTAAAGAAGAAAACCATTGTAGATAGATTCCAAAGTAAATGGATCATTAATAATCACATTACATGCAAAACTTCAAATGTAATATATTGTGTATCTTGCAGTTGGGATTTAATATATGTAGGTATGACCACCAGACACATGGGGAAAAGAATGACTGAACATTTAAGTAACATCAGAAATGCGGCCAAGGACGTAGAGAAAGGGAAACAAATTACAAGTGTAGCACGACATTTCCTACAGTACCATAATGGCAAAACAAATGCATTCAAATGTTGGGGCTTAGAAACCGTGCGCGTAGGAAGCAGAGGAGGAGATGTGGAGCAAGTTCTATTAAAAAAAGAAGCAACATGGATATTTAAATTGAACTCTGTAATGCCGAAAAGCATGGATGAAAATAACAACTATTGGGTATTCTTATAAGAGAGTATTAGGGATCCAGATGGGGCTTATGGATTGGATTTATAACCACCTAGGATCCTTTACTTATTATACAATCTTATTTGTATTTTACCTAAATGTGCACCCCGAATTCTTTGAGTATATAGAACACACATTAGTATATTTATATATCTACAGAGTAAACATAACCTCATAAAGTACATATGTGAAAACTGTCTGGAATTAACTCATAGGTAATAATAGTAGATACAATGTATGCAACGTCTCATCAGTTTACAGTGATGTGTTGTATGTTCACTAGTCAAAAAATAGGGTTTTTTACATGATACCCATATATTATAGCTTATTACTCTAACAACACATTGTATACCATCATTCTATATGCTTAATTCCTTTAATGTATGTCCATATAGTATGTGACTTTTAAAATTATACTCTATTTTAATACACTGAAAGAGTAAGCTTGCACTGATACATACTTTGGTACATCTTGAGAAGATCGCTATCACATACCCACACATCAGCATTGGGATTGCTATGAGTATTATGTTTGTGCGATTAGAACGATCGGTCTCAACTTGACTAAATTTATTTAATGTGTCATAGCAACTACACATACTCAAAACCCACTGGTAACCGTTATTAATTTAACTTACCATTCTAGCCAATTTACCACTAAGTGTGAAAATGGGATACTATACTATTGAATAATGAGTGAGTATCAGCATTTCATCCTATTTATATTTGCGGCAGTGGGCTATTAGATTAGGTGCATGTTTAGGTAAACCCAACCATATTACACTTTCTATGGTATCGCTGTGAACACGCTTTTTCTCCCTATCATGAATTACAGCATGTAAATTTGGCTGTGACAATTGACCATATTCTATACAGGCTATACATTGACGGTAGTTGATAGGGTAAGAGGATACTTCCAAAGAACCAATCGAAACAAACATCTGATCACTGCTATGCAGAACAGAAATCTTTGATGATACGCTAACAAAGGGGCGTGTTTCACATCTCCAATTGGATTAGCTCCAAAGCATTAACACAGGATATTTAAGAAGTGTAATTACGGCACTCGGTTTGTCTATATTGCAGTACACATTGAGAAAGGCTGGGTAACGGACGAAACACGTTTGTGTGTTTAAGTTTAGAATATATTTTCTAATTTTAATTGTTGAGCTATTAGAATTGGTGTGGTATTACAGCCTGAGCTACCCCTGGCACCTGATACCGACGTTTCCAGCTATCGGACAGGAACACAGGGGGGTGGTTCGGCTGTGTGTCCAATTTTTCTTTCTAAGCTCTTTTCAGCATCCTGTGCTGTGCGTGGGTGACCAGGTTTCACCAGCATAAGTATCTTGCAATCTTTAATACATTTTTCATTTTAGCTTTTGTTGTTAATAAAGTTAGTATTTTAATACTTTAACCTTACAATTCTTATCCTGAGCTAAGATTTCTTAGCATACTTTACTAGTTATTAGGTTGAGTGCTTCATAAACCCTACTTGTCCCACTTCCCTTGTCCTTTATTATCTTTCTAGATCCTTAAAGGGGTAGCACCGAGGTTTTATTTAATCTTTATCCTAATATTATTATATCACAGTGCCAATAATTTTTCTTCAATCATGCTTAAATATAGTGAAATGACATTGACTGTCAGCCAACTACAGTTATCATCCCATATTACGTCTTTTAAGAAACTCAATATATGTGTGGTGTCTCAAATGTAAGATGGCATATTGACGAAAAAAAATTGTAGAATATGGTCTAACCATTCGGACAGGGGTTCCAGTAAGGAACCCATGCCAGATACAATGGGTCTACCCCTAACTGGTTCTAAACTCTTGTGGAACTTCGGCAGATGTTGGAATATGGGAGTAACTGGATTATCTACTAGAAGGTAGTGGGCTGTATATATATCCATATTTCCAAGATGTACTCCATCACCTACCAAGGATTACAATTCTTTCTGAAAGCATCTATCCAGATTACCATGTAAGATGGTGTATGTGTTCTCATCTCTTAATTGGCGAGGTGCATCTTCTACGTATTGGGATCTGTCAAGAACAACTACACTACCTACCTTATACAATTGGCGTATGACTATAGTCTTATTTTCTTTTAGGGAATCAATAGCTTGTCTTTCCTGTTTTGTTAGATTTAAATTGAAGCGAGAACTGCTATATGACAATGAGGTAAGATCCTCTATCACACGTTTATGATAGAGTTTCAATGCTTTACCTCTATTATATATGGGGTAAAAATTAGACTGTTTTTTTAAGTTTAGGGTAGTGTACATTTCCAACTTGATTCTCATTGTAAATTGGAGTCTGCTCCAATTATTCTAATGACCTAATGGCACATGCATCAAGATAGGTCAAATCGGGTTGTCCCTGAGGAACATCATTCTGCATCGAATCCCCGGTCACCAGAATTGTCACTCCTAAAGTGTTTCATGAGTGTCAATTTTCTTATAAATTTATTTAAGTCTAGTATTGTGTTAAACAGGTTAAAACTCCTAGTGGGACAAAATCATAAGTCATAGGCAGACATAAATCATAGGTGGCGGACATAAATCATAGGTGGCGGACATAAATCATAGGCGGCAGACAGAAATCAACCCGATCAAATAGGATCGTGTTGATTGACACCCCATGCTAGCAGTGCAATCCTGCCCCTGCATGCTGTCGGCATTTATCGATGTGCAGCGGACATGATACGCTACATTGTATCATGTCCACTCGCACATAAATAAATTAACCCCTAAGGCAGTTTTACTCTCAATCAAGCCACTGTCTCTCACTGTCTCTGCTCCTGTAATGGTAGTTGCCTCTCTTTTTTCCTCTGCTCGCTGGACAGAAGCTTCAGTGCTGAAAAGATCAATTGGGGTTGTGGTTTTTAAAGCTTCTCAAAAATATGATCTCTACAACATAACTCATTTACACATAAGGGCAAGATTACAAGTGGAGCACTATTTAGCGCTTTTGCTTGCACACAATCACTGCTAGAAGTAAGCTATGCGGGCAGGTTATCTATGTCTATATATGTGTACATATATATTAATGTTTTTATATGTGTATATATAACTGTAAATACAAACATACACAAATACAGTTTGTTGAATTGAGAGCTTGCATTGTGTGGCTGTTTTAGGGTCCCAGGTTTTTGGAAGGGACCTTGACGTGGTACCTGGGCTTGTCCCATTTGGCCAAATGCGGTAACTAACCCTTCCATTTTTGCTTTTAATCTTAGCTAAGTGCTTGTAAGTGAGTGCTGGACTCTCTCTGTGTGTTTTATATATATATATATATATATATATATATATATATATATATAATAAGTGTTCTGGAGCTCTGCACTCACTGTTCCAATAAAGAGTAGGTGTGCCCGGGGTGCATCAAAGATAAGCATACATAGTAAAAAGGACGCACTTAGCAAAATATTGTAATTTAATACAAATCTTATACAGTTATGTTTCGGGGTGATAAGGACGGGGCTTATCACCCCGAAACGTCACTGTATAAGATTTGTATTAAATTACAATATTTTGCTAAGTCCCGGTGAGTGCGTCCTTTTTACTATATATATATATATATATATATATATATATATATATATATATATATATATATATATATATATATAGCAATGTATATGGATGTGTCTCAATGTTAAAACTATTTGCCTGCCAATATTTTTTTGAAATAATTTTTATTAGACAGTTAATATGAGTGTTACTGTACTTTGTAATGTATTTTTGAAGTGTTTTGTTCAACTTTATTGTTTGGGAAAACAGTTAACCACTGCTTTGAGATTGCAGTAAGGATTTTGCTTCACTTGTAATATCAGCAAAATGGCTTGCAAAAACACGATTGCGCTAGTGCAAACCCATTTGCACCTCACTTGTAACCTACCTCTTTCTATTTTATGGGGGTTTTTTTCTTTCTTTGGCTTGAGATCTAATAACCTAGTGCCCAATTCTCTTAAGGTCTCTGGGCTGGCAAGATTATTTAATTATGCACGCTAATGTTTCTATTTCACTGGTGGAATTCGATAAAGAATATACTGCAAAAGTGCATAATATAAATTGTAATTTAAAACTCATGCAAAACGAATAATTAAAACATTCACTCAAAAATACTCAGGAAAAAAATTGTATTGTTAAAGTGCATCCAAAAATTGTATTTTATCAAAAACATAAAATTTGTTTGTAAATTACACAGGAAAAATTTTCTTAAATATACACAACATAAGTCGTAACTTAAAGGGCCACTAAACCCAAAATATTTCTTTCATGATTCAGATAGAGAATACAAATTTAAACAACATTACAATTTACTTCTATTATTTATTTTGCTTCATTTTTTAGATATTCTTAGTAGAAGAAAAAGCAATGCACATGGGTGAGCCAATCACACAAGGCTTCTATGTGCAGCAACCAATCAGCAGCTACTTAGAATATCTAGATATGCTTTTCAGCAAAGAATATCAAGAGAATAAAACAAATTAGATAATAGAAGTAAATTAGAAAGATGTTTAAAATTGCATTCTCTTTCTAAATCATGAAAGAAAAAATGTGGGTTTAATGTCCCTTTAAGTACACTAGTGGTGCAAAAAACATATAAAAAAGAATACTTAGAAGTACAAAATACAAAGCGTATTTTTTTTTCATGGGTGTTCCATGGGCATATATGAAATTATCTCTCAAATCCCAGCGTAATTCTCCAAACATTTATACAGATATCACAGGCCTAGATTTAGAGTTCGGCGGTAGCCGTCAAAACCAGCGTTAGAGGCTCCTAACGCTGGTTTTGGGCGCCCGCTGGTATTTGGAGTCAGTGATTAAAGGGTCTAACGCTCACTTTTCAGCCGCGACTTTTCCATACCGCAGATCCCCCTACGCCATTTGCGTATCCTATCTTTTCAATGGGATCTTCCTAACGCCGGTATTTAGAGTCGTTTCTGCAGTGAGCGTTAGAGCTCTAACGACAAAATTCCAGCCGCCTGAAAATAGCAGGAGTTAAGAGCTTTCTGGCTAACGCCGGTTTATATAGCTCTTAACTACTGTACCCTAAAGTACACTAACACCCATAAACTACCTATGTACCCCTAAACCGAGGTCCCCCCACACCGCCGCCACTCGATTAAAATTTTTAACCCCTAATCTGCCGACCGCCACCTACGTTATATTTATGTACCCCTAATCTGCTGCCCCTAACCCCGCCGACCCCTGTATTATATTTATTCACCCCTAACCTGCCCCCCACAACGTCGCCGCCAGCTACTTACAATAATTAACCCCTAATCTTCTGACCGCAAATCGCCGCCACCTACGTTATCCCTATGTACCCCTAATCTGCTGCCCCTAACACCGCCGACCCCTATATTATATTTATTAACCCCTAATCTGCCCCCCTCAACGTCGCCGACACCTGCCTACACTTATTAACCCCTAATCTGCCGAGCGGACCTGAGCGCTACTATAATAAAGTTATTAACCCCTAATCCGCCTCACTAACCCTATCATAAATAGTATTAACCCCTAATCTGCCCTCCCTAACATCGCCGACACCTACCTTCAATTATTAACCCCTAAACTTCCGATCGGAGCTCACCGCTATTCTAATAAATGGATTAACCCCTAAAGCTAAGTCTAACCCTAACACTAACACCCCCCTAAGTTAAATATAATTTTTATCTAACGAAATAAATTAACTCTTATTAAATAACTTATTCCTATTTAAAGCTAAATACTTACCTGTAAAATAAATCCTAATATAGCTACAATATAAATTATAATTATATTATAGCTATTTTAGGATTAATATTTATTTTACAGGCAACTTTGTAATTATTTTAACCAGGTACAATAGCTATTAAATAGTTAAGAACTATTTAATAGTTACCTAGTTAAAATAATAACAAATTTACCTGTAAAATAAATCCTAACCTAAGTTATAATTAAACCTAACACTACCCTATCAATAAAATAATTAAATAAACTACCTACAATTACCTACAATTAACCTAACACTACACTATCAATAAATTAATTAAATAAACTACCTACAATTACCTACAATTAACCTAACACTACACTATCAATAAATTAATTAAACACAATTGCTACAAATAAATACAATTAAATAAACTAGCTAAAGTACAAAAAATAAAAAAGAACTAAGTTACAGAAAATAAAAAAATATTTACAAACATAAGAAAAATATTACAACAATTTTAAACTAATTACACCTACTCTAAGCCCCCTAATAAAATAACAAAGCCCCCCAAAATAAAAAATTCCCTACCCTATTCTAAATTAAAAAAGTTACAAGCTCTTTTACCTTACCAGCCCTGAACAGGGCCCTTTGCGGGGCATGCCCCAAGAATTTCAGCTCTTTTGCCTGTAAAAGAATAAATACAATACCCCCCCCCCAACATTACAACCCACCACCCACATACCCCTAATCTAACCCAAACCCCCCTTAAATAAACCTAACACTAAGCCCCTGAAGATCTTCCTACCTTGTCTTCACCATCCAGGTATCACCGATCCGTCCTGGCTCCAAGATCTTCATCCAACCCAAGCGGGGGTTGGCGATCCATAATCCGGTGCTCCAAAGTCTTCCTCCTATCCGGCAAGAAGAGGACATCCGGACCGGCAAACATCTTCTCCAAGCGGCATCTTCGATCTTCTTCCATCCGGTGCGGAGCGGGTCCATCTTGAAGCAGGCGACGCGGATCCATCCTCTTCTTCCGATGTCTCCCGACTAATGACGGTTCCTTTAAGGGACGTCATCCAAGATGGCGTCCCTCGAATTCCGATTGGCTGATAGGATTCTATCAGCCAATCGGAATTAAGGTAGGAATTTTCTGATTGGCTGATGGAATCAGCCAATCAGAATCAAGTTCAATCCGATTGGCCGATCCCATCAGCCAATCAGATTGAGCTCGCATTCTATTGGCTGATCGGAACAGCCAATAGAATGCGAGCTCAATCTGATTGGCTGATGGGATCGGCCAATCGGATTGAACTTGATTCTGATTGGCTGATTCCATCAGCCAATCAGAAAATTCCTACCTTAATTCCGATTGGCTGATAGAATCCTATCAGCCAATCGGAATTCGAGGGACGCCATCTTGGATGACGTCCCTTAAAGGAACCGTCATTAGTCGGGAGACATCGGAAGAAGAGGATGGATCCGCGTCGCCTGCTTCAAGATGGACCCGCTCCGCACCGGATGGAAGAAGATCGAAGATGCCGCTTGGAGAAGATGTTTGCCGGTCCGGATGTCCTCTTCTTGCCGGATAGGAGGAAGACTTTGGAGCACCGGATTATGGATCGCCAACCCCCGCTTGGGTTGGATGAAGATCTTGGAGCCAGGACGGATCGGTGATACCTGGATGGTGAAGACAAGGTAGGAAGATCTTCAGGGGCTTAGTGTTAGGTTTATTTAAGGGGGGTTTGGGTTAGATTAGGGGTATGTGGGTGGTGGGTTGTAATGTTGGGGGGGGGGGTATTGTATTTATTCTTTTACAGGCAAAAGAGCTGAAATTCTTGGGGCATGCCCCGCAAAGGGCCCTGTTCAGGGCTGGTAAGGTAAAAGAGCTTGTAACTTTTTTAATTTAGAATAGGGTAGGGAATTTTTTATTTTGGGGGGCTTTGTTATTTTATTAGGGGGCTTAGAGTAGGTGTAATTAGTTTAAAATTGTTGTAATATTTTTCTTATGTTTGTAAATATTTTTTTATTTTCTGTAACTTAGTTCTTTTTTATTTTTTGTACTTTAGCTAGTTTATTTAATTGTATTTATTTGTAGCAATTGTGTTTAATTAATTTATTGATAGTGTAGTGTTAGGTTAATTGTAGGTAATTGTAGGTAGTTTATTTAATTATTTTATTGATAGGGTAGTGTTAGGTTTAATTATATCTTAGGTTAGGATTTATTTTACAGGTAAATTTGTTATTATTTTAACTAGGTAACTATTAAATAGTTCTTAACTATTTAATAGCTATTGTACCTGGTTAAAATAATTACAAAGTTGCCTGTAAAATAAATATTAATCCTAAAATAGCTATAATATAATTATAATTTATATTGTAGCTATATTAGGATTTATTTTACAGGTAAGTATTTAGCTTTAAATAGGAATAAGTTATTTAATAAGAGTTAATTTATTTCGTTAGATAAAAATTATATTTAACTTAGGGGGGTGTTAGTGTTAGGGTTAGACTTAGCTTTAGGGGTTAATCCATTTATTAGAATAGCGGTGAGCTCCGATCGGAAGTTTAGGGGTTAATAATTGAAGGTAGGTGTCGGCGATGTTAGGGAGGGCAGATTAGGGGTTAATACTATTTATGATAGGGTTAGTGAGGCGGATTAGGGGTTAATAACTTTATTATAGTAGCGCTCGGGTCCGCTCGGCAGATTAGGGGTTAATAAGTGTAGGCAGGTGTCGGCGACGTTGTGGGGGGCAGATTAGGGGTTAATAAATATAATATAGGGGTCGGCGATGTTAGGGCAGCAGATTAGGGGTACATAGGGATAACGTAGGTGGCGGCGTTTTACGGAGCGGCAGATTAGGGGTTAAAAGTGTAATGCAGGGGTCAGCGATAGCGTGGGCGGCAGATTAGGGGTTAATAAGTGTAAGGCTAAGGGTGTTTAGACTCGGGGTACATGTTAGAGTGTTAGGTGCAGACGTAGGAAGTGTTTCCCCATAGGAAACAATGGGGCTGCGTTAGGAGCTGAACGCTGCTTTTTTGCAGGTGTTAGGTTTTTTTTCAGCTCAAACAGCCCCATTGTTTCCTATGGGAGAATCGTGCACGAGCACGTTTTTGATGCCGGCCGCGTCCGTAAGCAGCTCTGGTATCGAGAGTTGCATTTGCGGTAAAAATGCTCTACGCTCCTTTTTTGGAGCCTAACGCAGCATTTGTTTGAACTCTCGATACCAGAGTTAAATTTATGGTGCGGCCAGAAAAAAACCCGCGGAGCGTTAACAGCCCTTTTACCGCCGAACTCTAAATCTAGGCCACAGTTTTTTCTTAAAAATTAAAAGGAGGCAAGCTTTTATCAATATACTCAAAACACTAATTACTCAGAAAGGAAAACCTATGTATAAGGAAGTAACAGTGATTTTAAGGTACAGTACACTAAAAACAGCATAATCTGATTTGCATTAGGCATAATATTAAAGTTTTAACATACGCAGAGTTCTCCCTGTGTACTTTGTAGTCCATTGCAAACTTTTACATAGTAGAGCGCTCTCATTATTTTTAAGGGAGACAACTCATAGAGACAGACCCTTTTTTATAGAATTCCATAAAGCTTGCCCCTGCGAGTGTCAGTGTGAAAAACCATATTTAGACCTGAAATTATTTTAGAATCAGTCCCCTAGTGGTTTGTTGTCTTGGGTGCATTCCGAAAGGGTATACAGACTCTAATGCAAGATCCACAATGTTTACAATATACCTTCTATTTCATTAATACTTGATCTACTAATCTAAGAGCCTCTGAAACATATTGGATAGATAAATCTTTTTCCCCTCACTACATTTAGGAATAGGCTTTATTATCTTAGGGGACAGTGATGCAGTGGCTCGTGCCTTCACTGCTGCATTTAATATCCGTTATTGTGACAACTTTCTTATTTGTACCTGCCCACAGTTACACTAATAATAAGTGCTCTATCTTAATTTCTATTCTCACAAACCTAATGATAGTTTGTATAAGCACAAGGGCTTCCTAAATATACCCCAATCTCTGAAAAACTAGTCCAGTTTGCTAGTTTATGTGTTATGGCAACATACTTAATTGATGTTTTACTTGTCATCTTACAACACGTAAATGTGTCTCAAGCACAGGTTTCAAAGTACAGATTTACACAAATCTAAGTTCAAGATTGTAACACAATGCTTCTGCTTTCTAAAAGATGCCTTCCTTTTTCAAAGCCAAAAAAATATTGTGCTGGACTGGAGTGAACGTTTTATAGTACACATTCACAGCAATGTGCTAAATATTTTACCTGATATCCAGAGTAGGATGTATTTATTTATAGTGATGTTGCGAACCTAAAAATTTCGGTTCGCGAACGGCGGACTCGAACCTCTGCTACTGTTCGCGAACTGGCGAACCGGGCGAACCGCCATTGACTTCAATAGGCAGCCAAACTTTAAAACCCACAGGGACTCTTTCTGGCCACAATAGTGATGGAACAGTTGTTTCAAGGGGACTAATACCTGGACTGTGGCATGCCGGAGGGGGATCCATGGCAAAACTCCCACGGAAAATTACATAGTTGATGCAGAGTCTTGTTTTAAGCCATAAACAGATATGAGTGGTGGCACAGAGCAATTAGGCACAGTATATGCTGTGAGCCTGATATACAGGCTGGCACTAGTGGCAGGCTGGCCTGGCAACTAAAATTAAATAACACTAGCAGACTGATGTAAAAGTTTTTTTTTTTTTAAATTTACACTAATGTTACACTAGATATGAGTGGTGGCACTGAGGCTGGCAGTGGCAGGCTGGCCTGGCAACTGAAATTAGATTACACTAGCAGACTGATGTAAAAGTTTTTTTTTTTTTTTTAAATTTACACTAATGTTACACCAGATATGATTGGTGGCACAGAGCAATTAGGCACAGTATATGCTGTGAGCCTGATACACAGGCTGGCACTAGTGGCAGGCTGGCCTGTCAACTAAAATTAAATAACACTAGCAGACTGATGTAAAAGTTTTTTTAAAAAAAAATTTACACTAATGTTACACCAGATATGAGTGGTGGCACTGAGGCTGGCAGTGGCAGGCTGGCCTGGCAACTGAAATTAGATTACACTAGCAGACTGATGTAAAAGTTTTTTTAAAAAAAATTTACACTAATGTTACACCATATATGAGTGGTGGCACAGAGCAATTAGGCACAGTATATTCTGTGAGCCTGATACACATGCTGGCACTAGTGGCAGGCTGGCCTTGCAACTAAAATTAAATAACACTAGCAGACTGATGTAAAAGTTTTTGTAAATTTTTTTTTACTAATGTTACACCAGATATGAGTGGTGGCACAGAGCAATTAGGCACAGTATATGCTGTGAGCCTGATACACAGGCTGGCACTAGTGGCAGGCTGGCCTGGCAACTAAAATTAAATAACACAAGCAGACTGATGTAAAAGTTTTTTGTTTTTTTTAAATCTATACTAATGTTACACCAGATATGATTGGTGGCACTGAGGCTGGCAGTGGCAGGCTGGCCTGGCAACTGACATTAGATTACACTAGCAGACTGATGTAAAAGTTTTGATTAAAAAAATTTACACTAATGTTACACCAGATATGAGTGGTGGCACAGAGCAATTAGGCACAGTATATGCTGTGAGCCTGATACACAGGCTGGCACTAGTGGCAGGCTGGCCTGTCAACTAAAATTAAATAACACTAGCAGACTGATGTAAAAGTTTTTTTTTTTAAAATGTACACTAATGTTACAACAGATATGAGTGGTGGCACAGAGCAATTAGGCACAGTATATGCTGTGAGCCTGATACACAGGCCTTCTGGCAACTGAAATTAGATTACACTAGCAAACTGATGTAAAAGTTTTTTTTTAATTTACACTAATGTTACACCAGATATGAGTGGTGGCAGTGAGCAAGTAGGCACAGTATATGCTGTGAGCCTCACACACAGGCTGAGAGGCAGGCAAATGCAATTAGATTACAAAAAAAAAAAAAAAGAGTGAAATTCTAGCCCTAAAAAGGGCTTTTTGGGGTGCTATCCTTACAGCAGAGATCAGATGAGTCCTTCAGGACTGTAGTGGACACTGAATACACTAGCCTAGCTATCAATTTCCCTAAAAAATCATCAGCAGCAGCAGCACTATCCCTCCTCTCACTAAGAATGCAGGATCAGAATGAATCTAAAATGGCTGCTGCCCAGGAGCTGGGAGGGTCTGGGAGGGAGTGTCTGCTGCTGATTGGCTGTAATGTGTCTGCAGACTGTCAGATACAGGGTCAAAGTTTACTCGATGATGATGAATAGGGGGCGGATCGAACATCGCATATGTTCGCCCGCCGCGGTGAACGCGAACAAGCTAAGATCGCCGGGAACTGTTCTCCGGCGAACTGTTCGCGACATCACTATTTATTTATTCATATATATATATATATATATATATATATAAAATATAAATGAGAGGAGGTTGCACAGTTGCCCTAAATACTGTGTTGTATACCAGTGATACTAATAACACAGAATGCTGTATGCAAAATAGTGAACAAAAAAGTCCCATAGGAAATGTCCTGCTGATAGAATCCTATAATAATAAAAGTATCATCGATTATAATATATTTATATATGTTGCAACCCCAAAACGCCAGTTTATGCACAGGACTTATACAAATGACAAGCAGCAACCAGAGTTATGGCTCCACATACAGGACAGTATACTTTTTAGGCTCACAAAACCGGAGGTGTATACAGGCGGTTTAAGCGCTAAACAACTCAACACTTAGGGAGGGTAATGGTCTGAGAGACCTGCACTCTCCGCTACACCAAACCGGATGTGTAAATGCCTCTTGGGATCTTCACCTGTAGTGAACCGGGAAAGACTTGTGCACTTCTTCTATGCTGCAAACAGTAGGCAAAGCGTCCTTGCGTGCTAGCGTCCTACTATGCAGGGAGGGGTGCGTGCGGTCACATGAAGAGGGATCCAATCAGACGAGTGAGCCCAATGCCGAGTCACATGACACAAGGATCCAATCGGCAGGTCTGATTCATCCGTGTGCAACAGATGAGGGAACAGCAGCTTGAAACAGGAACTCTGTATGGTCAGCGAATCCTACTGGGACTCCAAGGGTATGAAAATCTTCTCTGCTGCCTGACGAAAATGGTAAAGGTAACAAAGGCAGATCGCAGCAGACGAAATAGAGTTAAAAGTTCCAAATTTTAATACAAAACTTTAAAATGTCCACAACATCCATGGGAACAGTGAGTAAGACACAATCACTTGTACAAAACGGCTGACATGTTTCGACCCTCAGGTCGTAATCATAGCTGTTTATGGGAACACCTGACAACCTATTTAAGGAAGTAGGTTACATTTCATTGGTTAAAATTCAATCAGTGTAAAAAATTCAACAAGGTGTGTCAAACAGTAATTACTATGTGCGTTTGGGATAGTGATTAGACTGTAAGTAAGGAGGGGAATAATGCACACCTTTTAAAACTTTATCCCAATGTTTTATAGAAATGAGCTGAGGTGAGGGTAGGTGGCGCAAATAAATGCTGATTCCCTGTAACGATGTGTTACTATCCTAATATTGTTTGTAAATATCTTTATATTTTTGATTATGTAAGTATCGCTGTGAATTTTAATTAGCCTAAATTGCTACGTTATAAATGCTACTAGTGTCGAGTTTTCTATTAGTGTGACTATGTATTAATAATATACTCCTTACATAAAATAAATGCCAATATGCTGTAGATTATAAAACAAATTTATTCAGTCTAAAAATAAATATATGTATACACTTTACACAATATTGACACCGGTGTCAGAGGATACGTGGATTTTAAAAGAAATATAAAATACTTTAAAGTATTAAGTACATAGAATGATGATAAAAATAAATAAAATGATAAAAAGATATTAATACATTGGAGTTACTTTTTGCCACAGTGAGTTACAGTGTTATTGACATTCAGTCTACTTCTAATAGTCCGGGTTTTTAAAACGCTTTAACCTTACAGTTTAGGCCGGGTATACGTGATGGTTCACTATATTATATTAGTGCTTATAGTGCTGTATTAATTACGCTTTAAAGTACCTTTAAGTGTATCCGTCTGATGACACTTTGTACGTTGGAGAATATTGCGGTTAAATATATGCCGCTGTTTGATTCCCTTTAGTGTATCCGTCTGATGACACTATTTACGTTGGAGAATACTGTGGTTAAATATATGCCGCTGTTTGATTCCCTTTAGTGACTGGGTTTGCTAGGTGAGTCGTGATGTTAGAACGTTCTAGCGGTTAAATATATGCCGCTGTGATGACTTGTTGCAGTCTAAGTTCAAACTGCAGTAAAAAAGGATGATGTTACTCTTCGTGGTGATTCACACTGACGTAAGAATGTTTCCTGCGGTTCCCGTGACCGCTTAATGTGTTGTCGGTCAGTGACCGATTTAGCTCTTTAAAGGATGTTGGTTCCTGATACTTTGTCCGTGAGGTGTGAAATCCTTGCCGCTTCAGTTGTTTGTTCTTCTGCCTATGTTTACTGCCGGTCAGTGACCGGTCCGGCTATGTTCTTTGATGTTTTGGATGGAAGCGCTGCTCTTGTGTCCTGCAAATCCGTGTGAGGGTGATCGGGTATCAACGCGTTTCGGCTTCAAAGCCTAATTACAACCACAATCACACTTGGAGAAATCAAAACAAAGAAAAACAGTAGGTCTGTTTCAACGTGTTTCGGCCTGTATCAAGGCCTTTCTCAAGACTTTCTCAAGACTATCTAACACATTAAGCGGTCACGGGAACCGCAGGAAACATTCTTACGTCAGTGTGAATCACCACGAAGAGTAACATCATCCTTTTTTACTGCAGGTTGAACTTAGACTGCAACAAGTCATCACAGCGGCATATATTTAACCGCTAGAACGTTCTAACATCACAACTCACCTAGCAAACCCAGTCACTAAAGGGAATCAAACAGCGGCATATATTTAACCGCAGTATTCTCCAACGTAAATAGTGTCATCAGACGGATACACTAAAGGGAATCAAACAGCGGCATATATTTAACCGCAATATTCTCCAACGTACAAAGTGTCATCAGACGGATACACTTAAAGGTACTTTAAAGCGTAATTAATACAGCACTATAAGCACTAATATAATATAGTGAACCATCACGTATACCCGGCCTAAACTGTAAGGTTAAAGCGTTTTAAAAACCCGGACTATTAGAAGTAGACTGAATGTCAATAACACTGTAACTCACTGTGGCAAAAAGTAACTCCAATGTATTAATATCTTTTTATCATTTTATTTATTTTTATCATCATTCTATGTACTTAATACTTTAAAGTATTTTATATTTCTTTTAAAATCCATGTATCCTCTGACACCGGTGTCAATATTGTGTAAAGTGTATACATATATTTATTTTAAGACTGAATAAATTTGTTTTATAATCTACAGCATATTGGCATTTATTTTATGTAAGGAGTATATTATTAATACATAGTCACACTAATAGAAAACTCGACACTAGTAGCATTTATAACGTAGCAATTTAGGCTAATTAAAATTCACAGCGATACTTTACATAATCAAAAATATAAAGATATTTACAAACAATATTAGGATAGTAACACATCGTTACAGGGAATCAGCATTTATTTGCGCCACCTACCCTCACCTCAGCTCAAACAGTAATTACTATACCTACTCTCCTTACAATCTAAAATGCCCACTACCAAAGTGCTGTATAGTGAAATATAGCTAAGTAACTGAACAGACAAAGTTCAAAGATTATATAAATAAACAGATAAACTGACATAATCTACATTATTTATGATATACATAATATACATTGTTTAAAGCATTCCATGTGATGAACGCTAAGGAGTTAAATTAGCAAAATTAGCAAAATGAACATGCATGAGAACAGTGTGAGCATTATAATTAGCAATGCATGAAAATGTATGGGAATAGCATCTTTATATATCAATGATTAGTAACACGTATATGAAAATAATCGCAACAGCAAGAAGAATGCATGCACAAAAGCATATCCAAATAGACCAATAATTGATCATTATGGTTCATAATAATAATGGTTTATAATCACTCATAAATTCATGTAAGCAAGTGTGCTATTTTACATATATATAATACTATCAGGCTCTTGTATGTAAATTCATTAGAATTCGCAGAAAGCTACACCTGTGATGAAACAGCTAGAAACCCAAAACCTAAGGAGGATTTACTGAGAAATAAAGTTTCAGGCATATACAATTGTGGTGCATTGTGGGGTTAAAAATATTCCTGAAGTCAAAAGACAAGCTACTAAATAGTAGCATTTATGAACATGGACACCATTGTCACATGTGTACAGGTTTGCCTAATAATCACACACACCAAAGGGCAGAACAGACTTCTATATATATATATATATATATATATATGTGTAGGTAGCCATGTATAAATATTCAGAAGTGTGGGTGTATAAATGTAAACATTACTATGGATATGTAAATTTAAATAGAAATGAAAATGAAGGTGAAGATGAAAATGAAGTTGAAGATGAACTAGCTGCAGAAGAGGGAGATGACCCACTAGATGAGAACCCTACAGAAAACGGTTATTTCCAGAAATTAATTAAATCATATTCAGAGTTCAAGCCATTTGGCACCCTAGTCAGGCTAACTGATACCAATTTTTCTAGGTTTGATACAATATTGAAAAGTGGTGTGGCAGAGGCCAAACAATTGGTTCTGGAAACTAAACGTACTAAGTTTATTAGGGACCAGTCAGACTATGCTAACAACAGTGTGTATATCTGGAGGCGATCTGAAAGGAGTTCTTCTAGGAGAAACTATAGGGGAAGGTCTAGAAATAGACGCAACAACAGTAATAATAAAAAAAATAAAAAATTGAACAGACAAATCAATCACATAATTCTAAAAAAGTCACACATTCAGATAGTGAGTTTGAGTCTGGCGATGAAAGAGGTGCTTCAGGAGGTGAGGAACAACCCAAAGGTATTTTGAAAATAACCCACATACCAACTGAGACACACATAAGTGATTCACATAATCAACAACAGGTAGTAAGGTCCAAAGACACACAATCATTCCCGAACCCCTCAGCTTCCAAATATGTTTACATTAGTGAAACTACTCCTAGCACCCATACACAAGGATCTACAGTTTCAAATGAAGATCTACACAATATGGTGCAGGTTTTTTGCCTTCCCCCACAGAAAACGGGGATAGGTCAAGGGACCTATGGCGGAGCAGACCTTTACCAACTGAAAGGGAACAGGGGCAATCGAGGGAAACAAAAATACAAATAATCAATAATGTGATTAATTTGTCTGATCACACTTTGACACAACCACAACTTTCAGTACTTAGTTATGGTCTTAATTTCTCACCTACTAACAACTTTGATATCTTTAAAACTCTTTTAGACGTCAACAAACTCATCAGAAACATCACACTTAAAAAATATTATAACGATACATCTGAACATACCTCTGATAATGCTGAACCTTTCATTAGAGATGTAAGTATTAATACAAAAAGTTTCCATTAATAGGGCTTCTTTCAAGGAAGCATGTGATACTTTAACTCTTGAACATCTGTGGAGGGAAGGTCTTGAGGACACAGAGTCTGATAGGTTAAATTCACATGGGGGTTTTAGAAACCCCTCCACCTTCTATCCCATGCAGCACAGGGGTCATATCTTGGAAACCTTTTTCAAAAGAGTTGAGCGTGATCTTTTGGAACTTAAATCCAACAGCTCCTATACCAAACAGAATCTCACAAGGCAAGAAAAAGCGGCTCTGGAGGAGTTGAGATGCAAGGAGGATATAGTTGTCCACTCGGCAGACAATGGTGGTTCCATAGTCATCCTCAATAGGTCTGATTATGTTAAAGAGGCCCATCGCCAGCTTGATGACACAGAGAACTATGTCTGCCTTGCATCCGATCCGACCAGAGCCTTCCAGAGAGAGCTATTTAGCTTGCTGGATGATGGATTGGAAGATGGGCACTTTGACATTAAAACATTTGAGTTTTTGTGTGTCAAACATCCCATAGTGCCCATCTTCCATCACTTGCCCAAAGTACACAAATCCCTCACAAACATCAAGGGACGTCCCATAGTGAGCGGGATTGGTTCTTTAACTGAGCACACATCACAATGGATAGACAGTATCCTACAACCACTTGTGGTTTCTCTGTTTGGTTACCTTCGGGACACCAAACATGTGATAGACATATTGGAAGGTACGGATTGGAAATATGATGTATTCAGATGGGCCACAATAGATGTTGTGGCCCTATACTCGTCCATTCCTCACAAAGAAGGTTTGGAAGCAATAGCATATTTCTTGAAACATCATTCCAACCTTACCAATGATTTTCAGATGTACATCCTATGACTACTTAAATATCTATTGACTCATAACTACTTTAAATTCGAGGATCAATTCTATCTCCAGAGATGTGGGACAGCTATGGGGGCGAAATTCGCCCCCTCCTATGCCAACCTCTTCATGGGTTGGTGGGAGCTGTCCCACATCTATGGAGATAGTAATCCCTTTAGACATTTTGTCCATTACTATGGGCGATACATAGATGACCTATTGGTCATCTGGTTGGGTGATGATGCTGATTTCTCGAATTTCATGCACTATCTCAATAGTACTTCCGAATTACAAAATAATTCGATCAATTTTTTGGATATTACTTTGACAGGTATTAGAGAGGGAAAAATCATCAGTAACATCTACAGGAAACCCACTGCTGGGAATGCGCTATTACACGCTAAAAGCTGTCACCCCACCCATGTTCCCTTTGCTGTAGCTAAGGGACAATTTGTCAGAGTCAAGAGAAATTGTAGTCAGGAAGAAATGTTCTGTAAACAATCTAAAGATCTTACCAGAAGACTCAAACAAAGAGGCTATTCTGATAAAGTCATACGCAAAGCGGAGAAACAAGTACAGAATATTGATAGGAATTAACTCATTCGAGATCAGTCAAAAACATCTAGAAAATCAGATACTGATTCTCAGGGTATCACATTTGTTACAGAATTTAGTGCACAATATCCAGATATCTGTAAAATCGTTAGAAAACATTTTAACTTTTTGTCCGCTGACGACAAACTGGAAAAATGTGTGAAAAATGGATTGCGTTGTTCTTATCGGAGAACACGCACTCTGGCCAATACATTATCACCCTCATCATTACCAGAGCTTGATAAACCAGCTAGCTCGTGGCTCACACAAAAGGGTCTTTACAAGTGCAGACAGAAGTGTCGAATTTGCGAGTATATCACAGCTACAAACATATTTAGATCAGAAGTTACTGGGGAAACTTTCCCCATCACTAGTTGTTTGAAATGTACCACTACATATGTGATATACTTGCTAACTGGCACATCTTGTCAACTTCAATATGTAGGCTTCACTACAAACGAGGTAAAAGTTTGTATTAGAAATCACCTGTCTACAATACAGGCGGGTGAGGCAAGCACTCCACTGGTTAGACATTTTGCCCTCTGCCATGATAAGAATATCAGCACCTTGAGATGGCAAGCTATAGAAAGGGTTTTCTGTCCCCCTAGTGGTGGTGACCGCGAAAAACTGCTGCAGAAGAGGGAGATGTATTGGATTTTTAAACTCCAAACTAGGGTGCCAAATGGCTTGAACTCTGAATACGATTTAATTAATTTCTGGAAATAACCGTTTTCTGTAGGGTTCTCATCTAGTGGGTCATCTCCCTCTTCTGCAGCTAGTTCATCTTCAACTTCATTTTCATCTTCACCATCATTTTCATTTTAATTTCTATTTAAATTTACATATCCATAGTAATGTTTACATTTATACACCCACACTTCTGAATATTTATACATGGCTACCTACGCATATATATATATATATATAAGTCTGTTCTGCCCTTTGGTGTGTGTGGTTATTAGGCAA
Source organism: Bombina bombina (assembly GCF_027579735.1). Lineage (NCBI taxonomy): Eukaryota > Metazoa > Chordata > Amphibia > Anura > Bombinatoridae > Bombina > Bombina bombina. The sequence goes on from NC_069502.1 coordinate 186,168,813, forward strand.
ACCTGTACACATGTGACAATGGTGTCCATGTTCATAAATGCTACTATTTAGTAGCTTGTCTTTTGACTTCAGGAATATTTTTAACCCCACAATGCACCACAATTGTATATGCCTGAAACTTTATTTCTCAGTAAATCCTCCTTAGGTTTTGGGTTTCTAGCTGTTTCATCACAGGTGTAGCTTTCTGCGAATACTAATGAATTTACATTCAAGAGCCTGATAGTATTATATATATGTAAAATAGCACAATTGCTTACATGAATTTATGAGTGATTATAAATGATCATTTATGAACCATAATGATCAATTATTGGTCTATTTGGATATGCTTTTGTGCATGTACTCTTCTTGCTGTTAAGATTATTTTCATATACGTGTTACTAATCATTGATATATAAAGATGCTATTCCCATGCATTTTCATGCATTGCTAATTATAATGCTCACACTGTTCTCATGCATGTTCATTTTGCTAATTTTGCTAATTTAACTCCTTAGCGTTCATCACATGGAATGCTTTAAACAATGTATATTATGTATATTATAAATTATGTAGATTATGTCAGTTTATCTGTTTATTTATATAATCCTTGAACTTTGTCTATTCAGTTACTTAGCTATATTTCACTATACAGCACCTTGGTAGTGGGCATTTTAGATTGTAAGGAGAGTAGGTATAGTAATTACTGTTTGACACAACTTGTTGAATTTTTTACACTGATTGAATTTTAACCAATGAAATGTAACCTACTTCCTTAAATAGGTTCAAATAGTAAGAAGTGAATACAGCGCCAACAAGAGGCCAAGGGATAAATATACTCACAGAGAGATAAAAGAAGATTATTTAATGAACCATGTTAAAAAGCATCATTAAAAAATGTAAAAAACACATATAGATAAAATTACAAAAACAGGAATATCTTGCAGGAGCAGCTAAAGCTGATAATTACAATAAAAACAGAGATAATCACAGGTGATCAGTGTGAGTGGCACACCAGATTAAGAGTGTAAACTAGTGAAACAGAATAAGCCTAAGTACAACTATAACAAGTGCATCAAGCAAGAAATTAATAAACAATAGTACAAACAATAATGTTCAAAAAATAGTGTGCCAAAAAAATAGAAAAATGCACTGCAGTGCAAAAAGAGGGTCAAATAGTAAGTGAGTGCAAATGGATATAACAAATGCTAGCTACTAATCCAATGAGGTAAAGATATAATTAAATAAAATACACAATATGCAATAACATAAAAAATATATTCCAAAAAAGTGTTTCAAAAAGTTGATCAACAAATGTTAGTGAAGAACAAAAATAAGTCAATCAAAACCAAAAAAATGAAGAAAAAAAAAAGTTTTGAGAAAGGCCCTTTTTTAAAGGCCGAAACGCGTTGACATATTGGTAAGCATTATTTTAATCTTTACTTCATTCTCATATTGGATACACTATGTTGTGAATTTCTTTTTTTCAGGGACACTTTTTAGGATACCATAGGAGCAGCTGACAGGTGCTAGGATCCAATCAGCTACTTCAGCTACCACACTCAGGAATTTGGATCTGTTAAAGTAACTAATATTGAAGGAACCAATTTCCTCACTTTCACCTTGTTTTTCATCACCCATTATTTTTTTTTATTTTTTTTCTTCATTTTTTTGGTTTTGATTGACTTATTTGTTGATCAACTTTTTGGAACACTTTTTTGGAATATATTTTTTATGTTATTGTATATTGTGTATTTTATTTAATTATATCTTTACCTCACTTTATTAGTAGCTAGCATTTGTTATATCCATTTGCACTCACTATTTGACCCTCTTTTTGCACTGCAGTGCATTTTTCTATTTTTTTGACACACTTTTTTTTAACATTATTGTTTGTACTATTGTTTATTAATTTCTTGCTTGATGCACTTGTTATAGTTGTACTTAGGCTTATTCTGTTTCACTAGTTTACACTATTAATCTGGTGTACCACTCACACTGATCACTTGTGATTATCTCTGTTTTTATTGTAATTATCAGCTTTAGCCGCTCCTGCAAGATATTCCTGTTTTTGTAATTTTATCTATATGTGTTTTTTACATTTTTTACTGATGCTTTTTAACATGGTTCATTAAATAATCTTCTTTTATCTCTCTGTGAGTATATTTATCCCTTGGCCTCTTGTTGGCGCTGTATTCACTTCTTACTATTTGTGCATATTTTTTGGAGGTTGGCTAGGATCTCTGTTTGGATACAACTTGGGGATTACCTTAGCGCTTGTACACTACCCCCTTTTTCCTTAAATAGGTTGTCAGGTGTTCCCATAAACAGCTATGATTACGACCTGAGGGTCAAAACATGTCAGCCGTTTTGTACAAGTGATTGTGTCTTACTCACTGTTCCCATGGATGTTGTGGACATTTTAAAGTTTTGTATTAAAATTTGGAACTTTTAACTCTATTACGTCTGCTGCAATCTGCCTTTGTTACCTTTTTATATATATATGCCAAAGTTCAAAAGGAATATGCACTCTCACCACCATCCAACATCTGTCAGGGTGCTCTGCAGGAATAACGGCAAAGTAGATAAATGGAAGCACTCACTGGACTTCAGAAATTTGTGAACAAAAATTGTGTTTATTTGTGATGTTTCGGGACCTCAAAGTCCCTTCCTCTGAAGGAAGGAAGGGATGTTTGAGGTCCCGAAACGTCACAAATAAACACAATTTTTGTTCACAAATTTCTGAAGTCCAGTGAGTGCTACCATTTATCTACTTTGCTATATACCTGTATATATATATACATACATCGAACATTATTGCGCACTACAAACAAAAGCTAGGGATAAACAATTAAAAATTAATTATGTCGGGGGCGGAGCCGGCTGCTGCCATGAGAGCAGCGTAAATCCGGAGCTCCGTGTCGGCAACCCTAAAAATACCCTAAATCCCAATATACTCTGATTCAACCCACATCAATTATGACTATATTCACTACCGACAAGCCAAGGACACTAACTGCAGCTATATAACTTGTGCTGTTATGCGGTGGCGGGAGAAGGAAGCTGTCAAGGATTGCCCTGCATTGTGCCCGGCCGTAGGAGGTGAATTCTCATCACTTCTTACCTGAAACATACCAGCTACCCCACCGAGACCAAAACGGAGCCAGACACCACCAGCTCATATTAAGTAGCCTCACTGGCAGAAGGTCTCTCCACACATCACGGCGGTAACAAGCAGCAAGCACTAACCGACCTGTTCCGGAGACACCACGTCCGCCATTACGGACATCGCACCCAAACTAAATGCAGGTATTGCTAACAAAGAAAACCCCCTGTTGCCGCGTTACAAATAAAAGATAGCTCTGGCGGCATACCTGGGCAGAATCACGGAGGAGAGGTGTTGCTCTGAGCTGAAGCCTTGAGATACAGACCGCACCTGAAGCGGAGCGTCTTCCCGGAAGTGCGCTGGCCGCCATTAAGAAATAAACAATCTGTTGCGCCATAACAGTCAGAGCCCAACTGCAACGTTACACCACACAGAGAACTAATTGGGCATCATAACTACAGTTATATACACACAGGTGGCGAAACTTTATTAAAAGGCAAAAGACAGGGTAAATAACTAGCTCACAGCCCTTCTACATAAAAGAGCATTATGGCCAAATAAAAGACACTAAATGTTATCGCTGAAAGCAATACATTCCCACAATCTGTATGTGGTGGAGGTTGCAAGGGAAGAAGTGTTTAGGCACAGATGTTAGCATAACACTCTCCACCACATCACACTTCTAAAAACACCAGCGCACCATATTAGGGAATCACCAATAAGCCCGACACTACTGCAGGAATCTCTCTCATACACCAATTTAGGCACCATATCCTAGAACAGCTATTAGAAAACAAGAAGCGATACCCTAATAAAAGACAAAAGGCAGAGTAAACAACTTGCTTCTAACCCTACCGCACAGAAGGGAGCCGAGGTCAAACAAATAAAAACCTTGAGCGCCATCTTTGAAAGCACTACAACTCCATAGCCTGAACACTGTGAAAGCTGCAGGGAGAGAGGTGTCAAGGTATAGAAGTAAACATAGTGCTTTCCACCACATTCTACCTATAAAGCACTGCGCACTAGAACAGGGACCCATTAATAAACCCTACATCACTGTAAGAATCTACCCCAGGCACCACATACCAACGATAGTGCACTACGGATATCATCCAGTGTGAGCTCACAGTACCACAGGAAAGTGCTTGTTGACACCTAAATTAGCACAGCTTTCTTTGGCAGACCCCCACAACAATAATCCACAAATTGCCATTGTAACAGTCTAATTGATCAACTGCTTACATAGGAAACAGTACAGAACATCAGTAATAAAACTTTAGGGATACATCCAAAAAGACTTCTCCCTATATATTTCTTCTCTGAACTGAAAGAAATGGCGTCCAGAAGGCTAAAACAGGATAAACCCCTAAAACCGCCTGCTGTTAAAACGGCTAATATATCTTCCTATATGCAAACAACAGACACAACAGAAGCGAGAGACAAGAGACTCTCAGTGGACCGCCAAGTCACAAATCTACCTAATTCACAAGAGGAGGACACTAATTTTACTGCAACTATTCTTCAAGGTCTCCCATCCAAACAGGACATTGCGGACATCGTACGCACATGCATTAGAGAAGAATTGGCAAGCATGAAGCAAGACATTCATACAATAGGACTCCAAGTGGATTCCTTAGAGACTAATCAAGACGAAATAAAAGAAGATGTTCAGTCCCTTACAGACCAAGTTGCCTCTCATCAAGAAACCATTTCCTCACTCCAAGAAAAACTAGAAGACTTGGAAAACAGGAGTCGCCGTAAAAATATACGGATCAGAGGAGTACCAGAGAGTGTTCTACCCCGAGACTACCCAGTTTATCTCCAATCATTATTCCAACAAATTAAAGAGCCAGCATGCACCTCTGACATCCAATGGGTGCGAGCCCACAGATCTCTTAGGCCAAAGCCTCCAGACACGGCACCTCCAAGAGACATCATAATTCGCTTTAAGAATTTCCTTGAAAAGGAAATGCTCCTAAACCAATCAAGGAAGCTGCAACCAATTAGATTCCGTGGCAATGTTCTTCAATTTTATCAGGATTTGGCCTCGCAAACATTACAGCGAAGAAAGGAGTTCAAACCATTAACAACACTTCTCCGCAATAAAAAAATCCCGTACAGATGGGGCTTTCCCACCCAGGTCTGGGTGCTCAGAAACAACACCCGACTAACATGCAAGTCACCTGAAGACACTGACTCTTTTTGCAGATTGTTGGGGATAGATCCCCCACTAGATTCCACCATCCAGAGCCAACCCAGACCTCCAACGTTAAGCAATACCAGAGACTTACTCACACCTGAAAAGTCAACTGATGGTAGACAAGGCAGATGTTCCACTCAGCCCCATTCCCCCCGCACCTATCCGATATCACCTCTTGCCTCACAGCAAAGCCAAGATACGTACAAGGACTCAACCTGCTGAACTGGCAGGAGAGACCTCATTCCCTACTGAAACTCTGTTAAGTATATAGAAAAAGGGGGGGGGGGGGAGAGAAGGGGAAAAAAAAAAAAGGGGGAAGGAAAAAGAAATCATTGCGTTTTATTTGTTATGCAAAGTTTTGTGATGTTAGTTAAATCTGCTAATAACAAGAGGTATAACAGTGTATTCTATTAACAACTATACTTATATGCATATGGAGACAGTATTTTTCCTCCCATAATAAGCGAATTGTCTGGCTTATATTTAAATTACGAATAACTTCACTATCTTTAACCTATGGGATTGATAATTATATATATATACTGTAAGGGTTAACCAACTGTATTCCCCTCCACGAGTGCTCTCAGAAATGTCCTACATTAGGCAGAGAGCCATTTGTAAGTTCTACTTGTTTTACGTGTTTAGTTTGTTCAATTTGTTCAATGTGTTTTTCTTTCAGAAAAAAGGTTATATTGTTACACACTGTTTGTTTATCTTGTTGCAATTTCAAAATCTGTCGTACTGAAAACAACCATCCACACTACTCTCGAGCCCTATACCAACACATGCCATAGCTTTCAATCACATCTCGAATACCCACAGCCCTATAATGCCGTCATTGACCCGTGACCCACCTCCACAACTGACCCTCCTGACTCAAAACGTAAAGGGATTTAACTCACCACAAAAAAGATCCAAAGCTCTGTCAGATCTAACAAAACGCCACATAGATATACTCTTCCTCCAAGAAACACACTTTAAATCACGCAACATTCCCAAATATTTCGGAAAACACTTCACCACTCATTTCCATAGCACCGGCCCGAATAAAAAGAATGGAGTAAGCATCTTAATACACAAGTCCACCCCATTTACCATCATCAAAAGAGTAGCAGACAGAGAAGGCCGATATCTAGGTTTGATGGGCCTGCTGTATGGCAAACCCATAACACTCATAAACATATATGCTCCTAACACTCACCAACTCCCTTTTTTCCGCACTATGTTCACGAGGATATTGGACCTAGCTAAAGGTCCAATTTTTCTATCCGGTGACTTCAATGTGCCGTTACAGCCCACCATTGATAGCACTAATGCAAACATACAAATCCCTAAAAAACTTTCCAGAGCCATCTGGCAAGGAATGAGAGATATGAATCTTTACGATGCTTGGAGATTCATGCACCGAGAGAGAAGAGATTACACTTTTTTTTCCCACCCTAACAAATCCTACAGTAGATTAGACTACATCATCACAAACCAGAGTGGCCTCACCCACATAAACAAATGCGACATAATACCTACTTTCTGGTCAGATCACTCATCTGTTCAACTTAAATTTACCTGGCCCAATACCCCCCTTAACCCATACCAATGGAAAATGGATGATAGTCTTCTCGACCATCCAGACCAAATCCCCAAATTAACCAGATCTATTGAAGAGTATTTTGCCATAAATTCAAGCTCGATTAACAATAACTTCACTATTTGGGAAGTGCATAAGTGCGTACTCCGTGGGGAACTAATCAAAATGAAAGCCCACTACACTCAGACCAATCGTAAAAAATACCAAGACCTAACCACAAAATATGCTCAGCTTGAATACATACATAAGCAATCCCCAACAGATACTAGCATTCTAACTGAAATCCAAACAACCCGAGAAGAACTAGACAACTTCCTAGAAATAGAATACCACTCCCAATGTAAAAGAACCAACAGCATGTTTTACTTCGAAAATAATAGGGCCGGTAAACTTTTAGCTAGAGCGTTAAAGAAAAAACGATTCAAATCACATATTTATGAGCTACAAAACCCCACGGGGAAACCACTTCAAACCACCCCAGAAATCTTGAAGTCTTTTCACGAATACTACACCTCACTATATAATCTCCAAACAGATGCCCCCACAACAGATCACACAGCAAAACTTATAGAGTATATAACAAAATATCCAATGCCAGTGCTGACAGACGATCAAAAAGAAAAACTTAATAAATCAATATCCCCCCAAGAAGTTCAAACAGCCATTAAGACACTAAAAATTGGGAAAAGCCCAGGGCCAGACGGCTTTTCAGCCAAGTACTATAAGACGTTTTCGGTCGTGCTAACGCCTCACCTCACTGCGATGTTCAATGAAGTAGCAGGTGACAATCCCTTCCCATCTTCAATGCTAGAAGCCCAAGTAGTTGTGCTCCCGAAGCCAGGTAAACCCCCAGACACACCTGCAAACTTCCGCCCTATATCCCTTTTAAACTTCGATGTAAAACTTTTCGCAAAAATCATAGCCACCAGAATTAATCTAATCTTACCCTCTATCATACACATCAACCAAGCAGGCTTCACTCCCTCCAGAGAAGCTAGGGATAACACCACTAAAATAATAGACCTTATGGAATACGCAACAACCCAAAAAATCCCGTCGGTATTCTTGTCAATGGATGCAGAAAAGGCCTTTGATAGGCTAAATTGGTCTTTCCTGAAACAAACTATGTACGTATTTGGTTTTCCCCCAGAGATCATAGGAAAAATATTTACCCTTTATAATAACCCACAAGCCAAAATCAAATTAAATGACTCTATTTCTTCCCCTTTCAATATAAGTAACGGAACAAGACAGGGCTGCCCACTCTCACCCCTTCTATTCATAATGGCAATGGAGGTGCTTGCCACTCAGGTGAGAAGCAACACTAGTATCCAAGGGTTCCAGATCGGTTCCGCTATATATAAGATAACTCTATATGCAGATGATATTTTCTTAACATTAACAGACCCTGAGAAATCATTACCCCCCCTGATGCAAACTCTACAACTTTACGGTACATATTCCAACTTTAAAATTAACATCACGAAATCTGAACTACTGGCCACACATTTACACTCAGATATAATAGACAGAATCCAACAACGCCACCATTTCCGCATACAGCCCAAGGCCATAAAATACCTAGGAGTATACATCTCACCATCCGTGGATACCATAATCTCCTCAAATTATAAAACTCTCACCGCGACAATCCACAGCACCCTTAATGCATGGAACCTTAAACCTCTCTCCTGGTTAGGGAAAATTAACGCGATCAAAATGATCATCCTACCTAAAATTCTATACATTCTACAAACCCTTCCGATCCTGCTCCCAGAACATCTAATATTCTCCTTACAGAAGCAAATCAATTGTTTCATATGGTCCCGCAAACGACCTCGCATTGCCACCTCCACTTTATATCGCCCAAAGGAGTTGGGTGGGGTGGGAGCTCCCAATATATCACGTTACAGACAGGCAGTATTCCTCACACGAATTGTTGACTGGTGTAAACATAACATGAACAAAGAGTGGATTCAACTAGAGCAAACACTCTCTGATAAGCACTATCTATGCGGGAATTGCTGGATCCCCAGCGCCCACCGTAAATTATTACATACAACTCCAAGCCTGGTGAATGAAACGTTTAGACAATGGGATAAAATACTCAAGAAACACCCGAAGATCTCCACAACGTATTCCCCCTTAACACCAGTTAGCAAAAATACACCGCTCTCCTTCTTAATAAAAACACCTAACGCAGCCCACTCTTCCTCCTTTCTGCAAAACTCAATCCCACATCACCTTTTATATAAAGATAAAAGCATCCAACCACAACAGGTAGTCTGTGACATTCTTGGGATACACTTTCAAAATTGGTACACCTATACACAGCTGAAGCATTACCTATCCACACATCCTTTTAAACCTCAACTGAATAGATGCCTATCCCAATTCGAAACAGTATGCTCCCAACCCCACCCACAGAGAGGAATCTTATCTTTAGCATATAAAATGTTATCGCAGGTGTCCCATGCAACACCCCCTACTTACATAGCTAAATGGGAAGCAGATTTAGAAAGCACCCTAGACCTACAAGACTGGACCATCATTTTCCAACAAATGACAAAAGCCTCATCATCCATTTCGATGCTGGAGATGAATATAAAATTATTGAGCAGATGGTACTACACACCTGTTCGGCTACACCATTTATTTCCCAACATGACTACCATGTGCTGGAGGGGATGCGGTCAACCGGCAACCTTTGCACATATCTGGTGGACCTGCCCGGTAGTAATATCCTATTGGCACGCCCTCAAACCAGAAATAGAAAAGTTATTGGGAGCATCACTCCCGTTCACACCTTGGATCTTTCTATTTAACAAATTTCCTAAAATCGCATGCAAATTAAAACAAACACTTCTCACCACCGCGATTAACACAGCAAAGAGGTTAATACCACTTAACTGGAAAAAAACAGCCTTACCATCCCCTGCAGTGTGGAAAACGAAAGTCACACACTATCTCCAACTAGAAAAGTACCATTATACTCACACCAAGCGAATAGATGAATTTCATAACATAATATTTCTATGGGAGGAATACATAAACAATTAGCAATAATTCATCCCCTCACAGCCTCTCAAGTGCCGACCAAACAAAAATATTCTCAGCTATGATTCCCTAAAATCTAGATTTCTAGAGCAGCTACTAAATGTAGTCAATCCATAACAGTCGGGAGACAGTCACTCTTACTAATTCATCACTTATAGATAATACATATATATATAGACGGCAACTGTTTTGGTATTTATTATCCAAACCAATAGCAATAGCTAACCTCGAGTCTTTCTGATATAAGAATAATGACATATTTGTAACAATGTTCTATCTATCGTAATAACTATTGTTGATTTGAAATTTTTCTTTTTATGTTAACCTATGTATACCTTGGAAAAATCTCAATAAAAGTATTAAAATTAAAAAAAAAAAAAAAAAAAAAAAAAAAAAAAAATTAATTATGTCATCTAATCAAGAAAACTATAAACAAAAGAGGTGTAATAGTGCCAAAGGAATCTAGACTAATAAGATATATATATATATATATATATATATATATATATATATATATATATATATATATATATATATAAACAAGATGTGATAGTCTACAAAAATATATAAAATATCCAGAAGGTATTCCACTTACTAGAAAATACCTCAATCTAATGAGGTAAGTTTCTGCATCTATGAGGGAGAGACCTCCGGTGAGATAAGTGTTTGCAGGGTGTGAGTAAAGGTTTCTTCACCTCCTGGAGTATGGTATATCCAGCCTCTAGGTTCATTTGTGGTGGATCTCTGTTTGCCCTCTCATTCAGGATATTGTAGTCATGTGGGGAAACACAGGAAGAGATTGTTTAATACAGTTTAATAAAAGATATATAAAGAAATCCTTAAAAATGCACTCACATATTATAGCCTCAAACAGATTACAAGTTTTGTGCTAAACAGGGTGTGAAAATAACGCCAAAAAAGTTGTGTTATTTCACTCTCCATAACGCGGCCATTTCGAGTTACTGAAAAAAACCTTTTGCTGTGCGTTATGGTGCGTTAAGCTCCATACCGCACACAATCCGAGGGCTGATTTGACATGCTCATGCACATCAATGGGGATTGATGTTTAACTTAGGGCAATGCCCTACAAAAGGCCCTTTTAAGGGCTATTGGTAGTTTATTGTAGGCTAGGGGGTGTTTTTATTTTGGGGGCTTTTTATTTTTTTTAGGGCTATTAGATTAGGTGTAATTGTTTTATTTTTGATAATTTAGTTTATTATTTTTTGTAATCAAACACCTAGATTAAGAGTTTTGCGTTATAGGCTATGCGGTGCTAACGAGCAGTTTTCCCTCACCTCTCACTTACAAACAGCGCTGGTATTACGAGTTTTTACAAACCAGACAAGAAGTGAGCGTTGAGCAAAATTTTGCTCATTACCGCACTCCAATTCCAGCGCTGCTTACGTTAGCGGTAAGCTGGTGTAACGTGCTCGTGCACGATTTCCCCATAGGAATCAATGGGGAGAGCCGGCTGAAAAAAAAGTCTAACACCTGCAAAAAAGCAGCGTAAAAATCCTTTCGCAGCCCCATTGATTCCTATGGGGAAATACATTTTATGTCTACACCTAACACCCTAACATGAACCCCGAGTCTAAACACCCCTAATCTTACACTTATTAACCTCTAATCTGCCGCCCCTGACATCGCCGACACCTATATTATAATTATTAACCCCTAATCTGCCGCTCTGGACACCGCCGCCACCAACATTATATTTATTAACCCCTACTCTGCCGCCCCCAATGTCGCTGCCACCTACCTACACTTATTAACCCCTAATCTGCCACCCCCAACGTCGCCGCCACTATAATAAACATACTAACCCCTAAACCGCCGCACTACCGCCTCGCAAACATTAGTTAAATATTATTAATCCCTAATCTGCGGCCCTAACATCGCTCCACCTACCTACATTTATTAACCTCTAATCTGCCGCCCCCAACGACGACGCCACTATACTAAATGTATTAACTCCTAAACCTAAGTCTAACCCTAACCCTAACACTCCCTAACTTAAATATAATTAAAAGAAATCTAAATAAAAATTCCTATCATTAACTAAATAATTCATATTTAAAACTAAATACTTACCTATAAAATAAACCCTAAACTAGCTACAATATAACTAATAGTTACATTGTAGCTAGCTTAGGATTTATTTTTATTTTACAGGCAAGTTTGTATTTATTTTAACTAGGTAGAATAGTTATTAAATAGTTATTAACTATTTAATAACTACCTAGCTAAAATAAATACAAAGTTACCTGTAAAATAAAATCTAACCTAAGTTACACTAACACTATAATTACTACACTATAATTAAATTACACTATAATTAAACACTACACTATAATTAAATTATTTCCCTAAATTAAATACAATTAAATACAATTAAATAAAATTAGCTAAAGTACAAAAAAAACAAACACTAAATTACAGAAAATTATAAACAAATTACAAGATTTTTAACTAATTACACCTAATCTAATCCCCCTAACAAAATAAAAAAGCCCCCCCAAGGGGCGTGTCTAGGCAGCGGCCATTTTAGATCGCAATATCTGTGGCTCCTAGTTTGAGTTCCCTAACCCGCCGGTTATTGAGACCATCCTGTAGCCTATAACAAAACCATCAGCAGTTTTGAGCAGCTCGCAACACACAGAACAGAACAATATCAGGTTGCAGAGTTTATGACGACAGGACCCAGATCTGGACTGCTGGAACCTCAGGCGGTGGCCTCTCCACAAGGTTTCAGCCTCCCCCCCCCCCCACATGCGGGGGTATAGCAGTCAAAGTTAGACTGCCTTCTTAATTATCAGAGAACCATCATTGACACGACGGCACTACCTCAAAGACCCATCCTGCCATATACCACATCTAACCCACTGAGCACAAATGGAGGCTTTGGCTCGATGGGAGTCACAAATAAGTAGCCTCATACAGGAACACTTCCGCGATCTAGAGAGGGACCTTTGTGCTATCCTCCTTGGAGGAAGATCACAGAGTAAGAAGATTCAGATACCTGCTGAGCATACACTAGCGGCGGAGGTTGAGGACCCGGTTACCTGCTTGGCCGGGAGGGTTTACAGGGGGGAGGCCCTCTCAGTCATAACGCTGTCCCCATCCAGCTCGTGCCCAGAGAAGGACCGGCCCAGATCGGTTCCTGCATTGGGGGTTCATGAGACACCGGGAGACGAGACCTATGCCGCGGTCCCCTCTGGTCTCTGGCGGGATCACGGATCAGATGGGAAAGACTGCGTAACAGCTACACCAAGCAAGGAGGTGATCCGCTGGAAGCCGGGTATTGTGCCCAACGCCATAGTGGAGACGTTAACTGGGGGTGGCGAGGGAAATGAAGTGGGTTAAAATTCTTATATTCAAGGACTGAATCACTTGTGTAATACTTATAGTCCCAGAATCCCAGAACCTAATGCAATAATATACATAGAAATGTACAAATATGTGTGCAAGAGAGATTTGCAACACACAAAGAGAAAGATTGCAGGTTGCTGGATTGTGTAATAACTGTACCCACTGTAGATAAAGGTCAGACACATAAAGAATAAGTAAGTATCAAAATCATCCGATCATTCACATTTATACTAAATAACTTTATTAGTGAAAAAATATATTGAAAGTCCGGCTGGACTCATACACATGCACACACACACATACTATTAAAACTAGCTGGAACTCAGATAATATTATTGGTATATCAGATAGCACTCCCGTATTCAAATTATAGTAACTAGCAGGGAATCTAAACTATTTATAGTGTTACAATATTGAACCCTGCTAGTATATAATAGATTATAGACAGCAAGAAAAAATAATTGCTGTATTAGTTAGTCCTCCTTTAAGGCAAGTCTACACTATTAGGATAGGCAAAAACACTGTATAGTCTGAGGTGCTGGGTATTAGTGCATGAATTAGCCAACCCAAGCACAGCCTTAAATATCTGCCATAGTGGAGACTGCTGCTACCCCAAATAATCCCATGGAAACAGTTGCAGCTGAATCTGAGACCCAAAGTGGAGCCTATATGGGAGGGATAGACCCCGTCTACTTTACTTGGACAAACGGCTCTGAAGCCACACCGGGAGGTAGTTCCTATTTGGACATAGTAATCTGGCCTGTAGCTTTAAAGGGACAGTTGCCGCGATATACAAAGGGGCAATTTGACTACCTGGTACAGACACAGTGTGGAGATTTGGCTCTGGGACTGTCTCTAATCAACATGGCTGCGCTTGAAAAGGACCTAAAGAAAGTCTCTCTTTACTTGCTGGGTCCGTCTTTTATACCTGAGGCGGTAAGATACATTAAACCGCAAAGACTGATAAGTACTTGGAAGGTGAGAATAGGATAGATCCCTGGGAAGGGCCTGTGCTACCTGGACATTTATTAACATGCACAGGATGAATAGGACTGGAACTTTATAAGTTTTACCCCATCACTATAGCCAGTTCATCTTAGATATGGTACAGAAGGTTCTGGAGTTTATGTTTAACATGCTACCATTTATGTCATTTGAAATTGCTTTCAATGCTTTCTCTCCCTTTGGGGGTATTATTGAGGACAGACACTGTAAATGCTGTAAATATGTATGAATGGAAATAGAATTGACTCTGTGTTTGAATATGAAGTTGTTAAGTTTGTCACACAGAAAATATTTCAAGGTGCTGCCTGCACTATTACTCTATTAAGGTAATAATTGGGTATTATTGCCCTGTGTTCATATCCCATTGTAACCAGGACATCAGACCTAATGTAGTGTGCCAGCAAAAGACAACTCTTTTACATGGGGGTTCTATGGAACAGGTAGGATATTCTAACAATACACAACCACCCTAGCCACTATGCTAGCAAGAACAGCTTTTGCCATGTTCCTTGCGGCCGGAGGGACATGGAAAACTCAGATTAATGTTGCTGTCTGCGACCTGTAATGTAGTCATCCCCTACCAGCTGAATTATTAGATCCATGTACAAGATTCTATGCCACATTAATGTATGATTGAGCTATACCTCAGCGGTCTTTGTGGCCACCTATAAAGATGTAACTCAATCCCAGTATGGTCTTAATTACACATTTGTATACTGCCCTCACCACTTAAGGCGAATATACCTGTATCAGAGACTTATTAGATCTGAGTTGGCCCTCTCCCTATAATATGGTTTTTAGTTTTTTGTTTTTCCTTTCTCTTATTAAGGGGCACAGCTTCCAAATAGAAAGGGAATAGCCATTTCCTTATGGTAAATCAGTTAATTATTATAAGATGGTTCTTGTGTGTGCTAAGCTACTTCATTAGATATCTTAATTCAGATGTTAATGTTATAATTAAGAAAAAAATCCTTAGGTCCAAGAGTTGCCTATTTTGCTATTTTTACTTCCTCTTCAAAGTCCCCCATTATGTACATTATTTAGTTCAGGAGGCCCAAGAGAGACCTCTTTAGCTTCTTGGGGGATATAACTTAACTTTACTTTATATAGTACCATGCTTTAAGAGGACATTCCCTATTAAAAACTGAGGTTTATTGTTTAATACTTATACATATTCTCAAGCAACATTTGTATTGATTGATGGTGTTATTTTCTGACTCTGTATTTGTCAATTTTGTGGGTGGTTTGACATTCTGTGTAATAACTTGCTTGTCTTACTTATTTTAAAACCTCAATTAAAAAAAAAAAATCCCCCCCAGAATAAAAAAGCCCTACCCTACACTAAATTACAAATAGCCCTTAAAAGGGCCTTTTGCGGGGCATTGCCCCAAAGTAATCAGCTCTTTTACCTGTAAAAAAAATTACAAATCCCCCCCAACATTAAAACCCACCACCCACACAACCAACCCTACTCTAAAACCCACCCAATACCCCCTTAAAAAAACCTAACACTAACCCCTTGAAGGGGATGAAGACTTCACCCGGCTTCGTTGAGGACTTCGGCTCGGTTGGATGAAGTCTTCATCCAAGCCGGGTGAAGTGGTCCTCCAGACGGGCTGAAGTCTTCATCCAGATGGCATCTTCTATCTTCAATTCATACGGCGCGGAGCGGGTCCATCTTCAAGACATCCGACGCGGAGCATCCTCTTCATCCAACGGCTAAAACTAAATGAAGGTTCCTTTAAATGACATCATCAAAGATGGCGTCCCTTCAATTCCGATTGGCTGATAGAATTCTATCAGCCAATCAGAATTAAGGTAGAAAAAATCCTATTGGCTGATGCAATCAGCCAATAGGATTGAGCTCGCATTTTATTGGCTGATTGGAAATTTTTTCTACCTTAATTCCGATTGGCTGATAGAATTCTATCAGCCAATCGGAATTGAAGGGACGCCATCTTGGATGACGTCATTTAAAGGAACCTTCATTCAGTCTTAGCCATCGGTTGAAGAGGATGCTCGGCGTCGGATGTCTTGAAGATGGACCCGCTCTGCGCCAGATTGATTAAGATAGAAGATGCCATCTGGATGAAGACTTCTGCCTGTCTGGAGGACCACTTCGCCCGGCTTGGATGAAGACTTGTCCTGACTTCGTTGAGGACTACAGACCGGTTGGATGAAGACTTCTCCCGGTAAGGTGATCTTCAAGGGGTTAGTGTTAGGGTTTTTTAAGGGGGTATTGGATGGGTTTTAGAGTAGAGTTGGTTGTGTGGGTAGTGGGTTTTAATGTTGGGGGGATTTGTAATTTTTTTACAGGTAAAAGAGCTGATTACTTTGGGGCAATGCCCCGCAAAAGGCCCTTTTGAGGGCTATTTGTAATTTAGCGTAGGGTAGGGCTTTTTTTAATTTGGGGGGCTTTTTTATTTTATTAGGGGGATTAGATTAGGTGTAATTAGTTTAAAAATCTTGTAATTTGTTTATTATTTTCTGTAATTTAGTGTTTTTTTTTTGTACTTTAGCTAATTTTATTTAATTGTATTTAATTTAGGGAAATAATTTAATTATAGTGTAGTGTTAGGTGTTAGTGTAACTTAGGTTAGGTTTTATTTTATAGGTAACTTTGTATTTATTTTAGCTAGGTAGTTAATAAATAGTTAATAACTATTTAATAACTATTCTACCTAGTTAAAATAAATACAAACTTGCCTGTAAAATAAAAATAAACCATAAGCTAGCTACAATGTAACTATTAGTTATATTATAGCTAGCTTAGGGTTTATTTTATAGGTAAGTATTTAGTTTTAAATAGGAATTATTTAGTTAATGATAGGAATTTTTATTTAGATTTATTTTAATTATATTTAAGTTAGGTGGTGTTAGGGTTAGGGTTAGACTTAGATTTAGGGGTTAATAACTTTAGTATAGTGGTGGTGACATTGGGGGGCGGCATATTAGGGGTTAATAAATGTAGGTAGGTGTCGGCGATGTTAGGGACGGCAGATTAGGGGTTAATAACATTTAACTAATGATTGTGAGGCGGTAGTGCAGCGGTTTAGGGGTGAATATGTTTATTACAATGGCGGCGATGTCCGGTTCGGCAGATTAGGGGTTAAAAAGTTTATTTTAGTGTTTGCGATGCAGGAGGGCCTCGGTTTAGGGGTTAATAGGTAGTTTATGGGTGTTAGTGTACTTTTTAGCACTTTAGTTAAGAGTTTTATGCTACGGCGTTGTAGTGTAAAACTCTTAACTACTGACTTTAAAATGCGGTACCAGTCTTGACAGGAGATGGTGTACCGCTCACTTTTTGTCAGACTCGTAATACCGGCGCTATGCAAGTCCCATTGAAAAAAGAGGATACGCAATTTACGTAAGTGGAATTGCGGTATTTCCAAGTCTGGCCAAAAAAGTGAGCGGTACACCTGTACCTGCAAGGCTCGTAATACCAGCGGGTGCTAAAAAGCAGCGTTAGGACCTCTTAACGCTGCTTTTTAAACCTAACGCACAACTCGTAATCTAGCCGTTAGTGTTTTTTTATTTTTTGTAATTTTAGTGTTTATTTTTCATCTAAAGATGTGGGGAGTCCACGGGTTCATCTTAATTACTGTTGGGAATACCACTCCTCTCCAGCAGGAGGAGGCAAAGAGCACCACAGTAAAAAACTGTTAAGTATCACTTCCCTACCCATAAACCCCAGTCATTCTCTTTGCCTCTATGTGCATGAAGGAGGTTAATTTTTTGTGTGTAATTAAAATGATATTTTCAAAGGAATTGAGTCTTCAATCTAGCTACAGGGTATAACCCAGCTCACGTTAGTCTTTGCAGTTGAGCTGTGGTTTTTTAAAAGCAGTGGAGAACTTGCAAAGTGGGGCTTTCTCCGTTTCTCTACCTAAGATGCCCTGATTTTAGATATCTAAGTTTGTTACTTGGCTATCGATGTTATCCTAGTCGCTATGAGGAGAATGTGTCCTTTCATATTAGGAGCTGTCGTCATGTCAGACAGCAGAGTAGGTGAGTTCTGTTTTCCTTCCTATGGGGAGAGGGGCACTTCAGAATACCTGTTTTATTTAATGTAAGGGACGGATAATGCACTCATGGGGTGGGTATTATTACTAGACATGCTCGCAGGCACAGGTTATAGAGACATGTAAGACTGAATTTTTTTTTGCATGTGTTTTTTAGCTGCACTGTTTATTATTAGTTAAACGGTTTTGTTTTTTGCTTCAGTTTGCGGGCAGGTTTTAACCACGCCCACCTCCTTGTTCAGACCACAAGAGTGTTCAGTGACGTCATTGGGCCTGCGCATTTTGGCTCTGTGTGAATTTCTTGCTGCATAGTGAGGAGCGCTTTAGGGCGCAAGTGATATGTTGCAGGGTTGATCTTCTTCAAGTGGTTGTAAGAGCACCTCGGTATACTGAGATGCGGAGGGAGGTTTTTTCTGATGTCATTTTAATAAAAGTATTTATTAAAGGGGGGGTGGAGCTTGGCCGCGCTGGAAGATGGCCACTGTAGCTTAGAGCTCTAGCTAACTGTTTAGGCCCTTGATTGTTAATCAGACGCAATAAGAGCAACTGGACTGCTGAGATTACTGGGAGCATACCGGGGAAACACCACCTAACAGCTTGGATGACCCTGGGACCCGCTCACCAACACTAGCAAAGCATATTCCCTAAGCGCGCAGCCCAGGCCTGCACTGTACACCGGAACCTGGCAAAGAACTACGCACGCGAGTGCAAACAGACAGCCAAACCCAAGGAGCACTCACCTGCAAGCTACAATCAGCGCTTACATGTTGTAGGCAACAGATCTCTGCCAGCACTTAAGGTCTGTCACTCACCGCATACGACCTGCGGCATTATCACACAGACGGACACAAGCACAGGAGGTGGGCGGTTGAAGCTGAAACCGCTAGCACACGGAGGACGTGCAGTAGGGGTAAAGACACATACTGTAACTCACTCGTAATCACATCTAGCATGCAGGAATAATCGGTTGTAACATTGAGGACTTTTAGGCAGACAATCTTTATTGAATTGGGGGAAAATAATATATAAAAAAATAAAGAAGAAAGAACAAAAAACCCAATAACCACAACTGCATATAAATACCCCTACACACCGGAACTTCTTAAACACACTGTGCAAAAGCACAAGCCTAATATTTCTGTCAACAAGAACCAGACAGACAATCTATATCGTTACAAGACTTGTGGGAAAAAATAATCTTATGAACCAACACAGATTAGGCTGCTCAGGATATATACTGGACTTTGGCCACTAACTCAAAATAGATACCTCCAAAAACACACCCATTAAGAGATTATCTATAACTGCATATACTTATAAAGGTGTGGGACGCTGCTGGCCTGTGTGTGTAGACAACCGGAATGCCCCAAAGGAAAAGCACAGCAGGGGAAAAGAACTCCAAAGCCCGCAACATGAATCACTATCTCAAACCCTCTGAACCTAACACCCCAGAGGCACAAACACCCCATTCTGCATCAAAACAAGGAGCCCCCATACAGAAAAATGAGGTGGCAGGCATACCTTCATCCTATGTTACCAAAGAGGATCTGAAAACACTATCCTCAAAAGAAGACATTAAGGGGGTTATGGCAGAGGTTAAGAGTCTCTTTGGCGAACTCCGGAAGGATGTCAATGATCTCACTCAGAGGGTCACCAGAGTAGAACAAAGCCATGAAAACACTGTAGAGGAGTTCAAAGAAACATCTTCCAGAGCTCAATACAACACGGATATGATACACAGCTTAATGGACAAAGTGGAGGATTTAGACAACCGCGGCAGGCAGAACAACTTGCGGGTTAGGGGAATACCCGAATCCATACACCCGACTGCTCTGTTGGGCTATTTACAAGACCTATTAAGGACAATTAAAGGCACACCAATGTCACCAGCCGTTGAAATAGAGAGAGCCCACAGAGCACTAAACCCTAAACCGCCAGCAAAAGCACCCCCACGAGATGTCATTCTCAGAGTATTGAACTTTAAAGACAAGGAGGAGATTCTGAAGCATAGTAGGAACAAGCATCCGATCACGCACGCTGGAGTAGTCCTACAGATATTCTCTGATTTGAGTCCAACCACCCTACAAAAAAGGAGGGAGCTGAGGTTCCTTACAAGCATCCTACAAGAAAATAAGATCACCTATCGTTGGGGCTTCCCTACGAGTATCATAGCTACAAGGGGAGACCGTACAGCTATTTACAGAACCATCGAGGACCTTGACCCCTTTTGCCACTCGTTGGGTGTAACACCCCAGCCATTCCAAAACCACCTCAAGAAGAGGGGGCAGCAAATAACCCCACTGATCATAACTACAGAGATGCTGACAAGAGTCAGCGTTGAGAACTTCTCCGCGGCTTTGCAAGGGAACCGATGACCAGATTTACGTAAGATCACAATTGAACTGTTTTTCCTTTTCCTTCAAAGTTAACAGGACATTGCCAGTATTGTAAATGATATCTATGTTTATTATTGCTTGCTAGTGATTGACACTTATATTTAGAAATGTCTGTAAGATATGGTTAAAAGGTGGGTGTCCTGGTGATACCAATACAGTTATATATGTAGATGCACAGAGCACACTGGCGATCTTGTACTGACCACATTGATACGTGGCCTAGATGAAACTAGAAAGGGCACTTTCGGTTCACAGCCACTCCTCATGTGCGCTTAAAAAATTACAGCTGCGGGGTCCCCAGTGTGCTCCACAAGATGTGGGGGTAGTGGCGATGATCTCGCTGATACTAACTACAGACTACAGTATCATTTACTTTGTTTATGGTTCAAGCGGTCTAGTTATAGCTCTTAATTCTTATTATTCTATGGGCCTAGCAGGGCACATCCCTCTAGACTTTATTTTTCTATTAACGCATTTGTACACGGTTCGATTGTTGTTTATATTTTGTACATTAGTAATATATTGTAAGAGACGCTGCTCGGGGTGGACCCCGACAATCTGAAAATAATAGGGTGACCTACTCATCCACCTGATTACCCAATCATAATAGTTTACCTAACACCTTGTATACCCAACCACAGGTCCCAGAGATGGCAGGGCCACATACCATTCACAAGACACACACAATCAAACTGTTGACAGTGAATGCTAAAGGCCTTAACAATCCGGGAAAACGGTCCATAGTGACGAGAGACCTACAGAGAATGAGAGGAGACGTGTTTCTCCAAGAAACGCACTTTGTAAGATCTAAAGAACCTAAATGGCACAATCACATATACCCAACTGCCTACCTGTCCTCGGGGCCGCACAAACAAAATGGGGTGTGACTCCTTATTCATCATAAATTACCATTTAAACTAATACAACTGGAAAAAGACAGGGAGGGTAGATACATCATACTCATAGGGCAACTCCATGGTAAAATGATCACTCTGGTCAACATCTAATCCCCTAACACAAAGCAGGACAACTTTTTAAAAGTGGTTATCCATAAGATCCAAGAGGTAGCTAAGGGAGTACTATTCGTGGGCGGGGACCTTAACGCCCCCCTGATCCCATTGTCAGACACCTCTAATGGGGTATCCAGTGTTCCCCATCATACACTGAAACAAGTTAACACACTACTTAAAAGTTTACTCCTACATGATATGTGGAGGACCATGCATCCAACCGACAGTAATGTTACTTTCTATTCAAGCCCCCCACAGGAAATACTCTCGGATAGACTACCTATTCTCCGACTCACAGGGTATCTCATACATCACACATAGTGAGATCTCATCTATAACTTGGTCGGATCATGCACCTGTATCCTGTAACATAGCATGGCCAAACTCATTTGATGCCCCTTTCCTGTGGAAACTAGAAGACACTCTTTTAGATAACCCTGAAATTAAAATAGACGTAGAAACTGACTGAATACTTTCTCATTAACTCACAAGACAACCTGCCTCTTACCTCAGTCTGGGAGGCGCATAAATGCATCCTCCGAGGTATCCTGATTAAACACAAATCTAAAATAGCTAGACAACGTAGAGAAAAGTATAACTCTATGCTAAGTATCATTCATACACTAGAAGAGAGACATAAAAAGGAAGCAACAAACTCAGCACTAGTTAGTGAACTTGACCAGGCTAGGCTTGACCTTAGGACACACTTACAGGAGGAACATCAGCGCTCCGCATTAAAGCTCAAGCAAAAATACTACGAGGGTGGGGACAAGGCGGGCAAACTACTGGCGAGAGCCCTTACGCGCCAAAGATTAAAATCGTACATATACAACATGAAGGATGAACAGGGCAGGACGAGGCAGGATAGTAGGAGGATAGCAAGAATTTTATGCAGCTATTACGACAAACTGTATAATATTGAGGGGGAAGGGAGCACCATACCCACCCAAAAAATACAGGATTACCTGACCTATACTACACTCCCACAACTGACAGTAGAGGACTCTGAGAGCCTAGAGAACCCGTTGACTCAAGCAGAAATAGCTGAAGCAATAAAAGAACTTCCAACTGGGAAGAGCCCTGGCCATGACGGACTGAGCAATAAATATTACAAGACCTTTCTACCATTACTTTTGCCCTTCCTACAGGACTTATTTAATGAGTTAACTGACACTGGGGCACTTTCCCAATCCATGTTATCAGCGTACATCACAGTTTTACCGAAGCCCGGGAAGGCCCCAGATAAGCCCGAAAGTTATAGGACCATCTCCCTTCTGAACAGCGACATTAAGATACTAGCAAAAACCCTAGCTATGCGAATTAATAAATATCTCCCAAAATTAATTTCCACGGATCAAGTGGGATTCATACCGGGTAGGGAGGCCAGGGATAATACCCTGAAAATCTTCCATCTCATAGCTTATTCTAAGTCGAAGTCGATCCCCCTTGCACTGCTGTCTACGGATGCAGAAAAGGCTTTCGACAGGGTGAACTGGGCCTTCCTGAGGAGCACTATGATGAAAATGGGGTTCAGGGACAAATTTTTAAAAACAGTCTTTGCCCTGTACTCGCAACCGAACGCACAAATTAAGGTTAATGGTATCCTCTCTGATACCTTCTATATAACTAATGGGACAAGGCAGGGATGTCCCCTCTCCCCCATGCTATTTGCTATTGCAATAGAAGCCCTAGCCAGCAATATTAGGCACAATCACGAGATAAGAGGTATACAGACGGGAACAACAGAAAATAAACTAGCCATGTACGCTGATGATTTGTTGCTAACGATCACAGACATAGAATCATCTGTTCCGGCAGTGTTGACAGAACTCACAAAATATGGGACAGTTTCCAACTTCTTACTTAACCTCACAAAGTCAGAACTATTAGGCATATCCTTGACCCCAGAGACTCAGGCTTGGCTCAAGGACCAATCCCCATTTGTACAAAAGACTAGAACGTTGAAATATTTAGGAATAAATATATCAGAATCTCATATGGAGGTCTTTTAAACTAATTACATACAATTAAAAAAGAGATAACCAAAGATTTTTCCAAGTGGAAGAATAAAACCATATCCTGGCTTGGCAGGATCGGTGTCGTTAAGATGAACGTCCTGCCAAGAAAAACTATACTTGCTTCAAACTGCACCCATTGCTCTCCCACACTCCTTTATACCCTCACTACAATCTTTGATTAAGGAGTATATTTGGAATGGCATCAAACCAAGGATTGGGAGGCAGACCCTATATCTTTCACGGGAGCAGGGAGGCTTAGGGCTACCTCACATTCAGTCCTACAGACGGGCAATTCTGCTTCACAGAGTAGTAGAGTGGGGCTGGACTCATGAGGACAAAGCTTGGAAACAGGTATGCACACACACTATTAACAGACCCAACCTGGCCGCCTTGTTCTGGACAGACAAAAAACACAGGCCCACTGACACATCTAAGCTACCATTACTAGAAGAGCTGCTCACTGAATGGGATAAAGTAATTCACACAGGCTCACACATATCCACTAAATACGCCCCCCTCACACCTATCTATGACAACCACATGGGATAGTGCCGACTGACTCATCCACTCTCCCACTAAACTGTGTAGGCAATTTAATTGCATCAGGGAGACTCAAGACTCCGCAGGAACTGCGGGAAGACCACCTGGCATTAGCAAATTCATGGTTCGCTTACACTCAAACACATCATTATATCAGCTCCCACAAACATAAACATCTCTTCAATAGGAACTTGACAAAATTTTAACAACTATGCATGTCCCTACACACGCCTAAACATATGATCTCGATCATATATAAAATTATTCAAGACTCACCCGACCATAACTTAGCACAATACATCTCACAATGGCACAGAGAGTTGGGCTATACCTTTTCAAGTGAAGAGTGGAAGCAAATGTTCCACTTGGGGAGGAAGGTCTCAGTATCAGCTCGCACACAAGAATCCCATTACAAATTGCTAAGCATGTGGTATCTCACACCAAGCAGGCTTAAAAAAATCTACCCAACCACAACGGGCAAGTGCTGGAGGGGTTGTGGGATGGAGGGTACCCTGGTACATGTCTGGTGGGATTGTCCACTACTAGATCATTTCTGGGGAGAGATCTGGAAAGAAATTAATCAGATCATGGATCTGGCAGTCCCTAGAACTCCAGATACGCTGTTGTTCCATTTCCCATTTAAATTCCAAACACAGGCCCAAAAATCACTGCTTATGCTACTGCTGTCCTGCGCTAAGATGTTAATTCCCCTACATTGGAAGTCCACCTATATACCCACTTTGGCTGAATGGAGAGATAAGGTGAACACAACTCTACATTTGGAAAGATATCATTACTTCCTGACGGGAAAACTAGACATACATGAGACAATGCTTACAATATGGTCGACAAAGCACCCTATTGCCACACAATAGAAACTGCCTAGGAACAGAATTCTGAAGGGGGGAGGGGGTTATACACTCGCTGCACCTGTATAGGGGGAGGAGAGGGTAACTGGTCGGGGTCTGCCCCGGAGCGATTGGATGTCTGAACCTTAATTTACCACTGTATGCTGCATCCCGAATTGTGTACTGCTTTGTAGAGTAGAGTATTTAATAGTTATACCAGAAATGTGTTAATGAAGATAATGCATTATTGTTGACAACTGTTATATGTAAGTCATGGTTATAATGCAATGGACAACATTTGTGAAGAAAATAAAACTAAAATGAGCAATAATCAATCTTCATGGGACTACGACATGGATACCGGGGGATGATCACCCTGGGGTTCACGGACTTAGCCATTTTACCATCCAAGACTGACCCATGTTATAACAGTTTTCATTGCAAATGTGTACTTTTCCAACATATTTGTACTTGTATGAAAATCTGTTGTGTATATTCTTATGATGCTCAATAAAAAAAATTATTTAAAAAAAAAAGTATTTATTAAAGTCTTATTCTTTTGAATTCTTTAATTCTTGCAGTATATTAAATGCTAGAGAGTTTGAATAGAGGATAATACCAGTTATGTCTGATATGAATTCCACTCATTTCAATCCCTGTTTATTGTGTTTAGAGGCACATATTGCAGCTCCTATGCAGTTCTGTTCTTTTTGTGTAAAACAGACATTACAGAGTAAAGACAAGTTTCTTAATGTTGAGCCTTATGTCTCTCAGGAGGATGTTGTCCAGGTAATGCCAGGACCTTCCCCTATTTTTTCCCAAGCCTCTATGGCAGCTAACACTGTGTCCTGCGGTTCCTCTTTAACTCCCAGCAGGGCATATTTAAAGGCAGAGATTGCAGCACAGGTATCCTCTGCAATATCTGCAGCCTTAGCCAAGTTTTTCAGATTTTCAGGGAAGCGCAAGAGGAAATTTAAGGTTTTAGAGGCTAGCGTATCTGTTTCTAATGTTGATCCTCAGGTTCCTTTAAGATCGCAGGGTGAGGAGAATTCTCACTCAGAGGGTGAGATTTCAGATTCAGACAGTATAATGCCCTTCTCTGATAGTGAAGGTTCTTTCTTCAGGTTTAAGCTAGAACACCTCCGGGTGTTACTAAAGGAGGTTTTAGCTACTTTGGACGATTCTGATTCTCAGGCAGTAGTAATGCCTAAGAAGTACAATAAACTTAATAGTTTCTTTGATGTTCCTTCCTCTTCTGAGGTTTTTTCCGGTCCCAGATAGGGCTTAGGAAATCATAGCACAAGAGTGGGAGAAACCAGGAGTGGTTTTTAATCCATCTCCGGTGTTTAAGAAAATGTTTTCAGTAGATTCTTCCATTACGGAGGTTTGGTCTTCGGTACCCAAGGAAGAGGGTGCCATTTCCACTCTAGACAAGAGGACGACTATACCTATGTAGATAAAGATGGAGGCTTATCTTAAGAAGATCTATGCACAACTTGGTCTTCAAAGGCAACCAGTGGTCTGTATTGCTACGGTGACTAGTGCTTCCTCATACTGGTTTGAGGCATTAACAGATTCCCTACAGGAGAAAATGACTCTTGACGAGATTCAAGACAGAATCAGAGGTCTCAGGTTCGCCAATTCCTATATTGCTGATGCGGTCCTCCAGGTCCTTAGATTGGGAGGTAAGGCTTCTGGTTTTGCTGTTTTGGCCAGGCGGGCTTTATGGTTGAAGTCTTAGACAGCTGATGTTTCACCTAAGGCTAAACTGATGGCTCTTCCTTACAATCATCATCCTTACAAATCATTTCTGATGTTACAGGCGGAAAAGGGTCTTTTCTGCCCCAGGATAAGAGGAGCAAACCAAAGGGACGTCAAAGTAATTTTCGTTCTTTTCACAACTCTAAAGGAAAGTCATCCTCATCTTTGTCCAAGCAGGATAATAACAAGCCAGTGTCAGGGTGAGAGGGTGGTTCTGTGAGTAACATTAAATAAACTACAGATGTATTGTAGAATCTAATATTTTATTTTTATTTTTGTAGCTAAAAATCTAATTTGACATGAATTGTGTGGGCTGTAGCCATGGCAGACCAACCCCCCTTTCTTCTTGGTTACATAGGATGCATTGCAAATATTTGTCTCAACTCATCAAAAGGAATTGCTTTCAAAGTAATCTTAGAAAGATCACTTCAAAAGAACTTTTTGATCACTACCTGGAAATGTGTAATACAATTACCTATCAGTTTACTAGACTCCCTTATAAGAAGAAGACAGCCTAGCAGTCTGAGCCAAGTGACAAATTTTGTGGAAAGGTGACCATTCACACTTTGACGCAAATTGGTACCTGCTGTGTTAGATAAACATCTATGCTGGCTAACAGAGAGACATGTTTAACCCTATGAGTGCTGAAAGCATATACAAATTTGAATCTTGATTTTAAAAAGAGAAGTTAGAAATTCATCTATATGAACTGTATCATTATCAAAGATGTATTTGATACCTAGACTGTATAAATATCTAATCTATGCAATTCAGATTTGTAATAGATTAAATTACAATTGTAATAATCCCATTTTTGAAATATATAAAATGTTTTTATTTTTTTTCTTTCTTCCAGATGGGGCTAATAGATGCTGATACTGGATTGCCTGCAAGGGGTGACTTAAGTCATATCATATGGTGTATAGGAAGTCTATATAAATATTTTCTATTTTAACATAGAATTGATAATACTGGTGTGTGATCTCAAATTGTACATTATCAATTGTATTAAATTGGATATATATGCTGATCACATAGTTTATTAATATCATCAGATAACATAAATATACATATTACATGATATAGTTTACTGTTAGCAATGTTAAAAATTAAACTGTTTGTCTTTGCTGCCCCAATGACCTAAATCCAGTATTACAGCCAAAAGACATTTGACTGTTAAAAATTAAATTTCCCAGTAGCCAATCAGGGAGGCGTCTCCCAAATAACCAATCATGGACAAGCTTCCAATGGGCCTATCATCCTAATTTCACTAATGATTAGAATAAAAAGGGGTGGGATTATATAGCGTGATAAAACCCCAGGCAAGAGATAAAAAAAGGGCTCTGCTGCTGAATTTTGACTGACAAACTGCTGCCTTCGGATCCAGTCTATATAAAGCAATCTGGGCCCAATTTTTATCCATCTTGCAAAAATTACCTTTTTTAATTTATGAGGTGAAATTGGATTTATCAGAGAAACTCTAAAAGCTGAAACATTGATTTGATTACTTGGGTAAAGTATAT
Source organism: Bombina bombina (assembly GCF_027579735.1). Taxonomy (NCBI): domain Eukaryota; kingdom Metazoa; phylum Chordata; class Amphibia; order Anura; family Bombinatoridae; genus Bombina; species Bombina bombina. The sequence continues at coordinate 186,197,232 of NC_069502.1, forward strand.
AGAAATACATTCATTGTTGCTACAGTCTAATTGTAGTCTTTTGTTTGCCAAGCAATTTATAATTGCAGCCATATATATATATTTTAAAATTTGTCTTAATTTATCAGAGATAATTAATATTTTATTTAGCGCTGCGGAACCTGTTGGCGCTCTACAAATACCTGATAATAATAATAATTTCAGCTCAGATAAATTGGCATAGGAGTTGGTTGTTTACACAAATAATATATATAATTTCTGATGTTTTAAATTAGAGTTATATAGGATAAATTGTATGCTAAGTAGTTTAGTTGTACTGGTCTGAAAGTTAGTGGCCCATACTCATTGTGGTATTTTAATGTAATCCATTGTGAATAAGGTAAATTGTAAAGGTATATTTTTATGATATTTGTATAGAATATTGTAACACTTTAAACTTGTATAGTTTGATTCATAATCTGGTTCCTATAAATATAATTCACTGTTTTTATAACTTTAACTAATATAAAGAATTTAGGAGTAAAATATTGTTTTTAATTGTTTCTTATATGAATTTTATTGGGGGTTTGTTTTAAAGAATAATTATTAAATATATTGTTTTATAACCCGCCCATATACTGACATATTATTTGGATGTACTGCTGAGATATTAGTAATATTTATCACATTGATATGATATATTTGTAGTAAATAGAAATTATTAAAAAAAAAAAGAGATTTTTTTTTTTTAATTAATCTAAAAAAATGTTTTAGTTTTTTGTGATTAAATATTTCAAAATTAATATTAATATCTTGAATTATTAAAAAAAATTGATAAATTGATTTTTTATATTTTAAAATTAATATTAATATTTTGAAAATATATATTTTTTCTTTCTTCTTATTGGTCAAAATTGTATTAGCGTTTTAATTTAACTAAATACTAAGCCAATATAATAATGTCTGTTACTAGAAGTGAATCAATTTATTCTATACATAGTGTTGAAATATGTTCCCCAAAATCGCCCGTTAGTCAGGCAGAAACGCTTAAAACAGAAGCCATTTCTCACCTTAAAAATAGATTAAATATTAAGGTAGAATTAGGCGCTTACATTAAGATGCTGAAGACTAAGGCCAAAAATATTGCAGATAAAATATTGTGTGGCGAATGCGAAATATTTCAAGGGCTGTTAAAATTGGGCCAACCTCTAAAAAGGGGAAAACGCGATGAAATAATTTTCAAAACTTGGGGCCTGCTCCTCTATGTGAACGATGAAATGTACAATAAAATAGAAGTACAAAATTCACAATTGGAGCAACTGAGGGGTGAAAATTATTCATTAAGGTTAGATGAGGAAGAGGCAGAACGAATCCAAGATAAAATTGATGAGTTTGCCCAAAACATGGCCACCTTACAAAAATATAACCAGATAGAAGATTTGCACAAAGAACTCGTACAAAGCCAAAGATCGTTAAGTGGTTTAAAAAGGCTGTATCATTATAATGAAAACCCCTCTATTAGCAATTAGGATAATGCAGATAATTCTAACTCCCTTAAGGAATACATCAGGAATTAACTGCAGAAATTTAGGGAAGAATTTAAACAAAGGACCCCTACTTGGTCATAAATACATTTCCCAAATAGACAGTCACCTCGTGTTATAAATTCAAGGAACTGCTATGACTCAGCTGAGGAGGGGCAGGGCATCTCTAATAGTGAGTCAGAGGGTGGAGCTAGCTACCCAAATAGCGCATGTAGTACTAATGTACGTAAGGGGTCTCCCTATAGTGAATATAGGGCAGATAAGGAACGCTCCAGTCCCAAAAATAAGGTCCCTAGGAAAACCCAAGATACATCTAATAAGATATATGACACCCCTAAAATAATTAATTGTTTAAATGGTGCAGTACCTAAGTTTTCCAACAAGGGAACCAATTCTATAATTGACCACTTAGTGACCTATGAAAATGCTTTATCCATAATGAAAATTGAATTTCTGCCCTGGGTATTTGAAACACATTCTTTGCTTCACTAAATGATATGAATATTCATTTCTGGAGTGAAACGAAAAATCAGTGCAGAAAAGAATTTGGGCAATATCGCACTAAAAACGCTGTGAAAATAACTGTATACAGTTTGAAATGTTGCACGAATCAAAGCCCAATTAAATTCCTTTTTGTACTGAAAAGTGCATACAATATGGCCGAAGACTACCCCATATTTGAAAGCTCAGAATTTGTAAATTTATTCTTCAAAGCATTGCCCGTGCACATCAAAATTAATTTAGCTAGAGATTTTGGTGAGCACTGCTCACTGGACTGGCTGATCAAAGAAAGTACAAAGTTATACTCTATTCAGCAGTCCGGTGAACAGGGGGTTAAAAAGGAACCACTGTCCAGCCCCAAAATTGTGGCAGAAACTAGGGTGTCACCTAGCCCCCTCAATTTGGAGTCTAAAAAGAAAACCTACGCAGAGGTGGCCCGAGAAAACAGGCCATGCCCCTCCCCAACACAGGCTAAAGTACAGAGAGAGACTATACTCAAAATGGGGGGCATACCCAGGTAAATAATTATCCCCAAAGAGATGAAAACCCACAAGGTTATCAGTAAGCGAGCCTGGAAACCGACTCAGTCCTGGAGTAAGAGTAAGCAGGCCAAAAAGCCTGCTACCGACTCTAAGTCTGCATAAAGCGGTTGCCCCGATCAAGGCTTGGATCTAGTGGGGGGCAGACTCTCTCAGTTAGCTGAAGTCTGGTTAAGGGAAGTTCCAGACCCATGGGCGGTGGAAATTGTGTCTCAGGGCTACAGGTTAGAATTCAAGGGTTGTCCCCCCAGAGGCAGGTTTCACCTTCCCAGGTTATCTGCAGACCAGATAAATAGAAAGGCGTTCTTGAGGTGTATCAAAGACCTCTTGGCCCTGGGGGTGATTGTTCTGGTTCCAAAGTTGGAACAGGGTTTGGGTTTTTATTCAAACCTGTTCATAGTTCCCAAAAAATAGGAAACCGTCCGATTCTAGACTTAAAATGTCTAAACATAGTAACATAGTAACATAGTAGATAAGGTTGAAAAAAGACTGAAGTCCATCGAGTTCAACCTATACAAATCTAAAATACTTACAAAAATTTCCAGTTAAGCTTAAATAACCCCACTAAAAGGTGACCCATTTAATACTAGCAATCATATCCATGAATTTTGTTTATATACAGAAATTTATCCAGACTATTTTTAAATGTATCTAGGGTATTGGCATTCACTACCTCCTTTGGTAATGAGTTCCACAATTTTATTGCTCTTACAGTGAAAAAACGTTTCCGTTGCAGGAGATTAAATCTCCTTTCCTCCAACCTTAAATTGTGACCTCTTGTCAGAAACAATTTTCTTGGAATAAACAGAGCTTCTGCCATCTCTGAATATGGGCCTTGAATATATTTATATAAAGTAATCATGTCTCCTCTCAAGCACCTTTTTTTCTAAAGAAAACAGACCCAGTTTGGCTAGCCTCTCCTCATAGGTTAATTTCTCCAATCCCCTTATTAGCTTTGTGGCCCTTCTCTGAACTTTTTCTAGTTCAGCAATATCTTTTTTTGCGATCGGCCCCCAGAACTGCACTCCATACTCAGGGTGAGGTCTTACCAGGGCTTTATATAGTGACAGCATTATGCTTTCATTCCCTTGAATCAATGCCTCTTTTAATACATGCTAGTATCTTATTAGCCTTTGAAGCTGCTGCCCTGCATTGTGCACCCATCTTTAGCTTGTTATCTATTACTACTCCCAAATCCCTTTCCTCCTCTGTTTGGCTAAGTCTTGTCCCATTTAAAAAAATACGTTGCCTGCTTATTTTTACTTCCAAAACAAATCCCTCAAGGTTCTATCGTTCAAGATGGAAACCATTTGGACAATTCTTCCTTTGATCCAAGAGGGTCAGTATATGATGATCATAGATTTGAAGGATGCTTACTTACATGTTCCCATCCACAGGGATCATCACAAGTTTCTGAGATTTGCATTTCTGGATAATCCCTTTCAGTTTGTGGCTCTGCCTTTCGGCCTGGTCACAGCTCCCAGAATATTCTCAAAGGTTCTAGAGGCCCTTCAAGCAGTGGTCCACTCAAGGGGGATAGCAGTGGCCCCCTTTCTGGACGACATTCTAATTCAGACTCACTCCTTTCCAAAGGCAGCTTCTCATACGGAGATGTTACTCTCCTTCCTCCGGTCTCACGGGTGGAAGGTAAATGTAGAAAAGAGTTCTCTGGTTCCTGCAACAAGAGTTGTGTTCTTATGGACGATTATAGACTCTGTACTGATGAAGATATTCCTGATGGAGACAAGAACAGTCAAGCTCCTATCGGCTTGTCGAGTCCTTCTGGAGACACTTCGTCCTTCAGTTGCTCAGTGTATGGAAGTAATTGGACTGATAGTGTCAGCCATGGACATCGTGCCATTTGCTTGTTTTCATCTGAGAGCTTTACAGTTATGCATGCTCAATTAGTGACATGGATATTATCTGGATCTTTCTCCAAGGATAGTGTTGGATCAGAAGACAAAGGATTCTCTTCATTGGTGGCTTTCTCGGGAGCAACTGTCCCAGGGCACTTGCTTTCGGAAACCATCTTGGGTGATAGTGACTACAGACGCCAGTCTGGTGGGCTCATGGGCAGTCTGGAAATTCCTTAAAGCTCAGGGTCTTTGGATTCAGGAGGAGTCCAAACTACCAATCAACATTCTGGAGTTGAGAGCAATTTACAATGCACTTTTAGCTTGGCCTCAGTTGGCCTTGAACCAGTTCCTCAGATTCCAAACAGACAACATAACATCAGTAGCGTACATCAACAATCATGGGGGAACACAAAGTTCCCTAGCGATGAGGGATGTGTCTCAGATCATTCAGTGGGCGGAAGACCACTGTTCTTGTCTGTCAGCCAACCACATCCCAGGAGTAGACAACTGGGAAGCAGATTTTCTATGCAGACGAACTCCATCCGGAAGTGTTCTCCAAACTGGTATACAGATGGGGGATGCTGGAGTCGGATCTCATGGTGTCCCACCAAAATGCAAAGCTTCCAAGGTACTGTTCCAGGTCAAGGGATTCTCAGGCCTGTCTGGGATTGAAATACTGATCCAGGCTCGTAAGCTGGTTACTAGAAGGATTTACCATAAGATATGGAGGAAATATCTTTTTTGGTGTGAAGCTAAGGGATATTCTTGGAGTAAGGTTAGGATCCCAAGAATTTTATCCTTTCTTTAGGAGGGTCTGGATAAAGGCTTGTCTGTTAATACTCTGAAGGGTCAAATTTCGGCCTTATCAGTCCTTTTACACAAACATTTGGCAGATGTGCCGAACGTTCAGTCTTTTTCTCAGGCCTTAGTCACAACTAGACTGGTGTTTAAGGTGATTGCTCCTCCTTGGAGCCTTAATCTTGTTCTTAAGGTTTTACAACGGCGTCCATTTGAGCCGATGCATTCCCTTGACATTAAACTTTTGTCGTGGAATGTTTTGTTCTTATTGGCTATTTCTTCTGCCTGGAGAGTATCTGAACTCTCCGCTTTACAATTTGATTCTCCTTATCTCATTTTTCATGCTGATAAGGCTGTTCTTCATGCTAAGTTGGGATTCCTTCCCAAGGTTGTATCCACTAAGAATATTAATCAGGAAATTGTTGTTCCTTCCCTGTGTCCGAAGCCTTCTTCAGACAAGGAGCGCTTGCTGCATAATCTGGATGTGGTTCATGCTCTTAAGTTTTACTTGTAAGTGACTAAAGACTTTCGGAAGTCTTCAGCTTTATTTGTTCGTTTTTCTGGGAAGTATAGAGGTCAAAGAGCATCTGCCTCTACTCTAGCTCTTTGGTTGAAGAGTATTATCCACAGGGCTTATGAATCCTCTGGGAAACAGCCTCCAGAGAGTATTAAGGTTCATTCCACCAGAACTATAGCCTCTTCTTGGGCTTTCAAAAATGAAGCCTCTATGGAGCAGATTTGCAAAGCTGCAACTTGGTCATCTTTGCATACTTTTTCAAAATTTTACAGGTTTGATACTTTTGCCTCAGCTGGGGCAGCTTTTGGGAGAAAGGTTCTTCAAGCAGTGGTGCCTTCTGTTTAGGCGTGCTGGTTTTTTATCCCTCCCTATTCATCTGTGTACTCTAGCTTGGGTATTGGTTCCCAACAGTAATTAAGATGAACTTTTGGACTCACCACATCTTTAGAAGAAAACAAATTTATGCTTAAATTTATTTCTTCGAGATGTAGTGAGTCCATAGACCCACCCTTTGTTTTTTTTGGGTAATTGTTTTAGGTTTTTTACTAAACCTCAGTCACCTCCGCACCTTGTGTTACTTTCCTTTCTCCATTTCCTTTCGGTCGAATGACTGGGGTTTATGGGTAGGGAAGTGATACTTAACAGTTTTTACTGTGATGCTCTTTGCCTCCTCCTGCTGGCGAGGAGTGGTATTCCCAACAGTAATTAAGATGAACCCATGGACTCACCTCATCTCGAATAAATAAATTTATCAGGTAAGCATAAATTTATTTTTTTTGTAATGTTAGATTTTTTGTAGGATTAGTTTTTTTTTATTTGTAATTTAGAATTTTTAATTGGTAGTTTTTTAATTTTATTAGAATAGTAAGGTTATGTTAAATTAATTATAGGTTTATTTTTATTTCACAGGTAAGTTTTTATTTATTTAAATATTGTTATATTGTAATTTTAATTTAAAGTTAGGGGGGTGTTGGGTTTAGGGGTTAATAGTTTAATTTAGTGTTTTGCAATGTGGGCAGCAGGAGGTTTAGGGATTAATAGGTTTATTTAGTGACGGCGATGTGGGAGGCCGGAGGTTTAGGGGTTAATAGGTTTATTTATTGGCGGCAATGTGGGAGGCTGGATGTTTAGGGGTTAAAAGGATTTTTTAGTGGTGGCGATGTCGGGGAGCGGGTGTTTAGAGGTTAATCACTTTATTATAGTGGTGGAGATGTCGGGGAGCGGCGGTTTAGGGGTTAATATATTTAAATAGTGTTGGTGATGTGGGTGGGCAGCAGATTAGGGGTTAATAAATGTATTTAATAAATTTATTTAATAGTTGCGATGTGGGTGGGTGGCAGATTAGGGGTTAATATGTTTAAAATAGTGTTTGCGATGCGGGAGGGTGTCGGTTTAGGGGTTAATAGGTAGTTTATGGGTGTTAGTGTACTTTATAACATTTTAGTTTTGAATTTTGTGAAACTAGTCTCAGATGGCGGTATTGATCATTTCAGTATAGAGCATAACACAAGCATTTTAGCCGGACTGCACAACCTGTAATACCAGCGCTATGAAAATCCCACACTCAAACGTTTTTTTTGAGTGCAGAATGGATGTTGTGTTACAGGCTACAATGCTTGCTGTATAGCTATACCAACACGACTCGTTATATGCATTCTTGGCCATTCCAACGTAGCGTTAAAAAAATGCAAAACTCGTAATCTAGGTGAGTATGAGGTATGATACATGTAAAAAGTATAAAACAGTCCCTTGTAATAGATTGTGCAAACAGTTCCTAGTGGTCCTGTTACATAAAGGTATCTGCAATACGATCATTCAGACTAAGAAAGCACCGAGCAATACTAAATAGTACTAAACAAGTAGTAGTAAACAAGCTGGTACTGCACTTTACCTGACTGGCACTTTTTAGTGTAATATTAGCTTGTTTACTACTCAGTACTATTTAGTATTGCTCGGTGCTTTCTTAAAAAAAAATATATATATATATATATATATATATACACAGTATATATATATATATATATATATATTGTAGCAGATTATATACAGTATATATTATATATATATATATATATATATATATATATATATATATATTGCAGCAGATTGCCTGTATGCCTGGGCCTTTATTTGCATTGTCCTCATACTCCAGGTGAGCCTAATCAGACTCATTTACTCAGTGATAAAGAACCCAGTAAAATCTGGACTGGATCCTGTACATTCACCCTAATAGGGGGGTGGAGAATCTGCCCACCCTTCTCTTCTGAATACTCCACCCCAGGGAACCCATGAAACACAATAACTAAGCAGGTTACTTTATACACATTTACTTAATTATTGGTGCTAGGTCCACTAAAAAGGATACATATGAGCAGCACTCTTAGTCCTAAAGTATATTATACTAATACTTTTAAGAAGTGTGTTTAACTTTGTCATGAATTGTTTCTTTGTTTACTTAAAACTGAACTTTAATTTAAAAATGTGAAAGGCAACTTAAAAACAGCTTAGTAAGTCTACAAAACAGGAAATCAATATTGGAGTAAATGGTTATATATTCATATTTATATTAACACTTACGGTTAATTGAGTCGTATACATACAGGCACTGGAAATCAAAATGAAGCAACAGTGTAACCATTTCCAATAATGTAATACATGTGTTTTAGTAAATATTATACATATAGTATATAGCTATAGCAGTTACTTGTAACACAAGCTACACATTATATACCATCACTGTATTTTAGTTCACATTGATACAGCTTATACCACACACGTCTGTATTCATGCAATATATTTAAGTTCATAGAGATTTAGCAGTAGATTTCCTCTTGATCTCTTTATTTTATCACACAGAATAGTTTGAGATATTATGTGAGGGCCCCTGATTTTATTCTCTATTATTGGAGTTACTTATATAGGAATTGCTATCATCCATTAATAATTCCTGCATGGAGGAGGTGTCTACGAGTCCGGAGCATCACACACATGGTTCAGTCACATGACAAAAACTTTGCCAATCAGGAAGTCATGAGCCTGATTATTATTTACATCTCATGGTTTATGTATGCGGAGATCACTCCAGGCAGGAATGCGATGGTAGCTGCGTCTGTTTATTCCCATATTGCTACATATAAACATGAATGTCTGATATTTTATAGTATTTGTGGACAATCTCTTTTATCCTGCATTTTTTTCTGGTATCAATATTTTATTTGGTTATTAAAGTGAGATTATTCATGGTTTCTCTTCTTAGCGTGTGTAACACTGTACACATTTGTGATCTTCAGATTGCATATATAGAATGCAAAAAAAAATAGACCCAAACAGCTGCACTTGCTAATTAGGAAACCTTTGATTGGTAGCGAGGTGTATTTATGGTAGCGTTTGAACATTGTTAGATTATGCCTGATGAAACGGCTTGCAAGCCAAGAAATGCATTGCCTAAGAGGGAAAATATATTTGCACATTTTGAACCCTCAAATTAATAAAATTGGTTTTATATAACCTTTTTTATGTGATTGAATTTTTGCTACCAACATTCCAGACGACACCTGCCTGTGAACCCATATGGGAGGCTTCTGCTACCGGAGTTCAGTGAACTACTAGAGCACTGTGATTCTCTAGTACGCTCCTATCGGCAAATTTGGGTGCTGCAACTACATGTGAGTATCCTGTGCTCTATTTATTTGGTGTGTTGGATTACCCTATTGATTCACACATGAGGCACCCTCTTTTGTGTTTACACATTTGCAGAATTCTTTGGACATCCTCATTAAGTATTGTGGAGAGGAGCTGCCATGAATTGTGGACACCTTGGATACAGGATCATATGTTGTTATACTCACAAGAATCGTAACAAAGACATTCTCATTTATTTATAAGGACATTTATTGACTTCACATAAGGAAGCTGAATATATATAATCTTTATGTTACATATTACTTATTTTAGTGTATTGTTCATAGTGTTGATTATCTTTATATCTAAATAGCTACATACATTGGGGGAAAAAAGTATTTAGTCAGCCACCAATTGTGCAAGTTCTCCCACTTAAGAAGATGAGAGAGGCCTGTAATTTTCATCATAGGTATACCTCAACTATGAGAGACAAAATGTGGAAACAAATCCAGACAATCACATTGTCTGATTTGGAAAGAATTTATTTGCAAATTATGGTGGAAAATAAGTATTTGGTCAATATCAAAAGTTCATCTCAATACTTTGTTATATATCCTTTGTTGGCAGTGACAGAGGTCAAACGTTTTCTGTAAGTCTTCACATGGTTGTCACACACTGTTACTGGTATGTTGGCCCATTCCTGCATGCAGATCTCCTCCAGAGCAGTGATGTTTTGGGGCTGTCGCTGGGCAACACGGACTTTCAACTCCCTCCAAAGGTTTTCTATGGGGTTGAGAGCTGGAGACTGGCTAGGCCACTCCAGGACCTTGAAATGCTTCTTACGAAGCCACTCCTTTGTTGCCCGGGTGGTGTGTTTTGGATCATTGTCATGCTGAAAGACCCAGCCACATTTCCTCTTCAATGCCCTTGTTGATGGAAGGAGGTTTGCTTTCAAAATCTCACGATACATGGCCCCATTAATTCTTTTATGTACACGGATCAGTCATCCTGTTCCCTTTGCAGAGAAAAAGCCCCAAAGCATGATGTTGCCACCTCCATGCTTCACAGTAGGTATGGTGTTCTCTCTGCTCCAAACAGGAGAAGTTGTGTTTCTACCAAACAGTTCTACTTTGGTTTCATCTGACCATATGACATTCTCCCAATCCACTTATGGATCATCCAAATGCTCTCTATAATACTTCAGACTAGCCCGGACATATAGTGGCTTAAGCAGGGGGACACGTCTGGCACTGCAGGATCTGAGTCCCTGGCAGCTTAGTGTGTTACTGATGGTAGCCTTTGTTACGTTGGTCCAGCTCTCTGCAGGTCATTCACTAGGTCCCCCCGTGTGGTTCTGGGATGTTTGCTCACCGTTCTTGTGATCATTTTGACCCCACGGGGTGAGATCTTGCGTGGAGCCCCAGATCGAGGGAGATTATCAGTGGACTTGTATGTCTTCCATTTTCTAATTATTGCTCCCACAGTTGATTTCTTCACACCAAGCTGCTTGTCTATTGCAGATTCAGCCTTCCTAGCCTAGTGCAGGTCTACAATTTTGTTTCTGGTGTCCTTCGACAGCTCTTTGGTCTTCACCATAGTGGAGTTTGGAGTGTGACTGTTTGAGGTTGTGGACAGGTGTCTTTTATACTGATAACAAGTTCAAACAGGTGCCATTAATACATGTAATGAGTGGAGGACAGAGGAGCCTCTTAAAGCAGAAGATACAGGTATGTGAGAGCCAGAAATCTTGCTTGTTTGTAGGTGACCAAATACTTATTTTCCACCATAATTTGCAAATAAATTCTTTCCAAATCAGACAATGTGAATGTCTGGATTTGTTTCCACATTTTGTCTCTCATAGTTGAGGTATACCTATGATGAAAATTACTGGCCTCTCTCATCTTCTTAAGTGGGAGAACTTGCACAATTGGTGGCTGACTAAATACTTTTTTGCCCCACTGTATGTATGGTGTTTAAACATTTACGCCCCCCTTAGTGATACCTTCTTTTTGGTTCTCAGATTTTATTAATTTCAACATCCATATTAATATCATAAAAGTAAAAGTCAAAATAAATTAAAATTAAATTAAAATAAAATAAAAATAACTCTTGCTGGGATTTGAACTCATAACCTCTGGTGTTGAAATGTTTTGTCATATGGAAATAACACTCAAGTAGGCCCTATTGTATTAAGCTATTGCTCACAAAAGAAGTTACTTGAAGAGATCATAAACAGACACTGGGGGTTCTCAAACAAGATTCAGGTTTATATGGGATCTTAGAGGACAAACCAAGAATTATCTTTAGAAAAGCACTAACCAATAGTTTTATTAAAGGGACAGTTAACTCAAAAATGTTATTGTTAAAATAGATAGATAATCCCTTTATTACCCATTCCCCAGTTTTGCCTACCAACATGGTTATATTAATACACTTTTTACCGCTGTGATTACCTTGTATCTAAGCATTTTCTGATAGCCCCCTGATCACATTAACTTTTATTTATTATCTATTGACTTGCATTTTATCCAATTAATGTAGTGTCTGCCACAACCCACGGGCGTGAGCACAATGTTATCTATATGGCTCACATGAACTAGCACTTTCCTGTTGGGAAAAGCTTATAAAAAAAGCATGTGATTAGAGGCTGTCTTGCAGGTCTTAGAAATTGGCAGAAATTTAGAGGTTTAAAGATTATAAAGTATCCTATATTATAAAAGACAAGAGTTTGTCTGAAGCCGTCATGCGCAGTTAAGACAAACTCTTGCAGCTGATCGCACGCGCACCCACCCGACAGCAGCGCGAGGACCGGGCAGCAGAGCTGATCGCACGTGCAGGGGTGAAACAAAGCAGCGCGAGGACCGGCAAGTGAGGGCGCACAGGGGAGAGAGAGAGAGAGAGAGAGAGAGAGAGTGAGAGAGAGAGAGAGAGAGAGAAAGAGAAGAGAGAGAGAGATATTAAATATAACACAACACGGCCCGTGTGAACGGGCTTTAGGACTAGTATTAATATAAAAATGTTGGTTGTGCAAAGCTGGGGAATGGGTAATAAAGGCATTATCTATTTTTTTAAATAATAACATTTTTGGTGTTGACTGTCCCTTTATAGAGGAGTCAACTGGCATATGGCTAAATAAAGAAGTGATAGTTTGGTTTTTTTTTTAAATGTGTATAATGCACTGGGTGTAAGAGTTTTAATAACTCTAAGCCAAAAACTTGTGCAAATTTTGATGTGACAAAACTCATGTAAATTTAGAGATGTAGTATATGTACTTGAATGTTCATGTCAGCTCCAATATGTGGACCTCACCTCTAGGGTTCTATCTATGAACATGACTAGGGGAATATGTGTATAATATTAAAAAGGGTTTTGACAAACATCCTTTATCACTCCATGTTAAACTAAAACATAATTGCAGCCTCAGAGATATTACTAAATTTATAGGTATTAGAAAATTAGCCCCTAATTGGAGAGGAGGGATATGGTGAATATATCAGCTAAACTTGAGATGAAAGGGATCTTCTTGATGGACTCTCTGATTCAAGGGGGCCACAAAAATTTTTTTTTATAATAGAATAAAATAATAGAATAGAATAATAGAATAAAATAATTGTTTGATATTTAGAATGAAATTAAAGAAATTTTAATTTAATTTTTCTACTTTATACATAGTTTAGTGATGATTTTGAGCAATTCTATATTAACAAGTAAAGGTCAATATAGCCTTTTAGTTTCTTTAGTGCCACCATAAATTTCAACTTGGCATAGTAGCAAGGTAATAGGGTTTTAACACCAGAGGTCATGATTTCGAAATTATTATATTATTCCTTTTATCCTCTAATGTGAATTGTTATAAAATGTATCAATGTAAAAACATATAATTGTGATATCTTTCTTTAGTAAAATTAAGTAATTTACTTTATACTGCTATAGATTAGCTGTTTTTTATTTAACATAGGGACGCAGAGACAAGAGTTTGAATTCCATTAGAGCAGAGCTTTCCAACCTTTTCATGTTGGTGACGCACTTTTTAGATCTACATAATTTTGTGACACAGTAATTCAGTTGTACTAGCAAACAGGAGGTTAAACTAACTTGTTTTAAGAGATACTGACACATAACTTATATAATAGCAAAATGTATTTACAAGTAACAGTAAGTATGTGCAAGAATTAACAAAAAAAAGTTTAATAACACCAATAGCTACTTACTATTTTAATGGGCTGTATGAAGTTAATGGGATGAACACGGTTTCTGAATATTTGGTGGAATATTAGATAAAGACACTCGCATTTCATCATCAAGCATTTTTAAGCTTTCACTTCCTATCCATATATCAAGAGCAGGAGCAGCAATGCACTACTGGGAGCTAGCTGCAAAAAAAAAAAAAAAAACACTTTGACTTTTGACCAGCTCAGCATTTAAGCTGCTGTCCTTAAAACTCTGCGAGTCCGACTGACTACTGCCGTGCTGCAAACACACTGCCGTCCCACTCACTGACTATAGAATCTATAGTTAAAGGGACGGCGCTAATAAGCAATTGAATGGACCTACTTGGGGACCCACTATGGAATATGAAATACTGTGAAACAAACTTAATATTTATAGTGTTATCCCTGCAACATAGATTAGTTGCTCTAAACTAATAGTGAATCTAGTGTCTTGTAAAAATAGACTGATATAGAGAATATCATTCACACAGAGGAAATAATAGCAGATACACAGATATAGAGAAATAAAATATATATTATTTATTGATGTTTATAATCATGGGTTAAAAATGACGTTGATATTAATACGTATTTAGGTGATTAAGAAATCACGACACTAGGTTATTGGAAAAGATATAGTACTCTAGGTACTACTATTAGGAATACTTAAAAACACATAAAACATTAATATGGGATCAAGTGGTTAAAAATAAATATATCCTATGCAAAATGGCAAAAAAGGACTGAAAAAAATATATATATATATCTGATTCAAAAATATATATGTTGCGCAACTAGGTTCATCGATGGTACTGTGAAAAAGCTCAGGTAATAGATCGTAGAAAAAACAATTGCGGATAATATCACAATCTGGGTTAAAAAGGTATCCTGTTCAGAAATGAGGAACGTATGTACATTCAGACATAAATATCCTAGTGTCTCTTTGAATAGTGATGTCTCTTTAAGTTGTCAACACATATGCGGTAGGTGCTGCATGTAATGCTGGTGTTACAATGATGTGGTTGGTATTGCAGTAAATGTAGAAATACCAGTAATGAATCCAGTGATTATAAGATATAGAGGTCACATAAATGAGAACTTGCCAAACATTGACTGGTGATATACTGTGCACAGTTGTAATTTATAGCGTGACTTTGTGAGGACCAGTAGGTCTGTTAAAAAAGAGTAAAGGTTACCTTATAAGTGCTTTTTACCTTATAAGCGCTTTTCGTGTTTCGGCTGTGTGAGCCTTTGTCAATGGAACTCTTTGACAAAGGCTCACGCAGCCGAAATGCGTAGAGACAGACCCTGATTGGAATTACATTTGAATCTAACCTGCAGCCCAGCTGGAGAAAATTAGAGAAAGCAGAAGGCTTTAGGAAAAAGCCATTTTTTGGAAGGAACCGTTTACAAAGTATTTCAAGAGGAGACCCCGCATAACAGGGGGAGGTGTTCAAGACTACACCACACTGGCAATTCACCAACTCTATAAGGTTATAGAGCAACTGACATTTGGCAAGGGCACGTCAAGCTACCACTTTGTAGCAGCAAGTTTTAGCTGACTTTTTTCACTTTACACATCGCTAAGTCACAGCGCTTATAAGGTAAAACCGCTTATAAGGTAGCCTTTACTCTTTTTCAACGGACCTACAGGTCCTCACAAAGTCACATAATTATAAACTGCTATTTGTATTTTAAATTGCTATCTGTATTTTAATTTGTATTAATCTATGTGTTTGTTAAATATTTATTATAAATTATTTTTTGTAAGGACACATTTGCAATATGCTGGTAATTTAAATTTATATTGCAATTTTTTCTTTCAACTTCCAAAACTGTTATTTAATTATCACACCTAAGAAACCTAGAGCAGAATTGGAAAGTAAGAAGGAGTTATCCAATCAGGAATGCCAGTTGGATTTAAATATCCTAAACTGGATATGGAACGTTCTCCTTGAAAAAGTTAACAGTAGTTGGTGAAATGATCATTGGAGTTATTCAAGCATTGTTCAAATTGGTCACAGGGAGGTATTCTTGTCCGGTACAAAAAGACTACAAATACAGTGTGGAGCTTCATGCGTTCTGTAATAACTATCACATGCATAGTACCCTTGTATGTTTGTACCTGTTGCCCTTAGTGATCTACAAGAACTGTGTCTTTTGTTTTTACTAAATTTGCTTTAAGCATTTGCTATTGTCTGTATCCAGTCTGCCTTTGGTCTGCACACTAGTGCTAATTATCTTGAGCTGTTGAAGCTCTAACTAATGTGAGTATTCTGGGTCTGCCCTCCATCTGGGAATTGAATATTTACACAGTATTATGCTATGATGTGTTTCTTTCTCTTCCTTTTTAGGAACATTGTTTGAACTATTTGTATTTGTGGGACTGTTTCAAATAAAGACTCTTTTCACTTTGGATATATTCCTGCATATTGGTCTGTATTATTATCACTATTTGTTGTGTGGTTTTTGTTGCACATTTTATTATTTTTTGTTTATATTATTCTATGGGGGTTAGTTATCAAGCCGTCAACCTCAAATACGCTGGAATTCCGCAGAGTATTTGTGGCGAGGCTGATTCGCCTTAGTTATCAAAGGCTCGAGACCGGCAAAAGTAGAATTTTGTGACGTAAACTTCGATCTGCCGGACTCAGTCCGACACAGATCGATTCTTACGTCACTCCAGATGTTCCGCACACAAGTGCGGCACAATCTCACTACTTTTGCTAGTTATCAAATGACTAGCAGGTACGCTCGGCACTTTTACGGCCCAGCGTACCTGGTTTTCAAACCGCCAACCCCTGGAGGCGGCGGATCCCATAGGAATCAATGGGAGTCTGACCATAGCAAAAGTACAAGATCGCTGCTGACAGACATCCCATTGATTTCTATGGGAGCTGTCTGCACCTAACACCCTAACATGTACACCAAGTCTAAACACCCCTAATCTGTCCCCCCTACACCACCACAACTAAATAAAGTTATTACCCCCTAAACCGCCGCTCCCGGAGCCCACTGCAAGCCACTCTATACATATTAACCCCTAAACCGCCGCTCCCGGAGCACACCGCAACTATAATAAATATATTAACCCCTAAACCGCCGCTCCCTGAACCCGCCGCAACCTATATTAAACTAATTAACCCCTAATCTTCCCCCCCTACACCGTCGCCACCTATAATAAATTTATTAACCCCTATCCTGCCCCCCACTACGCCGCCGCCACTGTAATAAAATTATTAACCCCTAAACCTAAGTCTAACACTAACCCTAACGCCCCCCTAACTTAAATATTAATTAAATAAATCTAAATAATATTTCTATTATTAACTAAATTAATCCTATTTAAAACTAAATACTTACCTTTAAAATAAACCCTAATATAGCTACAATATAAATAATAATTATATTGTAGCTATCTTAGGATTTATTTTTATTTTACAGGCAACTTTCAATTTATTTTAACTAGGTACAATAGCTATTAAATAGTTATTAACTATTTAATAGCTACCTAGCTAAAATAAACTGAAATTTACCTGTAAAATAAATCCTAACCTAAGTTACAATTACACCTAACACTACACTATACTTTAATAAATTATTCCTATTTAAAAATAAATACTATATAAATAATAATTATATTGTAGCTATCTTAGGATTTATATTTATTTTACAGGTAACTTTGTATTTATTTTAGCTAGTTAGAATAGTTATTAAATAGTTATTAACTATTTAATAACTACTTAGCTAAAAGAAATACAAAATTACCTGTAAAATAAATCCTAACCTAAGTTACAATTAAACCTAATACTACACTATCATTAAATTAATTAAATAAACTACCTACAAATAACTACAATTAAATACAATTACATAAACTAACTAAAGTACAAAAAATAAAAAAAGCTAAGTTACAAAAAATAAAAAAATAAGTTACAAACATTTTAAAAATATTACAACAATTTTAAGCTACTTACACCTAATCTAAGCCCCCTAATAAAATAACAAACCCCCCAAAATAAAAAAATGCCCTACCCGATTCTAAATTAAATAAAGTTCAAAGCTCTTTTACCTTACCAGCCCTTAAAAGGGCCATTTGTGGGGGCATGCCCCAAAAAGTTCAGCTCTTTTGCCTGTAAAAGAAAAATACAACCCCCCCAACATTAAAACCCACCACCCACATACCCCTAATCTAACCCAAACCCCCCTTACAAAAACCTAACACTAACACTAATCCCCTGAAGATCATCCTACCTTGAGTCGTCTTCACTCTTCACTCGCCGAGCAGCGATGGAACCGAAGTGGACATCCGGAGCGGAAGAAGTTAATCCTCCAAGCAGCGCTGAAGAAATCTTCCATCCGATGAAGTCATCATCCAGGCGGCGCTGAAGAAGTCTTCGATCCGGGCGATGTCATCTTCCAAGAGGCGCTGAAGAGGTCTTCTATCCGGGCGATGTCATCTTCCAAGCCGGGTCTTGAATCTTCCTCCCGCCGACGCGGAACATCCTTCTTCACCGACGGACTACGACGAATGAAGGCTCCTTTAAGGGACGTCATCCAAGATGGCGTCCCCTCAATTCCGATTGGCTGATAGGATTCTATCAGCCAATCGGAATTAAGGTAGGAAAAATCTGATTGGCTGATGGAATCAGCCAATCAGATTCAAGTTCAATCCGATTTGCTGATCCAATCAGCCAATCAGATTGAGCTCGCATTCTATTGGCTGATCGGAACAGCCAATAGAATGCGAGCTCAATCTGATTGGCTGATTCCATCAGCCAATCAGATTTTTCCTACCTCTTCAGCGCCTCTTGGAAGATGACATCGCCCGGATCGAAGACTTCTTCAGCGCCGCCTGGATGATGACTTCATCGGATGGAAGATTTCTTCAGCGCCGCTTGGAGGATTAACTTCTTCCGCTCCGGATGTCCACTTTGGTTCCATCGCTGCTCGGCTGAGTGAAGACGACTCAAGGTAGGATGATCTTCAGGGGATTAGTGTTAGGTTTTTGTAAGGGGGGTTTGGGTTAGATTAGGGGTATGTGGGTGGTGGGTTTTAATGTTGGGGGGGTTGTATTTTTCTTTTACAGGCAAAAGAGCTGAACTTTTTGGGGCATGCCCCCACAAATGGCCCTTTTAAGGGCTGGTAAGGTAAAAGAGCTTTGAACTTTATTTAATTTAGAATAGGGTAGGGCATTTTTTAATTTTGGGGGGGTTTGTTATTTTATTAGGGTAGCTTAGATTAGGTGTAAGTATCTTAAAATTGTTGTAATATTTTTAAAATGTTTGTAACTTATTTTTTTATGTTTTGTAACTTAGATTTTTTTATTTTTTGTACTTTAGTTAGTTTATGTAATTGTATTTAATTGTAGTTATTTGTAGGTAGTTTATTTAATTAATTTAATGATAGTGTAGTATTAGGTTTAATTGTAACTTAGGTTAGGATTTATTTTACAGGTAATTTTGTATTTCTTTTAGCTAGGTAGTTATTAAATAGTTAATAACTATTTAATAACTATTCTAACTAGCTAAAATAAATACAAAGTTACCTGTAAAATAAAAATAAATCCTAAGATAGCTACAATATAATTATTATTTATATTGTAGCTATATTAGGGTTTATTTTAAAGGTAAGTATTTAGTTTTAAATAGGATTAATTTAGTTAATAATAGAAATATTATTTAGATTTATTTAATTAATATTTAAGTTAGGGGGGCGTTAGGGTTAGGGTTAGACTTAGGTTTAGGGGTTAATAATTTTATTACAGTGGCGGCGGTGTAGTGGGGGGCAGGATAGGGGTTAATAATTTTATTATAGGTGACGACGGTGTAGGGGGGGCAGGATAGGGGTTACTAGGTATACTGTAGGTGGCAGCGGTGTCCGGGAGCGGCGGTTTAGGGGTTAATACATTTATAAGAGTTGCGGCAGGGTCTAGGAGCGGCGGTTTAGGGGTTAATACATTTATAAGACTTGCGGCAGGGTCTAGGAGCGGCGGTTTAGGGGTTAGTAACTTTATTGAATTGCGGGAGGCTCCGGGGGCGCCGGTATAGGGATAGAACAGTGTAGTTTAGTGTGGGTGCTTAGTGACAGGCTAGCAATAAAGCTGGGAAAAAGCCGAAGAGCAGCGAGATCGGATGAGTGATAACTCTCACAGTCCGCTGCTCATCGCCCCGCGGCTTTTTGACAGCTTTATTTGATAACTTAGGCGAACGTATTCAAGGTCCGCGGCGGCGAAGGTAGGCGAGCTTAGGCGGGCGTATTGGGCCGGCGAAGGCAGAAAAGTAGATGCCTTGATAACTACCCCCCTTTGTGTTTACCACATTATTGTGATTTTTGTATTTTTCAAATGTAAAAAGGTTTATATTTTAGTAGACAAACTACACTAAATTTATATGTTTCTGTTAGTTAAATTATTTAGATACATTTTCTAGTAAGAATATCACCATTGCCCATCAGCAAGACATCAAAGGGACATTCTAAACCCAATTACAATACTTTTCTGTTGCCTTGCATGGGCTAGAACTATTTAACACTCCTGAGTTAACATCATTAGACGAAGGCTTTTTGTGTGCATCGGGTTGCGCTTGTTTTCCAAGTTGAAAGTAAAGAGTTTACGTTTGAGTGAAACCAAATGTGCGCTAACAAAAAAAAATAAATATATATATATATATATATACCTGTATATCTATTTCTATAGATATAGAGGTATATATATATATATATATATATATATATATATATATATATATATATATATATATATATTTAAACAGATAGATTGCACTCACTGGATTTGTGAAAAAATATTAGATTATATATATGTATTTCAGTATCAGATATATAATTTATATTTAATAATAAAAAGTACATTATTTTCTATGTGTAGAACATAGGAATGTAAAATAAGAGTAACGCGCATCATGGTTCACAACTTAAGACAAAGATGGTCGGGTTAGTACACATGAAGAATTGGTATCTTCAAGACGCATTATTTAAATATTAAATAGAAAATATTAGAAAAAAAATATTTTAAAATATTATACATTGTATATCCTATTATATACATATATATATTATTTTATTTGGTTAACAACAATGTTGGATTATATTTCTAAAGTAGAGATGGATCAGCTAAACTGTCTAGATTAGTATCAGTGCAGTTAGAGAAGGAGGCTGTGATTAATGTAGATGCAGTGCGATTACGGATGTTACATTGAGCCATTGAAACAGTAATTTGATATTAACAACAGGGTTACCATAATGTTATTTCTTGTTTATTGGGTTGCTTTTAGTTTCACGTAATGATGGGTGCTCTAATTTGCTTTTTCTAGCATTATGTCCCATTTAGCGCCCTGTATTGTCTTCGGCAGATGCGCGGTTGCATTTGAAGGACGCCATGGAGACTGATGGGAGTTTTACCGGTGGCGGCTGATTGTGAAGGAGCTAAGTGAGTGCTGGGTCCCACACATGGACTCTCTCTCTCTCTCTCTCTCTCTCTCTCTCTCTATATATATATATATATATATATATATTCTATCAATTTCATGCACTCACTCATTAAAGGGACAGTCAAGTCCAAAAAAAACTTTCATGATTTAAACAGGGCATGCAATTGTAAACAACTTCCCAATTTACTTTTATCACCAATTTTGCTTTGTTCTCTTGGTATTCTTAGTTGAAAGCTAAACCTAGGAGGTTCATATGCTAATTTCTTAGACCTTGAAGACTGCCTCTAATCTGAATACAGTTTGACCACTAGAGGTCATTAGTTCACATGTTTCATATAGATAACATTGAGCTCATGCACGTAAAGTGACCTAGGAGTGAGCACTGATTGGCTAAACTGCATGTCTGTCAAAAGAACTGAAATAAGGGGGCAGTCAGCAGAGGCTTAGATACAAGATAATTACAGAGGTAAAACGTGTATTATTATAACTGCGTTGGATATGCAAAACTGGGGAAAGGGTAATAAAGGGATTATCTTTCTTTTTAAACAACAACAATTCTGGTGTTGACTGTCCCTTTAATATCTCACACGTAGCCAAGGTGACTCCTCAGTAATGTTCATACAACAACACGAAAAAGGGAATGCACTCACGGATCTTTATAACATCTAAGTGGTATCTTTATTTAATGTATATGATAATAAAAGTCAATGCTTTGGCTCCTTCAGGGAGCCTTTCTCAAGACAATCTTATTCAATTCTCAGTGCAGCGTCTCATGCCGCCATTCCTATACAGTAGCACTTGAGAAAGATATAACCTATATCTTTCTCAAGTGTTACTCATTATACTGTTGTTTGCTCTGTTAATTCTCTATAATTGACACATCATATCCTATTGAGTGGTAATATACAAGTAATATTGTGCTCTATACCCATGTCATATATGAACACAGGGCATTCATGTGCTGTAAATCGGTACGTACACTTGGTGTACTTATTGTTATTGTTTTTGTTTTTATGTTTGGCGGATACTTGCCCTACATGCTTTGTGTGTATGCATGTTCAACTGATGACATTATTATCAGGATTAGTCTGCATATGTTTTTTACAATCTGACAACTGTCAGATTACTCTCTGCCCACTCCTGTGACGAGATGGTGCATCCGACGTGTCACGTCGTGATGACGTCACCACGCCCCACGGAGCGGCGACGATGTACGCGAGATCAGCATGGTCTTCATGGGCTAAGCATCTGTTATGTATTAATCACTTTAATTGATATTAGTTAGCTATATAAGGTGGGGATTGGTAGTGGGATGTTATGCATATTTTCTTGTATCATTTGACAAAGGGTCCAGTCTGGTACCCGAAACGTTATGACAACTTTGAAATAAAAGTTTTTTGGATTATATCTTCACAAGTCTATTGAGTGCTTTCTTTACATGAGAATTGGATCTAATTTTGTTAGCACCGTGGCAATTACCATTGGATGAGGCGTGCATACCTTTTATTGTTTGTTTTATATATATATATATATATATATATATCACCCCTTGCACACCTGTGTTAGTGCTACCCACCTTGTATATTGAATAAACCACTCTGCATCCAAGTTCCTGGTTCCTCGTTTCTTTTTTCTTTTTCTTGTTCTTTATATATATGTATACACATATGTGAGTGTGTGTATATATATATATATATATATATATATATATATATTCATATTAATTCTATGGACTCTTTAGAATATTTTACAGATTGTATGATAATTATAAATAATTTTTATGATTTTTTTTAAATGTTATATATTTAGTATTTCAGTAACATGAATTGAAGAAACTCTTAATTTTCAGAGTTAAATTACACAAAAAGTAAATGAAAAAAATGATATTGCATACGTTTTACTACATGTAATTTAAAGCACAATCTCTGGCAAGCTTAGATGATAGAAATAGAAATAGGGTAAATAGTATTTTAGAGTTAGGGTAAGCATTTAAAGGCTTGAATAGGCATTGGGAGTCAATGTTACTAGGGGTTGAATTAAGGGTCAAAGTTACCTTAGTTATAGTTACACATAAGCAAAGTTGTTCCCTAATTTTAAATGTGGAAATCTACTTTTATTATGTTACAATATCATATTTTTCCCATTCACACTCTTTCAGAAGCCTGATCTCGACTTCTTCGATATAATATTGTCTAATAATCAATACTTCTAAGACATTGGAGAACCCTAAAAGACCAGAAATCAGGAACTATTTATAAGTGAATAAAGTTATTTTAATGAAAGATAACATTACAAAAGTCATAGCATATAGATAGATATTTGTGTATTGAGAGATCTCACTATAACTACAGCAGCATATTAAAGGTGTAGGTATGTTATTATAGTGTGCAAATAAGAAGAGAAATGTGTGCACTGTATTTAGAACTCTGTTATTGAATTTCCGTAAACTAGAGCATATCATTCCAAATTCTATTTGGAAGTAGCCTGGCACTGTTCAGATGAATTATTTCTAGTAGAAACTACATATTCTTACTCTTTCTCCTGAGCTTCTTGCAATTACTTTGCTTAGGTAGGAAGGGTTAGACTGGACCATGGGGATTTGCTATCTCCTGCACTTCAATCTTGGTGAAGATCTATACTGCAGTAGTTTTCTGAGAAATTTCTCTAGAGACATCAAACTAGCAAGCCAGAGGCAAATCTTTTTTAGTGATTTGTGCCACGTATTTGCATGATTTCACTCTTAATCCATAGTGTTGCTTGTCAGAGGTAAGATGTATCTCAGAATTGGAAAACTGATGTGCTAAGATGGATAGGAGCCGGGAGATCAATTTAGAGTGGCATTCGCGTGAGAGCTAAGGTTCCTGAAATGAACCTAATGGCAGTTCAGCAACAGACTTAAACATGAACTGTATTATTTCTTAACATTTTTCATTAACTCACAAGATTCCTTGCCTCACTCATGAGATAGTCTATGACCTCTCTCTAAGTCTATTTTTAGCTTTAGTGAAAGAAACATAAAATTTCCCTGAGTACTGTGCACAGCTTACGTAACCTAATATATCTTCTAGTTACAAAGCAAGTCAAACTGCCCATCAATATAAATGAAAAAACATGTCATAATGTTATACTATATAATAAAATATTGCAATGAAATGTAATTTCAGAAAATTTGTGTAATTTATCTTCCTAATTAACTTTGTGACTCACAACTTCCTGTCATTTTATACCTATAAATTTTATTATATTATCTAAATTCAGGATGCCATTATGATATTGTGACATCATGTGGTAAATGTCGCATTTAAAGGGACAGTCAATTCAAAATTAAACTTCATGATTAAGAAGGGCATGCAATTTTAAACAACTTTCCATTTTACTTTTATCATGAAATTTGCTTTGTTCTTTGGTATTCTTTGTTAAAAAATAAACTTAGGTAGGCTTGTTATCTGATTTCTAAGCTGTTGAAGGCTGACTCTTATCTGAGTGCATTTTCACAGTTTTTACAGTTAGACACTGCTAGTTCATGTGTGCCATATAGAAAACAATGTGTGCTCACTCTTGTGGAGTTATTTATGAGTCAGCAATGATTGGCTAAAATGCTTGTCAGTCAAAAGTACTGAGATAAAGTGGCAGTTTGCAGAGGCTTAAAGGGACAGTCTTCTCCAGAATTTTTATTGTTTAAAAAGCTAGATAATCTCTTTATTACCCATTCCCTAGGTATGCATAACCAAAACTGTTATATTAATATACTTTTTTCCAATGTGATTACCTTGTATCTAAGCCTCTGCTGACTGCCTCTTTATTTCAGTTCTTATGACACACATACATTTTAGCCAATCAGTGCTGACTCATAAGAAACTCAACAGGAGTGTGCACAATGTTATCTATATGGCACACATGAACTATGGTTGTCGAGCTGTGAAAACTGTCAAAATACACTGAGATAAGAGGCAGCCTTCAAGGGATTAGATATTAGCATATGAGCCTAACTAGGCTTAGTTTTCAACAAAGAATACCAAGAGAACAAGCCCTCTTTTCACAGATTCCAGTTTGTTTATATCATTCTGGAGATATGGCCTCCAAAACTGCACACAATACTCAAGATGAGGCCTAACTAGTGATCGGTAAAATGGTGTTCAAACCTTACTATTTCTGCTGCAAATACCTCTATCTATACAACCAAGCATTGTACTGGCCTTACTCACTGCAATACTACATTGTTTACTAAATTTTAAATTATCTGAAATAATAACTGCCGAGTCCCATTCCTCATTTGTAACATTTGTAATCTTTAGATCCGAATCATTTGTCCAATCCTCCATGTTTTTATATCACTTCCCACACCTCCCATTTGGTCCACCCCCCTCAGAATATCTACTCTATTAAAAAATGTTGCATCATCTGCAAGCAGACATACTTTCCCCAGTAGCCATTTGCTGATATCACTGATAAATATGTTAAACAAAACAAGCGCAAAATATCAAAGTGGGAAGCAATTGCTAGCTTATAGAGCTCTGTAAATGGATAACACAAATGTTATAACGTATCACTTCAAAATTAAGTTCAACTAATGGTTGGCTATTGATTAGAATAGCCAATAGAATTACAGTAGCTCTTATTCTATTGGCTATTCAAATCAGCCAATAGAATTAAAGTAGCTTTTATCCGATTGGCTGATTTGAATTTGAAGGCTCAAATCAGCCAACAGGAATTCAAGGGACGCCATTTTTAATCGCGTACCTTGAATTCCTCCACGCTCCATGGCTCCGGTCTTCAGTTCCAGCGTCACCGATCTTCAGTTCCTGCATCGCCGGTCTTCAGTTCCAGAGAGGACGGTCTTCAGCTCCGCGGTCATCAACAACTCTTCTCTGCCTGGAACAGGACCTTCTCTGCCGGTCTTCAGGACAGGTAAGGAGCACTTGGGGGTTATACTTAGGTTTTTTAGTGGGGATAGTGTGAGTTTTAGAGTAGGGGTGTGTGGGTGGTGGGTTGTAATGGGGGGGTTGTTCTTTTTTTTCACAGGTAAAAGAGCAGATTACTTTGGGGCAATGCCCCACAAAAGGCCCTTTTAATGGATGGTAATAGAGCTGATTACATTTTTTAATTTAGTTAAGGGTAGGGAAATTTTTTATTTTGGGGGGCTTTGTTATTTTATTAGGGGGCTTAGATTAGGTGTAATTATCTTAAAATTCTTGTAATCTTTTTTTATTTTTTGTAATTTAGTGTTTGTTTGTTTTTTTGTAATTTAGTTTAGTGTATTTAATTATATTTTAGTTTAGATAATTGTAGTTTATTTAATTAATTTATTGATAGTGTAGGTGTATTTGTAACTTAGGTTAGGATTTATTTGACAGGTAAATTGGTCATTATTTTAACTAGGTAGCTATTAAATAGTTATTAACTATTTAATAGCTATTGTACCTAGTTAAAATAAATACCAAGTTACCTGTAAAATAAATATAAACCCTAAAATAGCTACAATGTTATTATTAATTATATTGTAGCTATCTTAAGGTTTATTTTATAGGTAAGTATTTAGTTTTAAATAGGAATATTTTAGTTAATAAGATTAATATTATTTAGATTTATTGCAATAATAATTACGTTAGGGGTGTTAGGGTTAGATAGGGTTAATATAGTTAATATATATAATATAATAACTATATTAATTATTAACTATCGGCTAGATTTAGAGTTCTGTGGCCAAAGGGGTGCATTAGCTACGCATGCTTTTTTTCCCCCGCACCTTTTAAATACCGCTGGTATTTAGAGTTCACAGAATGGCTGCGTTAGGCTCCAAAAAAGGGAGCGTAGAGCATATTTACCGCCACTGCAACTCTAAATACCAGCGTTGCTTACGGACGCGGCCAGCTTCAAAAACGTGCTCGTGCACGATTCCCCCATAGAAAACAATGGGGCCATTTGAGTTGAAAAAAAACCTAACACCTGCAAAAAAGCAGCGTTCAGCTCCTAACGCAGCCCCATTGTTTTCTATGGGGAAAAACTTCCTACGTCTGCACCTAACACTCTAACATGTACCCCGAGTCTAAACACCCCTAACCTTACACTTATTAACCCCTAATCTGCCGCCCCCGCTATCGCTGACACCTGCATTATACTATTAACCCCTAATCTGCCGCTCCGTACACCGCTACCACCTACGTTATCCCTATGTACCCCTAATCTGCCACCCCCGCTATCGCTGACCCCTGCATATTTTTTTAACCCCTAATCTGCCGCTCTGTACACCGTCGCAACCTACATTACACCTATGTACCCCTAATCTGCTGCCCCTAACACCGCCGACCCCTATATTATATTTATTAACCCCTAATCTGCCCCCCACAACGTCGCCGCCAGCTACCTACAATAATTAACCCCTAATCTGCCGACCGGATCTCGGCGCAACTCTAATAAATGGATTAACCCCTAAAGCTAAGTCTAACCCTAACACTAACACCCCCCTAAGTTAAATATAATTTAAATTTAACGAAATAAATTAACTCTTATTATATAAATTATTCCTATTTAAAGCTAAATACTTACCTGTAAAATAAACCCTAATATAGCTACAATATAAATAATAATTATATTGTAGCTATTTTAGGATTAATATTTATTTTACAGGCAACTTTGTAATTATTTTAACCAGGTACAATAGCTATTAAATAGTTAATAACTATTTAATAGCTAAAATAGTTAAAATAATTACAAAATTACCTGTAAAATAAATCCTAACCTAAGTTACAATTAAACCTAACACTACACTATCAATAAATTAATTAAATACAATACCTACAAATAACTACAATTAAATAAACTAACTAAAGTACAAAAAATAAAAAAGAACTAAGTTACAAAAAATAAAAAAATATTTACAAACATTAGAAAAATATTACAACAATTTTAAACTAATTACACCTACTCTAAGCCCCCTAATAAAATAACAAAGACCCCCAAAATAAAAAAAATGCCCTACCCTATTCTAAATTTAAAAAGTTCAAAGCTCTTTTACCTTACCAGCCCTGAAAAGGGCCATTTGTGGGGCATGCCCCAAATAATTCAGCTCTTTTGCCTGTAAAAAAAAACATACAATACCCCCCCAACATTACAACCCACCACCCACATACCCCTAATCTAACCCAAACCCCCCTTAAATAAACCTAACACTAAGCCCCTGAAGATCTTCCTACCTTATCTTCACCATGCCAGGTTCACCGATCCGTCCTCCGAAGTCTTGATCCAAGCCCAAGCGGGGGCTGGCGATCCATAATCCAGCTGAAGTCTTCTATCAAGCCGCGGCTGAAGAGGTCCAGAAGAGGCTCCAAAGTCTTCATCCTATCCGGGAAGAAGAGGAGATCCGGACCGGCAACCATCTTGATCCAAGCGGCATCTTCTATCTTCATCCGATGACGAACGGCTCCATCTTGAAGACCTCCAGCGCGGATCCATCTTCTTCTTCCGACGTCCAACTGAAGAATGAAGGTTCCTTTAAGGGACGTCATCCAAGATGGCGTCCCTCGAATTCCGATTGGCTGATAGGATTCTATCAGCCAATTGGAATTAAGGAAGGAAAATTCTGATTGGCCGATGGAATCAGCCAATCAGATTCAAGTTCAATCCGATTGGCTGATTGGATCAGCCAATCAGATTGAGCTTGCATTCTATTGGCTGATCGGAACAGCCAATAGAATGCGAGCTCAATTATTTTTCTAATGTTTGTAAATATTTTTTTATTTTTTGTAACTTAGTTTTTTTTTATTTTTTGTACTTTAGTTAGTTTATTTAATTGTAGTTATTTGTAGGTATTGTATTTAATTAATTTATTGATAGTGTAGTGTTAGGTTTAATTGTAACTTAGGTTAGGATTTATTTTACAGGTA
Organism: Bombina bombina; assembly: GCF_027579735.1. NCBI lineage: Eukaryota > Metazoa > Chordata > Amphibia > Anura > Bombinatoridae > Bombina > Bombina bombina. Next base: position 186,226,108 of record NC_069502.1, read on the forward strand.
ATTTTGTAATTATTTTAACAATTTTAGCTATTAAATAGTTATTAACTATTTAATAGCTATTGTACCTGGTTAAAATAATTACAAAGTTGCCTGTAAAATAAATATTAATCCTAAAATAGCTACAATATAATTATAATTTATATTGTAGCTATATTAGGGTTTATTTTACAGGTAAGTATTTAGCTTTAAATAGGAATAATTTATTTAATAAGAGTTAATTTATTTTGTTAGATTTAAATTATATTTAACTTAGGGGGGTGTTAGTGTTAGGGTTAGACTTAGCTTTAGGGGTTAATACATTTATTATAGTAGCGGTGTGGTCCAGTCGGCAGATTAGGGGTTAATAATTGTAGGTAGGTGGAGGCGACGTTGGGGGCGGCAGATTAGGGGTTAATAAATATAATATAGGGGTCGGCTGTGTTAGGGGCAGCAGATTAGGGGTACATAGGTATAATGTAGGTTGCGGCGGTGTACGGAGCGGCAGATTAGGGGTTAAAAAAAATATGCAGGTGTCAGCGATAGCGGGGGCGGCAGATTAGGGGTTAATAAATATTATGTAGGGGTCAGCGGTATTAGGGGCAGCAGATTAGGGGTACATAGGGATAACGTAAGTGGCGGCAGTGTACGGAGCGGCAGATTAGGGGTTAAAAAATTTTAATAGAGTGGCGGCGATGTGGGGGGACCTCGGTTTAGGGGTACATAGGTAGTTTATGGGTGTTAGTGTACTTTAGAGCACAGTAGTTAAGAGCTTTATAAACCGTCGTTAGCCCAGAAAGCTCTTAACTACTGACTTTTTTCTGTGGCTGGAGTTTTGTCGTTAGATTTCTAACGCTCACTTCAGCCACGACTCTAAATACCGGCGTTAGAAAGATCCCATTGAAAAGATAGGATACGCAAATGGCGTAGGGGGATCTGCGGTATGAAAATGTCGCGGCTGCATAGTGAGCATTAGACCCTTTCCTGACTGACTCCAAATACCAGCGGGCAGTAAAAACCAGCGTTAGGAGCCTCTAACGCTGGTTTTGACGGCTACCGCCAAACTCTAAATCTATGCCTCTATTAATAATATATATAACATAATAACTATATTAACTATATTAACCCTAATATAATTAGGGTTAATATAGTTAATATAGGTGGCGGCGGTGTAGGGGGGTCAGATTAGGGGTTAATATAGTTAATATTGGTGGCGGTGGTGTGGGGGGGTCAGATTAGGGGTTAATATAGTTAATATAGGTGGCGGTGGTGTAGGGGGATTAGATTAGGGGTTAATATATTTAATATAGGTGGCGGCGGTGTAGGGGGTCAGATTACAGGTAAAAGAGCTGATTACTTTGTGACAATGCCCCGCAAAAGGCCCTTTTAAGGGCTGGTAATAGAGCTGGTTACTTTGGGGCAATGCCCCGCAAAAAGCCCTTTTAAGGGCTGGTAATAGAGCTGGTTACTTTGGGGCAATGCCACGCAAAAGGCCCTTTTCAGGGCTATTTGTAATTTAGTTTAGGGTAGGGACATTTTAGTATTTTAGGGGGTAATACATTTATTATAGGTGGTGGTGGTGTAGAGGGATTAGATTAGGGGGTAATACATTTATTATAGGTGGCGGCGGTGTAGGGGGGATTAGATTACAGGTAAAAGAGCTGATTACTTTGTGACAATGCCCCGCAAAAGGCCCTTTTAAGGGCTGGTAATAGAGCTGGTTACTTTGGGGCAATGCCCAGCAAAAGGCCCATTTTAAGGGCTGGTAATAGAGCTGGTTACTTTGGGGCAATGCCACGCAAAAAGCCCTTTTCAGGGCTATTTGTAATTTAGTTTAGGGTAGGGACATTTTAGTATTTTAGGGGGTAATGCATTTATTATAGGTGGCGGTGGTGTAGGGGGATTAGATTAGGGGTTAATACATTTAATATAGGTGGCGGTGGGGTAGGGGGATTAGATTAGGGGTTAATACATTTAATATAGGTGGCGGCGGTGTAGGGGGATTAGATTAGGGGGTAATATAGTTAAAATAGGTGGCGGCGGGGTAGGGGGCTCACATTAGAGGGTAATAATTTTAATATAGTTGGCGGAGGTGTAGGGGGATTACATTAGGGGTTAATAATTTTAATGTAGGTGGCGGCGGTGTAGGGGGATCACATTAGGGGATTAGACATTTAATGTAGGTGGCGGCGGGGTCCGGGAGCAACGGTTTAGGGGTTAAACACTTTATTAGGGATTGCGGCGGGGGATTGCGGTTGACAGGTAGATAGACATTGCGCATGTGTTAGGCTACAATACTCAGCATAAGGCTTACTATGCCTGCATTTTGTGGCGAGGTGTAAATGGAGTAAGATTTCTCCATTTTCGTCATGTAAGTGCTTACGCTGTATATTGGATACCAAACTGCGCTGGTTTTGTATACCTGTCTATTGGCCAAAAAACTACGGCCGAAGGCGGAAATATACGGGCGTAACTTCTAGGTTACGCCCATATATAGGATACCAAACCAACGCAAAATTTGGCATCGGCCGCTTTTGCGGGCGACGCTGCATATTGGATCGGGCCCCTGAAATCTAGTTATCTGTAAAATACTTCTTTTATAGCAGCAGGTCAAAGCAGACATAGTACATAAGTAGCACATAAAAATCATCATTCACAAGTCATGCAGTGAGCTAAAACATATCACATATTAGCAGAAGTTAGGTAGAGTGGTGATATACACAGCTATATACAGAACCCCTATCAATTCAAGAGGTATAACCTGGGCAGGTGTCAATATAGGGGATCTAAGTTGTGTAATCAAAACACTCTAGACCAAGCAATAAATTCGACAGTATGCGAAAAACAGAAACAGTGTATGCACAAAGGATTAGTAAGCTGCGGAAGCAAAGAAAACTGACAATGTGTGGAAAGTTTGTCAAAACCATTCAGTGCCTTACAACTTATTTTTCCATGCAAGGGAAGTGCGCCACTATAGCAAGTGGAAGTTCTCTTTGTAGCAATGCCGCCTTAAGGTGTTGTGTATATGGCCTGTAAGGCGTCTCCAAGTATAGTGAGCAGACGTTAGCATTGGCACTTAGAGTGTTGGCACATACAGTTCGTGATTGGTGTATTCATATGCAAAGTGTTTCAATTGGTGCGTAACAACAGCAACATACTGCATACTGCACCTTCCAAGACTGCTATAGCTGTGAGGTCCTGTTGATCCAGCAATAGTCTCATCCAAGTTCAAGCTGTGGAAATAGCTTGCTTCATATTGAAGTGTGACTGTGGTTGGTACTCTGGGTCACCTGATAGGTCAACTGATGCCGAAGCGCGTTTCACCCCCCTTGTCTTTAGTGAGGCGGGGCTTCGTCAGGGCGCAGCCGGGTGTAGCTGTGTATATCACCACTCTACCTAACTTCTGCTAATATGTGATATGTTGTAGCTCACTGCATGGCTTGATGCTATAAAGAAGAAGTATTTTACAGATAACCTAGATCACACCTAGGTTAACTGTCCAGGACATACATCCACAATGGCTAGCGAACGGCGAACACGAACGTCCGCAACTGTTCGCGAACGGGCGAACCGGGCGAACCACCATTGACTTCAATAGGCAGGCGAATTTTAAAACCCACAGGGACTCTTTCTGGCCACAATAGTGATGGAAAAGTTGTTTCAAGGGGACTAACACCTGGACTGTAGCATGCCGGAGAGGGATCCATGGCAAAACTCCCATGGAAAATTACATAGTTGATGCAGAGTCTGGTTTTAAGCCATAAAGGGCATAAATCACCTAACATTCCTAAATTGTTTGGAATAACGTGCTTTAAAACATCAGGTATGATGTTGTATCGATCAGGTAGTGTAAGGGTTATGCCTGCTTCACAGTGACAGACCAAACTCCCCGTTTAACGCACCACAAACAAGATATGAGTGTTGGCACTGGGCAAGTGGGCACAGTATATGCTGTGAGCCTGACACAAAAAAGCAGACTGATGTTTCACAGTCCAAAAAGTTTTTTTTGTTTTAAATGTACCCTTACACTACTATTAAACAAGATATGAGTGGTGGCACTGGGCAAGTGGGCACAGTATACGCTGTGAGCCTGGCACACCCTCTGGCAGGCAGGCAACTGCAATTAGATTACACTAGCAGACTGATGTTTCACAGTTAAAAAAGTTTTTTTTTTAAATTTACACTACTGTAACACCAGATATGAGTGGTGGCACTGGGAAAGTGGGCCTGCCACACACGCTGGCAGGCAGGCAACTGCAATTAGATTACACTAGCAGACTGATAGTTCACAGTCAAAAAAGTTTTTTTTTTTTTTTAAATTTACACTAATGTTACACCAGATATGAGTGGTGGCACTGGGCAAGTGGGCACAGTATACACTGTGAGCCTGGCACACATGCTGGCAGGCAGGCAACTGCAATTAGATTACACTAGCAGACTGATGTTTAACAGTCAAAAAAGTTTTTTTTTTAAATTTACACTGCTGTTACAACAGATATGAGTGGTGGCACTGTGGGCAAGTGGGCCTGGCACACACGCTGGCAGGCAGGCAACTGCAATTAGATTACACAAGCAGACTGATGTTTCACAGTCAAAAAAGTTTTTTTTTTTTTAATTTACACTAATGTTACACCAGATATGAGTGGTGGCACTGGGCAAGTGGGCACAGTATACGCTGTGAGCATGGCACACACGCTGGCAGGCAGGCAACTGCAATTAGATTACACAGGAAAAAATAAGCAATAGGGCTTTTTGGGGTGCTGTCCTTACAGCAGAGATCAGATGAGTCCTTCAGGACTGTAGTGGACACTAAATACACTAGCCTATCAATTTCCCTATTAAATCAGCAGCAGCTACACTGTCCCTCCTCTCACTAAGAAATCAGCTTCCGAATGAATCTAAAATGGCTGCTGTCCAGGAGCTGGGAGGGTCTGGGAGGGAGGGTCTGCTGCTGATTGGCTGGAATGTGTCTGCAGACTGTGAGATACAGGGTCAAAGTTTACTCAAAGTTTACTCAATGGTGATGAATAGGGGGCGGATCGAACATCGCATGTGTTCGTCCGACGTTGCAAACGCGGACAAGCTATGTTTGCCGGGAACTAATCGCCGGCGAACTATTCGGGACATCACTAATTAAGAGCACTGTTCATAAATGGCTACTATGACATGTTAGCTGGTGCTGATATAGTTTTGAATATATAGTGCATTGGAGTCCTTTGCAGTTAAAGGGACAGTATACTGTAAAATTATTTTTCACTTAATGTGTTTCCAATTACTTTTTTCGCAACTGCAGAATATAAAATGTATGAGAATTTGTATTTTAAGGTTTATTTGTGTATATTAAATAACTGATTTTGTGTTTTGAAGTCACAACCTAATAAAATGGTTTGAGCTGATAGGTATAATCAGATCTCATTACTTGATCACATTGTGTACATACAGTATACATGCTTCTTTGTCTAATATCTGTCAGTAAACCAAAGAGCAATACTTGGCGAGAACAATGGAAAATTAACATTTTATTACCATATCGCTTCTATACTAGGGATGGGCAAATGTTTCTAAACATTAGAAATTTAAAACAAATTTTTATACATGTGTTCGATTTTCAAATGTTCGTTTTCCAATTTCTCGATTACATTTGAAAATATTCATTCTAATATAGAATGGTTGGCTTTGTATTATATTTAATATTCTAATTCGATATCTATATTTCACATTTGATTTCGAAATGTAATATTCAAATTCAATTCAATATATCACATTCGATTTCGAAATGTAATATTCAAATTCGATTCCAATATATCAAATTTGATTTTGTTATGTAATATTCGAATTCGATTTTAATTTCAAAATAATATTTCTAAGTTACAATTTTCTTTTGTACTGTAATATTCAAATTCAAATTAGTTTTTATAATTCAGTTATCTTATAAATATTAGAATTAGATAATATTCAAATTTAAATATTCAAATCAACGTATTCCCTCCCATATGTGAATGTTATAGTTGTAGTTGTTAAAATTTAATTTGACAGGTTTAGTTTTGGAGAAAAGGGACGTACTGGTTTGATGGTCGTGTTGTAATATTTTAATACTGATTTTTTTCTATATACTACTATTATCTATCTATTTGCTCCTGTGGCATCTTTTATTTTTTATTTTTGTGTGGATACAACTGTGGAGGGTGGACTGCACACCATGAGAAGACGCATTTTTTATCTTCATCTTCAATCAATTTCATATATCTTTGGAGAGGTCTATTATTTTTTATAGGCAAACATTCAGGTGATAGTGATAGGTAGCTACCTGCACTGCTTTTACTTTGTGTATTTGTTTAGTTGTTGTTTTTTCTAAGAATTTAATTTGAAAAATGATTTATCTTTATATTCATTGTAATTTTGTAAGTTTATTCTACGTTAGTGTTTCTTAACCAGAAGTGGCCCTAACAGGCCATATTTTTATGAAGTCTTAACTAGAGCACTGGTAAAATAATCAGTGCCTATGGTGAGAGCCAGGTTAGTTACCATGGTTACTGATTATTTTACATGTGCTCCAGCTAAGACGTTCTGAAAATATTGCCTACTAGCCTAGGTTTACTTTAGGACTGTGGTTGAGAAGTACTGATGTTCATCATAGAGATGTTGTACTTGTAATGTAGTGTGGGTTGTGTTTTACTGTGCTAGTCCTGCCTTGTATCTGGGTACTATTGAATGGGCATTGGCAGTGATGCTGACTGACTAGGGTCTAATTTATATTTGTAGACTAGATTTTCTTTTAGATTTGTGAAGTATGATATGTTAAAAAGATACATTTTGATACATTTCCATTTTGATTTGGAATGTTCAGAAAAAAATCAAATATATACATTCGAATTTCAAAAGTGACATTCAAAATTGAATATACACATTCGAAATCGAAAGTGACATTCAAAATCGAATATACACATTCAAAATCGAAAGTGACATTCAAAATCGAATATACACATTCAAAATCGAAAGTGACATTCAAAAACTGTAATTAACATTCGAAAATCGAATTTTTAAAAATATTCATTCTTATCAACATTCAGATTTGAAATTCGAATTTCAGTCATAACATTCGTTCTAACATTTGAATTTGAAAATTTACACATTCGCCCATCCCTATTCTATACCCCACTGGGAGTGTAATTTCTTTTGCTTGCTGTGTTTACAAAGCTTATCTATAGCTTGGACCTAAGGCCAGAAACTTTCAGAATAGGCAGGATACCACAGGCTAAATTAACTATTTTAAATGCCAATATAAGGGTAAAGGAAATACTTGCAAAAATGGAATACACTTCAGCAGGTAAAGTGCATTATTGGAAACAAATTAAAGAAGAGCAACATTTTGAGTAAACTGCCCCTTTAAGTAGATAAAAGCATGTAAAAGCATATATATGCAATATTCATTTTTAATAAAGTGTTATACTGTGTATTTATTATAAATATTTCACATTCCAATGTTTTGTACATAGCAGAATATGTTCTATGTATTTATACTGTAAATAGATATTCCCATATATTTCTGTATATGTCTATAACTATAACTGCTGGTATTGCGAGTTTACTGCTGGTATTGTGAGTTGAAAGTTTTACTGCTGGTATTGCGAGTTGAAAGTAAATACGATCGATTAAGTGCAATTGTGATTTATGCTAGAATGATTACCACTTCCACAGCTCTCTGGTTAATTGTTCCGCAAAACAAAAAAGTTGCACAAAGTTATAAGGGCCTTAAAGATATGAGGTCTCAGGTGTTAGAAAAAAAGGCATGCAAAGGGATTTAACATAGAGATACATATACATGTCTAAAGATGTATATGTATATACAGTATATACAGTATATACTGTATGTCTATATATGTGTACATATGTATTTATTTTTTATATACAGTTGCAAGAAAAAGTATGTGAACCCTTTGGAATGATATGGATTTCTGCACAAATTGGTCATAAAATGTGATCTGATCATCATCTAAGTCACAACAATAGACAATCACAGTCTGCTTAAACTAATAACACATTGAATAGTGTACGTTTCCCCAGCGCCAAAGAGTGCTACTACTCCAGCTCCTGTGTGAAGAGATCTTGACCAGACCTTTAGAGTAACAAATTGTAAAAGCTGTAGGAGCGCTTAGAACCCCTATATCGGAGTCTTAGCTGAGTAGGGTCAGAGGGGATTTTGAATGGTTGGGCAAACCAAATAGTTAAAAATGGTTTAAAAATACGTATTTATTATACAATGCTAAGAAAAAATATTATAAAAACAATATACAAATGGTATATATACAATTATACCATGACTAAACAAGGATCTCTATCTGACGATATGATATAAGATGATCGCAATTGCATTTGATTCAAAACATATAGTTCAAAACATGTTATGACATATGATAAAAAATTCAAATATGGATCCAATAAGAGGTGGTAGACGTGATTTAGTGTTAATACGAAAAAAATATACGAAAAAAATTATTAGTGAACCTTGAAAATGGTGAAGATGGTAAAAAATGAAAAATGTGTAAAAAATATAAAAAGTAAAAAACAGGTGTACACCTTTTAAAAACTTAGTGTCATTGATCCTTGCAAATAAATGCAAATAGTGAAAAAAATCGTGAGAAGATGTGTAATAATTGAGAAAAAGTCTCTTATTCCTGAAATCCAATAGTCTTTAAGTGATAATTTAAATCCAATATGTGTTGATGTGAATGTCCTTATTGGTAATGATTGAATCCTAGTGTTTCTTAATCCAAATAACGATATTCACAGTATCTTCTATATCCTAGATAGAAAAATAAAAATACATAGTGCAATATGCTAATTCAAATGTGGCTGAATAAGTATAGAACTCACCGAATTGGGACCTGAGCAGTCGATAACAGTTTGTAATCTACGCGTTTCGATCCTACTGGATCTTTTTCAAGACTGATATGGCTCTAAAAGATCTTGCTTTAAATAGGCTATTTGGTCCCAAAAAAACGCTAAAATTATGACGAAAAATGGAGAGAACAGTTGAAGATCCTAAAGAAGAGATTCTTGGAAAGAGGGTATGAAGAGACCACTATAGATAAGACTATAGAAGAAATTGAGACCATGGATAGAAAACCGATGCTACAATATAAACAGCAGAAAACACGCGAAGATGATACAGGATTGGAAGTACCGTTTATAACCGAATACAGTGAAAACCGATTCCTAATTGAGAAAATCATAAGGAAGAATTGGCACTATCTAAAAGAAGACAACATCATTGGAAAAGATCTAAATGAAAAAACTAGGTTTATCTACAAGAAAACAAGAAATCTGAAAAATATTCTGGCGCCCAGTATCCCAAAGACTCCAAGGAAGATAACAAATGACGTTTTGGGCCAACAATTAAAAGGTTTTTCCCATGCCACTCATGCAAAGCGTGCAAACATGGCAGAAAAACACGGACTTTTACATCCAAAATAACAGGAGAAGTTTTTAACATGAAAGATATGATCAAATGCCAAGATAGCGGTATCATATATCTAATAGAGTGTGGATGCGGACTTCAATATATAGGTCAAACATCCAGAAAACTCAAAGACAGGATAAGAGAACACCTGTTACAAATTAAATGGAAAAAGGATGACTTTCCCCTATACAAACATTTTAAAGAAGTCCACAATAGTTCCAACAAAACTCTTAGATATATGGGAATAAGTAAAATTAAGAAAAATTGGAGAGGAGGGGATTTCGAAAAGTCACTCTTGAGAGAAGAGTCTAAATGGATTTTTAACTTAGACTGTATATTCCCAAAAGGCTTTAACGGCAGCACAGAAATACTACATCTACTATAATAAAGCCTAAACATACATGCAATCCTCCAATCTTACCTTCTTATCTTATCCATATATATTTTTATATTATCTATGTATTTTTATACACATTTTTTATATATATTTTTAAAATATTTTTATCAACCTCTATAGGACTTAAAACTCCACCACCTTCAAATAAGGCAATATGTTAATAAAGATAACCCATTTAAGTTAAACATCAAGCTCCCTTAAGTATAAGGAGTCTTAATCTTTTCTTAACAGTATTTTCATCTTAATAATCTTAATTGGAATAAGTTGAACATCTCATGTGGCCAAAATTGATATATGGAGGAAGTATTATAATAACCAAATCATAAGAGCCCGATCCCCTTATACTTTTTTAGATATCGTAATTTTTTAGATACTGTAATTTTTTAGATACTGTAATTTTTTAGATACTGTAATTTTTTTAGATACTGTAATTTTTAAGATATTGTAATTTTTTGGATATTGTAATTTTTTAGATAATGCAATTTTTAAGATATCTTTTAATATAAATATTAAGATATCTTTTAATGTAGCAACTTGTTTTGTAATTTGACACTTCTATGAGAGAATTGGCTAAGAGAAGGGCTAACACACATAGAGGAAACATATCCGGTTTAAAATATACCGGAAGATGCACAATAGAGGAAACATATCCGGGTTAAAGAATACCGGAAGATACACAATTTTTGGTGCCATAATTTTAGCGTTTTTTTGGGACCAAATAGCCTATTTAAGGCAAGATCTTTTAGAGCCATATCAGTCTTGAAAAAGATCCAGTAGGATCGAAACGCGTAGATTACAAACTGATATCGACTGCTCAGGTCCCAATTTGGTGAGTTCTATACTTATTCAGCCACATTTGAATTAGCATATTGCACTATGTATTTTTATTTTTCTATCTAGGATATAGAAGATACTGTGAATATCGTTATTTGGATTAAGAAACACTAGGATTCAGCCATTACCTATAAGGACATTCACATCAACACATATTGGATTTAAGTTATCACTTAAAGACTATTGGATTTTAGGAATAAGAGACTTTTTCTCAATTATTACACATCTTCTCACGATTTTTTTCACTATTTGCATTTATTTGCAAGGATCAATGACACTAAGTTTTTAAAGGTGTACACCTGTTTTTTACTTTTTATATTTTTACACATTTTTCATTTTTTACCATCTTCACCATTTTCAAGGTTCACTGATAATTTTTTTCGTATATTTTTTTCGTATTAACACTAAATCACGTCTACCACCTCGTATTGGATCCATATTTGAATTTTTTTATCATATGTCATAACATGTTTTGAACTATATGTTTTGAATCAAATGCAATTGCGATCATCTTATATCATATCGTCAGATAGAGATCCTTGTTTAGTCATGGTATAATTGTATATATACCATTTGTATATTGTTTTTATAATATTGTTTCTTAGCATTGTATAATAAATACGTATTTTTAAACCATTTTTAACTATTTGGTTTGCCCAACCATTCAAAATCCCCTTTGACCCTACTCAGCTAAGACTCCGATATAGGGGTTCTAAGCGCTCCTATAGCTTTTACAATTTGTTAAACTAATAACACACAAAGAATGAAATGTTGCCATGTTTTTATTGAACACACCATGTAAACATTCACAGTGCAGGTGGAAAAAGTATGTGAACCTCCAAGAGCTAATTGGAGTGAGATGTCAGCCAACTGGAGTCCAATCAATGAGATGAGATTGGAGGTGTTGGTTACAGCTGCCGTGCCCTATAAAAAAACACACACCAGTTCTGGGTTTGCTTTTCACAAGAAGCATTGACTGATGTGAATGATGCCTCGCACAAAAGAGCTCTCAGAAGACCTATGATTATGAATTGTTGACTTGCATAAAGCTGGAAAGGGTTATAAAAGTATCTCCAAAAGCCTTGCTGTTCATCAGTCCACGGTAAGACAAATTGTCTATAAATGGAGAAAGTTCAGCACTGCTGCTACTCTCCCTAGAAGTGGCCGTCCTGTAAAGATGACTGCAAGAGCACAGCGCAGACTGCTTAATGAGGTGAAGAAGAATCCTAGAGTGTCTGCTAAAGACTTACAAAAGTCACTGGCAAATGCTAACATCCCTGTTAGCGAATCTACAACACAACACTACAACACTAAACAAGAATGGATTTCATGGGAGGATACCACAGAGGAAGCCACTGCTGTCCAAAGAAAACATTGCTGCACGTTTACAGTTTGCACAAGAGCACCTGGATGTTCCACAGCAGTACTGGCAAAATATTCTGTGGACAAATGAAACCAAAGTTGAGTTGTTTGGAAGAAACACACAACACTATGTGTGGCGAAAAAGAGGCACAGCAGTATGGTGGTGGGGGCATCATGGTTTGGGGCTGCTTTGCTGCATCAGGGCCTGGACGGATTGCTATCATCAAAGTAAAAATGAATTCCTAAGTTTATCAAGACATTTTGCAGGAGAACTTAAGGCCATCTGTCTACCAGCTGAAGCTCAACGGAAGATGGGTGTTGCAACAGGACAATGACCCAAAGCATAGAAGTAAATCAACAACAGAATGTCCTGACCTCAACCCGATTGAGATGCTGTGGCATGACCTCAAGAAAGCGATTCACACCAAACATCCCAAGAATATTGCTGAACTGAAACAGTTCTGTAAAGAGGAATGGTCAAGAATTACGCCTGACCGTTGTGCACGTCTGATCTGCAACTACAGGAAACGTTTGGTTGAAGTTATTGCTGCCAAAGGAGGTTCAACCAGTTATTAAATCCAAGGGTTCACATACTTTTTCCACCTGCACTGTGAATGTTTACATGGTGTGTTCAATAAACACATGGCAACATTTCATTCTTTGTATGTTATTAGTTTAAGCAGACTGTGATTGTCTATTGTTGTGACTTAGATGATCAAATCACCTTTTATGAAAAATTTGTGCAGAAATCCATATCATTCCAAAGGGTTCACATACTTTTTCTTGCAACTGTATGTGTTTACAGATATACATACACATATAAACACATAAATACATAAGTATATATATAATTGCATTGGAGTCATTTGCAGTTAAGTAGATGAAAACATGTAAAAGCATATACAATGCAATATTAATTTTTAATAAAGTGTTATACTGTGTATTTACTGTAAAAATTTCACATTCCAATATTCTGCACATAGTAGAATATGTTCTATGTATTTATAAATAGAAGTTCCTATATATATATATATATATATCTGTATATGTCTATACCTATATATAATCATGTATACTGTATATAAGTGAATAAAGAAGCAAACAGTTTCAGTTCTACATTGCCCTTTGTCATGCTTATATATATATATATATATATATATATATATATATATATATATATAGGTATAGATATATATTGTACCAAAAAACATCAGATTTATATAGAAATGTCTATTTATGAATAAATAGAACATATTCTGTTTATGTCAGGTTAGCACACATCAGAATATGCATTTTCCACCTTTTTTGGTCCATTTACTTCTATAATGGGAGAATACATGAACGCATACACAATATTATAAATTCGGCTTTTTGAGCTTGTCGGGTTAAAGCGCAAGAGCATATAGTTTACTTTTAACTCATAATACGAGCGCAACCCAACGAGAGCAAAAAGCCAAACGTCTAGCTTATTTAACAATTCAGCAGGAGCGATTAACACCCCACTTGTAATCTAGCTCTAAATGTTTAATAAGAATTTGAAAACTGTATTTGTTTAGTGAAATTTCCTTTTTTTCAGTACAAGTAGACTGTCAGGGATTTATCTCTTTTCATGCTGTACCTTTAAGAAAGTGAACTCACTAGCCCTATTTAAGGCTCCTCCCAACAGAACTCATTGCTTGGTAATTTGTTGCTCAGTGACAAGCTGCTTCTGAAGAGACCTAGCCGTTTATACAACTCTGTATTTCACTTCATTGCTCTCTAAACTCACCCTGAGTTTCTGCCTGCTTGAATCAACCTGCAGATGCTCTTTTGTGCCTGAAGATTTTCACCGTTTATTCCAGTCAGAGACTTCTCTGTCTCTCTCCTGTATTGAAGTTACTCCCTGCAGCGTGTGACGTCACGCCAGACATTCTCCCGCCACGGTTCTCTGTCAGACTCGCTGTGATACCGCTGGGACTGTTTGCTGTCTGGTAACAGTATTACTCTACTCATTTGCCATCTCCTGTAATACTGGTCTGTATATATTGCATTGTATGAACTGTGTGTACTGCTGCAACTTCATTACACTCAAGCTTGCCATATTAACTGTGTAACTCTCACCTGCTGGGGATTCATATACGCTTCTGATGACAAATATGCACTAAACTATTTCTTCTACTTACTAACTTGCATACAAATAACTGTGACAAAGATTCATATTGCTACCAATTCTCATAAACGGACTTCCTAAGCATACTTCAGTCTTTATCACAATTAACCTTCATATCTGCTTGCAAATAACTGTTTGTATAACTTCAACTTTACCTGTTTCATGAGATTAACACAGCTTCTTATGCTTTCATTGAACAAGTTTGGAAATAACTAATATTCATTATTAAATTATGGTTTACATAATGCCCTCAGCTTGATTTATTCATTCAGATAACAAAGTACTGTGTGATTTCTGGTGTGTTTGCTAAAGCCTGCTGCATAAACTATTTTACACTGCTTGTGTGAGTGAATCAAGGCACCTGCAGTAATTAACTCTTTCACTACTGTTGAAGTTACATTCCTCTAAGAATTACTCTCCTTTTCTGCTGCTAGCAGTCATTGTTGCGTGAAGGTTCCGTTTTCACTCAGCTACCCTGCTGTAGTGACCCTCAGATCAATGAGCATATCAGGGTTCCCTTAAGTTCAATCTGTGGGAATCCGAGGTAAGGTGTGAGACTGAGTGGTCCTACATTAGCAGTAAGCTGTTATAGTAGTGTTTTCTAAAAGAACTTAGCAAATCCTAACATATTACCAAGCCTTAAAAAAGGAATACTACTAACAGCTAAAATCATGGATGTAAGTGAACTGTCCAGGAGAGTTGGTTCTCTAGCTCAGAGTATGGATCACATGATTCAAGGCTTAAGGGATATTCAATTAGAGAATCAGAATATACAATTTTTTATTAATGATCACCTTGCTAACAAAACTCCTAATGTTGAGTCATCCCCAGAACCCATTGTTAGTCCGCCTGAAAAGTTCTCTGGGGACAGATCTATGTTCAGGGATTTCAGGAATTCCTGCACTCTGCTTTTTACTTTGAAACCTAAGTCATACCCAACTGACAGGATTAGAGTTCTAACTGTAATTTCATTTCTCAGAGGTGAGGCCAGGTCTTGGGCCAATGCTTTTTATGAAAAAGATGATCTTATCCTAAATTCCCTAGAAGATTTTTTTTCTGCTATGTCTCTCTTATATGAAGATCACAATAAAAAAAATACTGCTGAAACTGCCATTAGATCTTTAAGGCAGGGCAAAAGAATGGTAGAAGATTACATTACTGAATTCAAAAGATGGGCCCCTGACACCCTTTGGAATATTCCTGCTCTATGTAATCAGTTCCGTTTGGGGCTCAATGATGCAGTTAAGGATGAGTTGGCAAGGGGTGTGATTCCAGAGGACTTGGATGCCTTGATGACCCTCTCTATTGGCATAGATTGTCGACTTAGGGAAAGGAAGTCAGAAAGATCTTATTCGGAGAATACCACCAGAAGGACTCCCAATTATTATCACTCAACTCCTACCACAGTATCCACTAGATCCATAGAAGAACCCATGGATGTTGCAGTTATTAGGGGACCCTTAAGACCTGAAGAGAAAGCAAGGCGTAAGCTTCTAAACTTATGTTTATACTGTGCTGAAAAGAACCATGGAGTTAGGGACTGTCCCTCTCTGATTCGACAAAAGAAGGGTAAGGCTTCATCTAATGACCATACAGTTAATTTGGTTAACAGCATAAAATCTCATCTATCTATTTATGTCTCCTTACAGTGGTCCCATCAGAAGATAAACGTTCAGGCCATAATTGACTCTGGGGCTTCTGGGAATTTTGCTGATAACACTTTTGTTGTTAATAATCACATACCACTAATAAAAAAGAATGTTGCACTAGCTATTCGTCTGGTTGGCGGTTCATTCTTTAGCTCTGGTCCCATAACTCACCACACTATCCCACTCAAAGTGGTTACCCCTTCAGGTCACACAGAGTTTATTTCGTTTGATGTCCTTCCATCTTCTGTTTATCCACTAATTCTTGGATTGAATTGGTTAATAAAACATAACCCCACTATTTCGTGGTCTACAGCATCAGTGGTTTTCGATTCAAATCATTGTAAGCAATCCTGCTTTGGGGTACACACACTTTGTCAAATCACTGAACATAAGTTACCAGAATGCTATAGTGAGTTTGCTGATGTTTTTGATAAAAAAGAGGCTGATTCCTCCACACAGAGACTATGACTGTCCTATTGATCTTATACCTGGAAGCTCCATACCATACGGTCATATATATCCGTTGTCACAGCCAGAGTTAAATCATTTAAAAGAATATTTAGATGACAACTTGAAAAAAGGGTTTATTAGACCTTCCACCTCCTCTGCAGCTGCAGCAATGTTCTTTGTAAAAAATAAAGATGGCAGTCTTAGGCCTATCATCGATTATAGGCAGTTGAACAAATGCACAAAAAAGAACAGATACCCCCTGCCCCTCATACCTGAACTTATTGAACGTTTACAAGGTGCCACAGTTTTTACTAAACTAGACCTCAGAGGTGCCTATAATTTGATCAGGATGAGGGCAGGGGATGAATGGTTAACTGCATTCCATACTAGATACGGTTTGTATGAATACACTGTAATGCCCTTCGGGTTGTGCAATGCCCCAGTGACATTTCAGTGTTTTATAAATGATGTCTTTCATGATTTGTTAGATGTCTGTATTGTTGTATACTTGGATGACATCTTGGTTTATTCAAATTCTCTACAGGCTCACATTGTACATGTCAAACAAGTATTAACACGTTTAAGGGCACACCATCTCTATGCAAAGCTTGAAAAGTGTATTTTTAACACAAACACCATATCATTCCTTGGATATTGCATCTCACCAGCTGGAATTTCAATGGAGTCAAGCAAAGTGGACGCTATCACTAACTGGCCTATTCCACGTAATAAAAAAGATGTTCAAAGATTTCTTGGCTTTGCGAACTTTTATAGAAAGTTCATTAAAGATTTCTCTCTTATTGTCAGACCTCTCACTACGCTAACACGTAAGCAAGTTAAGTTTGTTTGGAATCAAGATGCTGATCATTCCTTTAATATTCTAAAAAGTAAATTTGTCTCAGCCCCTATTTTACAATTTCCAGATCCCACATGTCAATTTACGCTGGAAGTTGATGCTTCTGAGTTTGCTGTGGGGGCTGTTTTATCTCAAAGACATTCTGATAAAGAACCTTTGCATCCTGTCTCCTACTATTCTAGAACTATGAGTTCAGCGGAGATTAATTATGGAATTGGTGATAAGGAACTTCTTGCAATCAAATCAGCTTTGGAGTTTTGGCGATACCTCCTGGAGGGTGCAACATATCCAATCACTATCTATACTGATCATCGTAATTTAGAATATTTAAAATCAAACAAGACCCTTACTGCTCGCCAGGTTCGATGGAGTTTGTTCTTTTCTCGTTTTGATTACGTTATAACTTATAGACCAGGATCCAAAAATATGAAAGCCGATGCTCTTTCTAGAAAAGACCCTCGTCCTACTGATGTGGTTTCTCCTTCATCTATCATACCTTCGGATAGAATTATTTGTCTAACAACTGATTTTAAAACCACTCTACAAGAACATTTAAGGTATGATTCATCTTTGGATCAATTGGATGTACTAAAACATTCGGACAATTTATACTACCATGGCACTCTATTATATATACCTCCTTCTCTCAGGAATGAGGTACTTACATTTGCCCACGACTCCTTGTTGGCTGGTCATCCTGGAGTTCATAGAACTGCTCATCTGATTAGGAGGAATTATTGGTGGCCTAAGATGCATGATACTATTCAACAGTACATTGAATCCTGTATGGTATGTACAACTAAGAAACATCAGCATAAGAGACCCTATGGTTACCTTCTCTCCTTACCAGTACCAGATAGACCTTGGGCAGCGATTGCTATGGATTTCATTGTTGATCTACCTTCATCAGCTAATTATAACACCATATTAGTAGTAGTGGACTTATTTTCTAAAATGGCACATTTCCTACCACATAGAGGATTGCCTACAGCTTCAGAAACTGCCTCACTTTTTCTGAATCACATTGTGAAATTACATGGTCTACCTGAGTCAATTACCACAGATAAAGGTACGCAATTCACTTCAAGGTTTTGGAATCAACTGTGCTCCTCTCTCAACATTTCCAAACGTTTGAGTACCGCTTATCATCCACAAACGAATGGTCAAACAGAAAGGACAAATCAAACATTAGAGCAGTACCTTTGTTGCTACTGCACCCAACAACAAGATAACTGGCATTCTCTACTTGCTACTGCCGAATTTGCCCATAATAATGCTGTAAATTCGTCAACTAAAATGACACCATTTTATATCAACTATGGATTTCATCCTTCATATTACCCAAATCGGACCAACAATTCCGACATGCCTATAGTCAATGATCTTGTTAACACCATTGCCACGAATTTCACAACATTGAAACAAGCCTTACAAGAAGCTCAGGCTGTTCAGAAACAACATTATGATCTACGTAGATCCAAGCCCCCAGATTACAAGATTGGCGACAAAGTCTGGTTAAGCACTAAACATTTAAGGTTACAAGTTCCTTCTAAAAAACTCGCTTCTCTATATTTAGGGCCTTATCCAATACAAAAGGTCGTCAATGTTAATGCTGTAACACTTCAGCTACCAGATTCTCTAAAGATACATCCCACATTCCACGTTTCTCTCTTGAAACCGTACAGTACAATCAGAGACACGACTCAGAATGACACGGTGGATCCTTCAGTTATTGATGGCATGGAGTATGAGATTAAGTCTATCCTAGACTCTCGTTACCATCATAATCAACTTCAATATCTTGTCAGTTGGAAAGGGTTTGGCCCGGAGGAGGACTCTTGGGAACCTTCCACTAATGTCTCTGCTCCCCATCTTGTCTCCTTGTTTCATCGTAGGAATCCTGATCGTCCTGGTCCTTGATCCGCGGAGCGGCTCCTTGGGGGGGGTGTCCTGTCAGGGATTTATCTCTTTTCATGCTGTACCTTTAAGAAAGTGAACTCACTAGCCCTATTTAAGGCTCCTCCCAACAGAACTCATTGCTTGGTAATTTGTTGCTCAGTGACAAGCTGCTTCTGAAGAGACCTAGCCGTTTATATAACTCTGTATTTCACTTCATTGCTCTCTAAACTCACCCTGAGTTTCTGCCTACTTGAATCAACCTGCAGATGCTCTTTTGTGCCTGAAGATTTTCACAGTTTATTCCAGTCAGAGACTTCTCTGTCTCTCTCCTGTATTGAAGTTACTCCCTGCAGCTTGTGACGTCACGCCAGACATTCTCCCGCCACGGTTCTCTGTCAGACTCGCTGTGATACCGCTGGGACTGTTTGCTGTCTGGTAACAGTATTACTCTACTCATTTGCCATCTCCTGTAATACTGGTCTGTATATATTGCATTGTATGAACTGTGTGTACTGCTGCAACTTCATTACACTCAAGCTTGCCATATTAACTGTGTAACTCTCACCTGCTGGGGATTCATATACGCTTCTGATGACAAATATGCACTAAACTATTTCTTCTACTTACTAACTTGCATACAAATAACTGTGACAAAGATTCATATTGCTACCAATTCTCATAAACGGACTTCCTAAGCATACTTCAGTCTTTATCACAATTAACCTTCATATCTGCTTGCAAATAACTGTTTGTATAACTTCAACTTTACCTGTTTCATGAGATTAACACAGCTTCTTATGCTTTCATTGAACAAGTTTGGAAATAACTAATATTCATTATCAAATTATGGTTTACATAATGCCCTCAGCTTGATTTATTCATTCAGATAACAAAGTACTGTGTGATTTCTGGTGTGTTTGCTAAAGCCTGCTGCATAAACTATTTTACACTGCTTGTGTGAGTGAATCAAGGCACCTGCAGTAATTAACTCTTTCACTACTGTTGAAGTTACATTCCTCTAAGAATTACTCTCCTTTTCTGCTGCTAGCAGTCATTGTTGCGTGAAGGTTCCGTTTTTACTCAGCTACCCTGCTGTAGTGACCCTCAGATCAATGAGCATATCAGGGTTCCCTTAAGTTCAATCTGTGGGAATCCGAGGTAAGGTGTGAGACTGAGTGGTCCTACATTAGCAGTAAGCTGTTATAGTAGTGTTTTCTAAAAGAACTTAGCAAATCCTAACATAGACACATATTGAAAATATTCTTGAAAATTATTATTTTAACTACTTTCCTTAGGCCAGCTAGGGACAGATACAAATTAGAGTTTCTAAGGGCATGATTTTTGGAGACATGCAACATTTTTTAGTTTTTACTATTCATAATGAAATATTATGGGGCCGATTTATCAAGGGCCGAATGGCCCCTGATGCCCCTGTTTCTGCACAAGCCTTCAGGCTCGCCTGAAACAGCGGTTATGAAGACCGCTGCACTCATTTACTGGTCCGCCTGCTCTGAGGCTGTGGACATCAGTCCGCCCGATCGTGTATGATCGGGTTGATTGACACCCTCTGCTAGCAGCCGCAAATCTGCAGGGGGCAGTATTGCACAAGCAGTTCACAAGAACAGCTTGTACAATGTTAAATGCCGACAGTGTATGCTGTCGGCATTCAGCGATGATGGGCGGGCATGGTTGCTGCAGCGTATCATGTCCGTCCAACAGATGGTAAATCGGCCCCTAAGGCTTAGATTACAAGTTGCGCACAAAATATTAATGCTATTTTAAATTAGCACTGTGCTACTAATAATAATCTGTACTATTAATAATACTAGTTTACTAGGTCTTAAAAAGTGCTACATTTACATTTTACAATGGTATTTTGGATTGCTCACCAGCACAACACACAACTCACTATAGATTTAAAGTATTAGGAAGCTAAAAAAAAATATTGGCCACGTTAAGATACTTTGATAAAAATATTTAACCCTTTACTTGTAATATCAGATTGTGCGTTATTTTTTGTATGATGTTGCCCAACAGATAATGCACTGTGTGTTTTTGATTGAGCTCTATTTGTAAACTAGCCCTTAATGGGGGATACAATTTTGAAGGTAATGGTTCATTAAAGATCAACAATATTTATGTGAATGTACTAATATACCTCAATGGCCTTGCATCAATAGACTGTAATGCCTTAGATAAGGAAGCAAACAAAAAACTAAGCTGTATACAAAGTGTTTGCATGCTAAAATAATGGATTGGAATGGGGCATCTTCTAAGTTAACTTTTCCTATTTAAAAATATTATGCATTATTAAAATGTGTTAATCCTATATGCATGCCAACCATTAACCTGTTTTATGATTAATCTTTTTTAAAACATATTTTAAACTTTTAAAGCAAAAATTATTATACATTTCATCTAGTCTGTGCTCTTGCATCTCACGGTCAATCTGAATGACTAGCAAAGCAAAGGCTTCAAGAGAGGTAGGAGTCTCGACACGAGCTAATTCATCTTTTATTGCTTTGGATAGACCAAGACAAAACTGACTTCATTCCAGCAACTTAAAACAGACCAGTGTCTAAACTGGAAATGTAATCTTCCACAGCACGGTTCCCTTGCTGTAGGGAACGTAGATTGATGTCAGCAGTAAAAGCTAATTGGGGATCTTTATATAAGACATCCATGGCACTGAAAAAGGAATCAAAAGACAGGAGACAGGGATCATTAGTCTCTAGGAGTTGGTGAGTCTGAACTATAGGAGCTTTAGTTAGTAGTGTAATGACAGTACAAACTTTTAAAAAGTCAGTGGCATAGGTATGTGGTTTAGGAGAGCACAATAGCTGGTAGCATGTCTTATAATTTCTATACTTAGCACAGTACCCAGAGAAACAAGTCAGGAGAGGTGCATGTGGTTCAGGTGTAAGTGCAGCGGAAGCAGTATAAGTTCCTAAAGTACTTACTACAGGTATGCTCTCCTCCTGGACAGTAGGCTGTAGTCGAGACACGTAGGTTTGCAAATGTGAAAATCCTCCCCAGAAAACAGGCTAAGCTGAGACATATGTTACGCTAACTCCTCCAATTGAGAGTCAACTCTTGTGGCCTCTGATATATTTTTGGCTTGTTTGTAATGTCTGGATTGCCTGTAACACTACCACATTAAAGTTTACCCTTCCAGTTCATGGCTGCTAGTCGGAGTCAGGTGTAGGTATTCCTAAAACATGAGTGACAGTGTCAGAAGTATACTTGGATCAAACAGCGGCCAAGGATGCCAGTAAGGCAAGGTCGTTAAGTAATCTGAGCTCAGGATAGGCAGCTGGCAAGGCAAGGTCATTAAATAATCTGAGGTCAGGGCTAATGGCTGGCAAGGAAAGGTTGTTAAACAATTTGAAGTCAGGGCAGAACAAAGAACAAGGAGACAGAGAACAAGTATATTGCTACATTGCTGGTAATGAGACCAAAACAAACAATCAATACAAAAGCAGCCTGATGCTACTCATAGTGACAAAGAGGTGTGACCAGCAACAGGTGAAGTCTATGCATGGTTACCTATATGAATGCATAGGCAAAGTATACTATGACGCCAACCATTAGCAAATGTGAGAGCAAGAAAAAACACATCACACTCCCAGACCTACAAACACATCTACATGGGCACAGCACACGAACACAAGCAAGTGATCCCTGCATAACCGAGTGACCCCGTCGACCAGAGACGAACACCCAACAACAAGGCAAGGTATGTACTTGACAACTGCAAGGGCTCCAAAACTTAATACCCAGTTTGATAATTGGAGTCAACAGAATGAAAGACATATGCCATCTAGAAATAGATTTGGAGTTTTGTTGGTAACGACCCGCGTAGCTAACGCCGGCTTTTTTCTGGCCGCACCATAAAAATAACTCTGGTATTGAGAGTCCACATAAAGGCTGCGTTAGGCTCCAAAAAAGGAGCGTAGAGCATATTTAACGCAGCTTCAACTCTCGATACCAGAGTTGCTTACGCAAGCGGCCAGCCTCAAAAACGTGCTCGTGCACGATTCCCCCATAGGAAACAATGGAACTGTTTGAGCTGAAAAAAAAATCTAACACCTGCAAAAAAGCTGCGTTCAGCTCCTAACGCAGCCCCATTGTTTGCTATGCGGAAACACTTCCTACGTCTGCACCTAACACTCTAACATGTACCCCGAGTCTAAACACCCCTAACCTTACACTTATTAACCCCTATTCTGCCGCCCCGCTATCGCTGACCCCTGCATATTATTATTAACCCCTAATCTGCCGCTCCGTAAACCGCCGCTACTTACATTATCCCTATGTACCCCTAATCTGCTGCCCTAACATCGCCGACCCCTATATTATATTTATTAACCCCTAATCTGCCCCCTACAACGTTGCCTCCACCTGCCTACACTTATTAACCCCTAATCTGCCGACCGGACCGCACCGCTATTATTATAAAGTTATTAACCCCTAATCCGTCTCACTAACCCTATAATAAATAGTATTAACCCCTAATCTGCCCTCCCTAACATCGCCGACACCTAACTTCAAACATTAACCCCTAATCTGCCGACTGGAGCTCACCGCTATTCTAATAAATGTATTAACCCCTAAAGCTAAGTCTTACCCTAACCCTAACACCCCCCTAAGTTAAATATAATTTAAATCTAACGAAATTAATTAACTCTTATTAAATAAATTATTCCTATTTAAAGCTAAATACTTACCTGTAAAATAAATCCTAATATAGCTACAATATAAATTATAATTATATTATAGCTATTTTAGGATTAATATTTATTTTACAGGTAACTTTGTATTTATTTTAACCAGGTACAATAGCTATTAAATAGTTAAGAACTATTTAATAGCTAAAATAGTTAAAATAATTACAAAATTACCTGTAAAATAAATCCTAACCTAAGTTACAATTAAACCTAACACTACACTATCTATAAATTAATTAAATAAACTACCTACAATTACCTACAATTAACATAACACTACATTATCAATAAATTAATTAAATACAATTCCTACAAATAAATACAATTAAATAAACTTGCTAAAGTACAAAAAATAAAAAAATATTTACAAACATAAGAAAAATATTACAACAATTTTAAACTAATTACACCTACTCTAAGCCCCCTAATAATATAACAAAGCCCCCCAAAATAAGAAAATGCCCTACCCTATTCTAAATTACTAAAGTTCAAAGCTCTTTTACCTTACCAGCCCTGAACAGGGCCCTTTGCGGGGCATGCCCCAAGAAGTTCAGCTCTTTTGCCTGTAAAAAAAAACATACAATACCCCCCCCCAACATTACAACCCACCACCCACATACCCCTAATCTAACCCAAACCCCCCTTAAATAAACCTAACACTAAGCCCCTGAAGATCTTCCTACCTTATCTTCACCATACCAGGTTCACCGATCGATCCAGAAGAGCTCCTCAGATGTCCTGATCCAAGCCCAAGCGGGGGGCTGAAGAGGTCCATGATCCGGCTGAAGTCTTCATCCAAGCGAGGCAGAAGAGGTCTTCCATCCGATTGAAGTCTTCATCCAAGCGGGATCTTCTATGGTCATCCATCCGGAGCAGAGCGGCAGGATCCTGAAGACCTCCGACACGAAACATCCATCCTGGCCGATGACTGAACGACGAATGACGGAATTAAGGTAGGAATATTCTGATTGGCTGATGGAATCAGCCAATCAGAATCAAGCTCGCAGAATCAGCCAATCAGATTGAGCTCGCATTCTATTGGCTGTTCCGATCAGCCAATAGAATGCGAGCTCAATCTGATTGGCTGATCGGATCAGCCAATCGGATTGAACTTGATTCTGATTGGCTGACTCCATCAGCCAATCAGAATATTCCTACCTTAATTCCGATTGGCTGATAGAATCCTATCAGCCAATCGGAATTCGAGGGACGCCATCTTGGATGATGTCATTTCAAGGAACCGTCATTCGTCGTTCAGTCCTCGGCCAGGATGGATGTTCCGCGTCGGAGGTCTTCAGGATCCTGCCGCTCCGGATGGATGACCATAGAAGATCCCGCTTGGATGAAGACTTCAATCGGATGGAAGACCTCTTCTGCCCCGCTTGGATGAAGACTTCAGCCGGATCATGGACCTCTTCAGCCCCCCGCTTGGGCTTGGATCAGGACATCGGAGGAGCTCTTCTGGACAGATCGGTGAACCCGGTGAGGTGAAGACAAGGTAGGAAGATCTTCAGGGGCTTAGTGTTAGGTTTATTTAAGGGGGGTTTGGGTTAGATTAGGGGTATGTGGGTGGTGGGTTGTAATGTTGGGGGGCTTGGGTATTGTATGTTTTTTTTTACAGGCAAAAGAGCTGAACTTCTTGGGGCATGTCCCGCAAAGGGCCCTGTTCAGGGCTGGTAAGGTAAAAGAGCTTTGAACTTTAGTAATTTAGAATAGGGTAGGGCATTTTTTTATTTTGGGGGGCTTTGTTATTTTATTAGGGGGCTTAGAGTAGGTGTAATTAGTTTAAAATTGTTGTAATATTTTTCTTATATTTGTAAATATTTTTTTATTTTTTGTAACTTAGTTCTTTTTTATTTTTTGTACTTTAGCAAGTTTATTTAATTGTATTTATTTGTAGGAATTGTATTTAATTAATTTATTGATAGTGTAGTGTTAGGTTAATTGTAGGTAATTGTAGGTAGTTTATTTAATTAATTTATTGATAGTGTAGTGTTAGGTTTAATTGTAACTTAGGTTAGGATTTATTTTACAGGTAATTTTGTAATTATTTTAACTATTTTAGCTATTAAATAGTTCTTAACTATTTAATAGCTATTGTACCTGGTTAAAATAAATACAAAGTCACTGGAGTCGCATGCCTCGGC
Organism: Bombina bombina; assembly: GCF_027579735.1. Lineage (NCBI taxonomy): Eukaryota > Metazoa > Chordata > Amphibia > Anura > Bombinatoridae > Bombina > Bombina bombina. The sequence goes on from NC_069502.1 coordinate 186,252,014, forward strand.
CCTCACTTCAGCTAGAGCCTCGTTACAGAGCTCAACGAGTCCGTCGGATGCCTAGCCAACTTGGTATACAAGGACTCAGTTCCGCATATACGCCATCTCACACAGCTATTCATAAAACCGGAGTGGGGTAGAAGGGTTAGGCTTATATTGACAGCCTATAATGCAGAAATGGAGTGCAATTATGTGGGGCCGATGACTTTAGGATCTATTTGCTCTAATGCAGGTACATGCCACAGTCGGTTTCATAGTTATACATAGACATTAGAGTGCCATATCTATAATGTAAACCCTCTCCGGATTACTGTCACTATACTGTTGTGGAAGAACTCTGGGGGATATAAATAATTTCGTATATGTATATATCTGCATTGTTAATCTAAAAACCCAAGATTATATCTAATAGCAGCTGACCCTCTGGTTTTAAGGAATCTTTCATTTAATGCCATACACTAGATTCAATAAGGGCATACAAGTACCTACTATGTCTCCCAATAATTACTATGCTATATAACTTGGGACTTGATAGCATAGGATAGTATATGCTCCATAGCTATGTCTGGTTTCAGTGAAATATGTGTTCAACTTTACTGTTATATGTCCCTTTACTTAGTTTTATACTATATAAGTATGCCCTACAATAGTAACTTACTGGATCCATCTAACGGGAGAGCGCATTATTCCCTGAAAAGTACCCATCCATTTATAGTGATTTATTAAAGGGCTAGTTGCTCTATTTTTGCCTTAGAAATGTACATTACATTTTAGGGTAAGGCTGCTCTGACTTAAAGCTGCTGCTTCTATAAAACAAATTGTTAATATACGGGGATTTATTGACTGTTCTTATTATGAAAACATGAGGTTAATTTGTTTTTCTTTAAAGGCAATTACAGTTTGTATTTAGAGTGAATTATACTGACAACATAGGTGTTCTAAAACATACTCTAACGCCATAAATGTTCTTATTATTTCTGTAACATATTAGCCTTCAACTGTCTGTTTTTATGTTCTGTATCTGCCAGATGAAGTCTGTTTTGTAATATGGAGATATAAAACAGAGGATTAGAATGTATTATGCTTTGTTACAGCATACAGGTGATACCTATGCAGTAGGTTGTATTTGTGTGTATTTTCCATCTAGGTTCCATGAGGTTATTGCGTAATATGTAATTATGGAAATTATAGCCTGATTTAATGCTTGTAAACTTTTGTTTTTTCCTCAATAAAAAAATTAAACTTTAAAAAAAAAAAAAAAAAAATACAAAGTTACCTGTAAAATAAATATTAATCCTAAAATAGCTATAATATAATTATAATTTATATTGTAGCTATATTAGGATTTATTTTAGAGGTAAGTATTTAGCTTTAAATAGGAATAATTTATTTAATAAGAGTTAATTTATTTCGTTAGATTTAAATTATATTTAACTTAGAGGGGTGTTAGTGTTAGGGTTAGACTTAGCTTTAGGGGTTAATACATTTATTAGAATAGCGGTGAGCTCCAGTCGGCAGATTAGGGGTTAATGTTTGAAGTTAGGTGTCGGCAATGTTAGGGAGGGCAGATTAGGGGTTAATACTATTTATTATAGGGTTAGTGAGGCAGATTAGGGGTTAATAACTTTATAATAATAGCGGTGCGGTCCGCTCGGCAGATTAGGGGTTAATAAGTGTAGGCAGGTGGAGGCGACATTGAGGGGGGCAGATTAGGGGTTAATAAATATAATATAGGGGTCGGCGGTGTTAGGGGCAGCAGATTAGGGGTACATAAGTATAACGTAGGTGGCGGTCGGCAGATTGGGGTTAAAAAAATTTAATCGAGTGTCGGCGATGTGGGGGGACCTCGGTTTAGGGGTACATAGGTAGTTTATGGGTGTTAGTGTACTTTAGAGTACAGTAGTTAAGAGCTTTATAAACCGGCGTTAGCCCAGAAAGCTCTTAACTACCGACTTTTTTCCTGCGGCTGGAGTTTTGTCGTTAGAGTTCTAACGCTCACTTCAGCCAAGACTCTAAATACCGGAGTTAGAAAAATCCCATTGAAAAGATAGGATACGCAATTTACGTAAGGGGATCTGCGGTATGGAAAAGTTGCGGCTGAAAAGTGAGCGTTAGACCCTATTTTGAGTGACTCCAAATACCGGAGGTAGCCTAAAACCAGCGTTAGGAGCCTCTAACGCTGGTTTTCACGGCTAACGCCAAACTCCAAATCTAGGCCTAAGTCTCTAATGTTTATTCACAAAGGAAAACGTAAAGTAATGTTAGTTAAAGTTAGTTAAGTAAAGTTTGGCCACAGTATAGCTGTTCCAAATGTGATGCAGAGTACATCACTACTTATTGCAGAATTTAAGGGGTTAATGCAGACAAAGGAAGCTAAAAATATAACCAATTGTTTTCATTTTGATTAGTTATACCACAGCTATTTATGATTTCAAAGGAAAACTTTGTCTCTGACATTTACACTTCTGGTTCTAAACAATGGGCTCTACTGGACTGAACAGAGAGGCAGATTATACTTATGATGTAGGGGTGATTCCAGCAGGTCTGTTCTGGGAGCTACAGAGCACTTGCCAAATAACCAGCTATACTAAAATATACCCAGGCCATGACTTTTCCCAGAGTGAAGTATTATTTTCCATATACCCATATTTGAGATGCTAGTAAAAAGAGGTTTGGTGTACATGGGTTAGTGATCCAGCCACAGAATGCTTATGGCAACCTAGTTGCCAGTATTTGAAGTATATTAGGTAGATCAGTATTACAAGTCATGTGATCTAGAGTGGGTATAAGATGTTCATGCCCATGATACATCTGAACGCCCACTTGTTTTAACATCTGAAGGATTTTTGGGAGCATACCACAGATACCATACTGATTTGTAAATAGTATCCTTGTTTATTTTATATAATTGTTTTGCTATTGTGTGTCTAGTGTCTATTGCCTGTGTGTTTATATATATATACAGAAGAAGGCCAAAATAATCGTCTGTTTACAATGTTCCTTCTTCAGAAATAGAGGTATTTTGGGTGGTGGACTAACCTTGTTAGGTAGGATCAGACATATATAATTCAGGAAAGTTCTCTGTGAAAAGCACTATTGGGCTAAAATAATCTGCTCCCTGATGGTAAATCACTATAGAACAAGCTATTGAGCTGTTGTTCATTCCAGAGATAGCAGGATGTTCTTTTAGAAAAGGTAAGCAGAAATGAAAGGGCCTATTTAAGCACAAGATTTTACCAATTTGGGGAAAGATTACAAGTGGACTGCAAATTAGCGCTCTCGCTCGCAAATTAACTTTCCTTTTTTGCGCTTGTCAGGTTGCACTCATGAGTTGAAAGTAAAAAGTGGAACTTAGAATATCGCGACCACATTAATGTATACCCCTAGACTTCAATGTAGCATATTCATCCGCAAGCCCAATTGCTTTAAACCAAGTGCACTAACCCAACATGAAATATTAACACTTCACATTCCAACACTTTATTAAGTATGAATATTGCATAAAAATTATTTTTCCTGTTTTCAACTACTTGACTGCAAAGGGCTCCAATACACTTATATATATGTCTTTATATGTATACATACAGTATGTATTTATGTGTTTATATGTCTGTAAATGCATATATATACATATAAATAGATATGTACACACATATAAACATATAAATATGTACTTCTCTCTGTATATATATATATATATATATATATATATACATATTTAGACTTGTGTATGTATGCATCTTTATCTTTCCTAACACCTGAGACATTAATATCTTTGAGCCCTTATAACTTTTTTACGCAATTTTTATTTTTTACATTTTTTATTAGACAGTGTAATTGTGAGTGTAACTGCACTGTACAATGTATTTTTGATTTTTTTAGTGGAGTGTAACAATTTACCAGAGTTCTGAAGTCATGCTAACCCAACGTGCGTTAAATTTAATTGCACTCAAGCAAACACGTATACTTTCCACTCGTATAACACGCACTATTTCCAAAGTGGCAAAATAAGGGCGATACACCCCTTATCGCTCGTGTGCAACAGATAACGTGCGGCTCATAATCTAGTCCTGAATGCACAGTACATATTGGGAGCTATTAGTTTCTTTCCTTACTTGACTCATGCACCTAAAATGAGGGGTAAAATGAGGGGTTGTGGTTTTCATAGACCAGATGAATAGAAAAATGATAGACTGCTTTCATTTGGATTCCTTTTCCTTAGCTTGGGGATAAGATATTCTGTTACCTGTTAACTGTTTAAACACAGAAACATCTGTGTCTATCTCTTTTTTACATGCCTATTTTTTATATGCATATATATATATATATATATATATATATATATTATTTTTTAAAAAATTTACTATTTTTTTATCCACATATTGCATATGTATATATAGTTTTTTATTATGTGATGCATCTAATATTTCTATTACTTTTATTTTTTCAGCTACCTTTACTTATTAAATGGACATGAAACCCACATTTTTTCTTTCATGGTTTAGTGAGAGCATGCAATTTTAAACAACTTTCTAATTTACTTCTATTATCTAATTTGCTTCATTCTCTTGATATTCTTTGCTGAGTAGCATATCTAGATATGCTCAATAGCTGCTGATTGGTAGAAGCACATAGATGCCTCGTGTGATTGGCTAACCCATGTGCATTTCTATTTCTTCAACAAAGATTATCTAAAGAATGAAGCAAATTAGATAATAGAAGTAACTTGGAAAGTTATTTAAAATTGTATTCTCTACCTGAATAATGAAAGACATTTTTGGGGTTTAGTGCCCCTTTAACTGCAGCCCGAGAATTTATAGATTTATATTTATTCCACTGAATCTTCTGAGATATGTGATGTTCTTGCTTTGATTCTTTTAGTAAGCTATTTATGGCATAGATATTATCTTATTAATAAACACTTTGGCTTTATAGATTTCACTGATCTGAAGCTCTTTTATCTCACTTTTCCTTAAATACCATTTCATTTGTTGTATTTCTTTTTCCTTATTTTTTAATGTACAGTGAACTTTTCTCAGATGAAAGTATAAATTTAATCAGATTTGTATTTGTGCACTAGTGATTGAGTTGGGAATAACAATATCAAATTTTTCTTTTTTTTATATTTGATTTTTCTTAGGTTTTAATTTAACTACAATTTAGGGGCAGCTAAAATACACTTAATATTAAAGTTTTGGGTGGTGGAAGCAGATATTGATTGCAAATAGACCTTGGCAAGTAGTTCTGTAGGTAGGACTTATAATATTACTTCTATTTTCAACTCCAGATGAAATAATTAATATATTATTATTATTGTACTACATATCATTAAACTTCAAAAGCAAAATATATATTATATACTTATTGCTTCTAAGAATGTAGCAAACAAACAACAACAATAACAATAAACTATGGCACCACTTAAAGGGACAGTAAAGTAAAAAATCACATTTTCCTTATTCAGATAGAGCATTTGATTTTAAACACTTTTCAAAATTATTTTTACTTTATATTAATATCCTTTGTTAAAAGTATAACTAAGAAGGCTGATAGAGGTTCAGGAGCGTGCATGTTTTAATCAGTCTATGGCAGCAGTGCTTGTTTCTATGTATAACATTGCTATAAATAATGTTGCGAACTCTGCTGCCAGATGGCCAGAGTCACATACACGCTCCTGAGCTCAGGTAGGAATACTCTTTTATTCTTTAATAAAGGATGCCAAGAGAACTAAGCAAAATTGACAACAGAAGTGAATTGGAAATGTGTTTAAAATGATGTGCTCTATTCAGTTCATTTAATTATTTATTTATTTTACTTTACTGTCCCTTACTTTGATGCTCCATAATCTCATCCTTCCATAAAAGAAACCTGTCCTAGATACATGCGACAAGTGAATATACAAATAAGTTATCATTCATTAAGGAATGTACATACAAGCTTTGTAAAATGAAAAAAAATAACATTGGTTACAATGTAGTCATAGCACCTTTTTTAAGTAAATAGCTAAATCATATCATTGAGGTTTTTTTTTACTCAATTAGGCTTTGAGAATTCATTTAAATGTTGTGAGTAGAATATACAAAGACAAGCTATGACTACAGCTAAATAGCTAAACACATCAGCGGTCTGTGGTGTGTAGCTTCACAACTCGCTGTTATACCTGTGATTACTTTAATTTTGAAGGAATAAAGGAATTGTTTTAATTGTACCCTGTCTAGTGTGGGAAGTTAAGTAATTGTTAGGGCAGGAAAGAGAAAGAGAGAAAGATTTTGGTGAGTGAGAAATTAAAACTTAGATTTTTAGGTTTTTGTTCAGGTGGAAACCCTGTTTATGATATCTTACTCCTTGACAAGTGCCTGGTCATAGTCAAAGGGGGCGGTCCTGATATATATTTTTCACAATGGGGTGTGATCAATGTGTTTAAAGTATTGGTGTCATATTTGATTTATGGCAGTTTGCATAATTGAAATTTAAATCTTATTTGTACATTACTATTATTATACAGTGCCAATTTGAGACTACATACAGGACTATTATTGATATTTCTTTAGCATTAATTGAACCCATCCATGACACCAACCTGGACCAATTTTGAAATTACCTGACTTTAGATGGCTTGTCAATAGATACCCAGTAACTATATTCATCATTTGCTCAATTTCAAATTATGTTAAACATTACAAATTTGCAAATACGTGTAAACTTACTTTGCAGTCATCATAAAGGGAAAAACTAAATGAAAATGCATGTCTAAATATACAATAATAATGTTACATTTAATAATTTTATATAAATAAAGAATAAATAGCATGCACATATTATGGAATTAAATATTTAAAATTAAAATAACTTTTTTTTACTATCAGCTAGATTACGAGTTTTGCGCTAAACAGGGTGCAAAAATAACGCTAAAAAAGTTGCGTTATTTCACTCTCCATAGCGCTGCCATTACGAGTTACTGAAAAGCCTCCTTGTGCGTGCAATATGGTGGCGTTAAGCTCCATACCTCACAAAATCCAAGGGCTGCTTTGACGTGCTCGTGCACGATTTCCCCCATAGACATCAATGGGGAGAGAGAGTTAGAAAAAAAACTAACACCTGAAGTGCGGAATGAAAAATCTCCGTAACGCAACCCCATTGACGTCTATAGGGAAAAAAAGTTACATTTAAACTTAACACCCTAACATAAACCCCAAGTCTAAACACCCCTAATCTGCCGCTCCCAACATTGCCGACACTAATAAAAGTTATTAACCCCTATTCTGCCACTCCCCAACATCGCTGCCACTATAATAAAGCTATTAACCCCTATTCCACCGCTCCCTGCCATTGCCCCCACTATAATGAAGCTATTAACCCCTAATCCGCTGCTCCCCGACATCACCTCCACTATAATAAAGCTATTAACCCAATAGGATTTTTTCTACCTTAATTCCAATTGGCTGATAGAATTCTATCAGCCAATTGGAATCTAAGGGACGCCATCTTGGATGACATCATTTAAAGGAACCTTCATTCTTCAGTTGGACGTCGTTGGAAAATGATGCTCCGCGTCGGATGTCTTGAAGATGGAGCCGCTCTGCGCCGGATGGATGAAGATAGAAGATGCTGCCTGGATGAAGACTTCTGCCCGTCTGGAGGACCTCTTCTGGCCGGCTTGGATGAAGACTTCTGCCCGTCTGGAGGACCACTTCGGCCGGCTTCGTGGAGGACTTCGATCTGGCTGGGTGAAGACTTCTCAAGGTAGGGTGATCTTAAAGGGGTTAGTGTTAGGTTTTATTAAAGGGGTATTGGTTGGGTTTTAGAGTAGGGTTGGGTGTGTGGGTGGTGGGTTTTAATGTTGTTGGGGGGGTATTGTACTTTTTTTACAGGTAAAAGAGCTAATTACTTTGGGGCAATGCCCCGCAAATGGCCCTTTTAAGGGCTATTTGTAATTTAGTATAGGGTAGGGCATTTTATTATTTTGGGGGGCTTTTTTATTTTATTAGGGGGATTTGATTAGGTGTAATTAGTTTAAAAAAATTGTAATTATTATATTATTTTCTGTAATTTAGTGTTGTTTTTTTTTACTTTAGATAATTGTTTTAAATTGTAATTAATTGTATTTAGTTTAGGGAATTTATTTAATTATAGTGTAGTGTTAGGTGTAATTGTAACTTAGGTTAGGATTTATTTTACAGGTAAATTTGAATTTACTTTATCTAGGTAGCTATTAAATAGTTAATAACTATTTAATAACTATTCTACCTAGTTAAAATAAATCCAAAGTTGCCTGTAAAATAAAAATAAAGCCTAAGCTAGCTACAATGTAACTATTAGTTATATTGTAGCTAGCTTAGGGTTTATTTTATAGATAAGTATTTAGTTTTAAATAGGAATAATTTAGTTAATGATAATTATTTTATTTAGATTTAATTAAATTATATTTAAGTTAGGGGGGGTTAGGGTTAGACTTAGATTTAGGGGTTAATAACTTTAATATAGTTGCAGTGACGTTGGGGGCAGCAGATTAGGGGTTGATAAATGTAGGTAGGTGTAGGCGATGTTAGGGACGGCAGATTAGGGGTTAATAAAATTAAACTAGTGTTTGCGATGCTGGATGGTGGCGGTTTAGGGGATAATCAATTTTTTATAGTGGCGGCGATGTCCGGTTCGGCAGATTAGGTGTTAAACATTTTTATTTAGTATTTGCGATGTGGGGGGCCTCAGTTTAGGGGTTAATAGGTAGTTTATGGTTGTTAGTGTACTTTTTAGCACTTTAGTTAAGAGTTTTATGTTACAGCGTTTGCCCACAAAACTCTTAACTACTGACTTTTAAATGCGGTATCAGTCTTGACAGGAGAGGGTGTACCACTCACTTTTTGTCAGACTCGTAATACCGGCGTTATGCAAGTCCCATAGAAAATATTGGATACACAATTGACGTAAGTGGATTTGCGGTATTTTCGCCTCTGACCAAAAAAGTGAGGGGTGAGCCTGTCATTTCAAGACTCATAATACCAGCGGGCATTAAAAAGCAGCATTAGGATTACGCTGGAAAAATAGAGATAGTAATCTAGCATTCCATGATTTAAGTCATAAAGCTCTTCCCGCTAGAATAGACATAGATTTAACATCAATTTTGATGATATCAAAAATATCTTCACAGATAAAATGATTAGCATGTTGAACCAAACAAACAATGCTAGACAAATCAAGATTTGTTTCCTGATGTGCTAAGCTATCCAACCAAAAAGTTGATGCAGCCGCAACATCAGCCATAGAAATGGCAGGCCTGAGAATATAGCCAGAATGTAAATAAGCTTTCCTTAGATAAGATTCAATCTTCCTATCTAAAGGATCCTTAAAAGAAGTACTATCTTCCATAGAAAGAGTAGAAATAGCCCCATCAAACTTAGGGACTTTTTCCCAAAACTCCAAATTAGCCACTGGTAAAGGATATAACTTCTTAAACCTAGAAGGATTAAAAGAAGAACCAGGCTTAGACCATTCCTTAGCAATCACATCAGAAATGGCATCTGGAACAGGAGTAATCAGGAGTAATCACAGGAGGTTTAAAAACAGAATTTAAATGTTTACTGGTTTTATTATCAAGAGGATCAGACTCCTCAATACCCAAAGTAACCAATATTTCCTTCAACAAAGACTGAATATATAGAATCTTAAAAAGATAAGAAGATTTATCAATTTCAATGTCTGAAGTAGGATCTTCTGAACCAGAGAGATCCTCTTCAGAGGAGGATATTTCAGTATGTTGTTGGTCATCACAAATTTAATCAGTTTTATGAGAAGTTTTAAAAGACCTTTTACGTTTATTGGAAGGTGGAATAGCAGACAAAGACTTCTGCATTGCATCAGCAATATCATTTTTCATATCAACAGTGATATCATGTACATTAGATGTTGAGGGAACAACAGATGCTTTACTAGTACTAATAGAAACATTATCGGCATGCAAAAGCTTATCATGACAACTGTTACATAATATAGCCGGAGACATAATCTCAGCTTGCTTACAACAGATACACTTGGTAGAACTGTGTTCAAGCAGCATGGTTCCTACAGTAGTTTCTGAGACAGGATCAGACTGAGACATCTTGCAAATGTAAAAGAAAAAATAACATTTAAACAAAATATCCAATTTCCTCATATTTCAGGAATGGGAAAAAATGTATATGCTAAATAAGCAGAAAAGCATACAGCGTTTCCCTCTAGAATATAAAGGTAGCAGGGAGCAAAAAGGAAGTGGGGTAATATAAAAAATATTTGGCTCCATGTATGACACACAACGCAAAGTGAAAAAAAAATTGCGCCAATCAACATCCGGAAATGACTCAACTCGCGTCATAATAAGCGCAACTTCGCGCCAAAACAACCTAACGTCAATAAAGACGCAGGAAGAGATGAAACTTGCGACACTATAGAGGCAAATTTAAGGAAAAACAAGTCAAATTGGAAAAGAAGACTAAACCCCAGGTAAGAAAATATTAAAAATAACTTCCTAAAACATGATTCTCATACTGAAACTGTTAGACTGCAAAGGGAAATACACATAGACCTGACTCATGGCAAATATAAGTAAATACATATATTTAAAACTTTATATTAATATATAAAGCGCCAAACATAGCTGAGAGAGTCTTAAATAATGATACATACTTACCGAAGACACCCATCCACATATAACAGACAGCCAAACCAGTACTGAAAACTATCAGCAGAGGTAACGGTATAAGAGTATATCGTCAAACTGAAAAGGGAGGTAGGAGATAAATCCCTACGACCGATAACAGAGAACCCTTGAAAAGATTCTCCTTGAGTGAAACCATAAAAATCAACAGGCAATACTCTCTTCACATCCCTCTGGCAAACACTGTACTCTGAGAGGAATTGGGCTTCAGAATGCTTAGAAGCGTTTATCGAAGAAAAAATCATAAGAATCAAGTACAAACTTACTTCACCACATCCATAGGAGTCAAAGTTTGTAAGTATGTGTGTGGTGGGAGGGGTATTTATAGGCATTTTGAGGTTTGGGAAACTTTGCCCCCTCCTGGTAGGAATGTATATCTCATAGATCACTAGCTCATGGACTCTTGCCATTTACATGAAAGAAACTAACACTACGAAAAAAAATCTAAAATTTAAAAAAATAATAAACACTAAATTGCGAAAAATAAAAAACACTAAGTTTACAAAAATAATAAACGAAATGATAAAATATTAAAACAATTACACCTAATCTAATAGCCCTATAAAAATAAATAAGCCCCCCCAAAACAAAAAACCCCTAGCCTACAATAAACTACCAATAGTCCTTAAAAGGGCCTTTTGTAGGGCATTGCCCTAAGTTAAACAGCTCTTTTACCTGTAAAAAAATACTAAGTCCCAACCACACCCCAAAATAAAAAACTAACTCTAAAAAAAACCTAAGCTACCCATTGTCCCTAAAGGGGCATTTGTATGGGCATTCAGCTCTTTTTCATTGCCCCTAAAAGGGCATTTAGCTCTTTTTCAAATTGCCCAAACCCTAATCTGAAAAAAAACACCCCAAAAAATAAAAAAAAATACCTAACAGTAACCCCAGAATATCTACCCATGGTTCCTGAAGTCCGGACATCCATCTCCATCCAGGCGGCGAGAAGTCTTCATCCAGGCGGCAACATCTTCGTCCATCACGGGGACCTCTTCCCAAACCTCAAATGTCTATAAATACACCTCCCATCTCACTCATACCTCAGTTTAACGTAAAGCCAAGTTAGAGCTCGCTTCCATTAAGCCGTTAAAAATGGAGCCGTAAGCTACTGAAGTCGCCGACAGCTAAAAGTAATTTACGGCTCCATTTTAGTACCAGGTTTTCATTGAAATGGTTTCCACTTTGCGAGCAGTCACTCTTTTCGTGTATGTGCAAGTTAGCATTGTGTTAACGCTTCCACCCGATGCCCGATTTACACTACATTCGATCGCATTTATGGCGTTGCATACAAGTTCGGCGTCATATATTTTACCCGTCGCTCGCTGCTAAAATCAAATCAAACACCTAATGCATGTGCAATATCTACCTCTAAACCTCAACCCCCCCACTGCAATAACTAATGTATTAACCCCTAATCCACAATGCCCCCACAACGCAAACTATCTATTAAATCTACAAACCCCTAATCCGCAATGCCCCCACATCGCAAAGTATCTATTTAAACTATTAACCCCCAATCCGCCATCCCCCACAACGCAATCTAGCTATTTAAACTATTAACCCCTAATCCGTCAATAACACACATCCAAATTAACCTAATAAATCTATTAACCCCAATAACTCACATTGCAATTAACTAATCACTAAGCCCCCTAACCTAACACCCCCTAAATTAACCCCATTACATAAGTTAAAATAAACCTAAATTACAATTAAAATAAAAAACCTAACATTACAGAACATAAAAAAGTCTAACATTACATAAACTAATAAACAAAATTATCAAAAATTTTAAAATTAAACCTAATCCCTATGAAAATAAAAAAGCCCCCCAAAATAAAAACACCCCTCTAGACTAATACTAAACTACCAATAGCCCTTAAAATGGCCTTTTGTAGGGCATTGCCCTAAGTTAAACAGCTCTTTTCCTTAAAAAAATACTAAGCCCCCCTCTAACAATAAAATGCCCCCCACCCACCAAACCCCCCAAAATATAAAAAACCTAACACTAAAAAATCCTAAACTACCCATTTTTGGGGATTTGTATGGGCATTCAGCTCTTTTAGGACTGCCCAGAAGTCCCTAATCTAAAAAAAAAAAAATAAAGCCTAACTCTAACCCCCAGGTAGGTATTCACGGTTCCTGAAGTCTGGCGGTGAAGTCTTCTTCCAAGAGGCGACAGGTTCCTGAAGTCCGGCGGTGAAATCTTCTTCCAAGCGACGACCTCTTCTATCTTTATCCTGGACCGCGGAACTGAAGACCGGCGACTGTGGAACTGATTAAAATAGCCAATAGGATTTCAGTAGATATCATCCTATTGGCTGATTAGAATTTGAAGAATCAAATCAGCCAATAGGAATGCAAGAGACGCAATATTTAATCGCGTACCTTAAATTCACTATTCAGTGCATGGCGGCGATCATACGAAAAGGATCCTCCACACTCCATGGTTCCACGGTCGCCGGTCTTCAGTTCCGGGGTCGCCGGTCTTCAAAAAGATTAGCGGCTTCCTATACTTTGTATGGGACACAATAATGTTTTCGCCAGCCGGAGTCCGGTTGCCGAAATTGGGTTATAACGGGCCATTGGAAGCAGTCGATAAATGATATTGCTTCTGAAAGCATATTTATCGGTTTGCGAGTGCACGCAAATGGAATTACGGCTCAATGGAAGCTAGCCCTTAGTGAGGTGTATAAGGAATAAAAGCATAAAAAAGAGGAATAGGATAAATAATGTGCTTATACAAAAAATCATAACCCTAAAATAATGGGTGGGTCTTGTGGACTCTTGCCACCAAGAAAGAAATTAATTTATCAGGTAAGTTCTTACATAAATTATGTTTTCTTTCATATAGGTGGCGAGAGTCCACAAGCTTGTTACTTATGGGATATAATACCCAAGATGTGGAAGTCCACAAGTAACAAAAAAATAAAGGGAGGGGTAAAATAAAAACAGCTATTTCCACTGAGAAATTAAATCCAAAAAAATATTTGTTTTCTTAAAAAATCAAAAAACGTAATAATAGGCACTAGAATAAAACTGAGACAGCTGTCTGAAGAAGCTTTCTACCAAAAGCTGCTTCTGAAGAAGCAAAAACATCAAAATGGTCAAATTTAGTAAAGGTTTGCTTTGCAAATTTGATCAACTGAAGCATCATTCTTGAAAGCAAAGATGTGGCAACTGATCAGTGGCAACTGATCTTGCAGAATGAGCTGAAATTCTCTGAGGTTGAGACTGGCCCACATCCAAATAAACCAGAACCAGAAAAAATAACAAATAGACTAGAAAACCTTAGTAGCATCAACATAATATTTCAAAGCTCTTACCACATCCAAAAAATCTTTCAAGAGCATTCTTTGGATTAGGACACAAGGAAGGAATAATAATTTCTCTATTAATTTTGTTAGAATTCACAACCTTAGGCAAAAATGTAAACGAAGTCCGCAAAACAGCTTTATCTTGATGGAAAATCAGGTAAGTGAGAGCAGACAATTCAGAAACTCTTCTAGCAGAAGAGATAGCTAAGAGAAATAACACTTTCCAAGAAAGTAGATTAATGTCCAAATAATGCATAGGCACAAAAGGAGGAGCATGCAAAGTATTTAATATCAAATTTAGAATCCAAGGAGGAGAAATAGATTTAATAACAGGTTTGATACGAGTCAAAGCCTAGACGAAACAGTGAATATCAAGAAGATTAGCAATCTTACTGTGAAATAAAACAGTAAGAGCTGAGATTTGTCCTTTCAAAGTATTGACTGACAAACCTTTATCCAAACCATCCTGAAGAAATTGAAGAATCCTAGGAATTCTAAAAGAATACTAGGAATAATCATGAGTGGAACACCATAAAATATATACGCCTATATTACGAGTCTTGCGTTAGGCTGAAAAAGCAGCGTTGAGAGGTCCCAACGCTGCTTTATAACGCCCGCTGGTATTACGAGTCTGGCAGGTACAGGTGTCATCAGCCAATCGGAATTAAGGTAGAAAAAATCCTATTGGCTGATCCAATCAGCTAATAGAATTGAGCTTGCATTCTATTGGCTGTTCCAATTGATTGTTCAATCCTGATTTCTACCTTAATTCCGATTAGCTGATAGAATTCTATCAGCCATTTGGAATTGAAGGGACGCCATCTTGGATGACGTCACTTAAAGGTACCGTCATTAAGTGTTATTCGTCGGATGGAAGAGGATGCTCTGCGTCGGATGGCTTGAAGATGGACCCGCTCCGGATGGATGAAGATAGAAGATGCCGTCTGGATGAAGACTTCTGCCTGTCTGGAGGTCCTCTTCTGCCCTGATCGGATGAAGACTTCTGCCCGTCTGGAGGTCCTCTTCTGTCGGGATCGGATGAAGACTTATGCCCGTCTGGTGGTCCACTTCTGCCCGGTTGGGTGAAGACGTCTCAAGGTAGGGTGATCTTCTAGGGGTTAATGTTAGGTGTTATTAAGGGGGATTGGGTGGGTTTTTGAGTAAGGTTGGGTGTGTGGGTGGTGGGTTTTAATGTTGGGGGGGTATTGTATTTTTTATTACAGGTAATAGAGCTGATTACTTTGGGGCAATGCCCCGCAAAAGGCCCTTTTAAGGGCTATTTGTAATTTAGTATAAGGTAGGGATTTTTATTATTTTGGAGGGCTTTTTATTTTATTAGGGGGATTAGATTAGGTGTAATTAGTTTTAAAAAATTGTAATTATTTTATTATTTACTGTAATTCAGTGTTTGTTTTTTTTCGTAATTTGGATAATTGAATTTAATTGTAATTAATTGTAGTTAGTTTAGAGAATTAATTTAATGATAGTGTAGTGTTAGGTGTAATTGTAACTTATGTTAGGATTTATTTTACAGGTATATTTGTATTTATTTTAGCTAGGTAGCTATTAAATAGTTAATAACTATTTAATAACTATTTTACCTAGTTAAAATAAATACAAAGTTGCCTGTAAAATAAAAATAAATCCTAAGATAGCTACAATGTAACTATTAGTTATATTGTAGCTTAGGGTTTATTTTATAGGTAAGTATTTAGTTTTAAATATGAATAATTTAATGCTAGGAATATTTATTTAGATTTATTTAAATTATATTTAAGTTAGGGGGTGTTAGGGTTAGACTTAGGTTTAGGGGTTAATAACTTTATTATATTGGGGTGGCAGATTAGGGGTTAATAAGTGTAGTTAGATTGCGGCGACATTGGGGGCGGTAGATTAGGGGTTAATAAATATAATGTAGGTGTCGGCAATGTTGGGGGCAGCAGATTAGGGGTTCATTAGTATAATGTAGGTAGTGGCGGTGTCCGGAGCGGCAGATTAGGGGTTAATAATATAAAGCAAGTGTCTTTGATGTCGGGGGTGGCAGATTAGGGGTTAATAAGTGTAAGATTAGGGGTGTTTAGACTCAGGGTTCATGTTAGGGTGTTAGGTGTAGACATAAAATGTGTTTCCCCATAGGAATCAATGGGGCTGCATTAGGAGCTGAATGCTGCTTTTTTGCAGGTGTTAGGTTTTTTTTCAGCCGAATCTGCCCCAATGATTCCTATGGGGAAAACGTGCACGAGCACGTTTTGCCAGTTTACCGCAACCGTAAGCAGCGCTGGTATTGAGGTGAGATGTGGAGCTAAATTCTGTTCTACGCTCACTTTTTTGCGGCTAACAACGGGTTTCTAAAGACCCGTAATACCAGCATTACTGGAGGTGAGCCGTGAGGGAAAACTGTGCGTTAGCAACGCACCCCTTACCGACAAAAACTCGTAATCTAGCCAATAGGTTTTCCAAATCTTGTGATATATTTTCCTTGAAACAGGCTTACGAGCCTGTATTATAGTGTTTATCACTGAGTCAGAGAAACCTCTATGACTAAGGACTAAGCGTTCAATTTCCATGCCTTAAAATTTAGAGATTTGAGATCTGGATGGAAAAACAAGCCTTTAGACAGAAGGTCTGGTCTTAGAGAAAGTGACCAAAGTTGGCAACTGGACATTCAGACAATGTCCACATACCAGAACCTGTGAGGCCATGCTGGTGCTATCAGAAACACATAGGATTGTTTCATTATGATCTTTGAGATCACTCTTGGATGAAGAACCAGAGGTGGAAAAATTTAAGCAGGTTGGTAAAACCAGGGAACTGCTAGAGCATCCATCATTTCTGCCTGAGGATCCCTGGAACTGGAGAGGTATCTCGGAAGTTTCTTGTTTAGTTGAGAAGTCATCAGATCTATGTCTGGAAAACCCCACATCTGCACAATTTGATACAACACATCTGGATGGAGAGACCACTCCCCCAGATATAGAGATTGATGGCTGAGATAATCCGCTTCCCAATTGGCTACACTTGGGATATGAATCGCAGTTATTAGACAAGAGTTGGATTCTGCACAAGAAAGTATTAGAGCTACTTCCTTCATTTGACTGCAAGTCCCCCCTTGATGATTGACATATGCCACTGTTGTGATATTGCCTGTTTGAATCAGAATATATGGTTCTCTCTTTAATAGAGGCCAAAACTGAAGAGCTCTAAAAATAGCACAGAGTTCAAAGATATTGATTGGTAACCTTGCCTCTTGAGGATTCCAAACCCCTTGTGCTGTCAGAGACCCACAGACAGCTCCCCAACCTGTGAGACTTACATCTGTTGTGATCACAGTCCAGGTAGGAAGAAAAAAGGAGGCCCCTTGAACAATAAGGTGATGGTTTAACCAACAAGTCAGAGAGAGCTGAGTGTTGGGATTTAAAAATATCAGCTGTGATATCTGAGTATAATCCCTGCACCATTGGTGCAACATTCAAAGCTGAAGAGGTCTCATATGAAAACGAGCAAAGGGGATTGCATCCGACGCTGCAATCATGAGACCTAAAACTTCTATGCACATACCCACTGAAGGGAATGATAGAGACTGAAGGTTTAGACAGGCTGAAACCAATCTCAATCATCTCTTTTCTATTAGGGATAGAGTCATGGACACTGAATATATCTTGAAACCTAAAAAGATGACCTTTATCTAAGGGATCAAGAAACTCTTTGGTAAATTGATCCTCCAACCATGTCTTTGAAAAAACAACAATAGTTGTTACATGTGAGATTATGCTAAATGAAAAGATTGAGTTAGTACCAAGATCTCGTCCAAATAAGGAAACATCGCAATACCCTGCTCTCTGATTACAGATAGAAGCGCACTGAGAACCTTGAGAATATTCTTGGTGCTGTTGCTAGGCCAAATAGAAGATCGACAAATTGGAATGCTTGTTTTGAAAAGAGAATCTCAGAAATCGATAGTGGTCTGAATGAATCGGAATGTGAAGGTAAGTGTCCTGTAAGTCTATTGTGGACATGAAGTGACCTTGCTGAACAAAAGGCAGAATAGTCATTATAGTCACCATCTTGAAAGTTGGGACTATTACAAAATGATTTAAAGTTTTCAGATCCAAAATTGGTCTGAAAGAATTTTCCTTCTTTGGAACAATGAATAGATTTGAATAAAAACCCAATCCCTGTTTCTGCTGAGGAACTGAGACAATTACCCCTGAAAGTTCTAGATCTGAAACACATTTCAGAAATGCTTGGGCTTTTACTGGGTTTTTTGGTACATGGGTGAGAAAGAATCTTCCCATTGGAGGTATTATTCTGAATCCAATTCGATACCCCTGAGAATTAATATTCTGAATCCACTGATTTTGGTCATAGTCTCTCCAAATTCTTTGAAATAGCTATAGTCTGCCCCCCCCCCTCACCAGAAGAACTGTTTTTGAGGTTCGCACATTCATGCAGGTTTAGGGGTGGGATTTGGTTTCTTAGAAGCCTTGGATTTATTCCAATTTGGAGATAGTCTCCAATTAGAGTCAGAGGCCTTAGAGGAAGGAACAGTTTTCTTTTCTCTATTCTGACAAAAGGAATGAAAACGATTGGTAGCTTTAAATTTCCCTTACCCCCAGTAACAGTGGAGATAAAAGAATCCAATTGTGAACCAAAAATATGTTTACACTGAAAAGAGAGAGATAATAATCTATTTTCGACACCATTTCAGAATTCCAAGATTTAAGCCATAAAGCTCTTCTAGATAAAATAGCTAAAGCTATAGATTTGACATTGATCTTCATAACATCAAATATAGCATCACAAATAAAATGATTTGCATGTTGAAGTAAAAGAATAATGTTAGATAATTCAGGATCTGAAGACAACTGCTGTGCTAAACTGCCCAACCAAAAAGTAGAAGCAGCAGCAACATCAGCCATAGATATAACTGGTCTAAGAATAGAGCCAGTATGTAAATATGCACTTCTTAGATAAGATTCAAGCTTCCTATTTAAAGGATCTTAAAAGAAGTACTGTCTTCTATAGGAATAGTAGTACATTTGACAAGAGTGGAAATAGCCCCATCAACCTTAGGGACTGTTTCCCAAAGTTCCAGATTAGCAACAGGCAAAGGATACAATTTCTTAAACCTGGAAGAAGGGTTAAAAGAGGTACCAGGTTTAGACTATTCTTTAGCAATCACATTAGAGATAGCGTCTGGAATAGGAAAAACTTCATGAGCAATAACAGTAGTCTTTTAAATACAGAATCTAAACGATTACTAGCTTTATCATCAGGAGGTTTAGACTCCTCAATACCCAAAGTAAACAAAGAAAGCGAATATGTTCTATCTTAAATAAAAAAGATTTGTCTATTTCTGTCTCTGATGTGGCATCCTCTTAATTAGAGGAAACCCCATCAGTAGAGGATACATCAGTATGCTGGCGGTCAGTACAAAATTCACTAGATTTAGGAAACATTTGCAAAACCCTTTTACTTTTATTTGAAGGTAGAATAGCAGCCATTACCTTCTCTATAGCTGCTGCAGCAAGAAAATATTTAATGTATGCAGGTATGCTTTGTACATTAGACTGAGATAGAATAACAGTGGGTGCATTTGTACACATAGAGATATCAGCATGAATTAAATTGTCAAAACAAGAGCCACAAAATTGAGCTGAAGAATTTAGATCAGTTTTGGTAGAAACATGTTCATGCAGCGCAAATCCTATGGTAACATCTGAAGCAGGTTCAGTTTGAGATATAATTGCAAAATACAAAAATTTAAAAAATATATTATTTCTGCAAATTTATATCCATGCACATATATATATATATATATATATATATATATATATATATATATATATATATATATATATATATATATATATATAAGAGGCCTGAGAGAATGGGAAATAGAGCGAATAATTATAAACATAATTAAGTGGCCTGGGGGCAAGCTTATAACTCTAAAAAAAAGGCTTGAAAATTTGGCACCTAAATAACTGTGCCAAAATGATGACACGTCACGCATGACGTAAATAGCTTCATCGCATGCGCGTTTGCACACAAATTTAAAATTAAAATTGAACAAAACGGAGGTAAGTAAAAAAAAGTGTATACACCCAAATTTCCCAAATTGTTTAAAATAAATTGATAGCCCCCAAACAAACCATGTATGTTTCACAAACTCCACCAACCTTTGAGACATATTTTAGCCACTAATTAAATTTTCTAAAAAGAGCACTGAATTACTGACTCAAGGCATGTATACAACAACATATAACAACTTTTACTTAAAAGTGCCAAATCCATAGCTGAGAGTGTCTTTTATTTACAATAAATAAAAATTTACTTAACGTGTAAGACACCCATCCACATAAAGCAGACAGTCAAACCAGTACTAAAACATATCAGCAGAAGTAATGGTACAAGAGTATAATGTCATTCTATAAAGGGAGGCAGCAGATTAATCCCTGCAACCGATTTACAGAAAGCCTTATGAATAGATTACCCATAGGTGAAAACATGGTATCATCAGGCTATACTCCCTTCACATTCATCAGACAAACACTGTATTTAGAGAGAAACTAGGCTTCAATATGCTTAGAAGCGCCTTTCACAGAAGAATCAAGCACATAATGTTTTTAAAACTGAGGTATGAGTGAGGTGGGAGGTGTATTTATAGGCATTTGAGGTTTGGGAAACCTTGTCCCCTCCTGGTAGCAATGTATAGCCCATCAGTAACTAGCTTGTGGACTCTCGTCACCTATATGAAAGAAATTTGTATTTTAAGCATCCTTCAAAATGAATATCTGAACCATTCACACAAAAATAAGCAAAGAAAAATTGATTTGTTAAGGTGCATAAAAATAGGCATGAAATTGTTCACCAAAAATCGTATTTTATCAAAAACGTAAAAATTTGTATGTAAATTAGACAGGTATAAATCGTATTAACTATGCATAAAAAATCATAGTTTAAGTATACTGGATATGCAAAAAAAAGCAGGAAATTTGTACTTAAAAGTATAAAATACAAAGCATAATTGTTGTCTTTTTGTAAAATGGGCTGACCATGGGAGTTCCATTGGCGCATATGAAATTGTCTCTCTATTCCCATCGTAATTCTGTAAATAGTTTCACACTGACGATTTCACAATTTTTTCTCACAAACTAAAAGGTGGTGAGCTTTTCTCAAAACCCTCAAAATACTTATAACCCTAATAGACAAACACATGCATATGAAAATATAGGCGATTATAAGATGATATACACAGAAAGCAGCGTAATGTGATTTATATTGGCTGCAGGATTTAATTTTTAAAGTGCACATCCTGCTCACTGCTAAGTTCACTCCTCAGTGCAAAGTGTTCCCTTTCCAGCAAGCTCCAAAACATTTAATAAGACAAATCTTGTCACTCGCAGGGACTGCCCCTTTTTACGATAATTTAACCAGGGATGCCCCTCCGAGGGTCGGCATGAAAAACCACATCTGATAATGCGAGGTTTAGATCATCAAGTCCAGGAAGAAGAGGACGGTGCTCCAAAGGGCTTTCAGTCTACAGACTGAGTTTGCAGAGACATCACGACCACAAATGGTATACAAAAAGGGAAAAAAAATTAAAATGTTGCTAGCCCCTACAGAGCTAAAAGGAACAAACAAGAGAAATAACAGGGAGATAGATTTAAGAGGTAGTGAATTGAAAGGATTTTTCCATTGTCATGCTTGAAAAGTATGTAGAAATTAAAAAAAAAACACGGATATAAACTGGTAGAATATAAACTATTAGAGATGTCATTAGATGCACCAATAGAAATCTAATGTATCTAACTGTAAATGCGGAAAACAGTACGTGTGGGAGTCAGAAAGACCCCTCCGAGAGCATATCTGTGAACATATTTTGTCTATAGAAAATTTTGGCACAGAAAGGAATGAAGATCTCCCTGCTCTAAAGCATTTCTTAGAATGCAATGGAGCAAATACTAAATGCTTTATATAAAGGGATAGCAAAATTAAATGTGAACCAGAGGGGTGGAGATGTTTATAAAGAGCTGTTAAAGCTAGAAGGAAAATGGATTTTGTAACTAAAAATACTTAATTCAGGAGGATTGAATGCACGCTATCCCGACACTACGTTAAATCAACTACACTAAAGCTGAAAGTGCGTTAGGAATGCTTCACATTCCTATGTTGTTTATATTTTTAAGTATATATATATATATATATATATATATATATACACAGTATATATATATATATATATATATACAGCATATATGATTATTTTTTGTTAAATATATATCTATACCTATATATTTATATGAATATATGCATATATATAGATATATATTGTATATACATGTATATAGAGAAATATTTATATAAAAATAAAAATAATATTTTAATTTAAGTGAAGAACATAGTAATGTCAAGTATTTATATTCAAAACACATTAAAACATGTTAAAACATAATAAAAATTATATTGCATGTATAAAAGTATTTGAATGGGAAGGCCTCAAAGTGTATATATATATATATATATATATATATATATATGAGAAAAAGATGTGATACCCGCGCTGTATTAGTTCTATTAAGTGACGTATAAATATAAATGTATGTATAAATACATAAATAAATCCCGTGTAATATAACGGAAATAAATACAAATATATATGCGCGTAATAGCACAAGTCCACAGATTTATTTAGATGTTCAGAAAGGCTGCTGAAAAAGGATTTGTGGAGACTCCCAGCTTGTCTCCACAGCTAGAAAGAAAATCAGGTAAAAAGAGTTTATATTCTGCGCCTTTCTTCTGCGGAGTATACAGTTGTGGGGCAAAAAACAGCCCCTATAACTAAGCACTTACTTCAGGTAACCTCAATCCGTATGAGGTAAGTGATCACCAGAGTATAGATGTTGTTCCAGGATCAATGTAGGTTGTCATCCGTAAGCTGATTAACTGATGTAGAAGTAACAATATATCCAATGTGCTATGAGAAACCGGGTTGAGTGCAGAATCTTCGCCACCCAGTCAGATGTCTCCAATGATATGTGAAAAGGAAACAGACAAAAGTGCCCAACAATAGTGAAGTATGCCTTTATTAATTAAAACATATACACATATATAAGCCTCAGATGTCAGCCCACTCACACTAAACGACCTCAATCAATATGAGGTAAGTAAAAAACCAATGATAGGAGAACATCAAGTGGCGAATCAAATAATGCACCAGCCCAGCGAATAAATAAAAATCACTCAGTTGGTATCGTACTGCGTCCCTGACGCGTTTCGAAGTTGCCTTCTTCCTCAGAGGGATAGAAGTACGGAGATATTTACACATTCAGATCAAGAGTGATTTAAAAACCCGCGGCGTGTGACCACGGACGAAATTTCCGTCCACTGATTGGTTACACTATCTCGCGGTTCATTGGATTAAACATCCTGATGCGTGATTGGTCTAAACAGGGTCATGTGACCATGTCATGAGACCCGATCGTCTGTACTATTCATACATTTAAGGTGGACCAATACCGCATCATACGGAACATAGCACAATTGGATAATAATAAATATATAGAAAATAAAAAGACCATAAATGAATAATGTGACCACTCTGTACCATATAGAAAAATATATAAACAAAATATATATATATATATATAGTAATAGTACCTAAAATATCACCCTTATTATTGATGATATAGACAATATAAAAATTAATACATTGTAAAAACAACAACAACAATAATAATAAAAAATGATGATAATAACCAGTGTAATACATAATAATAAAAAGTAGATCTATAGATACATAAGCTAAAAGCTGTAAAAACATATACATCTCTGCACTTAAAAAGAATATATACATATATATAAATACATAATTGTATGCACCTACACATATATATACATACACACACATACATCCATCAATCCAAATATATACAAACCAATATTAATCAACAGTATTGTACCCCTTTAAAAACTAGTAATTAGTAATAAATAATAGATCTAAAATATTACTAACATAACTACATAGGGAACAGGATATTTTAAAAAATATATATATAGAACCATATCAATTGATGTTAATAAAAAAATATTAAAAAATTAAAAAATTGTAAGACAGATATTTTATATTTTATATTAAAAACGCAGCCAGATCAATATCTTTATTGAGACCTTTTGGTATTTTGGTATCCAGGGTATGTATCCAGAAGGTTTCTCGTTTCCTTAAAGTTAACTCTCTATCTTCATTAGGAACAAATTTAATAAATTCAATAATAGAACCTTTAAGGCATGATGGATCTTGATTATGAAAAGACAGGTAATGTGCAGACAGATTGTGTGACTTTTCCCCATTCTTTATATTCGTAATGTGCTCAAGTAAGCGTTTCTTATAGGGGCGTGTCGTGCGACCCACATATTGTAGGCCACACCCACATTGGAGTAGGTACACGACAAAGTCAGTTCTGCAATTTACAAGTGCATTAATCTCTACTTCTTTGTTATTTGAGCTGGAGATCACCTTTTTAGTCACTTTACTACAAGAATAATGGTGGCTGCATGATACACAATTTGCTCTGTTGCACTTAAAGAAACCAGTTGATCTTCTTTCTAACCAATTAGTCTTGGATACAGGTTTCTTTAATTTACTCGGGGCTAAAATTGATTTTAAGTTTTTATTTTTTCTAAAAATCATACTAGGCCCCATACTAGTTATGTCATCAAGTAATTTATCTTTTTTTAGTATGTGCCAATGTTTTTTGAAGATTTTCTTGATGTCTGCAGCTCCCTCATTATATGTGGTAATCATATTTACTCCAGTCTTTTTTCTCTTAGTCGTAGTGTTCTCAATTTTATTAATCTGTAATCCTTCCTCACAAGTTTGTGTATGGGTATCCCCAAATAGTAAAACATTTCTATCCAGATCCATAGCCTTATTATACGCAATGTCAACTACTTTTTCAGAATATCCTTTGGCACGAAACTTTTCTTTTAATATCATTGATTCCCTTATAAAGTCCTCTATTTTACTACAGTTTCTCCTCAGACGTTGAAACTGGCCATAAGGGATATTATTAATCCAACTTGGATTATGACAGCTCTTTGCGTTCAAATATCCATTGCTGTCTGTCGGTTTTTTGTGTAACTTACTCAGGATTTTTCCATCCTGATGATAGAGGACAAGATCTAGAAATTCAATCTCGCTACTGTTTATTTTATCTGTAAATTTGAGATTGTATTCATTGTTATTAATATACATCATAAAATTTTTTAGAGAATCATCGTCACCTCTCCAAATAAGTAAAATATCGTCAATAAATCTCATCCAAGTGACAATACATTCCGAATAAGGGTTGTTTACCCATATTTGTTGTTCCTCCCAGAATCCCATATAAAGGTTCGCGAAACTGGGGGCAAATTTAGTGCCCATTGCCGTTCCGCTTACCTGTAAGAAAAATTCCTCATTGAAACAAAAGTAATTTCTTTCTAATATAAATTTAATTGATTCCAAAATGAAAGTCTTACGATTGTTGTCAAGGGTAGTTAATGAGTCCAGCCAAAACTCAATTGCCTTTATACCTAGGATATGGGGTATATTGGTATACAAGGCACTAACATCAAGAGAGACCCATTTATAATGTGGTTCCCATTTTATATTAGTAACTTTTTGCAGGGTATGAGGTGTATCCCTTAAATAAGATTTCATGAGAGGAACCAAGGGCTGTAAATAAGTGTCCACATATTCTGAAAGTTTCGTTGTTAATGAACCAATTCCGGACACAATAGGTCTACCCGGTGGACAAGTAGCGTGTTTGTGTATTTTCGGCAGATGATAGAATGTTGCCAATCTTGGATATTTCTGATCCAGAAATTTCCATTCATTATCATTTAATATTTTGTGGTGTTTGGCTTTATCAAGCAGTGCTCTGTATTCCCTAAGGAATACATCAGTAGGATCTGAATCTATTTTTTTATATATTGTAGTATCATTCAAAAGCTTGTATGCCTCCAACATATATTCAGTTCTATTTTGAACCACAATACTGCCTCCCTTGTCCGCCTCCCTTATAACTATCTCTTTGTCTTGTTTAAGACTCTCAAGAGTTTGTTTGTCTTTTAAAGACAAATTATCATTCTTTATCTTGTAGTCTTGACATAAATTAGTTAATTCTTCTTCTACTAAATTTGCAAAGACTGGGATAAAATTTCCCCTTGAGTGTATCGGGAAAAAGGTAGATGGTGGTTTAAACTCGGTATGAGCCCCATATGATAAACAAATATCCATATTTTGTTCTGACACCCTATTTGAGTTTGTTGTATCCAGAGGTATGTTAGCCTCAGATAAACTTTCAAGTGCTAATATGGCTTCTATATCTTGATCATCTAATCCAATTGGATCAGCTAGATCCAGAAGAGCAATTTTATCTTTCTTAGATTTTTCAAAGTGTCTCTTGAGAGTTAACTTTCTAATATACTTATGTAGATCTATGAAAAGACCAAAAGAATTTGGGCCCTTGGTAGGTACGAAGGATAAACCTTTTTTCAGAATATCCAATTCCCTATCTGAAAACACCCTATTCGAGAGATTAAAGATTTTTACAAAACCAACATCATTTGTCGTCAATGTGTTATTGATTTTGTTCTTTTTGGATTGTACCTTTCTACCTGCTCTACACCCTCTCTTTCTTCTTCTTCCCATCTTCTTTTTTGTTGTTTTGGGGGGACTCTCCTCCACTGTGGTGATTCTATTGGTGGGTGATTTAAATATTCTTTTTCTTGCCTTATGTTTCTTTGAGGTGTATGATGTGAGTGTTTTCTTTGGTTTACCCCTCAAAAATGATGATGGGATTGACTGATCTTTCTGCCTTTTTGTTTATTATGTTGTCTAATGGGATAGTAATCATCCGATAAAGGTTCATATTTATTCCCCAATTGGAAACCCTTTCCAACTCTTTCATTTGTGTTACTATTTCGTCTATGATGGGACCCATAGTAACCATTGGTGTATTGGGTTCCTTTTTTGGGAATAGCACCCATATTTGGATGTTGGTAGAAATTCCTGTTGGTTGCTTTTAATTTATTAAAATTATTAGTTCCATTCCCTTTTGTGTTTTTAATATAATGCGGATTCCTATACAAATCCTGGACCAAATTACCCTTTGTTTGTAGTTCTTTCTGTTTTTCATTAAATTTGATAAAACTGTTAAAATCTCTATTTATAGCATAATCAGGAGAATATATACATTCATCCAACGATTGTTGTTCAAAAACTTCCCCACGTGTTTCAATAATATTATGCCCTGCCTCCTCTGCATTCATATCATTTTCATGTTCCTCATTTTCATTTTCATTTCTGGCTGAATTCTGATCTTTCTTTACCTGATAATCTCTCAGGAATTTATTCTTTTTCTTATTCTCCACAGTTTTTTCAAAAATATCTATTTTCCGTTTGTTATTAGTATCTAATTCCTTATAGTATACATCACCCCTGAACATGTTTAGTCGTTCTCTAATATCCTTAATCTGATCAGTTAAAGTATCTACTTTTTTATTTCGATACTTGATTAGGATGTTGATAAAGGTTTGAGAACAGGTTTCAAGAGCCGTTTCCCATTCTGTTAACAGTTCTATTTCTGTGTCTTCAAAGATTGGAGTTTTCTCCAATCTCAAACCTTTAGGGATGATCTGATACTTTTTATATCTCTCAAGGTTATGGCTATCATGCCAGTTAAGTAACTGTTTTTTACTGAGTTTTTCCAGTTTTTCAAACAGTTTCTTTGGGTCAGTTATTTTCTATATTGTACTGTTGTGTATTTCTTTTATCATTGTTTAAACCAGTGACCACTCTATTCACCAGTGTATACATCGTGTAGTTAAGATAACATATATATACATACATATATATATATATGTGTGTGTATATGTGTATATATATATATTTATGATTTTTTGATTCATTTCTGGCTATATCCATTATTTGTTATATCAATCTAATCTATTATGTCTACCTTTGAATATGGGGCCTATTTTGACCCCTCCACAAAAAATCGTAATTTATCTATCTCAGAGGAACAACTTACATTAGAAGGGAATTTGGCAATAACTGACCCAAAGAAACTGTTTGAAAAACTGGAAAAACTCAGTAAAAAACAGTTACTTAACTGGCATGATAGCCATAACCTTGAGAGATATAAAAAGTATCAGATCATCCCTAAAGGTTTGAGATTGGAGAAAACTCCAATCTTTGAAGACACAGAAATAGAACTGTTAACAGAATGGGAAACGGCTCTTGAAACCTGTTCTCAAACCTTTATCAACATCCTAATCAAGTATCGAAATAAAAAAGTAGATACTTTAACTGATCAGATTAAGGATATTAGAGAACGATTAAACATGTTCAGGGGTGATGTATACTATAAGGAATTAGATACTAATAACAAACGGAAAATAGATATTTTTGAAAAAACTGTGGAGAATAAGAAAAAGAATAAATTCCTGAGAGATTATCAGGTAAAGAAAGATCAGAATTCAGCCAGAAATGAAAATGAAAATGAGGAACATGAAAATGATATGAATGCAGAGGAGGCAGGGCATAATATTATTGAAACACGTGGGGAAGTTTTTGAACAACAATCGTTGGATGAATGTATATATTCTCCTGATTATGCTATAAATAGAGATTTTAACAGTTTTATCAAATTTAATGAAAAACAGAAAGAACTACAAACAAAGGGTAATTTGGTCCAGGATTTGTATAGGAATCCGCATTATATTAAAAACACAAAAGGGAATGGAACTAATAATTTTAATAAATTAAAAGCAACCAACAGGAATTTCTACCAACATCCAAATATGGGTGCTATTCCCAAAAAAGGAACCCAATACACCAATGGTTACTATGGGTCCCATCATAGACGAAATAGTAACACAAATGAAAGAGTTGGAAAGGGTTTCCAATTGGGGAATAAATATGAACCTTTATCGGATGATTACTATCCCATTAGACAACATAATAAACAAAAAGGCAGAAAGATCAGTCAATCCCATCATCATTTTTTAGGGGTAAACCAAAGAAAACACTCACATCATACACCTCAAAGAAACATAAGGCAAGAAAAAGAATATTTAAATCACCCACCAATAGAATCACCACAGTGGAGGAGAGTCCCCCCAAAACAACAAAAAAGAAGATGGGAAGAAGAAGAAAGAGAGGGTGTAGAGCAGGTAGAAAGGTACAATCCAAAAAGAACAAAATCAATAACACATTGACGACAAATGATGTTGGTTTTGTAAAAATCTTTAATCTCTCGAATAGGGTGTTTTCAGATAGGGAATTGGATATTCTGAAAAAAGGTTTATCCTTCGTACCTACCAAGGGCCCAAATTCTTTTGGTCTTTTCATAGATCTACATAAGTATATTAGAAAGTTAACTCTCAAGAGACACTTTGAAAAATCTAAGAAAGATAAAATTGCTCTTCTGGATCTAGCTGATCCAATTGGATTAGATGATCAAGATATAGAAGCCATATTAGCACTTGAAAGTTTATCTGAGGCTAACATACCTCTGGATACAACAAACTCAAATAGGGTGTCAGAACAAAATATGGATATTTGTTTATCATATGGGGCTCATACCGAGTTTAAACCACCATCTACCTTTTTCCCGATACACTCAAGGGGAAATTTTATCCCAGTCTTTGCAAATTTAGTAGAAGAAGAATTAACTAATTTATGTCAAGACTACAAGATAAAGAATGATAATTTGTCTTTAAAAGACAAACAAACTCTTGAGAGTCTTAAACAAGACAAAGAGATAGTTATAAGGGAGGCGGACAAGGGAGGCAGTATTGTGGTTCAAAATAGAACTGAATATATGTTGGAGGCATACAAGCTTTTGAATGATACTACAATATATAAAAAAATAGATTCAGATCCTACTGATGTATTCCTTAGGGAATACAGAGCACTGCTTGATAAAGCCAAACACCACAAAATATTAAATGATAATGAATGGAAATTTCTGGATCAGAAATATCCAAGATTGGCAACATTCTATCATCTGCCGAAAATACACAAACACGCTACTTGTCCACCGGGTAGACCTATTGTGTCCGGAATTGGTTCATTAACAACGAAACTTTCAGAATATGTGGACACTTATTTACAGCCCTTGGTTCCTCTCATGAAATCTTATTTAAGGGATACACCTCATACCCTGCAAAAAGTTACTAATATAAAATGGGAACCACATTATAAATGGGTCTCTCTTGATGTTAGTGCCTTGTATACCAATATACCCCATATCCTAGGTATAAAGGCAATTGAGTTTTGGCTGGACTCATTAACTACCCTTGACAACAATCGTAAGACTTTCATTTTGGAATCAATTAAATTTATATTAGAAAGAAATTACTTTTGTTTCAATGAGGAATTTTTCTTACAGGTAAGCGGAACGGCAATGGGCACTAAATTTGCCCCCAGTTTCGCGAACCTTTATATGGGATTCTGGGAGGAACAACAAATATGGGTAAACAACCCTTATTCGGAATGTATTGTCACTTGGATGAGATTTATTGACGATATTTTACTTATTTGGAGAGGTGACGATGATTCTCTAAAAAATTTTATGATGTATATTAATAACAATGAATACAATCTCAAATTTACAGATAAAATAAACAGTAGCGAGATTGAATTTCTAGATCTTGTCCTCTATCATCAGGATGGAAAAATCCTGAGTAAGTTATACAAAAAACCGACAGACAGCAATGGATATTTGAACGCAAAGAGCTGTCATAATCCAAGTTGGATTAATAATATCCCTTATGGCCAGTTTCAACGTCTGAGGAGAAACTGTAGTAAAATAGAGGACTTTATAAGGGAATCAATGATATTAAAAGAAAAGTTTCGTGCCAAAGGATATTCTGAAAAAGTAGTTGACATTGCGTATAATAAGGCTATGGATCTGGATAGAAATGTTTTACTATTTGGGGATACCCATACACAAACTTGTGAGGAAGGATTACAGATTAATAAAATTGAGAACACTACGACTAAGAGAAAAAAGACTGGAGTAAATATGATTACCACATATAATGAGGGAGCTGCAGACATCAAGAAAATCTTCAAAAAACATTGGCACATACTAAAAAAAGATAAATTACTTGATGACATAACTAGTATGGGGCCTAGTATGATTTTTAGAAAAAATAAAAACTTAAAATCAATTTTAGCCCCGAGTAAATTAAAGAAACCTGTATCCAAGACTAATTGGTTAGAAAGAAGATCAACTGGTTTCTTTAAGTGCAACAGAGCAAATTGTGTATCATGCAGCCACCATTATTCTTGTAGTAAAGTGACTAAAAAGGTGATCTCCAGCTCAAATAACAAAGAAGTAGAGATTAATGCACTTGTAAATTGCAGAACTGACTTTGTCGTGTACCTACTCCAATGTGGGTGTGGCCTACAATATGTGGGTCGCACGACACGCCCCTATAAGAAACGCTTACTTGAGCACATTACGAATATAAAGAATGGGGAAAAGTCACACAATCTGTCTGCACATTACCTGTCTTTTCATAATCAAGATCCATCATGCCTTAAAGGTTCTATTATTGAATTTATTAAATTTGTTCCTAATGAAGATAGAGAGTTAACTTTAAGGAAACGAGAAACCTTCTGGATACATACCCTGGATACCAAAATACCAAAAGGTCTCAATAAAGATATTGATCTGGCTGCGTTTTTAATATAAAATATAAAATATCTGTCTTACAATTTTTTAATTTTTTAATATTTTTTTATTAACATCAATTGATATGGTTCTATATATATATTTTTTAAAATATCCTGTTCCCTATGTAGTTATGTTAGTAATATTTTAGATCTATTATTTATTACTAATTACTAGTTTTTAAAGGGGTACAATACTGTTGATTAATATTGGTTTGTATATATTTGGATTGATGGATGTATGTGTGTGTATGTATATATATGTGTAGGTGCATACAATTATGTATTTATATATATGTATATATTCTTTTTAAGTGCAGAGATGTATATGTTTTTACAGCTTTTAGCTTATGTATCTATAGATCTACTTTTTATTATTATGTATTACACTGGTTATTATCATCATTTTTTATTATTATTGTTGTTGTTGTTTTTACAATGTATTAATTTTTATATTGTCTATATCATCAATAATAAGGGTGATATTTTAGGTACTATTACTATATATATATATATATATTTTGTTTATATATTTTTCTATATGGTACAGAGTGGTCACATTATTCATTTATGGTCTTTTTATTTTCTATATATTTATTATTATCCAATTGTGCTATGTTCCGTATGATGCGGTATTGGTCCACCTTAAATGTATGAATAGTACAGACGATCGGGTCTCATGACATGGTCACATGACCCTGTTTAGACCAATCACGCATCAGGATGTTTAATCCAATGAACCGCGAGATAGTGTAACCAATCAGTGGACGGAAATTTCGTCCGTGGTCACACGCCGCGGGTTTTTAAATCACTCTTGATCTGAATGTGTAAATATCTCCGTACTTCTATCCCTCTGAGGAAGAAGGCAACTTCGAAACGCGTCAGGGACGCAGTACGATACCAACTGAGTGATTTTTATTTATTCGCTGGGCTGGTGCATTATTTGATTCGCCACTTGATGTTCTCCTATCATTGGTTTTTTACTTACCTCATATTGATTGAGGTCGTTTAGTGTGAGTGGGCTGACATCTGAGGCTTATATATGTGTATATGTTTTAATTAATAAAGGCATACTTCACTATTGTTGGGCACTTTTGTCTGTTTCCTTTTCACATATCATTGGAGACATCTGACTGGGTGGCGAAGATTCTGCACTCAACCCGGTTTCTCATAGCACATTGGATATATTGTTACTTCTACATCAGTTAATCAGCTTACGGATGACAACCTACATTGATCCTGGAACAACATCTATACTCTGGTGATCACTTACCTCATACGGATTGAGGTTACCTGAAGTAAGTGCTTAGTTATAGGGGCTGTTTTTTGCCCCACAACTGTATACTCCGCAGAAGAAAGGCGCAGAATATAAACTCTTTTTACCTGATATATATATATATATATATATATATATATATATATATATATATAAACAATGAATAGACTGCAGCACTCCTGGATATCAATTCAGTGATTTATTATAAGCTCACAAACATAGGCAACATTTCGGGCAGTGCCCTTTCTCTATATGTACATATATACTGTATATATATATATATATATATATATATATATATATATATATATATATATATATATATAAACGAAAAGAAGAGTCCAGACGGAAAAGCTCAAAGCTAAGTGGTCTATTGTTTTAAAAAGTCTCTTAGTATAGCAACAAATAGGCATAAAAAATGGCTATGAATTTTGGCCGTAAGGAGGGCTGGGGTGGGCGTCTGACGCATTTCAGCTCCTATGGAGCCTTAATCATAGAATAGACTATATAGTGCCCTATAGCCCTGCACTAATTAATATAGGCTGACCTCACCAGTTATTGGTTACTAAGGCCCACCTATGCCACCAATGGAAATACTCTAAAGGGTGCACACCCATCTAGGTAGGCTCTATAGTGTGTTGTTAACTCATTTGATTAACCTGTTTGATTAACCTATTAACTCTTTAGATACCTGAACTAATATATAAGGCTGTACTATATTATGGTTTGATTTATTGAAACCATTTCAACTGTTATACTAGTCTAATCCTATATACTGTAACTAAGCTAAGATTTAACTAACCACTTAGTTGGCAAAAACATAGAGTTTTAATGCACAAAAGGTAATTATGGGAGCCTAACTATTATATATATACTTAATTTCCTCAAGCTGATGAATCTTATTATAGGGGCAGGTTTGAGAATAAGAGAATGAATGGAATAGTTTAGACCGAACTGGACAAATAAAATTAATGGATAAACCTCTCAATAATTTCAGTTATTTATCTTCACTATTTTATCCAGTTTTTTATCCACTTATCCTCAATTTCTTCAGTGTTCACAGTTATTCCACTAATGGAACCTAGGTGTAGTAGATTTTTGATACCCTGACTTCAAGGGAGCTAAATATCAAAGGCCACTATAAAAATGGAAATGTGCACTGATATGACATAAATTGAGGAAAACTGTTCCATAGTTATTTACTAATTGTTACCTATTGTGTGATATTGGTAAACAAACATACTAGTAGTAGTAGTAGTAGTTTATGAATGTGCATACACCCACACGTATTAAGTAGTGTGGATAAATGTACATGCATATTCTCAGAGCTTAAACATTTTCACCAGTGATTTATCAGATCAGTCTCAATGTTGAGACCTAACGGTTGCCGACTTCCTAGGGTGAAGATCCAAAAGACCTCCTTCTCAAAGAGGTCCTTGGATATATCACCTTCTCTTGGTTTCTTATGGATCTGGTCAATGACCATCCAAGAAAAACCCCTCACATCCTTACTGTGTTCCTCAACAAAATGTTTAGAAGCACCAGTAGTCATGTTGCCACGCTCAATATCATTGAGGTGTGCTCGTATCCTCTCCCTGATCTCACGAGAAGTACACCCTACATATTGTTTCTCACATAATGAACATGTGATCATGTAGATAACAAAGATTGACCTACAGTTTGCAGGTACTATTACCACACTTGTAGTGTCCCTTCTGCGACAACCAACTACTCTGCGGTTTGGATTTTCTGAGCATTGAGGGAGACACTTGATTTCGGATAGTTGTGTTTCATCTTGCAACGCAAAAACAACCATTCTTTATATCATCTTTCAGGTTATCATCTGCCAGAAGGATTGGTAGATTTTTACGTAGGATTTTACAAATTGAGTAATATTGGGGACTATAGGTCGTCACAAAGGTGGGTTTTTGTCTCACCTTCTTCAACCTATTCCCATCCTCAAGTAAGGACACTCTGTCTCTTTAGCTGACATCTGTTAGAGCATTGCGTACCCCTCCACTATCATACCCTCGTGCTAGCAATTTTTCCGTCAACTTTTCGCATTCATGCAAAAAGCTATCATCTTCCGAACAATTTCTTCGTAGTCTTAGAAATTGTCCTTTTGCTATCCCATAGCTGATATGTGGAGGGTGACTGCTTCTTGCATGTAGGAAAGTATTTGATGATATGTGTTTTATATACAGCGATGTACTTACTCTATTCTCTTCTGGGAGTCCTGTCAAAATTAAGTCCAAATAAGGAATCTCAGTTCTCTCAAAAGAGGATGTGAATCTCAGTCCAACATCATTGTCATTTAGATAGTTTAAAAAGAGTTCACTGTCAGCCTGTGAGCCAGACCACACAACCAAGAGATCATCTATATACCATTTATAACCGGTAATAGATTCCAAAAAGGGGTTCTGGTCAGTATATAGATGTAGATGCTCCCACCAGCCCATGAAAATATTTGCATAGGCCGGGGCAAACTTAGCCCCCATGGCTGTTCCTCTCTTTTGTAAGTAATAGTTTCCTAGAAATTCAAAATAGGGGGGCGGAGCCAACTGTGAAGCTGAGCAGACGCAGGTGTTGAGAGCTCCTGCTTATAACATACTAAAACTCGCCATAAAGCCCCCAAATCTAAGTAATAAATAATTTTATTAGGCTTAAGACTCGAAGCTTATATGGAAGCATTATTTAGACGCTGATATGCAGTCCTTGGGAAAAACAGACTGAGCAGACCTACTGAGAACAGAATCGCATTCAGATTGCAGCCTATCTTTTCACAGCCTGTCAGAGGGAGACTCACTGGGCAAAGCATAGAGGACAGAATGGTCAGTCACCCTCTGACCTAGCCTCCCATCCCGTATACAGAATTTACCCTGTGAGGAGGCGAGGAGCCGCCATTACAGCAAGGACGTTAGGCACGCCACCATATCATAGAAAGTGAAAAGCCCGCGGTCTCTATAGTCAACACTGGTACAACTCCTTATTATGGCACATCTGTCCCTAGAATAGGAACTTTCTTCTGATACTTCTCTACCAGGGATGACATCGTTTGTCTAGATATTAGATAGGATGGATTCACAAATATGGGCTGCGCTCGCCGCACTAGAGCTCCGTATGGAGGCGCAGTTTACCTCCCTTGCCCGATGCCTCACTTCTGATGGGGAGTACTCAGCTGATACTCTAGGAGAGAATTCTGTCATGTCAGCTAGCCTACCGGAGGAAGACCATGACTTACAACACTTTTGTCCCCAGGGTGAGAGCACAGATGAAGATCGCGGCGCTATATCTACTCTGGTTGGGCGGCCTAATAGCGTTCACTCATGGGCCACGGCTCCCCTGTCCCCAGAGACCTCCTCAGATCTAGCTTTGTTAAGCGCAGTCTTGCACATTGATTTAGCCACGAAGCAGCTGACCGGGATAGAACTGGAGAAAAATAGCCCTGCTACTAATCTCGGTGAAAGTACCTACATGCCCCAGTTATGCAAGGTGAGTGCCGGGATGAATCTTTGGAGATACACAAAGAGACTGAAGAATGTTTATTATGCACAATCCGCCATCTTAGTCACACAGATCTTCCTTACCGACACTCACTCTTCCACTTTTTTACTGTGGTTAAAATGGATCCTTCCTTTACTGAATCTTGCAGAAGTATCCCATGGAGGAGGCACCACATATGCCTATGATTTGCTGCGGGGCCCTTTTGATCCGGGTGGCTAGTTTTATGGGTCATTTGACCGATGAGCAGGGTTGGATCGAATACCTCCACCGTTGTAAGACTGGTTATTGCTTTACAATGGAGATCTCTGGTGGTTAGGAAAGTGGAAATCGCAATGCTTTTGAGCCTTTCCTTCATTAAACTTTTCACTTTTGGTGGACTTACAATGTTAACACTGTCCCATTTACATGTCTCTAACTGATGTCCATTTTTATTGTTCTTTTTAATTGGACTTGCTTTTTGTCCCTCACTAGGTTTGAAATGTTTCACTATTCTACCCAATTTCTTTGTCTACATGCTATTGTAATTGATCCTACTATTGTCACTAATTTATAGGCAACTTTCACCCAACTACAGTAGATTTGATTGACAATTTTGTTTAAAGATAGCTCTACAGAGAAAGGTAAACAGTAGACTGCAATCCACATCAAATTACTAAACTCCTAAGCTGTTTGCATATACATTTGCTAAGTGAATGACATTCTATTAGAGACGCACAGATAACAGTTGTCTATATGAATGAACAGGTTATGTTACTTATTAAGGTCTCTCCTTCCAAATCCAATGGATATTATCTGCCTATTACTGGCAAAGTTATTTGACCTCAATATATATGTTTTTAATGTTGGGTTTAGTTTAAAGGTCATTTTTTATTATAGTAAAAATGTTGATGTATTTATACATATATGAAGGAGTAATATGCTTGTTGTATTGCATATCACCAATATTACTTTTATTTTACGCAATTTAATCCCCAATACAGCTTTTTCCATTTCACTATTTAACCCTAGCATATAGCGCTAGCAAATTTTGCTAAACTATATAGACTAGCCATATACTTTAATACGCTTACTCTCCTGTGTACCTGGATGTTTTCCTGCCTGCAATCGGCTAACATGCCCTGTGTCATTGCTGTCCTAAATAGGTATATTATACTGTGGTCCCCAGGCATAATTATGGTTCTGCTAATGCTTATTCCTTCTTTAACCATATACAAAAACAGCTTAGGTTCAGGAGTATTATTTCAGCGTAGCTAATTGTGCCATGAAACTAATGGACTTACTAGAGATCTGTTAACTAGTCAGCCAGCTACGCCATTTTTCTCACCTATAACCTGAAAACCTATGACCAGAAACTAGTATATTGATGGTCTCGCCTGTAACATCCCACTATCCAGGTACCCCACATGGCTCCGCCCCCCCCCCCCCCATCAGGGTTCACCCTTATTGCAAGTGAACAAATCAGCGGTATTTATCCGCAATTGCTGATATATTGTTATAAGTTTTCCTTACATTTGTATGTTATATTTAGTTTACCATACTATAGGACGTATATGTTACAAGAATGTCCAATATATTTCTACTCACAGCTATGGTTATTACTATCATTCCTCTTTCCTATATCATTAGCCTTGACAGGTTCAAGAGCATTACTTCAAGCAGATGAGGAACATAGCTAAAGAAAAAGAGGTTTCATTATTATGTATATATTTTCTCTCTTGATTTTGTTTTTTATTTTTTGTGTAGACTTAACTATCTCTAGAAATGGCATGATATTCTTTATGCATTGTGTGTTGCAGAGATCATCCATAGTGGCATATGTCTGCAGAATTAATATATATGTTGTCATGTAATGAATGATGTATTGCTAATAACCTCAATAAAAAACTTTGATTTAAAAAAAAAAAGAAATTCAAAATAATTGTGTGTTAATGAGAATTCCAAGACTCTCAGTATATATTGTTTTAGATCTGTAGAGTAGTCGCTGAATGTATCAAGCATATACTCAGTGGCTTCTAGACCCTTACTGTGTGGGATGGCTGAGTACAATCCCACCACATCTATTGTAAGCCAACCCATATTGTGATCCCATATACATGTACTCATCAGCTTTAAGAGGTGTTTTGTGTCCCTCAAAAAAGATGGTAACTGGTACACCAAAGGTTGTAACAGGGATTTCAACCAATTGCCAAGGTTTTCAAGGAGTGACCCTATCCCTGAGACTATAGGGCGCCCTTTTACCTCCTCCAAGGACTTATGGACCTTGGGGAGGTGATGGAATATAGGGACCACAGGATGTTTTACATACAAATATTCAAAAGTATCATCATCTATGACTCCTAGGTGTCTACCATCATCAAGCAGATCCAAAAGGAGAACTCCAAATTGCTGTGTGGGATCTCCAGGCAACCTTTCATAGACATCAATGTCCAAAAGTTGTCTCTCTGCTTCAAGAATATAATATGATCGATCTAACACAACAACTGAGCCCCCCTTATCGGACTGCTTTACAATGATGTCCTCTCTCTTCTGGAGTTTTGTCAGATCTAGCCTTTGCTCACGAGTAAGATTGTTCTTTACTTCTTTTTGTTCAAGGTCTAATTTAAGGAGGTCTTCCTCCATTAGTCTTTGAAACGACTCTAATGCTTGACCTCTATACTGGGTGGGGGAGAATATAGATTTTGGCTTAAAGCCCTTGTGGAAACCAACATGTCGTTCTTCTCTCAAGCCCTCCCTTTCCAATGCATGAAGACTTAAAAAATCCCTTGCATCTGTTATATTGAAATAATCATGCTGTGGAGTTGTATCTGGAACTGGGGGTGCTTCATCTATGGTAGTATTAATTTTATAAAACTTTTTAAGAGTAATGCCACGAATAAACCTGTTTATATCTAATAGTGTATCAAACACACTAAATTTAGAAGTAGGAACAAAATTAAGGCCTAGACTTAAAACTTCCACCTCTGACTTGGTCAATGAAACACTTGATAAATTAATTATATTGGTTCCCTGTATTTGTTTGTCTGTCTGCCTCTCCTCAGTGTATAGTGCTCCCTCTGCAACCCTTGCCTTGGTCCGCCTCTTCCTCCTCCTTCGTCTTGGCCCTGTGCTATCTGAATAACCTGTTGCCAAACTTGAGAATCTACCTTTGGGGTGTGCTGTGCTTTTTTGTACTTATTACCCCTGGGTCGGTTTAGGAGGATCTGTTTTTTTAAGGATAACAGGTATGCCCATCAACTCATTAGATTGGGCGGTATAGTATCTGGGGGGGATACAATAGTATGGACCAAAGGAAGGGTGGGGGGATTTTGATAAGGTGCTGCTGATGCTGCCGTCTGGGTAAGCACACTTCCATCATCATCTGAGGATTGTTCACTAGACATAAAGGAAACAAAGTCCTGGAGATCGTCATCCTCATTTGACTCCTGGTCGGTATCAGAAAAGGAAACCTTCTTGGGGGTCTTATTGTCCCCTTTCGTCTGATGTGCCTTCTTATTGCCTTGGTTTCTGTGTCTCGTGTACTTCCTTGATTTCCAATTGTACACCCTGTTGTTTTAATAGTCCTCAGTATCTCTGGTATATTTCTTAAATTTTATGGTATCAAATTCTCTTTTTGCTTTATCCACTGTTGATTGTACAATGCTGTCCAACTTAGGATAATCCTGATGGTCCATAAATGTGTTAAGATCTTTTTGAACGTGCTCTATGTGCTCTCTAGGTTCCGCTAGCTTAATATCTTTATGTTTGATGATAAGTGCCATGAGTCTGAGAGAGCACTCAGACAGTATGGTGTTCCATTCAAGGGCAAACTTGTCATCAGTAATAAGGAAGGTAGGATATTTCCTTAATCGTAAGCCTCTGGGAACCATACCTAGAAAGGTATATTTCTCTAGTGTATTTCCCCCAGAAAACAACTTTATCAAGCAGTGATTCAACCTACTCCCAGCTGATGAGTGGCAATAACCACAAAACAGCTGTCCTGGGATTGGTCTGAATCACTGTACTACCCCTAGCTAAACTTAGAAGCTGTGTAATGCGGCGATGCTATGGCATAAAGGGAAGTCTGCCTTAAAAAGCAGGCTAGAAGTAAAAAAGTGAGTCATTGTGAACCTCATTTGCATATCTCACCCAGAATCCTTTGCTGCATTGGAAACAGTGTAATCAGAGAGTTTCTGTGGTTAAAGCAAGTCTTCTGACTTGTCTAGATTTGTAAATGGTTTACACAATGAGTTATTTTCTCTACATTTTGGATTTAGTGGAGGATTTGAAACTCACTTTTCGCCTCCCCATATTTTAAATTGTTGTTGTATATATATGTATATATATATATATATATATATATATATATATATATATATATATATATATATATATATACAGTATATACTGTATGTGTGTGTGTATATGTATACATGTGCACATACATATTTACACATATAAACACATAAATATATATATATAAGTCAGACTTCCCTTTACGCCATAGCATCGCCGCATTACACAGCTTCTAAGCTTAGCTAGGGGTAGTACAGTGATTCAGACCAATCCCAGGACAGCTGTTTCGTGGTTATTGCCACTCATCAGCTGGGAGTAGGTTGAATCACTGCTTGATAAAGTTGTTTTCTGGGGGAAATACAACAGCAATTTAAAATATGGGGAGGCGAAAAGTGAGTTTAAAATCCTCCACTAAATCCAAAATGTAGTGAAAATAACTCATTGTGTAAATCATTTACAAATCTAGACAAGTCAGAAGATTTGCTTTAACCACAGAAACTCTCTGATTACACTGTTTCCAATGCAGCAAAGGATTTTGGGGGAGATATGCAAACGAGGTTCACAATGACTCACTTTTTTACTTCTAGCCTGCTTTTTAAGGCAGACTTCCCTTTACGCCATAACATCGCCGCATTACACAGCTTCTAAGCTTAGCTAGGGGTAGTACAGTGATTCAGACCAATCCCAGGACAGCTGTTTCGTGGTTATTGCCACTCATCAGCTAGGAGTAGTTTGAATCACTGCTTGATAAAGTTGTTTTCTGGGGGAAATACAACAGCAATTTAAAATATGGGGAGGCGAAAAGTGAGTTTAAAATCCTCCACTAAATCCAAAATGTAGAGAAAATACATATATTTAGAACTTTATATAAATACATAAAGTGCCAAACCATAGCTGAGAGTGTCTTAAGTAATGAAAACATACTTACCAAAAGACACCCATCCACATATAGCAGATAGCCAAACCAGTACTGAAATGGTTATCAGTAGAGGTGATGGAATATGAGAGTATATATCGTCGATCTGAAAAGGGAGGTAGAAGATGAATCTTTACGACTGATAACAGAGAACCTATGAAATAGATCTCCCGTGTGGAAAACCATTGCATTCAATAGGTAATACTCCCTTCACATCCCTCTGACATTCACTGTACTCTGAGAGGAATCGGGCTTTAAAATGCTGAGAAGCGCATATCAACATAGAAATCTTAGGACAAACTTACTTCACCACCTCCATAGGACTCAAAGTTTGTAAAACTGAATTGTGGGTGTGGTGAGGGGTGTATTTATAGGCATTTTGAGGTTTGGGAAACTTTGCCCCTCCTGGTAGGATTGTATATCCCATACGTCACTAGCTCATGGACTCTTGCCAATTACATGAAAGAAAAAAGGCCTTAACATGACCAAAAGATTTTGATGGCAAGGAGGAAAAAAAAACAATACATACCCCCTGAAGAAGTCCATGGCAAGTACCACTGAAGAGGATATTGATCAGCCTAGAGTGTTGCGTGTTTGAATTTACGCCACCAAGAGCCGGAGCCAAGTAGCTGCGGGAACTCTGCTGAGCAGGAACGGTTTTGAGTAACTTAGGTGAATGGGAAATCCCGGGAAGGATATATCCCGGACCTGAGAGGAGCTGCCGGCAGAAGTGTGAGTATGTGTACCAAGAGGAGGATTAAGTGGGGGTAAGAAAGCTTATTATCTCTATTTTTGCCTTTCCTATGCACTCTGACACCC
Organism: Bombina bombina; assembly: GCF_027579735.1. Taxonomy (NCBI): domain Eukaryota; kingdom Metazoa; phylum Chordata; class Amphibia; order Anura; family Bombinatoridae; genus Bombina; species Bombina bombina. The sequence goes on from NC_069502.1 coordinate 186,294,533, forward strand.
AGGCCCGCTATGAACTTTACTGCTGACACAGGAGCCAGCCATCTACATGAGATCATGGTCCCATAGTGGAGAAAACAAAGCTCCTTTTGAGAACAAATAGAAACATAAAGGGATGGTTTGAAAATTCTTCTTTTCTTTCCTGTTTCACACATTTAAAACTCCGTAAATGGGTCTTGGAGCTGTGACGAAAGGATGAAAGAAAGGAGAGGATAACGTATCTACTCTCTGGATATATGTGGTTTATTTACCGGAAACATAGGGGTTTATACCCTAGAGGTACAACAAAGGGAGTGTGTACATACATACCTGGCCATCACTAAATAAAATTAAGTTATACCAGTACTGTCTCAAGGTTAAAAAAAGGGTGCCGCTTTTGGGGTCCCTATTTATCGGCCTGCGGGGCTGGAGAACTGATACCACCAGACTGGTTAAAAGCTTTGGATTGACTTTTAAGGTTAATAAATTTTTCTGACTCAAGATGGAATCAGTCAAACAGTAACAAGCCAACACAGTTGTATTAGAGCCTCTTTGTATAATGATAATGTATTTAAATGGAGTATAGGCTCATGCTTGGCAGACTTTGATATCGGGCTGCTGAAGTATGGCCAATTTGAAAGATTGTATGAGAAGCCTTGTTATTTTGTTATAATTGTATTATAATTTGCTGATATAGGCATACCCTGCTTCACGAGGTGGGCAGGACCTAGTATTTCCACCCATAGGAAATCAGTTCTGAAACAAGAGATAGAGATAATTGGTCTAATTGAAAAAGGGATTCTCTTAATAACCTGTATCAAATTGTGATAAGAATAATTTTGATATATATTCTTGCATGTTAAGATAGTATTATCTAAAACTGAGTTTTGACTGGCGTCAAATCACACCTATATTAGGCACAAATAACACTTCTTACACTTATATAAAAATAAAAAAAAAGTGAGTACACCCCTAAGTGGAAATGTCCAAATTGGGCACAAAGTGTCAATATTTTGTGTGGCCACCATTATTTTCCAGCACTGCCTTAACCCTCTTCGGCATGGAGATCACCAGAGCTTCACAGGTTGCCACTGGAATCCTCTCCCACTCTTCCATGACAACATCACAGAGCTGGTGGATGTTAGAGGCCTTGCACTCCCCCACCTTCCGTTTGAGAATGCCCCACAGATACTCAATAGGGTTTAGGTCTGGAGACATGATTGGCAGTTCATCACCTTTACCCTCAGATTCTTTAGCAAGGCAGTGGTTGTCTTGGAGGTGTATTTGGGGTCGTTATCATGTTGGAATACTGCCCTGCGGTTCCCTCAATTAACTGTAGCTCCCCAGTGCTGGCAGCACTCATGCAGGTCCAGACCATGACACTCACACCACCATGCTTGACTGTAGGCAAGACACACTTGTCTTTGTACTCCTCACCTGGCTGCCCCCACACACGCTTGACACTATCTGAAGCAAATCATTTTATCTTGCTCTCATTGGACCACAGGACATGGTCTGATGAGACCAAGGTCCTGTTTGCGGCCTTTCTTGTGCATCATCTTTAGAAGAGGCTTCCTTCTGGGATGACAGCCATGCAGACCAATTTGATGCAGTGTGCGGCGTATGATCTGAGCATTGACAGGCTGACCCCCCCCCCCCATCCCTTCAACCTCTGCAGCAATGCTGGCAGCACTCAAAGGTCTATTTCCCAAAGACAACCTCTGGATATGATGCACTCAACTTCTTTGGTCGACCATGGCGAGGCCTGTTCTGAGTGGAACCTGTTCTGTGAAACAGCTGTATGGTCTTGCCCACCATGCTGCAGCTCAGTTTCGGGGTCTTGGCAATCTTCTTATAGCCTAGGCCATCTTTATGTAGAGTAACAATTCTTTTTTTCAGATCCTCAGTGAGTTCTTTGCCATGAGGTGCCATGTTGAACTTCCAGTGACCAGTATGAGATAGTGTGAGAGTGATAACACCAAATGTAACACACCTGCTCCCTTTTCACATCTGAGACCTTGTAACACTAATGAGTCACATGACACTGGGGAGGGAAAATGGCTAATTGCGCCCAATTTGGACATTTCCACTTAGGGGTGTACTCACTTGTGTTGCCAACGGTTTAGACATTAATGGCTGTGTGTTGAGTTATTTTGAGGGGACAGCAAATTTACACTGTTATACAGGCTGTACACTCACTACTTTACATTGTAGCAAAGTGTCATTTCTTCAGTGTTGTCACATGAAAAGATATAATAAAATATTTACAAAAATGTGAGGGATGTACTCACTTTTGTGAGATACTATATATATATATATATATATATATATATATACATACACATTGGAGCCCTTTCCAGTCAAACACATTGCCATATACTATGTCAATATTGAAATTACATTTATATTAAAAAGTGTATTAATTTGTGTAATAGTTTATTTTAATATGTTTTTGATGCGGTTTGTGAAAAAAGTTTTAAAACCCTTACACTTTACTTCAGGTCTCAAGTCGCTCTAAATATTCTAGCGAAATTTCGTCTTTCACTCGAGCGCAACCTATAACTTTCAACATGTAATATGTTTAGCATGGTATCGATAGCCATTCTAAATATAGGTTGAGCTAGAGCAATGTCGGTCATGCTAACCCTTCTCTGGTAAATGCAATTTACCATAGAATTGTAATATCAAGTTGCATGGTAATGTTAGCATGGTAGCGCTTCATGTGTAATCTATACCTGAACAGGTATAAAAATGAATCATTTTTAATGTAGTATTTCTAAATATAATTTTATTTTGTAGGTTTGTTTAATGATAATACATTTTATTTTAGTAGCTGATTCAATTAGTTCTAAATACAATCTCTGTATCTTGCTATATATATTAAATTTTATATATATATATATATATATATATTTTTTTTTTTAAACTTTTATTTTGAGAAGGTTTTATGAGATTACATATTTTCATTCTACACTATTATTATAGGAATCATGATCTATATAGTAGTTCATAATAAAATGTTTTTCTGTGTTATAGTTTTCATTGTAAAGGTCATCAAACCATTGGAAAACATCAATACACAATTCTACTTCAGTATGTGAATGTTATTTCTTTATTCTTAATTTAATCGCTAATGTCATTTATCTCCTAAGAGTTTAATTTCCATCCAAGTGCAATTATATTTCCCTGTATGCATGTTGATTAGGTAGAAACATAGAAATAATTTATCAGAATATTATAAAAATAATTAATCACCAATATGGATGACAAAAAAAAAGAATTACCATTCTCTCTTACTGCTGAATAATTCAGCATCTTCACTCTGAAAAGCAAAATATAATATGCCAAAAGTATGTGCATATAAAATCAAAAAATGTATTAAAAATGTGTCTTATCTTTGTATATCATAAAACATGTTTACTTACTTATTTTTAGTGAACACAGTATTATATTGTCATAAGCTATGTCAACAAAATAATGTTCTATACCAGAATAAACTGTCTTTGAGCAGAGAAGAAAAAATATTATATGGTGTTCATACTTAAAACTGCTCAGTGGTTTAAACTGGAGAAAGTAGTGACGGATCCTGAATTTCAATCAATTAACTGCGAGACAACATGCATCTATCAGCAGTTTAATATTTAATTTACAAAATCAATTTACTTTCGATCTTATAGGAATTCAGTGTTCTTTTCAGGTGATTTTACAGCATAAGACAGAACAGTTTGTCTGTTTGACTGGTGATTTAATTGTCATTTTTCAGTGGCTTTGATCCATAAAACCAATTTCAAAATACTTTAAAGCAGGCCCAAAGATAAACCAATTGAAATTCAGTTGGTAAAGATGGGTAGAAAATAGCTAAATATTAAAAAACATAAATCATGAGCAAACACTTTAAATGAGGTGAGGGTTTTATATGTGATTATTTTATTTTTTTCCATGGCAGTTTTGTTGTACTATTGCGCTAGTATTTTCCCAGATACATATATTTAAGAAAGAATTGTCTAGAGAGCCTCTAATGCATTTTTCCATCATACATAATATACAATACACAGGTTCCATTGTTCTCTCTCAAACCTGATATATCTTTAATTTAGTTTTGTTATTGCAATTCTTTTCACTGGCTGTCTGCTCAAGATTGGAACATATCCAGCTAAGGCAAAGAGTTAATGCACCAGTGACATGGTAATAATGCAATACATTTGTGGGGGACAAAGACGCGTGGCATTTGTTCAATCCTAAATCAGAACATGTGAAAACAAATACCTTGCCAGCAGATATCAAGATGGAATTTGAATTATACTGTTTATGTTTGGGGGGGGTTCCTTTCTTTTTTTTCTTTTTTGGCCTTATGTGAAAAGAAATACGCTATTATATGGAATAGACTTTCAAGATATTATGTCTCTGCATTTGCAGATCTTTGATATACCAGGTAACACTAAATAATAAGAACGTTATTGTGTTTTATGGCATGGTGCTTTTATCTTAAATACATACAAAAATGTAAGCATAAAATTTGAAATACAATTAAATTTATTTTTAGAGCTTTTACAAATTCTATTATCAGCAGTTATGTTCTCATTGTTTGCTATGCACAATAGCTTTGTGGTGATGGAAAAATAATGTAAATACATGAGAAAATCCCCTTATTTTGTAGTAGGTTAGACTTTTTTTTCAGAGTTTCTGAGAACACAATATAAACATCAGTTCTAAGTAGATATTCCTCTGTTTTGCATGGTATTCTTTGTTGAAAAGCATAAATCTAGATAGCCTGAGGAGCAGCAATGCACTACTGAGAGTTAAATGGTGATTGGTGGCTACACACATATGTACCTTTTCATTGGCCACGCAGATGTGTTAGCTAGCTCCCAGAAGAGCATTTCTGCTCAGAGGTTGGCTTTAAATATGTTGCAATAATACAATGCTCTAACACATTTATGTCTCTTTAAGCCCCATGGTAAAACAGCAATAAAAGGGGCGTTCAACTCAAAATGTAATTTCCCACAACACGTTTCATTATGGGTAGTAAAGTATACCTAGTAATATATATCAAGGTGTATTTTACCCCTTTTCCTGTAATTTAGCTATCAAAATTGTGTTCTTTCACTGAACCTGAGAGATCAAGAGCTCAATTAACTAAGTATCATAAGTTGCATTTAAACCCTTGCGGGGCAGCCTCGCACATGCAAGTGTGCTCCCCACTGTGTAAGAAGCAATGGTCACCAGACCGCTAATTCTTACACTCTCCACTACCTCTGAAGTGTTGTATTGAAATCACCCTGAACACGCTTACTTAGGTGATTGACAGGCCATTACACACTCGCATGAGTGTGTAATGATATATCCGGGAACACAGGGTCTGCTGCCCATTCAATGCAGAGCCATGTGGACAGGTTCTTAAGTCAAGAACCTTGTCCGCGTGGCCTTTAGTACACAGGGCCCCAAATGTACTTAATTGCTTAATTAGTGCAGAAGCTCATTTATATGTTTTCCTAATTAACCACAGCAGGGGACATAAGATAACTATAGTCAAGAAGGTATCTTCTGGACGGCTCAAAAAATGCTATGAAAACATTTATTTTGAATTTAGGTGTTTTGCAATCAAGTGTTTGATTTTTTTAATGCAATGTTGTATATTATCTATAATCATTACATTTATTTAATGTCCATTTAATAATATTTGTTAACTTAAATAACATAAGGGTAGATTACTTCCTTGAAATGATTAATTTATTTTGACTTGGCAAAGAATTACATCTATACTATAATCGCGTATATAACGCATCCGTCGGTGTCGCCAGTTGAGCACGCATCCTCAAAGGAATGTTAGCTGCACGAGGCAGCCAAAATAATGTTGGCTGCGCGCACAGCCAAAAGAATTTACCTGGATGCAGCGAAGCTTCAGTGGATTCTTTCACCTACCTGCCATTTTCGGAATCCACCTGGATGAAGCGTAGGCAAACGAAGCCTTAAAAAAAATAAAAATATGCCAACCCCCCACATCGCAATAAACCTAATTAACCTATTAACCCCTGAAGCGCCAAACCCCCACATCACAATAAACCTAATTAACCTATTAACTCCTAAACCGCCAACCCCCCACATCGCAATAAACCAAATTAACCTATTAACCCCTAAACCACCAAACCCCTACACAACGCCGAGGAACGCCACAGAGGAATGCCGTCATTGAGGACCACTGCTGAGGATCCACGCATCGGGGAAGACAGCTCCGGACCTCAACTCCACGACGCCTTTGTTCCAGGTGAAGATAGAAAATGATGGAGCCGTCTGGAAGAAGACCTTCCCTGCCAGACTTCAGGAACAGTGAGTACCTATTTTGGGCTTAGTCTTAGGCTAATTGACCTTTTAAGGGCAGTAAAAAGCCCTTTTAAGGGCTATTGGTAGTTTAGTATTAGATTAGGGGGTGTTTTTATTTTTGGGGGGGATTTTTTTATAGGGGTAATTGTTTAGGTTTAAATTTTGTATTTTGAATAGCTTTGTTTATTTTTTCTGTAATTTTACATTTTTTATTTTGTGTAATTTTAGCTTTGGGGTTTGTAGTTGCATTATCTTTTTATTATGCACTTGTTCATTATACAATTCTGCTGTATTTAATGGTCCTTTAAAGGGACTTTAAACACTTTGAGATGGTGATATAAAATGATATATATATATATATATAAAAAGAAGTCTGCAATATACTTTCATTATTTATTTTGTCCCCTTTTCCCATAATTCCATTCTGAAATTGTAAACTTTTCAGTTCCAGTTAGAAATAGAAGTGCAAAACACTGTTATTTTACACACAGCCATTGGCTGCACACTCTAGTAAACCTATTTATAACTGTCCCTAATTTGCCACAGCAGAGAAGGTAACCTAAGTTACAACATGGCAGCTCCCATTGTTTTATAGAAACTAAAAATGTACACTTGTTTTATCAATATTTAAGCAACTAATGAAACTTTAAAAATACATCTACTTGTTATTATCAGACTAATCTATTCTTTAATGCATCATTATATCTAGTATTTATTTAGTGTTTAATGTCCCTTTAATATGTGTTGTATAAGCCACTCTCTAATCGAGTGCAGCGTTTCCACTTTCCAGAGGGACAATTACGGCATATGTGTGCTTGCACCTGAACAGTAATAACTTTTACTAGAAGCATTTTTTAATAGAAGTATATTGTAAAAACAGCTTCTATATAAAAGTGAAATGCACTCTTAGGCATATTATCAGTTTTAAACAGTAGGTCCCTTTAAAGACACTATCATAATCATATGGAAGTGTTATCATTTGTTATCATTTTGTAGCTTTCTTTAGAGAGTCAACTGATGCAACGCTTCACAATTACCCACTTTTAATAATTTAGACCTACATGTGTTCCCATTACCACTATTATTCCCTTCATACTTAATAAACCCCCAAGTGTCGCTCCCCCTTTTACTATGTTATCACTAGCGGCTGGCAAGAGATCAGTCATATAAAGCCCCTGTTAAAAATGGACCCATATACAGTGCACCATTACTTATTAATGGCAACTGGAGTTTGATCATTTTGCTAATATAGAGCATCTTTTAGAAATCTTCTGTCCCTGGATTTTTCATAGTATCTATTGACCCTTTCATGTACTTTTAATATAACTGGGGGAGGGCTAAATGATTTTTAATGAGCAGATTTAAAATGTAAAACGTTACGTATTATTTGACTTTTTTTGGCTGGTAGCAATAAGCATTAGAAATAGCAGCTTGATATATATCATATGTATAGTTCCATTTTAGAAATCTCATTCAGCCTTGAAATATCCTTGAAATATGATAAAATCCTTACACTGTCTTGACAGGTATTTTAGTGAAAATAGTAAGCTATGTTATGATCTACAAAGGGCAAACCCATAAAAAAATCATCTTCAAATTTACACTGAGCGGTCAAGCAAGATACAGTATGTCAGGTAAAAGGTTAAATCTCAAATGGAGGAATAAAAATTTGTTTGGTATAACACATATTTTGCTTCAGACACATGTACAGGGAATCTAACCAGATACAACTGAGATTAATATTTGTAAGACTGAAGGCATAATGCATTTATACTAATCCTTTTCTAAAAGTAAAAAAAAAAAACATACTGAAGAATATGGAAATATATAAAACAGATACAAATCCTCAAATCTGGAATTCCAAAATCCAAATGTATTCCGAAATCCGAACTTTTTAACTAATATTTTTTTTTTTAATTATCAAAAATTATCTTTTTTTTCACCCCGCATTTAAAGGGATACTAAACCCAAATTTTTCTTTAATGATTCAGAAAAAGCATGCAATTTTAAGCAACTTTCTAATGTACTCCGATTATCAATCTTTCTTCATTCTCTTCCTATCTTAATTTGAAAACCAGAAATCAAAGCTTGAGATCTGGCCAATTTTTAGTTTAACACATGGGTTGTGCTTGCTGATTGGTGGCTAAATGTAGGGTGTTGAACCTAAAATGGTCCGGCTCCTAAGCTTTGTATTTCTGCTTTTTAAATGAAAATAGCAAGAGAACGAAAAAAAATTGATAATAGAAGTAAATTAGAAAGTTCCTTAAAATTGCATGCTAATGCATGCCAGGGCTATTTTTACACTTCTGCGGTGTTTGTGTTTAACTATAATTTCCATGTTACTCATTTACTGTACCCACACATATTATATACAGTTTTTCTCACCATTAAATGGTCTTTTTAAATATACCATTATTTTCATCATATCTTATAATTTACTATAATAAAAATTATAAAATATGATGAAAAAATTTAAAAAAACACACTTTTTCTAACCCCCATGCTAAATAGTTCCTAAATTTTGTCCTGAGTTTATAAATTCCCAATGTTTACATGTTCTTTGCTTTTTTTTGCAAGTTATAGGACAATAAGTGCAATTAGCACTTTGCTATTTCCAAACCATTTTATTTTTCAAAATTAGCAATAGTTGCATTGTAACGCTGATATCTGTCAGGAATCCCTGAATAACCCTTCACATGTATATATATATATATATATATATATATATATGTATATATATATATATATATATATATATATATATATATATATATATATATAGTAGACAACCCAAAGTATTTATCTAGGTCCATTTTGGTATATTGGGTATATTTCATGCCACCCTTTCACTGCCAAATGCGATCATATAAAAAAATTGTTATCTTTTCCACTAATGTTAGGTTTTTCACTGAAATTATTTACAAACAGCTTGTGCAATTATGGCACAAATGGTTGTAAATGCTTCTCTGGGATCCCCTTTGTTCAGAAATAGTAGACATAAATGGCTTTGGCGTTGCTTTTTGGTAATTAGAAGGCCGCTAAATGCTGATGCGCACCACACTTGTATTATGCCCAGCAGTAAAAGGGTTAATTAGGTAGCTTGTAGGGTTGATTTTAGCTTTAGTGTAGAGATCAGCCTCCCACCTGACACATCTCACCCTCTGATCCTTCCCTGACCCCTCTCAAACAGCTCTCTTCCCTCCCCCTCCTCACAATTGTCACCTCCATCTTAAGTACAGACTTTTTTTTTTTACATTATTTTTTTTATTTTTTATATATATATATATATATTCTGCAGTGTTGGGGCCCCCCCACTTAGCCCCCAATCTCCCTGATTCCCCCCCTAAAACTGTTCTCTACCCTCCCCCTCTCCATATTTGCCACCATATTGGGTACTGGCAGCTGTTTGCCAGTATCAGAAAACAGCAAGTCCTTAATCCAGCACACAACGGCCCCATGCACGCCACTTCTGAGTTCCACTCCAAACTCTGAACAGTAGATAAAAAATCAAGGCAGAGTAGCAGCAAATAAAGGATTTATTGTTTAACACAACAACAAATAAATGCAGCAAAATTTCGGTATTACTACCTTAGTCAAGCTAAAGTGCATAATGACATAGATTCTATTTATACCCATCCACCACAAGGTGGTGCTCAAGATACAAATCCATATTAACCCTTAATCTACCACAGTGTAAACACCTTAAACCTAAGTTTCACATTTATCAATTTAACAATGAATCAATATAATCTTAAAAAATGCTCAAAAATACAGATATATAGACAAGCCATTTATAAGAATACAGACATATCCAAATCCTTATTTAAACCTTTAGGTTCCATTGTATCTAATTTCCATATCCAAAAACATTCTCTTTGTTTTAATAACTGTTCTCTATTACCTAACCTACGTGGCAGTGATACTTTTTCAATAATTTGGAACCTCAATTGTCCTATTGAATGTCCCTTTCCCACAAAATGGTGCGCTACCGGTGCTTTAATGTTTTTCTTACGAAAATTAGAGCTTTTATGCTCTATTATTCTATCCTTAATGATCCTGGTCGTTTCACCAATATAACTCCTCCCACAGGGACATTTAATATAAATTACAAAAGATGACTTTACAACTATGATAACCCCTAATTTTAAATGTCTTCCCTGTTATAATTGATAAATGTGAAACTTAGGTTTAAGGTGTTTACACTGTGGTAGATTAAGGGTTAATATGGATTTGTATCTTGAGCACCACCTTGTGGTGGATGGGTATAAATAGAATCTATGTTATTATGCACTTTAGCTTGACTAAGGTAGTAATACCGAAACGTTGCTGCATTTATTTGTTGTTGTGTTAAACAATAAATCCTTTATTTGCTGCTACTCTGCCTTGATTTTTTATCTACTGTTCAGAGTTTGGAGTGGAACTCTGGAGTGGCGTGCATGGGGCCGTTGTGTGCTGGATTAAGGACTTGCTGTTTTCTGATACACTGTTTCCACTTCTAATCCGTGCACCTAGGCCCTTTAAGAAATTTTTCTGCTGAAATTTTGCTGCTGAAAATTGGAAAATGGAAGAAACACAACAAGCTTTGAAAATGTTCTCTTATATAGATATAGAAGCTGCCCGTATTACAACTTTAACTAAAGGGTCAAGAGACTTTTTGAAAACTACTCCTACTGAAACAATCACTAAAGATTTTGAAAAGCTGTCTAAAAAAAGAGTTGCTTATGACCTGCATGCAACTACCCTGGCAGAGTATCACAGGGTTAAAAGAATCCCTAGAGGACTGAGAATGAGCACACGGCCAACACTGATGAAGGAAAATTCATTTTATTGTGAAAAGTTTGAACAAATATTAAATAAGTGCTCCATGGATTTAATGGTCTTAACAGTTTATTGCCTGAACACAGAGATTAATGACCAGGATATCAAATTAGCTGTCATGGAAACCAGAATTAAGAATACATTACCCACAGATGAATCCTCCAAATTGTTGAAAGAAGTAAACATCAGAATGGGGGATTTGAAGAAATCTATTGAGGAGCGCAAGCGAACCAAGTTTGCGAGGGATAAGAATGACTACCTGCAAAATCGTGTCTACCGGTGGAAATATGACCCGGAAGGAGCAGGTCGCCGATTCACTTCCGGTTTCCAGAGACGCCGCAACCGCCAGCCCGTGAGAAGTGGTAGCAGCTCCGGATCCTCAGACATGTCCTTGGGGGACTCAGAAGGAGACCGTGTAGAGGTGGACGGAAACATTGCGGCAGTTAAAGGCAAAGCACAGCGACAACTACGATCAACCAGCTGCAAACAGAAGTGATGGGTGAGCTTTAGGTCCCAAGGGGTGACACATCCGGTAAAGTGAATACTGAGAACATTGTGATTAATATCTCAAATGCGGCCTTGTCTGATGCTGAGTTGGGTTTGCTTAACAAAGGACTTTCTTTTGGTCCCAAAAAGGACTGTGATTTTTTTCAACTTAGCAAAGACTTGTTTAGGTTTTTTAGAAACTTGAGACTTAAAAGCTTTATGTCAAATTCCTGCTATGGTGTGAATGTGGTTAAAGAGAAATCAGCCTTTGATTTAGAGCATTTAGGGTTAAAGAAAAAGAGCACTTTCTTACCCCCTCAGAATAACCATAGTGTGGAAACTTATATTAACTTAGTCAAAAGAGATATTGCTAAGTTACAGGATAAAGTCTCTAAGAGTAAATTACCCGCTAATAGGATGTTAACACATAAAAGGTCTGGTAATCAAACTTGGCTTAATAAAAATCTGAAAAGTAACTTTACTGTGATTGATATAGCAGCTATTAAATCTTTAAGGTCTAGAAAGGATGTCATCTTGAAAAGTGCCGATAAAGGCGGAGCCATAATAGCTTTAGACAAAGAATACTATTTGAAAGAAATTAAACAACAATTGCAAGATTCTCAGGTGTATAAAAAATTGGGTAGTAATCCTGTACTTTTAATTCAGAAGGAATTAAGTGGTATTTGTCAGAAAGCTTTAAAATATGGTTTAATTAATAAAGAGCTTTATAGTTTTTTGTATGTGGAACATCCTTGCACTCCAGTACTGTATACTTTGCCAAAAGTACATAAAAACTTAATATCTCCCCCAGGCAGGCCCATTGTTGCGAGTACTGAGTCAGTCCTTACCAATGTTTCAATTTTTCTAGACCGGATATTGAGACCATTTGTAGAAATGTCAAATTCGTTTCTCAAAGACACAGGAGATTTCCTTAGAAAGGTTGAAGCATTGGATTTGGTAACTGATAAATTCATTCTTTACAGTTTAGACGTGGAGAGCCTATATACCTCCATCTCTCATGACAGTGGTATGGGAGCTGTTGAAATGGTATTAGGTATGGATGGCAATTATTCTAAATCACAAACCCACTTTCTATTACAATTATTGGAATTGATTCTGTACTGCAATTTCTTTTTATTTGAGGATGAGTTTTTCTTGCAGGTTCAGGGAACCGCCATGGGGTCCAACGTCGCCCCAAATTATGCTAACATATTTATGAATGTTTTTGAAGAGAAATTTTCACCAATCCTGGGTTTCATCGGTATGGCGCCTGTTGGTGGCGCTATATCGATGGCATCTTTGGTATTTGGTGGGGCGACGTTGGATCCCTACTTACATTTGTAACTGAGCTTAATGGTGCCTTGAGTAAGATAACATTTAAACTAACATGGAGTGAAAGTGACATCACGTTCCTAGACACTAGAGTAATGAAAAAGGGTAAAGAATTAAAGATTGATCTGTTTAGAAAAGATACAGACAGGAAAAGTCTTCTTCACTTTGATAGTGCGCATCCAGTATCTCTTTTAAAGGCCCTTCCTCGTAGCCAATTTTTAAGAGTACGTAGAATTGTCACTGATGACGATTTGTTAAAATTACGGTTCCAAGAAATGAAATCTAGATTTCTTAAGAGGGGTTACCCCCCTGAATTAATCGACACAGAAATCAAATATGCTTCATCTGTTCCAAGAGAGGCTTTATTGAGCCCAAAGAAAAAGGAAAATAAAAAAGATGATCATTTGATCTTTGTGTCAGAATTTAATTCTCAATCGGCCCAGATCCAACACATTATTGAAAAGCATTGGTCTGTTTTAACAGAATGTAATCCAGAAATCAAAGAATTTGTTAATTTTCCCATGCCTGCCTACAAGCAAGGCTTAAATCTTAGACAACAATTGGTACATGCTGATGTAGGCTCTAATATTAAAACAAGACAACAATATATATCCTGTAAGTGTCAGGGTTTTAGGGTGTACTGTTCCTTTAATTAGTGATCATCCAATCACATACTAGTTACTCCCATAAAACACCTGAACACTAAGCACTCCTTGCTTAGTATTTTGTTATTCTCCCTAGGAGTAACACTGAGCCTTGCAATTCATTGTGAAATTCAAACTTTACTTAACCAGATTTCAGCTTCCTCTCAGTGCCTTATAGAAGGTTGTCAACCAGCTCCTACCTGTCTGTTTCATCTACAATATCTGACAAGAACATCGAGTGTTTTGGGCAAGTATCACTTTCTACTTAAGGCTGTCTGTAAACCACAGCATATCCATCTCTCCCTCACCACTAGCCACAGTTATAGTAAGTGAAGTCTGACCGCATTAACTTTACTGTCCGCTTTGAACTTTCTTGTTGTAACGCTTACATTAAGTCTTACTATTCTGTGTGCTGATCCTGTCTCCATCGGACTTCTGGTGACGTCACACGCCTCCTGTCAGATCAACCAGTGCGTGTCTCCATCCATGCTGCACTCACAGCGCACAGAACCCGGAAGTGTTTGTCTCACAACCAACCGCTCACGCAGCTTACAAGGTACTTTTACTCTCCTAGTCTGGTTAATAATAATATCAACAAATTGACTTCCATTCTAAATTTTGCTTACATATTCTTTTGACGATATGGTCTTTTGACTCATTACCTACCGGATTATTTGTCAGGAAGATTCTCCTTATTTCAGCCATCATATTTCGTTTGTTATTTGTGGCAATACTATCTACCACATTTAATATTATTCTTGGAAGTTTCACCTAATACTCTAACCTTTATTATTGTTGCCTTCCAAGATATCCTGATACTTTATTTGATGTTTGTCCCCAATAACGCACATACTACTGAATTTAGAATTATATGCTGGGAACAATTTATCTTACATTAAATGCACATAATACTATTTGAGAATACCCCAGTGATAGTATTCTCAATAGAAACTGTGCTACATCTCATATATGTTCTACTGCCACTGGAAGGTTTTAAACAAGCTATTACAGAAGGTTACCAAACATTTCTAACAGGGGGGCTAGTTACTTACATAATACTAAGCCATAAAAACAAAAAATGGATCCTGCTGAAATTCACATAATTACATAATAGTAAGCCATAAAAACAAAAAAATGGATCCTGCTGAAATTCCCCAAGTAGTCTATAACCCCCAAGTCAAAAGGTAGACAAAATGGGGCAGGCTATCCTGGACTTACAAGTTGAAAATCAGGTTCTCAGGGAACTGATTAAAGAGGTAAAAGAACAACAAACCCCCAGTTCTGAACCACAGATAAGCTTGGCAGATCTATTTCATGGAGATAGAAAAAACTATAGGCAGTTTAAGAACGCATGCTATCTGCTATACAATCTAAAACCCAAAACCTACCCCACTGATAGGGTAAGGGTTTTGTCTACTATTTCATTTCTAAGATCTGAACCTAGAATATGGGCAGATCATTTGTGTGAAACAAATGATCCTTTATTAAATTCCCTGGCAGATTTCTTCCAAGCTATGGATGAGCTATATAGAGACATTGACATTCAGTTAACAGCTGAACAGAAAATGAGAAACCTAAAACAAGGGAAAAAGTCAGTGGAAGAGTATATCACTGAGTTCAAGTTATACGCTTCAGACTCAGCTTGGAGCCTGGTCTCCCTCAGAAACCAGTTTGGACTAGGTTTGTCTGACCCCGTTAAAGATGAGCTAGCTCGTATTGAGCTTCCAAGTACCCTGGATGCCTTAATGAAAGTGGCTACTCAAATCGACCGCAGGCTCAGAGAACACAAGGCTGAACGTGGACATTCAGAACCAACATTTAAAGCCACTACCTCCTCCTATTCACATACAAAATCTCCTCCTACAGAGCAAGTTACCCCTATGGAAATTGGGGTCATACGAGGTCCTCTCTCCCCTGAAGAAAGGTTAAGGAGAAGGAATAATCACCTTTGCATGTATTGTGCGAATCCCAGTCATATAGTAACAGACTGCCCTATATTAAGAAAAAATAAAAAGAGTAAGTTTATCCATATTAACAATACTCATTGTTCAGATAATCAAATATCTTATTGCAAATTATCTCTCATTTTACAGTGGGACCTTAGGAGACTGTCAACATCCGCTATCGTTGATTCTGGAGCTTTTGGCAACTTCATTGATAATTCTACTGTACAACAAAATAAAATACCTATTGTGTTAAAACAAAAACCAGTCTCACTCAAAGTTATTGATGGCTCAGTAATATCAAATGGTCCCATCACACATAATACGATTCCCATTTTAGTCACCACTGAGGATGGTCACACCGAATATTTAACATTTGATGTAATACCATCACCTCATTTCCCTATAGTTCTAGGATTATATTGGTTACAAACACACAATCCACATATCGATTGGACTAAATTAACCATTGACTTCCAATCTTCTTTTTGTGAAAACACATGTTATCCACAACATGTACTACTACACACAGATTCTGAACAAATACAAATACCTGAACCATACCAAGATTTCATAGAGGTTTTCAGCAAGGTTGAGGCTGAAACCCTTCCTCCCCACCGAGTTTATGATTGCCCTATTGAACTTGTTCCTGGTGCAACATTACCTGTCGGTCATTTATACCCTCTGAGTCAACCAGAATTAAATCATTTAAAACAGTACTTGCAAGATAATTTAAGGAAAGGCTTCATTAGACCATCTTCCTCACCCGCAGCAGCCGGAATGTTCTTTATTACCAACAAAGATTCATCTCTTAGGCCGATAATAGATTATCGGGAGTTTAATAAACGGACAGTAAAAAATCGTTATCCATTACCCCTTATTCCGGAGTTAATCGAAAGATTAAGTAATGCAATGATTTTTACAAAGTTGGACTTGCGTGGGGCATATAATCTTATACGTATAAGAGAAGGCGACGAATGGCTCACAGCATTCAGAACTAGGTATGGTCTATATGAGTACCTTGTGATGCCATTCGGCCTTTGCAATGCCCCCGCAACGTTCCAACACTTCATTAATGATATTTTCCGTGATTTACTTGACATATGTTTAGTTGTGTATTTAGACGATATTCTAATCTACTCCAACAACTTAACAGAACATATAAAACATGTCCGCTGGGTGTTAGCCCGTTTAAAAACACACAAATTATATGCCAAACTAGAAAAATGTTCTTTTCACAACACCACTATTTCATTTCTAGGGTACACCATCTCACCAGACGGAATTCAAATGCAAACAGAAAAGGTTGACTCAGTAAAAAATTGGCCAATTCCTAAGGATAAAAAGTCTCTACAAAGATTCTTAGGTTTTGCCAATTATTACAGAAAATTTATAAAGAATTTTTCTTCAATTGTGAGACCACTCACACAACTTACTGGCACAACACATCAATTCCATTGGAACGATACTCATTTTAGAGTATTTAATTTCCTCAAACAAGCTTTCACAGAAGCACCCATACTGAAATTTCCGAACGTAGATCTTCAATACGTTCTTGAAGTGGATTCTTCTGACTTTGCGATTGGGGCAGTTCTTTCCCAACAGAAAACATCTAAAGATCCTTTACATCCAATTTCCTACTTCTCAAAGAGTATGTCATCAGCAGAAAGGAATTACGCAATTGGAGATAAAGAATTACTCGCCATTCGCAAATCACTAGAATTTTGGAGACACCTTCTAGAAGGAGCAAAGATGCCCTTCATAATTTACACAGACCACAAAAACCTCCAATATCTGCAAAATAACAAAACTCTCTCAGCCAGACAGGTAAGGTGGAGTTTATATTTCGCAAGATTCGATTTCCAGATTCTATATCGTCCAGCAAATAAAAACGGAAAAGCTGATGCTCTCTCTTGACAGTTCACAATACCTATTCCAAATGAAAATCCTACGTCTATCATTCCCAATGAACGTTTCATTGGACTAACCTCAGATTTTCTTGCAGATATTAAGAAGTCATCAAACCTACCACCAACTGACACCAAGGTCCATATGGATCAGAAAGAAGGTTTATACTACTACAAGGATTTGATTTATGTCCCTAAAAATTTGAGACACCACATACTCCAACAACATCATGAATCACCTTTAGCTGGACATCCAGGTGAATCACGCACTATGGAACTCATAACGCGGACATACTGGTGGCCCCAGATGAGGGAAAGTGTATCAAACTACATAAAAAGTTGTGTCACCTGTCAAACATGCAAAACAGAATGAAAATTACCTTACGGACTTTTACTATCTATCCCAGCATCTGACAGGCCCTGGAAGCAAATTGGAGTCGATTTCATTGTAGAATTACCGCCATCAAAAAATCATACCACTATAATGGTAGTAGTTGACAGTTTCACCAAGATGTCACATTTCATTCCATTCCATAAACTTCCCACTTCAGCAGAAACAGCAAAACTCTTCATACAACATGTGATTCAACTTCATGGAGTTCCAATGACTCTCATTTCAGACCGAGGATCCCAGTTCACATCAAAATTCTGGAAAAGTCTCTGCCTATCTCTCAATATATCCCATCAATATACAATAGCATTCCATCCACAAGCAAACGGACAAGTCGAGAGAATTAACCAATGGTTAGATGAGTGTTTACGCTGTTTCTGTTCTTACCAGCAAGACAACTGGATAACATATCTTCCCTTCGCGGAATTCTCATATAATAATCTAACCATTTCATCCACAAAACTATCACCGTTTTTTGCTAACTACGGATACCACCCAACCATCACTTCAGTTAGTTCTACTCCTTCAAATTCTCCTTTGGTTGACGAATTGAATAATGCACTATTAGACAATTTTTGGGTTATCAAAGAAAACATTACAAAAGCTCAGAATAACCAGAAACACTATTACGATTTGCGGCATAGAGAACCATCCTCATACCAAATTGGTGACCAGGTGTGGTTGTCAACGAAAAACTTGAAGTTGCACCTGCCCAGTAGGGAAATGACACAAAAATGTTGTGGACCTTTTACCATTTCTAAAGTAATTAATAGGAATGCGGTCACCTTAGACTTACCACCTTCTATGAAAGTGCACCCAACTTTTCACGTATCACTCCTCAAGCCTTACGTACCCACAAGAAACTCTATCCCACAATTGCTGCCGATTACATCCACTCTAGACTCAGATGTGTACGAGGTGAAGGATATACTTGATTCCAGATATTCTAGGGGAGTTCTAGAATATCTGATTAGGTGGAAGGGCTTTTCAGATGAGGATGATACATGGGAACCTGCATCCAATCTTAATGCACCTCGTCTGGTGTCTCAGTTCCACAGGAGATTTCCGGATCGTTTACTCCCATAAAACACCTGAACACTAAGCACTCCTTGCTTAGTATTTTGTTATTCTCCCTAGGAGTAACACTGAGCCTTGCAATTCATTGTGAACTCTTACTAAAATTCAAACTTTACTTAACCAGATTTCAGCTTCCTCTCAGTGCCTTATAGAAGGTTGTCAACCAGCTCCTACCTGTCTGTTTCATCTACAATATCTGACAAGAACATTGAGTGTTTTGGGCAAGTATCACTTTCTACTTAAGGCTGTCTGTAAACCACAGCATATCCATCTCTCCCTCACCACTAGCCACAGTTATAGTAAGTGAAGTCTGACCGCATTAACTTTACTGTCCGCTTTGAACTTTCTTGTTGTAACGCTTACATTAAGTCTTACTATTCTGTGTGCTGATCCTGTCTCCATCGGACTTCTGGTGACGTCACACACCTCCTGTCAGATCAACCAGTGCGTGTCTCCATCCATGCTGCACTCACAGCGCACAGAACCCGGAAGTGTTTGTCTCACAACCAACCGCTCACGCAGCTTACAAGGTACTTTTACTCTCCTAGTCTGGTTAATAATAATATCAACAAATTGACTTCCATTCTAAATTTTGCTTACATATTCTTTTGACGATATGGTCTTTTGACTCATTACCTACTGGATTATTTGTCAGGAAGATTCTCCTTATTTCAGCCATCATATTTCGTTTGTTATTTGTGGCAATACTATCTACCACATTTAGTATTATTCTTGGAAGTTTCACCTAATACTCTAACCTTTATTATTGTTGCCTTCCAAGATATCCTGATACTTTATTTGATGTTTGTCCCCAATAACGCACATACTATTGAATTTAGAATTATATGCTGGGAACAATTTATCTTACATTAAATGCACATAATACTATTTGAGAATACCCCAGTGATAGTATTCTCAATAGAAACTGTGCTACATCTCATATATGTTCTACTGCCACTGGAAGGTTTTAAGCAATCTATTACAGAAGGTTACCAAACATTTCTAACAAGGGGGCTAGTTACTTAAAGTAAGACTGAGGGTTGTTATCCATGTTTGAACTGTTCGTGTTGCAATAACATGATTAAAGGTCCGGATTTTCACCATCCAATAACAGGGAAGACATTTAAAATTAGGGGTTATCATAGTTGTAAGTCATCTTTTGTAATTTATTTAATTAAATGTCCCTGTGGGAGGAGTTATATTGGTGAAACGACCAGGATCATTAAGGATAGAATAATAGAGCATAAAAGTAACATTCGTACGAAAAACATTAAAGCACCGGTAGCGCACCATTTTGTGGAAAAGGGACATTCAATAGGACAATTGAGGTTCCATATTATTGAAAAAGTATCACTGCCACGTAGGTTAGGTAATAGAGAACAGTTATTAAAACAAAGAGAATGTTTTTGGATATGGAAATTAGATACAATGGAACCTAAAGGTTTAAATAAGGATTTGGATATGTCTGTATTCTTATAAATGGCTTGTCTATATATCTGTATTTTTGAGCATTTTTTAAGATTATATTGATTCATTGTTAAATTGATAAATGTGAAACTTAGGTTTAAGGTGTTTACACTGTGGTAGATTAAGGGTTAATATGGATTTGTATCTTGAGCACCACCTTGTGGTGGATGGGTATAAATAGAATCTATGTCATTATGCACTTTAGCTTGACTAAGGTAGTAATACCGAAACTTTGCTGCATTTATTTGTTGTTGTGTTAAACAATAAATCCTTTATTTGCTGCTACTCTGCCTTGATTTTTTAGCTGTTTGCCAGTACCCAGGTTAATAAAAAAATAACATTTTTTTTTTTTATTTAAAAAAAAAATCTGTAGTGTAGCTGCCCCCCCTCAATACCCTACCCCCTCCCAGATCTCTTTCCCTTCCCTTACACTACAGATGTTCCATAGTGTAGCGGTCCCTCCTGCCCCCTGTGCGCGCTCCCGTCCCCCTGCACTCGCGCTCCCAGACCCATCATCCCCACTAACATGGGCCGCCCACTTGCCTCCCTGCTATCCTTCCCATGACACCAACGATCGGCACCATCGCTGGCCGGTGCAGAGAGGGCCACAGAGGTATCTTTTCAAACAATAAAAATTCTGGAGTAGACTGTCCCTTTAAGAGCTAAGATGACATCAGCAACAGGTTGCAGACAGTGTCAAAGTGATTAGAAAGCTAGGAAGTGAATGTTCTTACAATGCAGGAGTTATAGTTACATAATTAAAACAGTTATCTAGTTATAGATTTGTGTAAGCATCACTTATTTTTTAATAATCCACAAAAGAAGTCCTGCACTGAAGAGAGACTACTCCTTGATATGGTGTGCTAAGAACTGCAGAATCAAACTGAAAAAAGACAGCAAATCAAAATGTAATGTCTAAACCCACAACCAAAACGTCAGTTAACTGGTAATGATGCTGACAATTGGAGGAAATTTAAAGATTTGAATTATATCTCTCTGCAATTGATGCAATTAGAAAAATTGAAAAATAAAAGTCTCATTATTTCTGCATGTAGTGGTTGAAGAAGCACTAGAAATATATAATAACTTTATATTTCCAGAGGGAGATTACCTAAAATTAATCCCAATAATGGCTAAATTTCAAGAATACTGTATACCTAAAAGGAACGTCACTTATAAAAGACACAGATTTTTTAACATGCATGCAGAAGCCTGGAGAAATGATTAAAAAGTATGTAAATAGCTGAGAAATCGTGCCAAAACATGTGAGTTTAGAGGAATTAACAGATTAATATAAGACAGGGAAAAGTATGTGGTATAGCAGATAATGCACTGAGGGAAAGGCTACTTAGAGAGCAAGATCTAACTCTAGAAAAGGCAATAACAATGTGTAGATCAGCAGAAACTGTTAAATCACAGGCTAAAGAGCTAATTTCTGAAATGTGCTCTAGATCATTGTTTCTCAACTGCACTCCTCAAGTACACCCAACAGGCCAGGTTTTCATTATAGCTGAACCAGTCCACAGGTGACATAATCAGCTGATGGGTGAGAGCAGGTTAGTTACCATGGTTACTGATCAGCTGATTACTTCACCTGTGCACTGGTTCAGCTATAATAAAAACCTGGCTTGTTGGGGGTACTTGAGGACAGTTGAGTACTTCAGTACCTGAGAACCGTTGAAAAACATTGCTGTAGATCAACAGAAAGTGTGAACAAAAAAGTAAAATGGAGACAAAACAGATGAATAGAACAAAAATGTATATTAAATATAAGAAAAAAGAAGAAACTTTTTAATAGTTCTGGTACTGATCATCAACCCAAGAAATGCACTGCATATGAACAGAGCTGCAAAAATGTGGTAAAGCAAATCATTATGCAAGCTGTTGAAAAAGTACAACTGGGCAAGTTCAAATGCTGATGGAAAGTACAATAGAGGAATTTTCTATAGATGCATTTCTACAGAATGAAAAAGAACAAAATGAATGGATCCTTACACTGCAAGTGTAGAACACCTATATGTCATTTAAATTAAATACTGGAGCTCAAGTTAAAGGGACAGTATACTGTAAAATAGTTTTTCCCTTAATGTGTTTACAATTGCTTTTTATACCAACTGCAGAGTAAAAAATGTATGAAAATTAGCTTTTTAAGGTTTATTTCTGTATATTAAAGCTCTGATTTTGTGTTTTGAAGCCACAGCCTAATAAAATAGGTTGAGCTTGTATGTATAATCAGATCTCATTACTGTATCACATTGTGCACATATACCTGCTTCTTTATCTTATATCTGTCCTTAAAACAATCACCAGTACTTTGAGAGAACAATGGAAAATCAACATTTTATTACCTTATCTCTGCTATATTGCACTGGGAGTGTAATTTCTACTGTTGGCTGTGTTTACAAAGCTTATCTATAGCTGGTACGCGCGGCCACAAACTTTCAGAATTGGTGGGGATACCACATGCTAAATTAACAATTTCAAATGCCAATATAAGGGTAAAGGAGCTACTTGTAAACAATTTAATACACTCCAGCAGGTAAAGTGGATCATTGGGAACAAATTAAAGGGGAGAACATTTTTGAGTAAACTGTCCCTTTAATGCAATATCAGAGACTGATTTTGCTTTGTTGAGGCCAAGACCAATACTACAAGAAACAAATATCAAAGTCACAGGCTATTCCGGAACAAATATAGTAGTGATAGGTACATGTCTTGCACAAGTAACATATAGAAATTAAGTGTACAATTTATCATTTATGGTGGTCCCAAAGAAGGTTCAAGCAATGTTAGGCTTATCATCTTGTTAAAGACTGAATCTGGTGAAAAGATTACTAATGCTAGAAACTGAAAGTGATCCAGAATATGACAGCTTGTTGGAAGAATACAGTGATCTATTTAAAGGACTTGACTGTCTTCTATGTGAACACACTATCAAAATAAACAAAATGATACCGGCAGTAGTACAGCCTTGCAGAAAAGTGCTAATTTTAACTATAAGACCAGCTTAAAGCAAAGCTTAACAGAAATCATGGGAGTCATTAGAAAAATAGATTAACCAAGATTTGGTGAATTCTCTGGTAATAGTGGAAAAGAAAAATAGAAAATTAAGAATTTGCCTTAATTCTTGCAATCTAAACAAAGCAATAAAAAAAAATATTTTAAATTGCCTATTCATGAAGAGATCATGTCACAATTTTCAAATGCTAAATACTTAGATGCTTCCTCAGGATTTTGGCAATTGAAGTTGGATGACGCCAGTTCAAAATTGTGTACATTCAGCACGCCATATGCCAGATACAGATTCTTAAGATTTCCATTTGGCATTGCATGTACCCCAGAAGTATATCACAAAACAATACACATGATATAGGAACACATCCATGGATAGCATTATCATATGGGCAACTTCTAAGGAGTAACTTGATTCTCATCAAAAACAAGTACTACAAGCTACTCGACAAGCAAACCTGAAATTAAACAGAAAAATTAGAAATAAAAGAACTAAAGTTTGTGGAAGACATAATCATTGCTGTTGGGGTTAGACCTGATCTCATGAAGATATCTGCGCTAGAACACATGAAAAGACCACAAAACATAAAAGATGTACAGAGCTTTCTGGGCATGATAAACTATATGGGAAAGTTCATACCCAACCTGTCTGAGAAATTAACTCCTCTGAGTTGTTACTTTAAAAGAAAAATGCATGGGATGGAATCATAAGCAAGAAACAGTATGGCAACACTTAAAGAATGTGTTTACACATGAACCAGTTTTAAAGTTATATGATCCTGCTAGACCCATCAAGGTATTTTCAGATACATCACAAACTGGATAAGGAGCAGTTCTACTACAAGAATATGATAGCAATTGGCAACCAGTAGCTTATGCTTCCCACTCAATGACAAGTGCTCAGACATGATATGCTCAAATAGAGAAATAACTTCTTTGCATGTAAAATATTTCATTAGTTTGTTGCAGGACAACTAATCAATGTTGAAACTGATCATAAGCCACAAAAAATTGACTGCCCTCCGAGGATTCAGAGAATGATGATCAAGTGGCGACGCTATACCCTAAAGGTGACATACACACCAGGAAAACTGATGTATATGGCTGATACATTGTCTAGAGCAGTGGATCAAACACATGTTCCAAATGAGAAGATAGATGAAGACATTCAAGCTTATATGGATATGATCACCTCAGCAATACCTATTTCTGATTCAAAGATTCAGCTAATCCATCAAGAGATAGATAAAGATGATACATTAGGAAAGGTCAAACAAGCAATTCAAATTGGATGGCCTGATGTCAAACAGAGCTGCATAGTGGGAGTACAAGAATACTGGAACTGTAGAGCTGAACTGACTGTAGTTGATGGGATTATCTTCAAAGGCAATAACACAGTCTCTGCAAGCTCATGCAAGAGAAATTACATGAAAGTCATTTAGGCATTGACAAATACAGAAAATAAACAAGATAAGTAATGTTCTAGCCACAAATGGACCAAGATATTTCAGACATAGGGGCATATTTATCAAGCTCCGTATGGAGCTTGAAGCCCCGTGTTTCTGGCGAGCCTGCAGGTTTGCCAGAAACAGCAGTTATGAAGCAGCGGTCACAAAGACCGCTGCTCCATAACCTGTCTGTCTGCTCTGAGCAGGTGGACGGACATCACCAGAAATCAACCCGATCGAGTATGATCGGGTTGATTGACACGCCCTGCTGGTGGCCCATTAGCCGCGAGTCTGCAGGGGGCGGCGTTGCACCAGTGAGCTGCTGGTGCAATGCTGAATCAGGTCCACCAGACCTTGATAAATATGGGCCATAGTGTCCTTTTGTGATACATGCTTAAAGTACCAGGTGATCAATGCAAAAGAACTGTTGCAGACACATCCAGTACCAGAAAGGCCATATCAAAAGGTTGGTGTTAACTTGTTTACATTCAAAAACACATATTTGGTCATTATTACAGATTACCATTTCTTGTATCCAAAAGTCTATGGATTGACATCTTCATCAGCTGAGAATGTGATTTGATGCATAAAGTCAGTATTTGCTCCCCATGGAATACCTAATGAAGTGTTTACAAATAATGATCCACAATTTGGCAATGTCCACTTCAAAAAGTTTGCAGAAGATTGGTACTTTATATATGCTACATCAAGCCCTCATTTTTCCACAGTCCATTGGGCTAATTGAAAAATCTGCTGGAATTGTAAAAAAAACTAATGGGAAAGACTGAAGACAGTGGGGGTGCTTTTTATAAAGGACTGCTAGCGTAGCGCATTGCAGTATGCTTCTTATTGGGAGACATCTGCTTTCTAATTTACCTATTAAAGAAGATCTGCTTGCTACAAGGCAAGGTGCACAAGTAAAGCAGTTTAAAGATAATCAGAAAGAGAGACAGAAGTTATACTGTACTTTTATTCAAGAGCTAAACCTCTACCTGAATTGCAAAAGGGAGACAAGATGAGCGTCAAGGACAAAGTCAATACTTAGTCACAGAAATGTTCTATAGATGAACAAGTGCAATCAAGATCATAAACTAAAAGATGGAAGGATTTTTAGAGACATTCTAAAAGAACTAGAGCAGATGTATGAAACATAGGAACTGATGAAGTACTAAATAATAACCAAGAGACTGATCCAAAAGTTAGACAGTCTGAACACCAAAGAAAAAGTCTAGAAAGACTGATACAGTCATGTTAATATTACCTTATCAGAATCGTTAAAAAAAAGGAATAGCTAATTACCTGTTAAAATACATATACATGTTTGTTTTTATGCATGTTGTTTGAAACAATGTAATTTTCTTAAAAGGGGAAGTTGTAATGATATGTGCATAGCAGGTAATATGTAATTTTATCATGTCGCTTTAAGAGCTAACAGGTTGCAGACTGGAACAGTGTCATGTGACTAGAAAGTCAGGAAGTGAATGCTCTTGTAATGCTGGAGTTATAATTACATAAGTAAAACAGTTATTCAGTTATAGATATGTATCAGCATCATTTAATTTACAAGAACCCACAAAAGAAACATGACAAAAACATGGTAGTTTTTTCATAAGAAAGCTGAGATGGCAACCCTAGTCACAATAGACATGTAACTTATGTAAACAAATATTTGATAAATGTAACTAATACCAATGTCAGACTTCTGTGTTTAGTTACTGTTTATTTTTTCATGATTTTAAACATTTTCTTACATATACAGGACTCACATGTCATTTTACACATTTTAAGTTATGCATGATTCTGCTTTTGTCTCTCTCAATGGCACACATATATAATACCCCAAACCAGTTATATATAGGAGTGGATACATTTTTATTCTCAAGAGCTACTGACAGCGTGAGTTTTAGAATGTCACTACATGTTGATGTCAAAGTGCATGAACTAAAAATTTATACACATGTACTCACATAGAAACACTTTTAATATCAGGTCTACCTATAGTACTTACATATATTTATATTATCTTACAAACAAACGAATAGCTGGAAGGAACATATAATAATAACAATTTATAACATCAAAAATAATATAAATAAATAACAAAGTAATGAAGTGATTGAATAATACAGTCCATATAAATAAATCCCTTGCATGCAAGCATCTGAGCAGCAGCAATATGTAGAAAACATTTCAACATTAACATATAAAAGTGGTGTATATCCTTCTTTTTCTACAATCATAGCACAATACCTCTAAGATAGAAAGAAACCGCTTCCGCTTATAACTGCTTACCGGAACAGGGAACTTCAATACAGCTATATCTGTCTATGACATACAGTTTTGATATGGAGGAAAATCAAAAGACTGTTGTTGGTGCTTAAAATGTATAATTTGAATAGTGCACTGAATAAATCTAACATTTACATTTGACCTAACATGCTTAAAGTCACTGTACAATATGAGTAGCTGTGTATGCACTAGTGAGCTTATTGGATCCTAATTTTGTGCATCATATAGCAAAAGGCAATGTTTGCCTTTACTAAGTGACTTTATTAAGTGGTTTGATCCAATTTCAATATATTTTTCACACTTTAACCAAGTATTTCATGGCTAGATATTTTGTAGTTGAATGATTCTAATCATTATATTATTGACATAAATGATATCCAGAAACATTCCCATATTATTCATATATGGTTCCAGAAAAACAATAGCAGGTTTCAATCCTGTTTGAAAGACAAACAATGATTCCGAATGGTTTTGAAGAACAAATTTGCACCATCTTCTGAGGGAAAAATATGATGTTTAATCTTGTTAAGCTCATTAAGAGAAATATTAATTCATCTGTAATTAGGGTTAGTCAGTCATGTAAACCTTACCTTGTCGGGGGGGGGGGGCAGAGTTAAGAGTCTTCCATAAATCCCTGAAGGGGGGCCATACAGATGCAACATGTATCACAGAAGCCACATGACAGATTATGCACGTCAAACAAAATGACCACGCCCTGTCCAGAGGAAAAATAATTCAGGGTAATAGAGTAGAACCAAGGTTAAAAGGAATTTTTATTGTTTTAAAAGATAGATAATCCCTTTATTACCCATTCCCCAGTTTTGCATAACGAACACTGTTATATAAATATACTTTTTACCTCTGTAATTATCTTGTATCTAAGCCTCTGCAGACTGCCCCCTTATTTCAGTTATTTTGTTGACTTGCATTTTAGCCAATTGCTGCTGACTCATAATTAATTCCACTGGAGCGAGCACTGTATGGCACACATGAACTAGTGCTGTCTAGCTGTGAAAAACTGTCAAAATGCAATGAGATAAGAGGCAGCTTTCAAGGGCTTAGAATTTAGCTTTTTTTTTTAAATTACATGCCCTATCTGAATCATGGGTTATTTTCTACTAGACTGTCCCTTTAACCCTAATAGGCCTATTCACAATAAACCTAAGAGAATGATCTTAAACTATTGATAAGACTGTAGCCAACCTACATGAAAGTGTATGATTGATATGACATACGTTCAGCTTTAAAGCTGGAATTTTCCTATTTTTTAACAGGTGAGCTAAACAACTCTGGTTGCCTTTTATTGGCTAATGTATTGTTAGCTAACTCCTGTAAACTCGGTCTTAACCAGTCTATAATAATGTTGTGTCAGTCAGGAATAGAGCAATAAAATTATCAGTTTTCTTATGGTTTTCTATTGATTTTTGCCACATATGTTAAAAAAAAAAGAAGAAAAACATCTCTCTTTGGGGCCGCATTATCATTGTGCGAGCGGACATGATCCGATATTGTGGATCATGTCTGCTGTACATCGATAAATGCCGGCAGCAGACGCTCTCGGCATTTATCATTGCACCAGCAGTTCTTGTGAACTGCTGTTCCAATGCCCCTCCCCTGCAGATTCACAGCCAATCGGCCGCTAGCAGGGGATGTCAATCAACCCGATCGTATTTGATCGGGTTGATTTGTGGCGATGTCTGTCCGCCACCACAGAGCAGCTGGACAGGTTATGGAGCAGCAGTCTTTTCCGCCAACACTAAATAAAACTATTAACATCTAAACCGCCGTTCCCCCATATTGTGACTACTTAAAAAAAACTATTAACCCTATAAAACCTAAGCTTAAACTACAAAAAAAACTATCATTACTTGTTTTAAAAAATAAAAAAAAATTAAAATAACACCTAACATTACCAAAAATATGAAAACCTAACATTACAAAAAATAATAAAAGCAAACATTACAAAAAAAATCTAAAATTACACAAAATAAAAAAGCTAACATTACAGAAAATAACAAACGAAATAAAATAAAAATAAAAAAAATTATTCCACACCCCCCCGTTAAAAAAAACCCCACCCCAAAATAAAAAACCCTAATCTATAAATAAACTACCAATAGCCCTTTAAAGGGCCTTTTGAACCTTTTGAAGTTAACAGCTCTTTTGCAAATAAAATAAACCAATTACAACCCCCCACCCCCCAAAAATAAAAAATACCTAATTAAAAAAAAACTAATCTACCCATTGCCCCGAAAAGGCATTCAGCTCTATTTAAGCCTATAAAAAATAAAAAAGCCCTATCTTTGGATTTTGTGCGGTATGCGGCTTAACGAAACATACCGCATGAGAAAAAAAAGTTTTAGGGTGACTTGTAATGGCGGTGCTATGGAAATGGCGGTTTATCCTTGCGATATGTACGCAACAGGTTTACTGCACAATATGTAATCCGGGCCAATATTTGTAATCATAAAGTAAAACATTGGCACTTTCATTCATGAAAGGCTTTGTTAACGCTTTTTAAAAAAAAAAATTACCCTTTCATGTTTTCAGATATTCCGCCATTCCTCCGCCCTTAACGATACGCTATTTCTACTTCAGTGATGAATCGGTCTGTAGCTAATTATATTGCACCCCCTTTGGTGTCCAAAACCAGGGGCTTTATTATTTACTTGCTGAATGCCAAAGGGGGCACTATACGATTGGCTAAAGCATAATTTGTCACTGAAGTAAGAAATAGAGTATCCATTAAAGGAGGAGGAACGGCTAAATATTCTTTTTACTTTATGATTACAAATATTGTAACTGAAAATGATTGTTTACCATCACTTTAAATAACATATCAATGTAATTCTTTTATCAAATTTGCTTCATTATTTTAGTATCCTTTGTTGAAGGAACAGCAATGGAAGTGAGCTGAACACATCTGAGGAACCAATGAGTCATGACCAGAGGCCTTTATGTGCAGCCACCAATCAGCAGATAGCTCGCAGTAATGCATTGCTGCTCCTGAGCCTAGCTAGGTATTCTTTTCAAATAAGGTAGATCATTTTTGTGTACCTTTAATTTAGTTTCCTATTATAATAGTTTTAATATTTTAGATTTAAAAAATTCAAAATGATAAATCACAAAATGTATAAATTGCATTGAGAAGCTAAAAACTGAAGTAGTGTGAATCTCATTTGCATGTCCTTACCCAAAATCCCTAACCAGTTCCTGTTTTTTTCTCAGAATTCCACTGTGATCTAAATAGAAGTGTTTAATTCAGCTGTAAAGAATTATAACAGAGCATACATTGCACTTCCTCATTACAAAGATAATACTGAATTTTACAAATAGTTTTATTTATATATGTAAAAAAAGTTATTTTTTGTTTTATTGTGATTATTCATAAAACTCAAAAACTGCACTGTGCACCTCTGAGGTTAAGAGGTTTTTCCTTTTTTTCCTCTATTTGTAGTTTTATTGATGACTCATGTTTAGTTTATGAGGTACAAGGTTGATCAATGTTAACCTTGTCTGGGAAGGGAGTTCTAGAAAATGTAACTGTAGCTACAGAGCAACATTAAAAGGTAAAGGGAAAAAAAACTGATAGACACAACGTGAGCAATGAATTATATCATCAGCAGGGAAATCAATTGTTCTTTGATTTTTATCACAAAATACTGTGAAAGGGACAACACTTGATCAAACAATCCCAGCTTTATTGACAATTCTAACAATATTAATTAAAGAGAAACACTTCACTGATTGACTGATAAAGCAACCAATAACAGTAAATTATTGCTATTGATTTTTGCATATATTTAAGTCTAGCAACTTATTTAAATCAATGCTACTAGTGTATAGCCAGGAGAAGACTAATTTGAAGATAAGACTAGTAATGACATACAGCTGTGGATTATTTATTTAGTTGACAGATAAAAAATGAGTTTGGCTGCAAAGACAAAACACCATAATATTTATTTTTCTGTATAGTGACTACAGACATAATCATAATATTCACAACAGTTGGTATATGCAAAAGGTAAAGATAAAGGTGCTGTCTGTCGCATTTCACACTTATAGTAGTCAACGCTCCAATTATTGTTGTAAGGTTTCTTTAAAATTAATACCAAAAGATATTCATTAAAAAATGTTGTACAAACAATTCTACTTCTTGCAAAGGATAAAGCTGCGTAGACTAACAAGTCCAGATTACCAAATCTACTGAAGGGATACAAAGCTAGAATTTGACATGAAAAGCACTGTATTTCAAACTCCATAAAAATGATTTTTGCAACATATTTATATCTGGGAAAAAAGGTGATCTTATGGTAGGTTATTTGCATGATCAATTTATTTTCTTTCTTAATGCACCAGATTTAATTGGAGCGCAAATATATTAGCTCTATTGTGCTTTAAAAAGAAATTCAAGTTTGATGAATCAGTGCCCGGTTTTCAAAAACCCTATTAAAAACAGGGGCACTTTTATTCATAAAACTTTACATTTCACTAGTTTTGTTAAAATACTAACCTTTTCATCTCGAACGCCGCTCCAGCGTTCGAGATGAAAAGACTTTGACTTCCTCCAATCACGGCGTTGCCTCAGGCAATGATTCCCCTGGGGGGGAAGTTGTGATTGGAGGATGCCGTGGAGCGGCTTCCCAATGTTAAAAGGTAAGTATTTTAACAAAACGAGTGAAATATACATTTTGATGAATAAAAGTGCCACTGTTTTTAATAGGGTTTTTAAAAACCGGGCACTGATTCATCAAACTTGACATTCACTTTCACACAGGATCAATCGATAGTGCTTCTATTATTGCACTCGTATTGCAAGTGCAAAGTTACTTTATCCCTCGAACAATAGTCAAGGGCGCACTAACATCTGAATGTCAGATAACATGGGTGCACTAAAGCCCTCACATAACTTCTAAGGGGACGAGCAGTAAACATCACTGAGTGCTCTAAAAAAGTTTCTACTGCATTAAAGAATCATAAAAAAAATACATGCTCTGGGGGCGGAGCCAACTGCCGAAGTAGCAAGACGTGCCATCTTAGAGCTCCTGGAGTTTGATCATTAAAATATTAATTAATGGCCTTTAAGAACTTAAATATTCCTATATCTGGCTCTTAACATATATTAGAACATGGACTGCATAACCTGGGACAAAGGTAAAAAATAATTGATATAACAACGATGCAAAGGCCTTCTAGCTTATTGAGACTGTGACAGAAAGTAAACCGCCATACTTGAAGTTACCTACGCACCATCTCGGCTGGCAGAGATATTACTCTTTCACTATCATTAGCCCTTCAGCATTCTAATGAAGACACAAATCCTCTATGCGTTGCAAGATCTAATGCGCTCTATAGATTGCCATCAGCAAGCCCTTGTCACAGAACTGACAGCTACAAAATACGCAGAACACTACAGAATACACAGAACAGTACCTTACAGCTGTGTTCCATTCTCATAGGGCCGGTGCAGCACAACACAGCACATCTAGAGGTGTCATGGAAACAGTTGATTAGATCAACTCGAGTATGTAACTTACAGCCGATAGCCTACTCTCCCTTCAATACTGTGATGACCGATTTATCTGGAAGCCCTCCCACAGCTGTTGGGGCTAAGTTAAGTGAGAAAGCTGAGCCGGGAGCTGAGCGGAACACAATTTACTTAAGAAAAGCCGCACTGCAGAAGGCAGTGAAAAGTAAGTCTAATTGTGAAGGAACTAAAGCGCAAACTACTACTAGCCCACACTTGCAGCTTCTCAAGTTTGGATTGGCCTTATTTGCACAAGAATCCATTCTTAGACATGGGGTCTCATCCCACTCTCTGACCTATGCTGAGGTTTCTTCTTTCAGGGTTCCTAGAGCCATCAGATCAAGGCATGTGCTGGATTGAGAGGTGGGGGATCCGGCTCACCTGCCATCGGCAACAGTGGTTATCCTTTCTGCAACCCTCCACCTCAGCTTTATGTCAGTAAGACAATGCGGATATGGACAGCTTGTGCTCTCACCCTTTGACCTGAGAACAGGTGTAGGCTAGCGGTCTTACAGATCGACCGTTTTATTAGTCATATTCTCAGTACGGATGGTTACATTCATTCTTGATGACAACACAGTCTGATTGCTGCAGAGATGGCTTATATTGCTGAACCCCAATGCCCCTCATTATAGCCCGTGTGTGTTGCAGAATATTCCTCTTCAATAAGCATGTCACAGATTTAGATATGACGGTTCAGAGATTTCCTCAGTATCGCCATGAGAAGTGACTACCGACATGCAGCATTCACAGTGCTGTTTCCTTTAGGCTACTTTACTAATTCTGCAAGAAGGGACACTATTTTGCAGAGCTGCCCTCTCTTTAATTCTGGTCAAAAGGCAGATTCGTTATGGTGGTGGCTGACACTAACATATACTTCTGAGCACCAACACAATTATATAATTGGTAATAAGGTTAATATTTTGCTTTATTTTTGTCCCAGTGCCAGAAGCTATTTTGTAAAAAAAAAAGTTTAGATCTCATGTAGGTTACTGTACACTATTCACATGTTTAGTACTCAAGACTATCTACACAGTGGGGCAAACCTAACCCGATCTGGCGTAGACTAGATACGGGGACGCTTCTATGATACATGATAAGCCTACATACATGTGACCTATTCAAAAAATGTTTTACTCTGTTTGTTCTGTATACACTTTTGGAGAACTAGGGCTATGCATTTATTCTAGGTTAAACCGCTTTTCATATTTAGAACTAGTTAGTTCACGTAACTGCAGATATATAGTTTTATTGAATACTAGTGTAGCACGTTTACATTCTTCTACATTCTAATATTTCAATTACCCCTTATTAGGGATAATCTACAGAGACACCTACAGTCTCACCCTATCGTATGAGTACTATACCCTATAAATGTTATAGCAGTTGCATGCTTGATGGTTCACATTATTAGTTAAGCTAACTTACATACCTTACATAAGTAATTAGATATGTGATTGTTGTTGGAATTAAGATATGAATCTTCCTTGATTTAGGTAATTTCTTAAGGTTTCAGGCCCAACAATGGACCCAAGAGTGAAGTTGCACTATAGCTCATATACCCTTGTAACTTAGCATTAGATAAATACATGGAATACATATGACTTTTAAGTAGGCATCCAACGACAATTCTGGAGACTGTACACATAGTTGCTTCATACTTAGACACGCTCTGATTGCACTGATACTGCCTACCAATGAAGCCCACTATGCCCAATGATATATTAGGGGTCAGGTTTCCACTCCTGACTAATCTATTTAACTAGTGACCCCTATTAAGATCCAAGGTACAGAGATATTATACCAACATACCCTGAGTGAACAGGAGGCTGAACTGTCCCCAAAGCCTAGTAGATAACATGCTGGTCCCACTAATGGTCACCTTCACTTCAAAATACTCATGTT
The DNA here is from genome assembly GCF_027579735.1 of Bombina bombina. Lineage (NCBI taxonomy): Eukaryota > Metazoa > Chordata > Amphibia > Anura > Bombinatoridae > Bombina > Bombina bombina. The sequence continues at coordinate 186,329,076 of NC_069502.1, forward strand.
ACTATAGATAACATTAAGGGCTTGGTCCACCCACACTACTATATTCAAGATCCCACCCTATCTTTTACCTCTTCAGTATAACCCACTACTCAAATCAGCAAGCGGCTATTATATATCATAGACATATCTCCTCTTAACTATTGTATTTACAATGCCCCATGGACTTTGACATATGTATACATATGTATACTTAGGACCTTTAGAAATGGGAATGACATTCTGAACCATGCTATTATTGATTAGGAGTGTATAGTAGGCCCGATAACAGTAAGAGATATTAATCAGAGGCACATACACTAAAAGAACCATAACCATAACTGTGTATTTGTATACAGTTTATACACTCGTGTTTTGCTCAAAGCTCTCCTGTTAGACAATGTTGCATACTGTGCGACTAACTTCTTTATGCTATTGTCACTTCTCAATGCCCGATGAGATTTTGTATTTCTTTTATGTAAACTGGTTATTTGCTGTTACTATATTAAACAACCTCAATAAAAAAATGTTTTTTTTAAAAAAAAAAAAAAATGCATGCTCTAATCCATTAGAGTATGTAATTTTATGACTATCAACCCTGTTCTACTGTGTGTTTACCCCATAAAGGATCAAGGCCGACAGTTCACTACTGGTCCCAAGAGGAATTAACCACTGACCCAATCAGCACAGCTAGTTACTCATGGGAGTCATGTGACTAGTGCTGCTGATGGGATCAGCGGCAGGTTCTGCTCCGGACAACCCAAAAAAATATTTAACTAGACTTAAAAATGATAACCAGATATGAGATAAGGGAAAGGATTAAGCGCAGCTCTATATTCAGGACAATGAAGGAACCCTCAAGTTATCTGAAAGGCACAGTTCAATCACAAGACAGATGTGTTTATGAATGCACATATCCCTTTGGCCACCCCAGAATGTACTAATTACAAAATTAGGCAACATAGGCACATAGTGGTAAAATAGGAGTGTGAATTCAGATGCTTTGGTAACATCCAAATGTGGAAGATGGTGCAAAATATGTGCAAATCCAGATCTTAGTGTGTTGTTCTTTCACAAGAATAAATGTGACTCCGAAAAAAGCTGAACAGCACTAGCGTCCACCTTCTTCCACATTCGGTTACTACCAAAGTATCTGAATGCACACCCTAGTGGTAAATAATCTAAAGAGGAGGAATATGCTGCGGCCGCATCACCCATAATCAATACAACAGGGTATATTTAACAATGTGTGAGCGGACATGATACAAAGTAGCGTATAATGTCCGCCGCACATTGATAAATGCTGACAGCATACGCTGTCTGCATTTATCATTGCACCAGCAGTTCTTGTGAACTGCTGGTGCAATGCCGCCCCCTGCTAGCAGGAGGTGTCAATCAATCCGATCATATTCGATCGGGTTGATTTCTGTCCGCGGCCTCAGAACAAGTGGACAAGTTATGGAGCAGGCTGAAGGCTTGCCGGAAACAAGGGACATCAAGTTCCATACGGAGCTTGATATTTATATGCCCCAACAACTGTACTCAAGCTAATATTACAGTTTACTATTACTTTATTGAACTGATATTTCAGAAATCTTATGAAAATATGAGAGTCAAAGTAAAATAAATCATATAATAAGACACAATCTGATACAATACAACACTTTACCTCTATTCTAAATTAAACATATTAAAGAAATAACTACAGAAAATGTTCTGACAACAATGCAGTTATATTACACTAAAAAGGATAAATAAACAAGATCACATTTCAATAATGTCTGTTTTCCAAATTGAAGTTACATTAACACAAAAGGAAAACACAAACAATGAAAGCTTGCAAATTACACCCTCCAAAAATCATGTAAGCAATAAAAGCAACAACACTATACATTTTACCCTTACCTACGCCTAGATTACGAGTTTTGTCGGTAAAAACTTGCGGGGCTAACAAGCCTTTTTTTTCCAGCGCTCCCTTAAGCCAACGCTGGTATTACGAGTTTTCTGAATGGCTGCGTTAGCCTCAGAAAAGTGATCTTTGAGCAAATTTAGCTCCACTTCAACCCTCAATACCAGCGTTGATTACGGTAGCGGTAAGCTGGAAAAATGTGCTTGTGCACGATTTCCCCATAGGATACAATGGGGCTGAGCTGGCTGAAAAAAAAAAAACTAACACCTGCAAAAAAGCAGTTTCCAGCTTCTAACGCAGCCCCATTGTTTCCTATGGGGAAACACTTTCTAAGTCTACACCTAACACCCTAACATGAACCCCGAGTCTAAACACCCCTAACCTTACATTTATTAACCTCTAATCTGCTGCCCCCAACATCGTTGCCACCTGCATTATACTATTAACCCCTAATCTGTCTCTCCGGACACCACCGCCACCTACATTATTCCTATGAACCCCTAATCTGCTACCCCCAACATCGCCGACCCCTATATTAAATTTATTAACCCCTAATCTGCCTCCCCCAACGTCGCCGCCACCTATCTACACTTATTAACCCCTAATCTGCCGACCGGACATCGCCGCCACTATAATAAATGTATTAACCCCTAAACCGCTGCACTCCCGCCTCACAAACACTATAATAAATTTTATTAACCTCTAATCTGCCCTCCCTAACATCGCCGCAACCTACCTACAATTATTAACCCCTAATCTCCCGCCCCCAATGTCGCCGCTACTATAATAAAGTTATTAACCCCTAAACCTAAGTCTAACCCTAACCCTAACACCCCCTTAAATTAAATATAATTTAAATAAAACAAAATAAATTTACTATAATAAAATAAATTATTCCTATTTAAAACTAAATGCTTACCTATAAAATAAACCATAAGATAGATACAATATAACTAATAGTTACATTGTAGCTATTTTAGGATTTATATTTATTTTACAGGCAACTTTGTATTTATTTTAACTAGGTACAATAGCTATTAAATAGTTAATAACTATTTAATAACTACCTAGTTAAAATAATTACAAAATAACCAGTAAATTAATCCTAACCTAAGTTACAAATACACCTAACACTACACTATCAATAAATTAATTAACCCCTTAATGACCGGACCATTTTTCAATTTTCTTACCCTTAATGACAATGGCTATTTTTACATTTCTGCAGTGTTTGCGTTTAGCTGTAATTTTCCTCTTACTCGTTTACTGTACCCACACATATTATATACCGTTTTTCTCGTCATTAAATGGACTTTCTAAAGATACCATTATTTTCATCATATCTTATAATTTACTAAAAAAAAAAAAATGATAAAATATGAGGAAAAAATGGAAAAAAACACACTTTTTCTAACTTTGACCCCCAAAATCTGTTACATATCTACAATCACCAAAAAACACCCATGCTAAATAGTTTATAAATTTTGTCCTGAGTTTAGAAATACCCAATGTTTACATGTTCTTTGCTTTTTTTTTGCAATTTATGGGGCAATAAATACAAGTAGCACTTTGCTATTTCCAAACCACTTTTTTTCAAAATGGGCGCTAGTTACTTTGGAACCCTGATATCTGTCAGGAATACCTGAATATCCCTTGACATGTATATATTTTGTTTTAGAAGACATCCCAAAGTATTGATCTAGGCCCATTTTGGTATATTTCATGCCACCATTTCACCGCCAAATGCGATAAAAAAAAAAAAAGTTCACTTTTTCACAAATTTTGTCAAAAACTTTAGGTTTCCCACTGAAATTATTTACAAACAGCTTCTGCAATTATGGCACAAATGGTTGTAAATGCTTCTCTGGGATCCCCTTTTCAGAAATAACAGACTCATATGGCTTTGTGGTTGCTTTTTGGTAATTAGAAGGCCGCTAAATGCCGCTGCGCACCACACATGTTTTATGCCCAGGAGTGAAGGGGTTAATTAGCGAGCTTGTAGGGAGCTTGTAGGGTTAATTTTAGCTTTAGTGTAGTGTAGTAGACAACCCCAAGTATTGATCTAGGCCCATTTTGGTATATTTTATGCCACCATTTCACCACCAAATGCGAGCAAATAAAAAAAAAAACTTTACATTTTTCACAATTTTAGGTTTCTCACTGAAATTATTTACAAACAGCTTGTGCTATTATGGCAGAAATTGTTTTAAAAGCTTCTCTGGGATCCCCTTTGTTCAGAAATAGCAGACTTATATGGCTTTGGCGTTGCTTTTTGGTAATTAGAAGGCCGCTAAATGCTGCTGCGCACCACACGTGAATTATGCCCAGCAGTGAAGGGGTTAAATTAGGTAGCTTGTAGGGAGCTTGCAGGGTTAATTTTAGAGATCAGCCTCCCACCTGACACATCCCACCCCCTGATCCCTCCCAAACAGCTCTCTTCCCTCCCCCACCCCACAATTGTTACCGCCATCTTAAGTACTGGCAGAAAGTCTGCCAGTACTAAATAAAAGAGTTTTTTTTTTTTTTTAAATAAAAATTATAAAATATTTTAGTTGTGATGGACCCCTGCCTTAGCACCAACCTCCCTGATCCCCCCCTCCAGCTCTCTAACCCTCTCCCCTACCTAATTACCGCCATCTTGGGTACTGGCAGCTGTCTGCCAGTACCCAGTTTGGCCCCACAAACCAAACTATTTAAATTTTATTTATAACTTTTATTTGTATATTTAATTATTTCTGTAGTGTAGCAGCCCCCCCACAATACCCCCACCCCCTCCCCCTCCCAGATCTTTTTATATGTAAAAAAAAAAAAAAAAATTAACTTTTTTTTAATCTTTTTTTTTCCCCCTTCCTTCATTGGTGTCAGTGTGGCTAATGCGCGCACGTGCACGTGCACGCGTGTCCACGTGCACGCGCACCAACGTGCACACGCGCATCGTGCACGCGCGCGCACACGCTCCCTCCTCCCACCGGACAAAGGCACCATCGGCACCATCACTACCGGTGCAGAGAGGGCCACAGAGTGGCTCTCTCTGCATCGGAGGCTTGTAAAGGGGTATTGCAGGATGCCTCCATATCGAGGCATCACTGCAATACCCTCAGAGCTGCTGGAAGTGATTGTGATCACTTCCAGCACTCTGTTAGACAACTGACGTACCAGGTACGTCCATTGTCATTAACTGCTTGTTAATGCATGACGTACCTGGTACGTCAGTTGTCATTAAGGGGTTAAATAAATTAAATACAATTTTCTAAAATAAAATACAATTAAATAAACTAAACTATATTACAAAAAAACAAACACTAAATTACAAAAAATAAAAAAATATTACAAGAATTTTAATCTTATTACACCTAATCTAAGCCCCCTAATAAAATAAAAAAGCCCCCCAAAATAATAAAATTCCCTACCATATACTAAATTATAAAAAAAAAGGCTTTTTGCGGGGCATTTCCCCAAAGTAATCAGCTCTTTTACCTGTAAAATAAAATACAAGACCCCCCCAACATTACAACCCACCACCCACACACCCCTACTCTAAAACCCACCCGATCCCCCCTTAAAAAAAACTAACACTACCCCATTGAAGATCACCCTACCTTGAGCCGTGTTCACCGAGCCGGGCATCGATGGGGCAGAAGAAGACATCAGGAGCGGCAGAAGTCTTCATCCGATCGGGGCAGAAGAGGTCCTCCATCCAGCAGAAGTCTTCATCCAAGCGGCATCTTCTATCTTCATCCAGCCAGTGCGGAGCGGGACCAGATTCAAGACATCCAACGCGGAGCATCCTCTTCTTCCCTATGGCTATCGACGAATGAAGGTTCCTTTAAATGACGTCATCCAAGATGGTGTCCCTCGAATTCCGATTGGAATTAAGGTAGGAAAAATCCGATTGGCTGATGTAATCGGAACAGCCAATAGAATGCGAGCTCAATCTGATTGGCTGATTGGATCAGCCAATCGGATTGAACTTGAATCTGATTGGCTGACTCAATCAGCCAATCAGATTTTTCCTACCTTAATTCGAGGGACGCCATCTTGGATGACGTCCCTTAAAGGAACCTTCATTCGTCGGGAGTCGCCGGAAGAAGAGGATGGATCCACGTCGGCTGCTTCAAGATGGTCCCGCTCCGTGCCGGAAGGATGAAGATAGAAGACGCCGCCTGGATGAAAATGTCTACTGGTCCGGATGTCCTCTTCTTGCCGGATAGGATGAAGACTTCAGAGCCTCTTCTGGACCTCTTCTTGCCGGATAGGATGAAGACTTCGGACCCTCTTCTGGACGGATCGGTGATACCCGGCGTGGTGAAGATAAGGTAGGGAGATCTTCAGGGGCTTAGTGTTAGGTTTTTTAAGGGGTGTTTGGGTTAGATTAGGGGTATGTGGGTGGTGGGTTGTAATGTTGGGGGGGTATTGTATGTTTATTTAAATGCAAAAGAGCTGTTTTCTTTGGGGCATTCCCCTCAAAAGGCCCTTTTAAGGGATGGTAAGGTAAAAGAGCTGTTAACTTTTTATTTTAGAATAGGCTAGGGCATTTTTTTTATTTTGGGGGGCTTTGTTATTTTTTTAGGGGGCTTAGAGTAGGTGTAATTAGTTTAAAATTATTGTAATCTTTTTTTATTTTTTTTAATTTAATGTTTTTTTTTTTTTTGTAATTTAGTTTAGTTGATTTAATTGTAGATAATTGTAGGTAGTTTATTTAATTAATTTATTGATAGTGTAGTGTTAGGTTTGATTGTAACTTAGGTTAGGATTTATTTTACAGGTAATTTTGTAATTATTTTAACTAGGTAGCTATTAAATAGTTATTAACTATTTAATAGCTATTGTACCTAGTTAAAATAAATAAAAAGTTGCCTGTAAAATAAATATAAATCCTAAAATAGCTACAATATAATTATTATTTATATTGTAGCTATATTAGGGTTTATTTTACAGGTAAGTATTTAGCTTTAAATAGGATTAATTTATTTAATAAGAGTTAATTTATTTCGTTAGATAAAAATTATATTTAACTTAGGGGGGTGTTAGGGTTAGACTTAGCTTTAGGGGTTAATACATTTGTTAGAGTAGCGGCGAGGTCCGGTCGGAAGATTAGGGGTTAATACTTGAAGTTAGGTGTCGCCGATGTTAGGGAGGGCAGATTAGGGGTTAATACTATTTATTATAGGGCTTTTGAGGCGGGAGTGAGGCGGTTTAGGGTTTAATACATTTATTATAGTGGCGGTGAGGTCCGGTCGGCAGATTAGGGGTTAATAAGTGTAGGTAAGGTAGCGGCGACGTTAGGGGGGGCAGATTAGGGGTTAATAAATATAATATAGGGGTCGGCGATGTTAGGGACAGCAGATTAGGGGTACATAGGGATAATGTAGGTTGCGGCGGTGTATGGAGAGGCAGATTAGGGGTTAAAAATAAAATGCAAGGGTCAGCGATAGCGGGGGCGGCAGATTAGAGGTTAATAAGTGTAAGGTTAGGGGTGTTTAGACTCGGGGTACATGTTAGGGTGTTAGGTGCAGACTTAGGAAGTGTTAGGAAACAATGGGGCTGCGTTAGGAGCTGTTAGGTTAGCAGGTGTTAGGTTTTTTTTCAGCTCAAACTGCCCCATTGTTTCCTATGGGGGAATCGTGCACGAGCACGTTTTTGAAGCTGGCCGCGTCCGTAAGCAACGCTGGTATTTAGAGTTGCAGTGGCGGTAAATTATGCTCTACACTCCCTTTTTGGAGCCTAACGCAGCCATTCAGACAACTCTAAATACCAGCGTTGTTTAAAAGGTGCGGGGGGAAAAAGACACGCGTAGCTAACGCACCCCTTCTAACACAAAACTCTAAATCTAGGTGATGGTAAATTCAAATTCCCATTTATTAATTATGCCTTGATTAAGAGCTTCACCCAGGATTGTATCTAGTTGTAGAGAATATAGTTCTGTGGGGTCACTTTTTAGATTTGTATAGTGTACTTTATCCTGAACTTGTGTTATGCATTCCTTTAGATAGTCACTTGTATTTAAAATCACAACATTTCCACCCTTATCTGAAGGCTTTATGGTGATATTCTTATTTCCTTGTAATTCTTTTAAAGCTAACTGTTGTTTGCCCGTCAAGTTTTTGTTCTTTTGTGTGCTGTCCTCCATTTCAAGGATATCTTTTTCGACTAGTTTAACAAAATTATGTACACTTGGTACTGATGATAAAGAGGGCATATGGGTAGATTTATTCTTAAGAGTACTAAATCCTATGTGTGATACAGTCTGTTGTTCATATGTACTCCCCCCTGAGGACAATTCTTCCAGACTAAATAGAGCTTGACGATCACGTATGTCAAGTGTATTGTCATTAACTTTATTTTCAAAAGTTTTCTTTAGTATCAATTTTCTAGCAAATAAATTTAAATATTTAACCACTGTAAATTTATCACATTTGTTTGTTGGGGCAAAGGATAGTCCCTTGCCTAACACCTGAATTTGATAGTCTGAGAGGATCACCTCACGGAGGTTTACCACTTTTTTAGTTTTTATTAAGTTTTCTGCTTCTCTTTCAATTGATTCCTGAGTGGGAATTTTTTGCTTTCTTGTGTAGTTTGTCTTATGTTCCCGGCCTCCTCTCCATGTTCTTTTATCTTTTGTTGTCTCTTGCCTAAAAAATCCCTCCTTCTACCACGTCTCTGCCTAAATCTTTGTTTGTTTTTATCCTCAACCAATGAGCTTCCTGATTCTGAACTACTTGTTTGAAATGAATAATTATAAACCTGACTTTGTTGATAGTCATCCCAGTCTCTTTCAAATTTTCGCCTTTTTCTAAATTTAATTGTGTCTTGAATTTTTTAAACTTCCAATTTAGCCACTCCCATAAGTTTATCATATTGTTCATTACTCTTCCATTCAATTTTCTCTTTCTCTTCAATCAAGTCAGTTTGCACTTGTTTTAGTCTTAATTCATTTTCATCAATCATCAGTCTCATCCAGTTAAATGCACATTCACTCGCATAATTGTCCCATTTTTTCTGAAAATCTTCTAATAAGGGTTCATTTAGATTTGAGCCAGGTCTTTTTCTAACACGTAACCCCCTAGGTATCATTTTTGCTTCCAAATATTTATTTAGACTTAAGATTTCTCATTTTAATTTTTGTTCTTTCAAAATTTTTGTTTTATATGTTTTAAAAGCTTTTTACAAAGAAAAAAAATGAATGTAAATGGATTTATAACTTGAAATCACTTGTGCCCTTAGGGATTTATGAAGAGACAAATTATGCATGCTTTTTGGGTGAATGATTTATTAAATAAATCCGTTTTTGAATAATATAATATACCCTTAAATAATAAGAGATGATAAAATTTCATATCGAAGTCCCCTTCTAAAATCAAAAATTAAAAGGAATCCTGATAATGACTATTTAGATATCTGTCATAATGATAGAGATTAAATATCTACAAAGTTTTTGCTAAAATAATTTAATTTGTAACACTGCCATATCTTAACTATCTAAAGATACATATGAAATAAGTACATATATATGATTCTAGCTGAAATATCAAGTTATCACTGATATCTTATAGACAAATGAACTTTAGAATACACACTATGCTGAAAGGGAGCAATTTATAATATAACATTATTTTAATAATTTGTTTCAATTATTGTACATATCTCTATCGAATTATATTTAAGTAACGACTGTTTACTGTTAGAAAATGTTACCATTTTGCCCCAAACAACTTATCACTTTAAAGCCTTCAAAATGGGAGGAGTTTTTCCTCTGTCAATATTCCTTTAAAAGAAACCTCAAGATATTCAGGATCATGTGATCTCTATTGGACCCGGAAGAAGCCCCAGAGCCTTAGGAGTGAAACGCGCGTAGCTGGCAGTAGTGTTGTTTGAGCAACTAAAGCACCAAGTTACAGAAACAGCGATCTTTGGCAGAGGTGTCTGGAGGTGTATCCACAAATCTTAAGGCATATCATCGGAAGGAGCAGCGAGGAGACAAACACCCTAGGGGAATACACACTGGCCTCTAGTTATCAACGTGTCTACTTTACCTGCCATGGCCCGCCCAATATGCCCGCCTAAGCTCGCCTACCATCGCCGCCGCAAACCTGAAAAATCTTGCTAAAGTTATCAATAAATCTGTCAAAAAGCCGCGCACCAAGTACGGGGCGCTGAGCAGCGGACTGTGATAGTTATCACTCATCCGATCTCGCTGCTCTTCGGCTTTTTGACAGCTTTATTGACAAGCTGTCACTAAGCACCCACACTAACTATACTGTTCTACCCCCTATACCGGCGCCCCCGGAGCCCCCCGCAACTAAATAAAGTTATTAACCCCTAAACTGCCACTCCTAGACCCCGCGACACTATAATAAATGTATTAAACCCTAAACCGCCGCTCCCGGAGCCCACCGCCACCTACATTATACCTAGTAACCCCTATCCTGCCCCCCCATACCTCCGCCACCTATAATACATTTATTAACCCCTATCCTGCCGATCCCAGACCCCGCCGCAACTAAATAAATTGTTTAACCCCTAAACCGCCGCTCCCGGACCCCGCCGCAACCTATTAAACATATTAACCCCTAATCTCCCCCCCTACACCGTCGCCACCTATAATACATTTATTAACCCCTATCCTGCCCCCCCTACACCGTCGCCACCTATAATAAATTTATTAACCCCTATCCTGCCCCCCTACACCGCCGCAACTATAATAAAATTATTAACCCCTAAACCTAAGTCTAACCCTAACCCTAACACCCCCCTAACTTAAATATTAATTAAATACATCTAAATAAATTTAACTCTTATTAAATTAATTATTCCTATTTAAAACTAAATACTTACCTTTAAAATAAACCCTAATATAGCTACAATATAAATAATAATTTTATTGTAGCTATCTTAGGATTTATTTTTATTTTACAGGCAAATTTCAATTTATTTTAACTAGGTACAATAGCTATTAAATAGTTATTAACTATTTAATAGCTACCTAGTTAAAATAAAGAGAAATTAACCTGTAAAATAAATCCTAAGCTAAGTTACAATTAAACCTAACACTACACTATCATTAAATTAATTAAATAAATTACCTACAAATAACTACAATTAAATACAATTAAATAAACTAACTAAAGTACAAAAAATAAAAAAAAAGCTAAGTTACAAAAAATAAAAAAAATAAGTTACACACATTTCAAAAATCTTACAACAATTTTAAGCTACTTACACCTAATCTAAGCCCCCTAATAAAATAACAAAGCCCCCCAAAATAAAAAAATGCCCTACCCTATTCTACATTAAAAAGTTACCAGCTCTATTACCTTACCAGCCCTTAAAAGGGCCTTTTGCGGGGCATTTCCCCAAAGTAATCAGCTCTTTTACCTGTAAAATAAAATACAAGACCCCCCCAACATTACAACCCACCACCCACACACCCCTACTCTAAAACCCACCTGATCCCCCCTTAAAAAAACCTAACACTACCCCATTGAAGATCACCCTACCTTGAGCCGTGTTCACCCAGCCGGGCACTGATGGGGCAGAAGAGGACATCCGGAGCGGCAGAAGTCTTCATCCGATTGGGGCAGAAGAGGTCCTCCATCCAGCAGAAGTCTTCATCCAAGCGGCATCTTCTATCTTCATCCATCCAGCGCGGAGCGGGTCCATCTTCAAGACATCCAACGCGGAGCATCCCCTTCTTCCCGATGACTAATGACGAATGAAGGTTCCTTTAAATGATGTCATCCAAGATGGCGTCCCTTGAATTCTGATTGGCTGATAGGATTCTATCAGCCAATCGGAATTAAGGTAGGAAAAATCCGATTGGCTGATGTAATCAGTCTATCGGATTGAAGTTCAATCCGATTGGCTGATTGGATGAGCCAACAGAATGGACCTCATATTCTATTGGCTGATCCAATCAGCCAATCGGATTGAACTTCAATACGATTGGCTGATTACATCAGCCAATCGGATTTTTCCTACCTTAATTCCGATTGGCTGATAGAATCCTATCAGCCAATCGGAATTTGAGGGACGCCATCTTGGATGACGTCATTTAAAGGAACCTTCATTCATCGTTAGTCGCCAGGAAGAAGAGGATGCTCCACGTCGAATGTCTTGAATCTGGTCCCGCTCCACACCGGATGGATGAATATAGAAGATGCCGCTTGGATGAAGACTTCTGCTGGATGGAGGACCTCTTCTGCCCCGATTGGATGAAGACTTCTGCCGCTCCGGATGTCCTCTTCTGGCCCATCGGTGCCCGGCTGAGTGAACATGGCTCAAGGTAGGGTGATCTTCAATGGGGTAGTGTTAGGTTTTTTTAAGGGGGATCGGGTGGGTTTTAGAGTAGGGGTGTGTAGTTATTAAATAGTTATTAACTATTTCATAACTACCTAGCTAAAAGAAATACAAAATTACCTGTAAAATAAATCCTAACCTAAGTTACAATTAAACCTAACACTACACTATCATTAAATGAATTAAATAAATTACCTACAAATAATTACAATTAAATACAATTAAATAAACTAACTAAAGTACAAAAAATAAAAAAAGCTAAGTTACAAAAAATAAAAAAAATAAGTTACAAACATTTCAAAAATATTACAACAATTTTAAGCTACTTACACCTAATCTAAGCCCCCTAATATTGGATCAGCCAATCAGATTTTTCCTACCTTAATTCCGATTGGCTTATAGAATCCTTTCAGGCAATCGGAATTCGAGGGACGCCATCTTGGATGACGTCACTTAAAGGAACCGTCATTCGTCGTTCAGTCGTCGGTCGAAGAAGATGGCCCCCCGTAGGCTCGTCTGAAGATGGATCTGCTCCGCTCCGGATGGATGAAGATTGAAGACGCTGCCTGGATGATGACTTCAATCGGATGGAAGACTTCTTCAGCGCCGCCTGGATGATGACCTCAATCGGATGGAAGACTTCTTCTGCACCCCTTGGATGATGACTTCTGCCGCTCCGGATCTCCTCTTCGGTTCCATCGGTGGTCGCCTGGCTGAAGATGGCTAAAAGTAGGATTATCTTCAGGGGGGTAGTCTTAGGTTTATTTAAGGGGGGTTTGGGTTAGATTAGGGGTATGTGGGTGGTGGGGTTTAATGTTGGGGGGGTTGTATTTTTATTTTACAGGCAAAAGAGCTGTTTTCTTTGGGGCATGCCCAGCAAAAGGCCCTTTTAAGGGCTGGTAAGGTAATAGAGTTGGTAACTTTTTAATGTAGAATAGGGTAGGGTATTTCTTTATTTTGGGGGGCTCTGTTATTTTATTAGGGGGCTTAGATTAGGTGTAAGTACCTTAAAATTGTTGTAATATTTTTTAAATGTTTGTAACTTATTTTTTTATTTTTTGTAACTTAGCTTTTTTTATTTTTTGTACTTTAGTTTATTTAATTGTATTTAATTGTAGTTATTTGTAGGTAATTTATTTAATTAATTTAATGATAGTGTGGTGTTAGGTTTAATTGTAACTTAGGTTAGGATTTATTTTACAGGTAATTTTGTATTTCTTTTAGCTAGGTAGTTATGAAATAGTTAATAACTATTTAATAACTATTCTAACTAGCTAAAATAAATACAAAGTTACCTGTAAAATAAATATAAATCCTAAAATAGCTACAATGTAATTATTAATTACATTGTAGCTATCTTAGGGTTTATTTTACAGGTAAGTATTTAGTTTTAAATAGGAATAATTTATTTAAGTATAGTGTAGTGTTAGGTGTAATTGTAACTTAGGTTAGTTTTTATTTTACAGGTTAATTTCTCTTTATTTTAACTAGGTATCTATTAAATAGTTAATAACTATTTAATAGCTATTGTACCTAGTTAAAATAAATTGAAATTTGCCTTTAAAATAAAAATAAATCCCAAGATAGCTACAATAAAATTATTATTTATATAGCTATATTAGGGTTTATTTTAAAGGTAAGTATTTAGTTTTAAATAGGAATAATTAATTTAATAAGAGTTAAATTTATTTAGATGTATTTAATTAATATTTAAGTTAGGGGGGTGTTAGGGTTAGGATAAGACTTAGGTTTAGGGGTTAATAATTTTATTATAGTGGCGGCGGTGTAGGGGGGGCAGGATAGGGGTTAATAAATTTATTATAGGTGGCGGAGGTATAAGGGGGGCAGGATAGGGGTTAATAAATGTATTATAGGTGGCGACGGTGTAGGGGGGCAGATTAGGGGTTAATAAGTTTAATATAGGTGGCAGCGGGGTCCAGGAGCGGCGGTTTAGGGGTTAATACATTTATTATAGTTGCGGCGGTGTCCGGGAGCGACAGTTTAGGGGTTAATAACTTTATTTAGTTGCGGCGGTGTAGGGGGGGACAGATTAGAGGTTAATATGTATAATGTAGCTTGCGGTGGGCTCAGGGAGCGGCGGTTTAGGGGGTAATAACTTTATTTAGTTCCGGTGGTGTAGGGGGGGACAGATTAGGGGTGTTTAGACTCGGGGTACATGTTAGGGTGTTAGGTGTAGACACTTCCCATAGGAATCAATGGGATGTCATGCAGCAGCGAACATGAGCTTTCGCTATGGTCAGACTCCCCTTGATTCCTAGGGGATTCGCCGCCTCCAGGGCGGCGGTTTGAAAACCAGGTACGCTGGGCCGGAAAAGTGCCGAGCGTACCTGCTAGTTTTTCGATAGCTAGCAAAAGTAGTCAGATAGTGCCGAACTTGTGTGCGGAACATCTGGAGTGATGTAAGAATCGATCTGTGTCGTTCTGAGTCCGGCGGATCGAAGCTTATGTCACAAAATTCTACTTTTGACGGTGTAAAGGGCTTGATAACTAAGGCGAATCAGCCTCGCCACAAATACGCTGCGGAATTCCAGCATATTTGAGGTTGACGGCTTGATAACTACGGGCCCATATGTGTGGGATAAACAGGTGTACCTAGAATGTGTGGCACAGCGATAGTGGGACTCCCTCAGAACCGCAAGTATAAACCGCTACGGCAGATTGTTTTAAAGCACAGATGTGGTATCAACATAAAAACCATGAATGTTATTGCCTAATTGTGGGATCACCTAAATAAAAAGGATACCCAACATACAGGTATAATTGCCTCAATACAGCTATCAGTGTCCTTACTGGAATAAGAGAGGTCACTGATTTAATTTCCAAACCCTTATCATCCACTGCATATTTATTGCTTGGACTTGGTACATTCAACCACAGGATGTAATTCCTCTATTTCAGTGCTGGGAACTTTAGTGACTTTTTCCTGTGACTTTAACAGGACTCTGGAACCTTCAGTTTATTTTCTTAGTGTTTTTATGTTTTTGAGTTTTGAGAGCTCTTTTTTATGATTTTGAATCATGATTCCTTTTTTTGTATCCATAGTTCACTATGATAGGAGTTGAATAGCCTAATTCATTGTCATATATAATATATATATTTTGCCTTTACCTTGCTCCAATAAATGCTTCAAATTAATTTATGCTTCATTCTTGTAGTGTATTCAGGTATGATGTATTGCTAAGTTATGTTGAGGGCCCTTATATAGCCACATATTTTTAGGGATTAGTTAATGCTGGACAGGAAATGCTGATTTACTCTTTTAGGTTTCAATTTAATTTCTCTTTTTCTCCTCCACCAATGGTTAATTATTTAAATCCAGACCATTGTTACTAGCCCTTTTATTGGTAATACTGGTAAACTATATATAGAAATAGAGACAGCATATATTTAGGCCAGGAGATTAATGGAAATAGCTTTCTGTACAAGATATGGTCACTATGAGTATCTGGTGCCATTTGGCCTAAGCAATGCCCCTGCCACTTTTCAACATCTGATTAACAACATTCTTAAAAACATCCTAGACCATTCAGCTGCAGAATATGTAGATGACATATTATTTTTTTCTTACAATATTGAGGATCACCACAGGTGTGAAGTGTTCTGAAGAAGCTAAACAATAATCTGCTGTATATTAAACTTGAGAAATGTGAATTTGAACAAAGATGCAGTTTGTGGTACATATTGTTTTCAGCAGGAATAAGTATGGATCCAAATAAGACCAAAACCATTTTGGAGTGGTCAATGCCCAAAAATGGGAAGGAGGCACAAAGATTAGTGGGCTTGATATTTTTACAGAAGACTGATTAATATATTTATCCAAATAACTGCACTAATTGCTCAGCTCACTAAATAAGGAGAGCCTTTTCAATAGTCTTATAAAGCAGAATCTGCTTTTTCACAGTTAAAGACTCTGTTCACAACTCCCTTCCTTAAACCAGAGTTATATATATTGTGGAAGTTAGTGCAGCGCTATGCTTTCTATGAGGATTGGTCCAAAAATGTTGTTACCTCCTTGTGCTTTTTATTCTCGACAGATTTCTTCAACAATGAAGACTTATGATATTGGAAAAAAGGAACTATATCTATTTTGCCAGCCTTTACAGAATGGAGACATATATTACAAGGAGAACCTTGATTTCATTCAGACTACTAAAAGACTGACGGCTCATTGGTCACTGTTTTTCTAACAATTCAACTTTGTCATTTCATACAGACCAGGTTCCAGAAATGTAAAAGCAGATGCTTTGTCTAGGGCAGACATCCTCAAACTTGGCCCTCCAGAGGTTTTGGAACTACAATTCCTGTGATGCTCAGAAAGCATATCAGCTGGCTGAGCATCATGGGAAATGTAGTTCCAAAAACTCTGGAGGGACAAGTTTAAATATGTCTGGTCTAGGGCATTCTATGAGCACTTCAAAGATCCAGAAGTGCAAACTACTATTTTACCAGCCACAGGCTTCTTAGGACTCACAATCTCATCTGATCTCCTGTCTCATATTAAGAAAAACTATACTGATGACCCAGTTTTCAAAATACACCACAAAATATTCATAGGATCATGATTAATGGATTTGGGATTTTTCATGAACATCGTTTTTGTGCCAGAATCATTACTTCATAAAATATTCAGGCCATCCAGGAATCCAAAAGACTCATGAACTACTCTCTCAGTCATTCTGGTGGCCCACAAACATAAAAGATGTTAAAGAATATGTTTTATCCTTTGATTCTTGTGCTAGGAATAAGACACTGTTCTGCTACTGTGGGTTTGTTGCATCTTTTTCCAATACTTACCTGTCCTTGGGGTTCAATATCAATGGACTTCATTGTCATTTTTCCCCATCTAAAGGATATATACCTATTTTGGTAGTTGTGGACCGAATTACAAAAATTAGTAATTTTAGAGGTGTGAATGATCTTCCTACAGCTAAACAAACTGCAGATATAGTCATTAAAGAGGTCTTTTGAAGTACTAGATGAAATTATTTCTAAAAGACAAGTACAGTTCACCTCAAGATGTTTTAGAAGACTTTCTGCTCAGCCCCAAATAGAGATGTCAACTGGCATCAGCTTTTCATTCCCAAACAAATGGGCTGACTGAATGAACAAGACATTGAAGCAACATCTGCAATGCTTTGTAAGCTAACAGTAAGATAAATGGGTGGATTTCTTACCTACGACAGAGTTTGCCTACAAAAATGCTCAGCTGAGCTCTACCTCTCAGAGTCCATTTCTTGCTAATTATCGTCATCACTCTGCTTTCATAGTTATTCTTCCAAGTATTTCAACTACTCCAGCAATTGTAGACAGACTTGCCATATTAATTAAAATCCATTCATTTTTAAAGGAGACACTTTCTGACTCTCAAGAAAGTTATACATAGAAACAGAAAACAAATGTTGTGTTTTTATAATTGGGATAAGGTATGGCTCTCCACGAAAAATCTCAAAATTCAGAATCCAACTCGTAAACTTGGCCAAATATTGGGCCATATGAAGTTTTTGCTCAAATCAACCCAATCACTTACCATTTAAAGCTTCCTGACTCTATCAAGGTTTATCCAGTATTGTATTCCTCACTGCTAAAATCATTTTATGCTAATTCTTTCCTGGGATGGGTTCTCCCTCCCCGCACACCAGTATTGTTCAATGGAGAAGATGAATGCATTGTAGAAAGTATACTGGACTCAATAATTTTCCACGGTAAGCTT
Source organism: Bombina bombina (assembly GCF_027579735.1). Taxonomy (NCBI): domain Eukaryota; kingdom Metazoa; phylum Chordata; class Amphibia; order Anura; family Bombinatoridae; genus Bombina; species Bombina bombina. The sequence goes on from NC_069502.1 coordinate 186,346,988, forward strand.
CAGTACCTGGTACACTGGAAAGGTTATGGTCCTGAGGAAAGGTCTTGGGAACCCGTGGAAAACATTCATGTTCCTCATCTATTGAGAATCTTCCTTCTTCCATACCCTTCTAAGCCATGTAAAGTTCCATCTGGAAGATGTTTTTCTGAAGGAGAGAGTAGTATCAGTAACTGACCATGTCTAAACTTGAACTTGGATCTTTGCTGCCATATCACTTTGCTCTGTTGTCTTATCATTATGGAAAAAGCTTTGTCTCCTTCTTGTGGTTTAGTTCTACCTTGAAAATCACCTAATTATCTTGAATGATTCACTCCTGGGCCTTATCATGTGCTGCTACTTCCTGCTGTTACTCATTGCCAGATAATTGTTCTGTTTTGTTTTTTGCCCTGTAATCCAGCTATTCTCAGATGCATTGATCTTCGTGTAATGACTCCTGCATTTTTACTAACTACTCTGTCTTCTCCTATCCTTCAACCTTGGCTTGTTGGGCTATGTATTTTCTTTGTTGGATTGACTACTTAATTGTGGTTTGCTGCTTGCTCCTGCCTCCTGCCTTATGAAGCTACAGTTTATTCCTTCTGTTGAGTTTCTTGCTCCAGCCACTGGACTTCAGCCTTTTTTGCAGAAAATACTGTTACATTTAGATAATTGAAAATATGGGGTTTAAGGCCCTATAAAACAAGTGAGTGCTACTTATGTATGCCAATATAATATTGTTCATTATGAAATATAAAAGTACTACCTTGATTAAAATGTCATAATATATGTTCACATACTTAACATTCCGGTCTGGAATTGAGCTTAAATCCACAGAAAAAAATATATTGCATAATAGAATGTACTTTCAGAAAGTGAAACTTAAAGGTGTAAGCCGTTTGTTTATACATATTTTTTATTTGAGCAGTCTAGAAATACAAATGTCAGTGTACTTTTAATGAATTGTCTCCTAATTGTCAACTTACCCCAAGAATAAGCTGTTTATCACTTTGGTCCATAGACAAGCATTCTATCCAAATAACATTTTAGCTCAAAATGTTTCAAAAAGAAATCCCCTGGCACAGTAATCATCAGCACACACACACAAAAGTATTTATCATGACTTTTCAACACTCATAAAGAGCTTAAGCTTTATATAATCTTAAACAAATGTTTTATAAGATACAGTGCCAGGCGCACATGATGATATGGATAGAGGGGTCAGATGTCAACCCTTTAGTGACATTTTAAGTGATCCATTGTAAGGATTACAGTAAAGATGTCAATGTTTTGTTGAGGATATAAAAAATAAAGTTACTACTTTATGACTTTGTTGAGTCTCTCTCAGAGAGTGTCCTTTGAGTGGGTACCCTGTTGGTGTGTATATGGTGCTGAGAGTGAGTTATTCAGTGTAGGTGCCATTGAGTGATGGTTGACACTGGACAGTTGTGACTCACTGAGGCATGTCTCAGGTGTGGAAAACAGGATCTAACTTTTGATAGTTGAGTCATAGGTGCTAAAGAAAGCTAGGAATGTTAGATACTTCAAGGACTGAAGATGAGATCTTAAGTGCAGGTGAAAAACATAATTTATGTAAGGGTCTCATGGACTCTTGCTACTATGAAAGAAATGAATTTATCAGGTAAGTTCTTACATATATTATGTTTTCTTTCATGTAAGTGGCAAGAGTCCATGAGCTAGTGACGTATGGGATATAATACCCAAGATGTGGAAGTTCACAAGTCACTAGAGAGGGAAGGATAAAAAAAAAAACAGCTATATCCGCTGAGAAATTAGATCCAAAAAAATATTTGTTTTTCTTAAAAATATCAAACAACTTAAATCAAAGGCACTAGAATCAAACTGAGACAGCTGCCTGAAGAACCTTTCTACCAAAGGCTTCTTCCGAAGAAGCAAACACATCAAAAAGGACAAATTTAGTAAATGTATGCAAAGAAGACCAAGTTGCTGCTTTGCAAATTTGATCAACTGAAGCTTCATTCTTGAAAGACCAAGTGGCAACTGATCTAGTAAAATGAGCTGTAATTCTCTGAGGTGGAGACTGCCCTGCCTCTAAGTAAGCTTTGTGAATCAAAATGTTTCAACCAAGATGCCAGAGAAATGACAGAGGCTTTCTGACCTTTCCTGGAACCAGAAAAAATAACAAATAGACTAGAAGTCTTTCTGAAATCTTTAGTAGCCTCAACATAATATTTCAAAGCTCTTACCATATCCTAAGAATGTAAAGATCTTTCAAGAGTATTCTTAGCATTAGGACACAAGGAAGGAACAACAATGTCCCTATTAATGTTGTTAGAATTCACAACTTTAGGCAAAAATTTAAACGAAGTCTGCAAAACAGCTTTATCTTGATGGAAAATCAGATAAGGAGACTCACAAGAGAGAGCAGACAATTCAGAAACTCTTCTAGCAGAAGAGATAGCCAAAAAAAATAACACTTTCCAAGAAAGTAATTTAAAGGGACAGTCTACACCAGAATTTTTATTGTTTTAAAATATAGATAATCCCTTTATTACCCAGTCCCCAGTTTTGCATAACCAACACAGTTATAATAATATACTTTTAACCTCTGTGATTATCTTGTATCTAAGCCTCTGCAAACTGCCCCTTTTTTCAGTTCTTTTGACAAACTTGCAGTCTAGCCAATCAGTGATGGCTCCCAGATAACTTCACGTGCACGAGCACAGTGTTATCTATATGAAATACGTGAACTAACACCCTCTAGTGGTGAAAAACTGTTAAAATGCAATCTGAAATAGGTGGGCTTCAAGGTCTAAGAAATTAGCATATGAACCTCCTAGGTTAAGCTTTCAACTAAGAATACCAAGAGAACAAAGCAAAATTGGTGATAAAAGTAAATTGAAAAATTGTTTAAAATGACATGCCCTATCTGAATCATGAAAGTTTATTTTGGCCTAGACTGTCCCTTTAATATCATGGGTTCAAAAGGAGAAGCCTGTAAAATCTTCAATACCAAATTGAGACTCCAAGGAGGAGAAAAAGATTTAATAACAGGCTTGATACGAGTCAAAGACTGAACAAAACAGTGAATATCAGGAAGCTTAGCAATCTTTCTATGAAATAAGACAGAAAGAACAGAAAATGTCCTTTCAAAGTATTTGCAGACAACCCTTTATCCAAACCATCCTGAAGAAACTGTAAAATCCTAGGAATTCTGAAAGAATGCCAAGAATTATTATGGGTGGAACACAATGAAATATATGTTTTCCATGCCCGATGATAAATCTTAATTGAAACAGACTTACGAGCCTGTATCATAGTGCTAATCACTGAGTCAAAGAAACCTCTATGACTAAGCACTAAGCGTTCAATTTCCATGCCTTCAAATTTAGAGATTTGAGATCCTGATGGAAAAACGGCCCTTAAAGGAAGTGGCCAAGGCTGGCAACTGGACATCCGGACAAGATCCACATACCAAAACTTGTGAGGCCATGCAGGTGCTATCAGAAACACATAAGATTGTTCCATTTTAATGTTGGAGATCACCCTTGGAAGAAAACGGAAAGGCGGAAAATTTAAGCAGGTTGGTAAAACCAAGGAACTGCTAAAGCATCCACTATCTCCGCCTGAGGATCCTTGAACCTGGAAAGGTATCTGGGAAGCTTCTTGTTTAGACAAGAGGCCATCAGATCTATTTCTGCAAGACCCCACATCTGTACAAGATGAAAAAACACATCTTGTTGGAGAGACCACTCCCCCGGATGTAAAGTCTGATGGCTGAGATAATCTCAAAGATCTGTGAAAAAACAAAGCGCAAACAGACTCAAGTGTAGATAGATAAGGCGCAAAATACCACGCTAATGTATTACACTTACAGTGTTAAAAGTTTAATCAGGCGTTTATTAAAAAACATCAAGGTTCCAGATGTATCAGCAAACACAATAAGAACAATATCAGTCCATAAAACTGTGCGAGTCCCTCAGGATAATCGTCACAGAACAAGATGGTTCAGTTCCTTGCTGGCTTCCGTAGTCGCGGCTCTGGTAGCAATGTCCGTAGCAAAGTATCAGGTGTCAGTGAATTCTCCCACAGAGCACTACGGGTCCTCAGATAGTCCAAAATTGACCCCAACGCGTTTCAACCGCTAACGTGCGGTCTTTCTCAAGAGTTTTCTGTGTTTGCTGATACATCTGGAACCTTGATGTTTTTTAATAAACGCCTGATTAAACTTTTAACACTGTAAGTGTAATACATTAGAGTGGTATTTTGCGCCTTATCTATCTACACTTGAGTCTGTTTGCGCTTTGTTTTTTCACAGATCTTTGGGATTCTATTATACTCTGGGAGGCACGCAGGACACCACCGGTAAAGCAGCAGCAGCAGGTCTCGTATTTTATTGCATTTAATTTTAATTATTTTCATTGTGGCTCTCTTGTTGCTTTTCATTTTTGGGAAGCATTAGTGTATAATTTGCAGCATTTTGTATTATTATTATTATTATTATTTTTTATTGTCAGTTTATATGTATTATAGGTTTAACATTGTATACTTAACCTTTTAGTGTTTTACACTATCACTGATTTTTGTTTGTAATCATTGTCTTAATCTATGTGGAATTGATCATCCTCCATTAGTAGTTAGCGCTGTTCAATTTGTATATTTTCTATTTTCTAGCCTGAGATAATCTGTTTCTCAATTGTCTACACCTGGGATATGAATCACAGAGTTGGATTCCACCCAAAAAAGTATCCAAGATACTTTTTTCATAGCTGAAGGACAGCGAGTCCGTCCTTGATGATTGACATATGCCACTGTTGTGATATTGTCTGTCTGAAAACAAATGTAAAGTTCTCTCTTCAATAGAGGCCAAGCCTGAAGAGCTCTGAAAATAGCACGAAGTTCTAAAATATTGATTGGTAACATCGCCTCTTGAGGATACCAAACCGCTTGTGCTGTCAGAGACCCCCAGATAGCTCCCCAACCTTTAAGACTTGCATCTGTCGAGATCACAGTGCAGGAAGGACGAACAAAGGAAGCCCCTTGAACAATAAGGTGATGGTCTAACCACCAAGTGAGAGAGTTGAGATTTTAGTATATCAGTTGTGATATCTGAGTATAATCCCTGCACCATTGGTGCAACATGCAAAGCTGTAGAGGCCTCATATGAAAATGAGCAAAGGGGATCATGTCCGATGCTGCAGTCATGAGACCGAAAACTTCCATGCACAGAGCCACTGAATTGAATGATAGAGACTGAAGGTTTAGACAAGCTAAAACCAACTTCATTCGTGTCTTGTCTGTCAGAGAAATAGTCATGGACACTGAATCTATCTGGAAACCTAAAAAAGGTAACCCTTGTCTGAGGAATCAAGAAACTCTTTTGTAAATTGATCCTCTAGCCATGTCTTTGAAGAAACCACACTAGCTGTTTCATCTGAGATTCTGCTAAATGAAAAGATTGAGCTAGTACCAAGATATTGTCCAAAAACGGAAACACCTCAATTCCCTGCTCTCTGATTACAGATAGAAGGGCACCTAAAACTATTAAGAGTATTCTTAGTGCTGTTGCAAGGCCAGAAGACAGAAGAGCAACAAATTGGTAATGCTTGTTTAGAAAAGAGAATCTCAGAAAACAATAGTGAACTGGATGAATCGGATTGTGAAGGTAAGCGTCCTGTAAGTCTACTGTGGACATGAAGTGACCTTGCTGAACAAAAGGAAGAATAGTCCTTATAGTCACCATCTTGAACGTTGGGACTCTTACAAAACCATTTAAAATTTTCAGATCCAAAGTAGGTCTGAAAGAATTTTCCTTCATAGGTACAATTAATAGATTTGAATAAAAACCCCAATCCTTGTTCCTGCTGTGGAACTATGAAAAATTATTCCTGAAAGTTCTAGATCTGAAACACATATCAGAAAGACTTGAGCTTTTACTGGGTTTTTTGTTACATGGGTAAGAAAGAATTTTCCCAAAGGAAGTCTTATTTTGAATCCTATTCGACACCCCTAAGAAATTATATTCCGAATCCACTGATTTTGGACAGAGTCTGTCCAAACTCTTTGAAATAGCTTTAGTCTGCCCCCTACCAGAAGAACTGGATTGAGGGCCGCACCTTCATATAGGTTTAGGGGCAGGATTTGGTTTCTTATAAGGTTTGGATTTATTCCAAATCGGAGATGGTCTCCAATTAGAGCCAGAGGCCTTAGGGGAAGGAGTGGTTTTCTGTTCTCTATTCTGACAAAAGAAACAAAAACAATTGGGAGCTTTAAATCTACCCTTAGATTTCTTGTCTTGGGCAGAAAAACTCTCTTACCCCCAGTAACAGTGGAGATAAAAGAATCCAATTGTGAACCAAAAATATCTTTACCTTGAAAAGAGAGCGATAATAATCGAATTTTATACACCATGTCAGCATTCCAAGATTTAAGCCATAAAGCTCTTCTAGTTAGAATGGCTAAAGACATGGATTTGACATTGATCTTTTATTATTATTATTATTATCGGTTATTTGTAGAGCGCCAGCAGATTCCGCAGCGCTATAAACAAAGGGGAGTACGGCAAAACAATTAAAGGGATCAAATGGGTAGAGGGCCCTGCCAAGAGTTGCACTGTTGTAATCCACTCTTAAGAAGGTTATCTACAAACAGCTGGACTCTTAGGCTTACATGCTAAGGGGGTTCAGGGGATAGCAATGGAGGAGTGGATATGGTATAAAGTAAGGTTAGCATAGTGTCATACTCCAGACACTGTGTCTTTAAATCAGGCATAACACATCTTGCTGTTCCTTTAAGCATAAGATCACATGACTATTATGCCTATTTAAGCACACATCCTCAGTTCAACTTTGCTACGTAATTTGAACAGTTGGGGAGTTGTTACTTTATTCAAAGTTCTTATCAGTACTAAAGAAACTGTTTGTACTAAATTGGCATCTGCCTTTATTTCTAGATTCCACAGATTGTGCATATTCAGCATCGGAGCCAAGCAAGGATTCAGCGTGTGAACCGGAGTTCGGCGTCTGACGTCATCTCCACTCCGGGTGTTAGTCTTTCAGCTTCTCTCTCCTGCCACTCATGTAAATCCATCTCCGGACAGCTTCATCATATGATACAGTAAGGAACAGCTGATCTGAACTACAGCATGTTACGGTACCGTACATTTCACTAACAAATGTTTGATAAGAGACTTTGTTAAATTCTATCTCAAAGACTGCATACACCCACTAACCAAACTACAGCTTACATGCTCCTGCTGAATCTTTAACTCTGTCATTTGCAACTAATCACAATTGTCAATCAGACTGTATCTGTCTCAAGCTTATTTAACAACACTAATGGCTTTCTAGACTAATAGTGACTTCATTATTACTTAAGCTACCAACTAAAGAATTGTATCTGTGGGATTGAACTCATATGCCTTAAAGGAAAACTTACCTCGTTGATCTCAGTTTGTATTGTTGAAGAATAAATTTTTATTTAACAGTTTTCATATTAAGTTTAAACCTCATTTCCATTTGGAGAGTTCTTGCACATTCAGTAAATACATCTTAAGATTCTGAATTACTGCTTATCTCCTACAACTTTAATAAGTTGTATTTTCTTTTGACCTAATTGGTCACCCTCAGTCTATGAGCATATCAGGGTTCCTAGTTTGACAAGGCTCCCGAGGTTTGGTGTGAGACTGAGTGGAATAGATATAACTGGGTTTCCAATAATTAACTTTAAACATCCTCACATATTACGTAGCCCCCAAAAATTTAAACCCACATATATCTACTATGGATGTTACAGAATTAACCAATAGAGTTGGTACCCTTTCCCAGAATATGGACTTAATGATCCAGGGTCTCAGGGACCTACAAACTGAAAATGAGCAATTACGTAAATATGTTAGAGAACATGTACCTGCTCAAACAACTCCTATACTCCCAGTACTACCTGAACCTCAAATATGTCCACCTGAAAAATTCTCTGGTGATAGGACTCAGTTTCGGGACTTTAAAAATTCATGTACATTACTTTTCACATTAAAACCCAGAACTTATCCTACCGAAAAGGTTAAGGTACTAACTGTAATATCTTATCTCACCGGTGAAGCTAAGGCCTGGGCAAATGCATACTATGAAAAAGAAGATCCTATTCTAAATTCATTAGATTCCTTTTTTAACGCTATGGCTATGCTATATGAAGATCATGATAAACAGGCATCAGCAGAACTAGCTATTAGGAATTTAAAACAAGGAAGACGCCCAGTAGAGGAGTATATTACAGACTTCAAGAGATGGGCACCAGATACTCTATGGAATAATCCAGCTTTGACGAATCAGTTCCGTATTGGTCTTTCAGATTGTATAAAGGATGAATTGGCTCGAGTAGTCATTCCTAAGGACTTAGAAAACCTAATGACTTTATCAATTTCTATTGATCGACGTATAAGAGAGAGGAAGATAGAGAAAGGAACACCAGAAACGTCTATTAAGAAGGCCTATTTCTCTCACTCTGTTCCTACAGCTAGAACATCTGAAGAGCCAATGGAGATAGGGTTTGTTAAAGGACCACTTAAACCTGAAGAAAAGGCTAGACGTAGACAACTCAACCTTTGCTTATATTGTGCAGCCAAGGATCATGGGGTAAAGGACTGTCCAATTTTGCTCAAGTCAAAAAAGGGTAAGCAAGAGATATCTCATTTTAATGAGACTGTTATTAAAAACTCATCTCATTTTACTCTTTCTGTTTGTCTACAGTGGGATCTTCATCAACTTAACACCCAGGTGGTAATAGACTCCGGAGCAACTAACAATTTCATTCATTCTTCTTTTGTTGAAATTCACAAGATTCCCACAATAAAAAAATTAATTTCACTACCTATACGAGTTGTTGATGGATCATTTATTAATTCAGGTCCAGTTACTCATCATACAGTGCCTATACTCCTATCTTTTCCATCTGGTCACTCTGAATTATGTACTTTTGAGGTTATTCATTCTCCGTTATATCCCATAATTTTGGGACTTTCATGGTTAAAGAAACACCAACCAACTATTCTATGGAATAGTGATTCCATATCTTTCGACTCATCATATTGCAATATACACTGCTTACAAGCACAGACACTTTTGCAGCTTGATACATTCAACATACCTACAGACTATATTGACTATAGTGATGTTTTTGACAAAAGAGAAGCTCAATCACTTCCTCCTCACAGACCTTATGACTGTCCGATAGACCTAAAGCCAGACAGTAAAATTCCTTATGGACGTATATACCCACTCTCAGAACCTGAACTTATTCATCTCAAAGAATACCTTGACGAAAATCTTAAAAAAGGTTTCATTCGCCCTTCTACATCTCCAGCTGGCGCAGGTATTTTCTTTGTGAGGAATAAGGATGACAGTCTCAGGCCTATAATAGACTATAGACAATTGAACAACTGCACAATAAAAAATAGATATCCCCTACCTCTTATACCGGAGCTTATAGAAAGGCTACAAGGGGCTAATATATTTACGAAACTTGATTTGAGAGGTGCATACAATTTAATTAGAATTCGTAAAGGGGATGAATGGCTCACTGCCTTTCGTACTAGGTATGGTCTCTACGAATACTGTGTTATGCCTTTTGGTTTGTGCAATGCACCCGCAACTTTTCAGTTTTTTATAAATGACGTTTTCAGAGATTTACTCGACACATACATTGTCATTTACTTAGACGATATTCTCATTTACTCTAATTCCAAAGAGGAACACATACAACATGTCAGAACAGTTCTATCTCGGTTACGACAGAACAATTTATACGCAAAGCCAGAAAAATGTATATTCAATTCCGACTCCATTTCATTCTTAGGATATCATATTTCACCTAAAGGTATCTCAATGGAGGATAACAAGGTGCAAGCGATCACCAATTGGCCTATACCAAAATCTAAGAAAGAGCTCCAGAGGTTTTTAGGCTTCTCGAATTTTTATAGAAAGTTCATTAAGGGTTTTTCAACTATTGCCAAACCTCTTACATTGCTAACTCGGAAGAATTATAAATACCATTGGACATCATCAGCTGATAATGCCTTCAATTCTCTTAAACAAAGTTTTACTTCTGCTCCTATCTTACAATTCCCAGATCCATCAAAACAATATATACTTGAAGTTGATGCTTCTGAATTTGCTATCGGAGCCATCCTATCTCAAAGGGATTCCTCTACTAACATTCTCCATCCAGTCTCTTATTATTCCAGAGTTATGAATTCTGCAGAAATTAATTACCCAATAGGGGAGAAAGAACTTCTTGCAATCAAGGCCGCATTGGAATTTTGGAGACACTTATTAGAAGGGGCCAGATTCCCTATAATTATATATACAGATCATCGTAACTTACAATATTTGAAAATCAATAAAAACCTTTCTTCCAGACAAGTAAGATGGAGCTTATTTTTCACTAGATTCGATTTTCTAATCACTTACAGACCTGGTATCAGGAATACCAAGGCGGATGCCTTATCTAGGTCTCCAGAACCATTAACTGAGTCTATTGAACCAGATTCCATCATACCATCAGAAAAATTCATTGGTCTCTTAGTGGAGAAAACATCATTTTTTAAAACTCAACAACAAAACGATCTCTTCCTATTGCAGATAGACCTTGGCAAGATATTGCCATGGATTTCATTGTCGAATTACCTCCTTCATCAAATAACACAGTAATTTTGGTAGTAGTGGATCTGTTTTCTAAAATGGCACATTTTATACCAGTCCATACTTTGCCAACTGCTTCTGAAACTGCAGATCTATTCATAAAAAATATTGTCAGGTTACATGGGTTACCTAAGTCTATTACAACAGATAGGGGTTCTCAATTTACGTCCAGATTTTGGACACAACTATGCTCCAGTTTACAGATTAACCGTCGGTTGACTTCAGCTTATCATCCACAAACAAATGGACAGACTGAAAGAACGAACCAAACCCTAGAGCAATATTTACGCTGCTATTGTTCTTCGCAACAAGATAACTGGACTACTCTATTATCCACTGCTGAATTCTCTTACAATAATACCATTAATTCATCCACCAACTCAACTCCTTTTTTTATTAACTATGGGTATCACCCATCTTATCAATTATTACAAAGATCTGAAAGTTCTTGTCCTATGGTGAATGACACAGTGAATGAGATTGCTGAGGGTTTTACTCAACTTAAACAAATTCTACAACAAGCGCAAGAGAAACAAAAATATTACTATGATCTTAAGAGGACAAAACCTCCCGAGTATAAGATAGGTGATTTAGTCTGGCTTGCTTCTAAACATTTGAAACTCCACATCCCCAGTAAGAAGCTTGGATCTTTGTTTATTGGACCTTATAAGATTATTAAGATTGTTAATACTAATGCTGTCACTTTACAACTTCCATCTACCTTTAAGATACATCCGACTTTTCACGTCTCTCTTTTAAAGCCTTATATTCCCATCAGAGATTCTGCAAGGCTTTCTCCTGATCCAACTTCGATCCAAGATGATGTAACATATGAAGTTGAATCTATCCTAGATTCCAGATTTTACAAGAACACTCTTCAATATTTAGTCCGATGGAAAGGTTATGCACCAGATGAAGATTCTTGGGAACCATCTATAAATCTATCAGCTCCAAAGTTGGTGTCGTTATTTCATCGCAGGTTTCCAGACCGGCCTAAACCCTGATCCGCAGAGCTGATCGTTAAGGGGGGTGTTCTGTCATACTCCAGACACTGTGTCTTTAAATCAGGCATAACACATCTTGCTGTTCCTTTAAGCATAAGATCACATGACTATTATGCCTATTTAAGCACACATCCTCAGTTCAACTTTGCTACGTAATTTGAACAGTTGGGGAGTTGTTACTTTATTCAAAGTTCTTATCAGTACTAAAGAAACTGTTTGTACTAAATTGGCATCTGCCTTTATTTCTAGATTCCACAGATTGTGCATATTCAGCATCGGAGCCAAGCAAGGATTCAGCGTGTGAACCGGAGTTCGGCGTCTGACGTCATCTCCACTCCGGGTGTTAGTCTTTCAGCTTCTCTCTCCTGCCACTCATGTAAATCCATCTCCGGACAGCTTCATCATATGATACAGTAAGGAACAGCTGATCTGAACTACAGCATGTTACGGTACCGTACATTTCACTAACAAATGTTTGATAAGAGACTTTGTTAAATTCTATCTCAAAGACTGCATACGCCCACTAACCAAACTACAGCTTACATGCTCCTGCTGAATCTTTAACTCTGTCATTTGCAACTAATCACAATTGTCAATCAGACTGTATCTGTCTCAAGCTTATTTAACAACACTAATGGCTTTCTAGACTAATAGTGACTTCATTATTACTTAAGCTACCAACTAAAGAATTGTATCTGTGGGATTGAACTCATATGCCTTAAAGGAAAACTTACCTCGTTGATCTCAGTTTGTATTGTTGAAGAATAAATTTTTATTTAACAGTTTTCATATTAAGTTTAAACCTCATTTCCATTTGGAGAGTTCTTGCACATTCAGTAAATACATCTTAAGATTCTGAATTACTGCTTATCTCCTACAACTTTAATAAGTTGTATTTTCTTTTGACCTAATTGGTCACCCTCAGTCTATGAGCATATCAGGGTTCCTAGTTTGACAAGGTTCCCGAGGTTTGGTGTGAGACTGAGTGGAATAGATATAACTGGGTTTCCAATAATTAACTTTAAACATCCTCACACATAGGTTGTATGCATCCTTGAACAGTAGAGTCTTTAGGGAGCACTTGAAGCTTTCAAAACTTTTATTTTATTAGGGGGCTTAGATTAGGTGTAATTAGTTTAAACTTCTTGTAATTTTTTTTATTTTCTGTAATTTAGTTTTTTGTTTTGTACTTTAGTTTATTTTATTTAATTGTATTTAATTTTAGGTAATTGTACTTAATTAATTTAATTTATTTAATGATAGTGTAGTGTTTGGTGTTAGTGTAACTTAGGTTAGGATTTATTTTACAGGTAAATTTGTATTTATTTTAACTAGGAAGTTATTAAATAGTTAATAACTATGTAATAACTATTGAACCTAGTTAAAATAAATACAAAGTTGCCTGTAAAATAAAAATAAATCCTGAAATAGCTATGATGTAATTATTAATTATATTGTAGCCATCTTAGGGTTTATTTTACAGGTAAGTATTTAGTTTTAAATAGGAATAATTTAGTTAATAATAGTAAATTTATTTAGATTTATTTAAATAATATTTAAGTTAGGGGGGTGTTAGGGTTAGACTTAGGTTTAGGGGTTAATAACTTTATTATCGTGGCAGCAACGTTGGCGGCGGCAGATTAGGGGTTAATACATTTAATAGGCTATGTGGGCTATGGCGGTTTAGGGGTTAATACTTGAATAGGTTTATTGCGTTGTGGGCTATGGCGGTTTAGGGGTTAATCATTTAGTTATTACTTGCGGTGTGGGTTTGATGGTGGTTTAGGGGTTAATAGACTTTATTAGTTATTGAGGTGGGGGATTGCGGTTGACAGGTAGATAGACATTGCGCATGCGTTAGGTGTTAGTTTATTTTTCAAGGCATTTTCGGGAGTTACGGTGCTCCCATACTCAGCGCAAGGCCTGCTACGGCTGCCTTTTATGGCGGGGTAAAAATGGAGTAAGATTTCTCCATTTTCGCCACGTAAGGCCTTGCACTGGATATTGGACGCGGCCCCATGTTAGCTTATGGGAGTAAAAATTGTGAGCGACGGGTGAAATATACGCGCGTAACTTGTATGCTACGCCGTATATGTAATACCAAAATCGCGTAATGGGGGCCCAGAAATAGGAAATACTTCAGGAGTAACAACAGTAGTCTTAAATACAGAATTAAGACAATTACTAGGGCTAGCTTTATCATCAGGAGGTTTAGACTCCTCAATACCCAAAGTAAACAAAATCAGTAGAGGATACATCAGTATGCTGAAGGTCAGAACTTAATTCACTAAGTTTAGAAAAATGTTGCAAAAACCTTATACATTTATTTGAAGGCAATATAGCAGTCATTGCCTTCTCTTAAGCTGTAGCAATAAAATGTTACATTTCTGCAGTAATGCTATGTACATTTAGACTGAGATAGAATAACAGTGTGTGAATTTGTACTCATAGATATATTTAACAATTCTTATTGTTAAACAAGAGCCACATAATAGAGCTGAATAATTTAGATCAGCTTAATTACAACATGCATACTTAGCTTTGTTAAATACCTGTTTAGGCAGCTCAAATCCTATGGTAACATCAGAGGCAGGTTCAGTTTGAGACATAATTGCAAAAAAAACAAAATTAGAAAAAAATAAAAAAATAAAAAATTCTGCAAATTTATATCCATGCTCCTATATATGATATATATATTACAGGCTTGAGAGAATGGGAAACAGACAAAACAAAAATTATAAAAAAGGACACTGATTCATAAAATGCTGCATGAAAGCTCCCTAAGTGTTTACTGATAACATTGATTGAGCTGGGGGCGGAGCTTATAACGGCAATTTGGCGGGATAATTATGGCAGGAAAATTTAAATTTTTGACAGGATTTTGTTTGGCACCAAAGAATGGCACACAATGAGGACACGTCACCCTTTGACATAAATATATGTATATACAAAAAAAACAAATGGACCAAAATAAAACTTAATGGATAATTCTATTATAGCTGCATAAAATGTGATTATCAACATTACATTATAAAATACTTCATTCTGAAAGCCCCTCTACTTGTTAGCAGCGTTCGATGCGCTGAGCTGCTAAAGGAAGCCCACGGCAAAACGCTATTTGGCTGAGAGGTGACGTTTCCACCTCTTAGCCAATAGCCGTGCAGGAAATCCAGCTTGGCACCAGGTTTTGCAGCGCCTAAATGGATTTCCCACATGGCTATTGGCTAAGAGGTGGAAACGTCACCTCTCAGTCAAATAGGGTTCTGCCATGGGCTGCCTTTAGCAGCTCAGCGCATTGAACGCTGCTAACGAATAAAGGATCTTTCAGAATTAAGTATTTTATACTTCATGAATGAAAGTCCCCTTTATTTGTTATGATAGTAAATCCTAGAGTTTCGCAAATATGAGTATTTACCATCACGTTAATATGTGCTTAAGTACTTGAATTAATTATGATGTATAGTGTATTTTAACTTCCCCCTGCAGTCACCTCTAAATGTTCTATTCATTTTCTTGCGGTGACATTTTCATTATTCAACCAATCTTCCTTCCTCTGTGGGCTTCTTGATCTAACAAAGCACTTTGATGCCCCAAATAATTTTCTGATCTGGATGAGCCATACACGTGTGCATGTGTAAGTGGTTGCCTAGAAACTCTGCGCATGTGCATGAGATTCTAATATGACTATTCTAATATGAAGAGATTCTAATATGAAGTAGAGGGCAAACTATCTTGCATGCCCAATCATGTCACCCACCACATTTGGTGAGGTCCATCCCAGAGGTCAGTTTTTGAGATTACGTCGGAACACTAACTCAGATGAGTTGTTTGACAGTCAAGCTAAAGCCTTAATTGTATGCCTACAAGCTAGGGGTTATAACAAAAAACAACTGGATAATATCTTTGATGAGGTTAAGAAATTAAGACAGAGTGATTTGCTTATTGGTGCAAAGAGAACTATTGATATTACACAAGATAAAGTTGTTTTTAGAACTGAGTACTCTAGTCAATTCTATAAGGTGTGTTCTATACTTAAGAACAATTTAAACATATTGAAGGAGGACAGTGCTCTATCAAGTGTAATTGAAACTTGTAAGTTTGTTCCCAAGAAACCTATTACTTTATCCACTAAACTAGCTCCTAGTCTTGTATGCAAAGGCACTCCTAGTAACAGCGAATGGTAACAGTAACAGTGAATGGCTAAGGAGGAAAGGGACATATAGATGTGGTAATGGCACTTGAATTACCTGTGGTTTTTTGAGTGTTGGTGATTCGTTTAAATGCACAGTAACCAATGAGGAATTCTCCAGTAAATTGTATACCAATTGTCGGAGTTCATTTGTGGTTTATTTACTTGAGTGCAAGGTTTGTTTTCTTCAGTATGTTGGTCAGACCTCTAGAGAGTTGAGGTCCCGAGTAAGGGAACATGTCAGAGACACAAAGGATTTTGTCAAAGAATCTGCTATTGCCAGACACCATGATTCCAATTTAACCAAACCATTATCCCCACAGGGTTGAACCGAGAATGGGATATGAGCTATTTTATAGATTAGCGCTTTAGCTCTGTTTACGGTATTATTAGTTTACCCGTATGTAAATTGTCATGCTACATTTATTAGTAGCAGTATTTTGTGGAACCAGTATTTGAAATATACCCTTTATGCACAGAGCCGATGTATTATAGTAATGTTTTCTAAGGAGTCCTTAATGTCATAAATAAGGTCATATCTATTTATCAATAAGACAAAAAAAATAAAATAGAATTAAATAAAACAAAATAAATGAAATAGTATAGGTTGAGGTAAATTCCTCTGATTGTAGACTTATTGACAAGTATTGTATTAATTATCAACTACAGTTTTGAATATAAATTGCTCATTTCAAAAGTTAATTGACATACTTATGAATTATTATTTTTATTATTTATTTCAATATTTATTTTCTTACACCGAGATTATGAGTTTTGCGGTAACAGGGGTGCGTTGCTAACTAGTCTTTTTTTTCACTGCTCCCTTAAGACAATGCTGGTATTACAGGTTTTTTTAAACCCGGCGTTAGCCGCAAAAAGGTGAGTGTAGAGCAAAATTTAGCTCCACATCTCACCTCAATACCAGCGTTGCTTACGGTAGCGGTAAGATGGCTAAACGTGCTCATGCACAATTTCCCCATAGGAAACAATGGGGCAGATTCAGCTGGAAAAAAAAAACCTAACACCTGCAAAAAAGCAGCATTCAGCTCCTAACGCAGCCCCATTGATTCCTATGGGGAAATAAAATGTATGTCTACACCTAACACCCTAACATGAACCCCGAGTCTAAACACCCCTAATCTTACACTTATTAACCCCTAATCTGCCGCCCCTGATATCACTGACACCGGCATTATATTATTAACCCCTAATCTGCCGCTCCAGACACCACCGCCACCTACATTATCCCTATGAACCCCTAATCTGCTGCCCTCAACATCGCCAACGCCTACATTAACTCCTAATCTGCCCCCCCAACGTCGCCGCAACCTAAGTACACTTATTAACCCATAATCTGCTGCCCCCATCGTCGCCGCTACTATATTAAATTTATTAACCCCTAAACCTAAGTCTAACCCTAACCCCACTTACTTAAACATATTTTAAAATAATCTCAATAAAATAACTACAATTAAATAAATTATTCCTATTTAAAACTAAATACTTACCTATAAAATAAACCATAACATAGTTACAATATAACTAATAGTTACATTGTATCTAGCTTAGGGTTCATATTTATTTTACAGGCAACTTTGTATTTATTTTAACTAGGTAGAATAGTTATTAAATAGTTATTAACTATTTAATAACTTCCTAGTTAAAATAACTACAAATTTACCTGTAAAATAAATCCTAACCTAAGTTACAATTACACCTAACACTACACTATTATTAAATTAATTACATAAACTAACTACAATTAACTACAATTAAATGGAATAAACTAAAGTCCAAAAAAAACAAACACTAAATTACAGAAATTAAAAAAATAATTACAAGAATTTTAAACTAATTACACCTAATCTAATCCCCCTAATAAAATAAAAAGCCCCCCAAAATAATAAAAAGTCCTACCCTATACTAAATTACAAATAGCCCTTAAAAGGGCCTTTTGCGGGGCATTGCCCCAAAGTAATCAGCTCTTTTACCTGTAAAAAAAAAGACAATACCCCCTCAACATTAAAACCCACCACCCACACACCCAACCCTACTCTAAAACCCACCCAATCCCCCCCTAAAAAAACCTAATACAACCCCCTTGAAGATCACCCTACCTTGAGACGTCTTCACCTATCAGGGCACAAGTGGTCCTCCAGAGGGGGAAGTCTTCATCCGATCCGGGAAGAAGAGGACCTCCAGACGGGCAGAAGGCATCATCCAGGTGGCATCTTCTATCTTCATCCATCCGGAGCAGAGCGGGTCCATCTTGAAGCCATCCAATGCGGAGCATCCTCTTCTTCCGACGGCTACGACTGAATGAATGTTCCTTTAAATGACGTCATCCAAGATGGCGTCCCTTCAATTCTGATTGGCTGTTAGTATTCTATCAGCCAATCGGAATTAAGGTAGGAGAAATCCTATTGGCTGATGCAATCAGCCAAAAGGATTGAAGTTCAATCCTATTGGCTGATCCAATCAGGCAATAGGATTGAGCTTGCATTCTATTGGCTGTTCCAATCAGCCAATAGAATACGATCTCAATTCTATTGGCTGATTGCATTGTAATTGTAATTGCATTGTAATTTAGGTTAGGATTTATTTTACAGGTAAATTTGTAGTTATTTTAACTAGGTAGCTATTAAATAGTTAATAACTATTTAATAACTATTGTACCTTGTATAAATAAATACAAAGTTGCCTGTAAAATAAAAAATAAATCCGAAGCTAGCTACAAATGTTACTATTAGTTATATTGTAGCTATTTTGGGGTTTATTTTATAGGTAAGTATTTAGTTTTAAAAAGAAATAATTTATTTAATTGTAGTAATTTTATTTTGTTTTATTTAAATTATATTTAAGTTAGGGGGGTGTTAGACTTAGGTTTAGACTTAGGTTTGGGGGTTAATAAATTTAATATAGTAGCGGCGACGTTGGGGGCGGCAGATTAGGGGTTAATAAATGTAGGTAGGTGTTGGCGATGTTAGGGACGGCAGATTAGGGGTTAATAAAATGTAACTAGTGATTGCGAGGCGGGAGTGCGGCGGTTTTGGGGTTAATATATTTATTACAGTGGCGGCGATGTCCGGTCGGCAGATTAAGGGTTAAAATCTTTATTTAAGTGTTTGCAATGTGGGGGGGGGACCTCGGTTTAGGGGTTAATATGTAGTTTATGGGTGTTAGTGTACTTTTTAGCAATTTAGTTAAGAGTTTTATGTTACGGCGTTAGCCCATAAAACTCTTAACTACTGACTTTTTAAATGCCTATTTAATAGCTATTGTACCTAATTAAAATAAATACAAAGTTGCCTGTAAAATAAATATTAATCCTAAAATAGCTACAATATAATTATAATTTATATTGCAACTATATTAGAGTTTATTTTACAGGTAAGTATTTAGCTTTAAATAGGATTAATTTATTTAATAAGATTTATTTTATTTCGCTAGATTTAAATTATATTTAACTTAGGGGGGTGTTAGGGTTAGGGTTAGACTTAGCTTTAGAGGTTAATACATTTATTAGAGCAGCCGCGAGGTCCGGTCGGCAGATTAGGGGTTAATAAGTGTAGGTAAGGTAGCGGCAACGTTTGGGGCGGCAGATTAGGGGTTAATAAATATAATATAGGGGTCGGCGATGTTAGGGGCAGCAGAATACTGGTACATAGCTATAATGTAGGTTGTGGCGGTGTCCGGAGCGGCAGATTAGGGGTTAAAAGTGTAATGCAGGGGTCAGTGATAGCGGGGTCGGCAGATTAGGGGTTAATAAGTGTAAGGTTAGGGGTGTTTAGACTCGGGGTACATGTTAGGGTGTTAGGTGCAGACTTAGGAAGTGTTTCCCCATAGGAAACAATGGAACTGCGTTAGGAGCTGAACGCTGCTTTTTTGCAGGTGTTAAGGTTTTTTTCAGCTCAAACTGCCCCATTGTTTCCTATGGTGGAATCGTGCACAAGCACGTTTTTGAAGCTGGCCGCTGGTATTGAGAGTTGAAGTGGCGGTAAATATGCCTGTACGCTCCCTTTTTGGAGCCTAACGCAGCCCTTCAGAGAACTCTAAATACCAGCGTTGTTTAAAAGGTGCGGGGGAAAAAAACATGCGTAGCTAACGCACCCCTTCTAACGCAAAACTCTAAATCTAGGTGTAAGTTTGAATTTTGGATTCTGACTTCACTTATATTTTTTCTTTAATATTAGCACTTTTTTTGTCCCATATATGTTTCATCTGTTGGGGGTTTAATTAATATATCATTTTTTATCAAATGTCATTTTGGGTATAGTTTCTCTTGTGTTTAGAATCCCTTTGAATGTGCTTGTGTTTTTCTTTGCTCTTAGTAATCTGTAATATATCTCTGCAGCTTGTACATATACAGTATATGTTTTTTTACTTGTGTCAGATGTTTTTAATAAGTTCTGATTACATGCTAATCAGGTCCCTTTAAATATGGAGTCTGAGCAGTATCACATATCCTATGATTAAGTGCCTGGTGTGGCACGAAACTAGTCAGGAGTTTCCTGATATGTATCTGTATTTTAAAAGTCAATAAAGTTTCTTATTTTTTCAGCCTTTTATCTGGAGGCCTTTTGTAGTGCGGCTGCATTTTTTTTTTTTTGGCAAACTATCGCCTAGATTACGAGTTGTGCTGTAACAGGGGTGCGTTGCTAACTTGAAGTTTATTGTCACCGCTACAGTGTTGCAGTGCTGCAGTGCTGGTATTACAGGGTTTTTTAAACCCGGCATAAACAGGCAAGAAGTGAGCGTAGAGCAAAATTGCACTCCACACTGCACTCCAATACCAGCGCTGCTTAAGTGAGCGGTGAGCTGGTTGTACGTGCTCGTGCACGATTTCCCCATACACATCAATGGGGAGAGCCGGCTGAGAAAAAGTCTAACACCTGCAAAAAAGCAGCGTAAATCTCAGTAACGCAGCCCCATTGATTCCTATGAGGAAACAAATTTTATGTTTACACCTAACACCCTAACATGAACTCCGAGACTAAACATCCCTAATCTTACACTTAAAAACCCCTAATCTGCGGCCCCCGACATCGACGACACCTACATTATATTTATTAACCCCTAATCTCCCTCCCCCAATTTTGCCGCAAACTACCTACATTTATTAACCCCTAATCTGCCGCCCCCAACGTCACCGCCACTATTCTAAATGTATTAACCCCTAAATCTAAGTCTAACCCTAACACCCCCTAACTTAAATATAATTTAAATAAATCTAAATAAAATTACTATAATTAACTAAATAATTTCTATTTAAAACTAAATACTTACCTATAAAATAAACCCTAAGCTAGCTAAAATATAACTAATAGTTACATTGTAGCTAGCTTAGGGTTTATTTTTATTTTACAGGCAAGTTTGCATTTATTTTAACTAGGTAGAATAGTTATTAAATAGTTATTAATTATTTAATAACTACCTAGCTAAAATAAATACAAATTGACCTGTAAAATAAAACCTAACCTAAGTTACACTAACACCTAACACTACACTACAATTAAATAAATTAACTAAATTAAAAACAATTAAATAAATTAAATTAAATAAGCTAAATCACAAAAAAAACACTAAATTACAGAAAAAAACAAACAAATGACAGATCTTTAAACTAATTACACCTAATCTAATAGCCCTATCAAAATAAAAAAGGCCCCCCAAAATAAAAAAAAACCTAGCCTAAACTAAACTATCAATAGCCCTTAAAAGGGCCTTTTGCGGGGCATTGCCCCAAAGTAATCAGCTCTTTTACCTGTAAAAAAAATACAAACAACCCCCCCACCACCCACACAACCAACCCCCCAAATAAAACACTAACTAAAAAAACCTAGGCTCCCCATTGCCCTGATAAGGGCATTTGGATGGGCATTGCCCTTAAGAGGGCATTTAGCTCTATTGCAGCCCAAAGCCCTAACTTAAAAAATAAACCCACCCAATACACCCTTACAAAACCTAACACTAACCCCCTGAAGATCAACTTACTGTTCTGAAGACCGGACATCCATCCTCAAGGAAGCAGCAGAAGTCTTTATCCAACCGGGCCGAAGTCCTCAACAAAGCCGGGAGAAGTCTTCATCCAAGTTGGGCGAAGTGGTCCTCCAGACGGGCAGAAGTCTTCATCCAGACGGCATCTTCTATCTTCATCCGACGCGGAGCGGGTCCATCTTCAAGACATCCGACGCGGAGCATCCTGTTCATCCGGAGTCTTCCGGAGTGTTCCAATCAGCCAATAGAATGCGAGCTCAATCCTCGCATCAGCCAATAGGATTTTTTCTACCTTAATTCCTATTGGCTGATAGAATTCTATCAGCCAATCGGAATCTAAGGGACGCCATCTTGGATGACGTCATTTAAAGGAACCTTCATTCAGTAAGAAGACTCCGGATGAAGAGGATGCTCCGCGTCGGATGTCTTGAAGATGGATCCGCTCCACGTCGGATGAAGGAAGATAGAAGATGCCGTCTGGATGAAGACTTCTGCCCGTCTGGAGGACCACTTTGCCCAGCTTGGATGAAGACTTCTCCCGGCTTCGTTGAGGACTTCGGCCCGGTTGGATGAAGACTTCTGCCGCTTCCTTGAGGATGGATGTCCGGTCTTCAGAACAGTAAGTCAATCTTCAGGGGGTTAGTGTTAGGTTTTTTTAAGGGTGTATTGGGTGGGTTTATTTTTTAGGTTAGGGCTTTGGGCTGCAATAGAGCTAAATGCCCTTCCAAATGCCCTTTTCAGGGTAATGGGGAGCTTAGTTTTTTTTAGTTAGTATTTTGTTTGGGGGGTTGGTTGTGTGGGTGGTGGGTTTTACTGTTGGGGGTTGTTTGTATTTTTTTTTTACAGGTAAAAGAGCTGATTACTTTGGGACAAGGCCCCGCAGAAGGCCCTTTTAAGGGCTATTGATAGTTTTGTTTGGGCTAGGGTTTTTTTTTTATTTTGGGGGGCTTTTTTATTTTGATAGGGCTATTAGATTAGGTGTAATTAGTTTAAAGATCTGTAATTTGTTTTTTATTTTCTGTAATTTAGTGTTTGCGTTTTTTGTGATTTAGCTAATATAATTTATTTCATTGTATTTAATGTAGGGAATTTATTTAATTGTAGTGTAGTGTTAGGTGTTAGTGTAACTTAGGTTAGGTTTTATTTTACAGGTCAATTTGTATTTATTTTAGTTAGGTAGTTATTAAATAGTTAATTTAGTTAATGATAGTAATTTTATTTAGATTTTTTTTAATTATATTTAAGTTAGGGGGTGTTAGGGTTAGGGTTAGACTTAGGTTTAGGGGTTAATAAATTTAGAATAGTGGCGGCGACGTTGGGGGCGGCAGATTAGGGGTTAATAAGTATAGGTAGGTTGCAGCGACATTGGGGGTAGCAGATTAGGGGTTAATAAATATAATGTAGATGTCGGCGATGTTGGGGGCAGCAGATTAGGGGTTAATAAGTATAATGTAGGTGGCGGCGATGTCCGGAGCGGCAGATTAGGGGTTAATAAGAATAATGTAGGTGGCGGCGATGTTGGGGGTGGCAGATTAGGGGTTAATAAGTGTAAGATTAGGGGTGTTTAGACTCGGGGTTCATGTTAGGGTGTTAGGTGTAAATATAACATTAGTTTCCCCATAGGAATCAATGGGGCTGCGTTACTGAGATTTACGCTGCTTTTTTGCAGGTGTTAGACTTTTTCTCAACTGGCTCTCCCCATTGATGTCTACGGGGAAATCGTGCACGAGCACGCACAACCAGCTCACTGCTGACTTAAGCAGCGCTGGTATTGGAGTGAAGTGTGGAGCAAAATTTTGCTCTACGCTCACTTTTTGTCTTTTAACGCCGGGTTTGTAGAAACCCGTAATACCAGTGCTGTATGTAAGTGAGCGGTGAGAATAAAGTGCTCGTTAGCACCGCACAGCTCCTAATGCAAAACTCATAATCTAGCCGATAGATTTAACATCAATTTTGATGAAAAAATGGCATCACAAATAAACTGATTAGCATGTTGAAGCAAGCGAACAATGCTAGATTATAATCCAATTCTTGTTGCGCTAATTTTCCAACCAAAAGGTTGTTGCAGCTGCAACAACAGCCAAAGAAAATGCAGGCCTGAGAAGATGACCGAATATAAATAGGCTTTCTTTAGATAAGATTCAAGTTTCCTATCTAAAGGATCTTAAAAAAGAAGTACTATCTTCCATAGGAATAGTAGTACGCTAAGCAAGAGTAGAGATTGCCCCATCAACTTTGGGGATCTTTTCCCAAAACTCCAATGTAACTGCTGGCAAAGGATACAATTCTTTTTTTAAAAACCTTTAAAGAAGGAATAAAAGAAGTACCGAGCCTATTCCATTCCTTAGAAATCATATCAGAAATAGCATCAGGAACTGGAAAAACCTCTGGAAAAACCTCTGGAAAAACCACAGGAGGTTTTAAAACAGAATTTAAATGCTTACTAGTTTTAATATTAAGAGGACTAGTCTCCTCAATATCCAATATAATCAACACTTCTTAAACAAAAAACGAATGTACTCCATTTTAAATAAATAAGTAGATTTGTCAGTGTCAATATCTGAGGAAGGATCTTCTTAATCAGATAGATCCTCATCAGAGGAAGATAATTCAGTATGTTGTCGGTCATTTGAAATTTCATCAACTTTATGAGAAGTTTTAAAAGACCTTTACATTTATTAGAAGGCGAAATGGCAGACAAAGCCTTCTGAATAGAATCAGCAATAAATTCTTATAAATTCACAGGTATATCTTGTACATTAGATGTTAAAGGAACAGCAACAGGCAATGTACTATTACTGATAGACACATTCTCTGCATGTAAAAGTGTATCATGACAACTTATTACAAACCACAGCTGGAGATATAATCTCCACAAGATTACAACAAATGTACTTAGCTTTGGTAGAACTGTTATCAGGCAGCAGGGTTCCAACAGTGATTTTTGAGACAGGATCAGATTGAGAAATCTTGCAAATGAAAGATAAAAAACAAAATATAAAGCAAAATTATCAATTTCCTTATATGGCAGTTTCAGGAATAGGAAAAAATGCAAACAGCATAGCCCTCTGATAGATAAAAAAAGGCAAGAGGCATATAGGAATGGGGTTTAAAATAATGAAAGACAAACCTTTACTCTTAATTTTTCAAGACTCATTATCCTCAGGCATGGTACCCCAGGATTGGCGTAAAGCTGATGTGGTGCCACTCTTCAAAAAGGGAAGCAGGGATGATCCAGGAAGCTATAGACCAGTTAGTCTGACATCAATAGTGGGGAAGATATTTGAAGGGATTATAAGGGATTATATTGATGAGCATATTCGTGTAAACAAGATTATGAGTTCTAATCAGCATGGCTTTAGGAGAAATAGATCATGTCAAACTAATCTAATTAGATTCTACGAGGAAGTAAGTAAAAATATAGATAAAGGGGAATCAGTTGATGTGATATACTTAGATTTTGCAAAGGCATTTGATACAGTGCCACATGAGAGATTAATGCACAAAATTAAGGGACTGGGAATAGCTGAAAATGTTAGCTCATGGATAAATAACTGGATAAAAGATAGGGAGCAACGAGTAGCAGTAAATGGATCATACTCAGATTGGACAAAGGTAATCAGTGGCGTCCCCCAGGGATCAGTACTGGGCCCTGTTCTTTTTAATATTTTTATAAATGACTTGGAGCAAGGATTAAATAGCGACATCTCTATTTTTGCAGATGATACTAAGTTAAGTAAGGTCATTAGGTCAGAGCAGGATGAACTCTCTTTGCAAAGGGATTTGCTAAAATTAGAACTATGGGCAAGTGAATGGAAAATGAGATTTAATACGGAAAAATGTAAGGTTCTACATTTTGGAAGTAAAAATAAGCAGGCTATGTATTTTTTAAATGGGACAAGACTTAGCCAAACACAGGAGGAAAGGGATTTGGGAGTAGTAATAGATAACAAGCTAAAGATGAGTGCACAATGCAGGGCAGCGGCTTCAAAGGCTAATAAGATACTAGCATGTATTAAAAGAGGCATTGATTCAAGGGAGGAAAGCATAATTCTGTCATTATATAAAGCCCTGGTAAGACCTCACCTTGAGTTTGGAGTGCAGTTCTGGGGACCGATTGCTAAAAAAGATATTGCAGAACTAGAAAAAGTTCAGAGAAGGGCCACAAAGCTAATAAGGGGATTGGAGAAATTAACCTATGAGGAGAGGCTAGCCAAACTGGGTCTGTTCTCTTTAGAAAAAAGGCGCTTGAGAGGTGACATGATTACTTTATATAAATATATTCAAGGCCCATATACAGAGATGGCAGAAGCTCTTTTTATTCCAAGAAAATTGGTTCTGACAAGAGGTCATAATTTAAGGTTGGAGGAAAGGAGATTTAATCTCCTGCAACGGAAACGTTTTTTCACTGTAAGAGCAATAAAATTGTGGAACTCATTACCAAAGGAGGTAGTGAATGCCAATACCATAGATACATTTAAAAATAGTCTGGATAAATTTCTGTATATAAACAAAATTCATGGATATGATTGCTAGTATTAAATGGGTCACATTTTAATGGGGTTATTTAAGCTTAACTGGAGCTTTTTGTAAGTATTTTAGATTTGTATAGGTTGAACTCGATGGACTTCAGTCTTTTTTCAACCTTATCTACTATGTTACTATGTTACTATGTAAAGTATTTGGCGCCAAGTATGACACACAAACAGAGAAATTTTTTTAGCGCTAACAACATCCGTAAATGACACACTCGCGTCATTGAAGACACAACCTTGTGAAAGGACCCGGCGGCGTCAAAGACGGCGTAAATGATGAATTTGCGTCATCGAACGTAACTTCGCGCCAAAAGAATCTTGCGCCAAAAATGACGCAATATACTTTGGCATTTTGCGCCCTTGTGAGCCTAATTCTGCCCACAAATTTAAAAAGACAGTCAATTGAAAAAAGACTATACCCCAGGTAAGAAATACATTTTCCTAAAAAATGCATTTCCCAGATATGAAACTGACAGTCTGCAAAAGGAAATATACTGAAACCTGAATCTTGGCAAATATAAGTACAATACATATATTTAGTTCTAAATACATAAAGTGCCAAACCATAGCTGAGAGTGCCTTAAGTAATGAAAACATACTTACCAAAAGAAACCCATCCACATATAGCAGATAGCCAAACCAGTACTGAAACAGTTATCAGTAGAAGTAATGGAATATGAGAGTATATCGTCGATCTGAAAAGGGAGGTAGGAGATGAATCTCTACGACCTATAACAGAGGACCTATGAAATAGATCTCCCGTGAGGAAAACCATTGCATTAAAAAGGTGATACTAACTTCACGTCCCTCTGACATTCACTGTACTCTGAGAGGAATCAGGCTTCAAAATGCTGAGAAGCGCATATCAACGTAGAAATCTTAGCACAAACTTACTTCACCAAAGTTTGTAAAACTGAATTGTGGGTGTGGTGAGGGGTGTATTTATAGGCATTTTGAGGTTTGGGAAACTTTGCCCCTCCTGGTAGGATTGTATATCCCATACGTCCCTAGCTCATGGACTCTTGCCAATTACATGAAAGAAATAATAATTACAACATCAGTTTGGATAGTATGTACTTTTCACGGGTAAATGTTTGTGGGTGTATGCATGTGCTCATGTTTGTGTATCTGTGTGCACATGTTTTTCTGTGTGGAAAGTTTTGTAAGCATGTGTGTTGAGCATATAAAAACATGTGTCTGTACACATGTACATGCCTCTGTGTGTGTATATGACTTCCATGTGTTTAATTATGCTACAAGAGACCACTATAGGCATTCACTGCCCTTGGACTACAGCACCATACAGATCAAAAAATAGAAAACTTTAAACCTGCTATCTTCCCATCCAATACTTGTATGTATAATAGATAGATAGATGATAGATGATAGATAGATAGATAGATAGATAGACATATAAGCATTTTTATACAAATGAATATATAATATTATTGAGTTTCTAAAAGTCTGTATTATTTCATTGGCCTCTTGTAAAGGTTCACAGCTATTCAATTACACCAAAGTTGTGTATTATTAGACATAATGAGATATGTGAAAAAATAACTGCATCACCATTCTGTCTTTTTGTGACAAGGAACCATTTCACTGACTAAATAATAAACCATTGTGAAGGAAACCATTACCAATCTTAATAATAGTTGTAGCGAACAGATTCAATTATCTATACTGTGCTTTTATTTCCGCAGCCTTAAAATAAGAGCACTTTTTTTTGTTAAAAAATAAAACAAGATTTCAAAAAATCATTTTTTCAATTAACATAAATAGAAAACGCTTTTCTTATTGAAATGATTTGTTTATAAAGCAAGTTTATTGGAATACATACGAACATATTGTTTTTTTTCTGTACTACATAAAACTATGTAAAAATATAGAATAATTTTGCAATTGTAGAACCTTTTCGCTGTGGCATGGATGGTGTAGTATATCTGACTTGCCTGGACTAAGGTCAGAAGGGCACAACATGGTACGCCAATGCATTTTATCCGGCCTCTTACAAATTCAGGCCAAATACCGAGGCCTAGATTACAAGTGGAGCGCAAAAATATTAATGCTATTGAGTGCTAACACTAAAATTAAATCTATCACACTCCTATTCTTGTACAAAAGACATAACTTTCAACTTGTAATATGAGAGATGTTTATTGTGGCTGTGGTGCTATCCATTGCAAGTATAGGACGTACTAAAGAGATATCGGCTGCGCTAAACATTCTCTGGTAATTCTGTTTTACCATGGATTGTAAAGACCAGATTGTTTGCTAATGTTAGCACAGTTCAGTTATATTGATAGCACACCATGTGCTATCAGTAGTGCTCAAGTTGTAATCTAGAACTTAATGTGTGTGAATCAGGAATCATTATTTAGGACTTCGATACCTAGTTGACTTTATTAGAGTTTGTTGTTTGTAAACTCTATATTCATCTGGGGGGGGGGGGGGGTGGCATTGGATTATATGAGATTGCAATGCATTAGAAGCACATGTTTTTATAAATATTTAAAGGGACAGAAAACACCTTGGCGCCAAAAAATATTAGTGCTATTGTGCACTAACATCACACAAGTTAAATCAATATAACTTTTGTTCTCATATATTTTTATTCTCATATTGAAAAGTAATATATAAGCGCTAGGGCACACTACCATCTTGATAGGATGGGTGCTCTAAATCCCTCACATAATAGACATCTATAAAGGCTCACTGAAAAACTTGTGTTGGCTATCGCTCGAGCGATAACAACCTTGTTTTCTGCTAAAAAACAAATATAATAGTTAAACTCACTCCAACATTTACTTTATTTGAAAAAGCCAATTCAAACTACTTACTGGAGTAGAAAAAGCTTGAAACTCTCATTTTGTTAGCTGAACTACATTGCTTTGTAGTATCTTATCTCTTCAAAAACCAGTTAGGGACATTTATTTGTCAGGATTAGGCTTGTGAAGTCTGGAGTGTGAACACCCCCACAATATTCAGAGTTATATTACACGAAAAGAGATCGATTTTCATATCAAGCCACCCAAATTATGAACATGATTCATAATTGTATCATGTTCATAATTTGGGTGGCGTGATATGATGCTTGAAGAGATAAGATACTACAAAGCAATATAGTTTAGCTAACAAAATGAGAGTTTCAAGCTTTTTCTACTCCAGTAAGTAGTTTGAATTGGCTAGTAGTTTGAATATACAGGAAAATCTACTTTTCTTAGACTCCAATTAGTAAACAATTAAAAAATATAAGAAACCTATTTTTCTCTGCATTTCCTCATGGGGATTAAGTGGGGTTTCCTGTGTACCTTCTAGAAAGAAATATAAACCACTGTGAAAATCACGAAAAGAGGCTAATAGGATGAATACTGATGAATGCAATTTTTTTCTATACTAATAATAATAACTGAAGATGTGTGCTGTTAACTAGTTTGTATTATTTATCAGTAATGTTGTAATTAAACCATTTAAACATTCATTAGCAGTCATACATTAAAAGGACATTAAACACTAAATAAAAACTAGATAGAATGATGCATTCAAAGAAAAGATTAGTCATGTAGATGTATTTTATAACCCCTTAACCCAATCCAACATATTTATGTGTATATATACATCTGAGGTTCAGGAAGCTCCAGCAGCCTCGGCTGTTAAGTTACAGCCAAGAGCTAGAGTTCGTGAGCTTCAGACATCTGACCAGCATGAGGGGAGATGCCAGATCGTTGTGTGTCACCATCTGTAACAATCATCTGCTGGTGCCGGTGGGAGGTGCTGTAGGGAACCCAGAAGGTGTGTGGGTGGTCCAGCAGTAAAGTGGGAGGAAGGAGGGAGGCGATAGAAGTGGGATGGCACTACAGCAAATAAAAAATAAATAAAGGGAGAGGGATGGGGAGCAATGCTACAAAAAAAGGGTGGAGTGGTGTGGGTGCCGTACCTAACTTACCATCTGGAGGGGGGGGATGTGGAGGGACCACTACACTACAGATTTTTTAAATTAATTTTTTAAAAAGAAATAAATATGGGGGAAATAGTTAAAAAGCTGTTTTCGGAGGGATCAGAGCGTTTGGAGGGTGAAGGAGGATCCCGCACTGCAGCATTAAAAATAATTTAAAAAAAACCTTAAATCTTCATATAGTCAGACGGTCTGCCAGTACCTAAGATGATGGTGACCAGTAGAAGGTGAGGGAGGGAAGATAGCTATTTCGGAGGGTTCAGGTAGGAGGGTAATCTCTACACTAAATAATTTCAATGAGAAACCCTAAATTTGTTAAAAAGTTAACAATTGTTTTATATATGATCGCATTTGGGGGTATATTTATCAAGGTGCGAGTGGACATGATACGAAGTAGCATATCATGTCCGCCGCACATCGATAAATGCTTTCAGCATTTATCATTGCACCAGCAGTTCTTGTGAACTGCTGGTGCAATGCCGCCCCCGCTAGCAGGGGGTGTCAATCAACCCGATCGTATTCAATCAGGTTGATTTCTGTCCACGGGCTTAGAGCAGCGGGACAAGTTTTCGAGCAGCAGTCTTTAGACAAGGGGCATCAAGTTCCATAAGGAGCTTGATAAATTTGCCCCAACACCTGTACTCTAACTAATATTAGAGATATTTCAGAAAATCTTATGAAAATATGAGAGTCAAAGTAAAATAAATTGTATTTAATAAATCATATAATAAGACACAATCTGATACAACACTTTACCTCTATTCTAAATTAAACAAATTAAAGAAATAACTACAGAAAATGTTCTGACAACAATGCAATTATATTACACTAAAAAGGATAAATAAACAAGATCACATTTCAATAATGTCTGTTTTCCAAATTGAAGTTACATTAACACAAAAGGAAAACACAAACAATGAAAGCTTGCAAATTACAATCAAGCAAAATCATGTAAGCAATAAAAGCAACAAAAAAAATCAATGAAGATGTACAGACAACTTTACTGACCAATCATTTACCAGGGGAAAATATTTTACCCTTACCTAATATTTAATTAGAACCATGGTGAATCTTTAAATCATATTATATTTATTGTAGCATCTTTCATAAGTAGAGCAACATTGTAACACATGATTATATATATATATGCAGATTCGTGGCCAATTAGCCGCTAGCAGGGGGTGTCAATCAACCCGATCCTTAGAGCAGGCAGACAAGTTATGGAGCTTCAAACAAGGGGCCTCAAGCTCCGTACTGAGCTTGATAAATATGCCCCCATGTGTTGAAATGGTGGCATGAAATATACCAAAACAGGCCTAGATCAATACTTTGGGTGGTCTACTTAAATATATATATATATAGTTTTGACAGGTAAAAAAAATAAAAAACAAGGCTCTATTTCTGTTTAAATGGAGTGATAGCAAAAATGCTAAAAATTATCCAGAATTGTGGGCGAATTCTTCTCTGAAAGTCCCGGTAGTGAAAGGGTTAGAGTTTCATTATCTGTTCAAATATTGACAAAATAAGTGTAAAGTTTTAAGGCTCCATTTATCAAAGATTCAGCTATTAAATCACTGAAAATAGGCGTCATTACATGCAAAATTGACACCCCTAAGTTATTGTGCCAACATAGTCAGATGAAGCTCAAATCGCTGTAACATACACCCCAGTGATATACCTTTGATGTAAATTGATGGCAATGTTATTTGAGTGCAATGGTGCTAATCCACCCGTACATTCAACTCCATTTAACCAAATTAAAATTTATGAAACATTCAACTAGTATGTTCACGTCTCGATTGACGCAGCGTTTCTGATTTTCAATCTGAAACCTTTGATCTTACGAATGCCCTAGCAATCAAAGGGATGTTAATCTGATATTGCTAGACTATAAAAGGGTGTAAAAAATGATATCATAGAGATGATCATATTATAAAGTAGATACATAAATATAAGTTCATCGTAAGATAATGTAACAAATATTAGTGACACTTCATGGCAATATACATAGGCTAATATAATACATTTCTGAGACATTGATTGTTCATAATTGATATATAAAATATTGTAAGGAGGCAACAAGTACACAAAATAAAACAGATACCTTTTAAAATTGTACTTATTCATGAACAAGAATGAAATGGATTTTTGAAAATGACAACCATTTTAAAAACTGTATGAAAAAAATGGGTCACATGATATTCATGTGATTGAGACCAAATTCAAGGTAGATTAAATTATAAATACTAAAACACACGCCATTGATTATTCATATTTATCATCGAAATTATGCTCTCCAAATAATACTCGATGCGCCAGAGTTAGGACTTTTTTTTTATAAATAAGGATGCCGAATTTAGATGTACAGTGAGTGTACTTAAACCAGCAAATGTTACCAGAGTTACACTTTGATAAATGGTGCCCTTAGTCTCTATAAAACAATGGGCGCTGCCATGTTGTAACTTAGGTTACCTTCTCTGCTCTGGCCAATTAGGAACAAATATAAATAGGTCACTAGAGAGTGCAGCCAATAGTTGTGTGGGCTGTAACAGTGTTCTGCACTTCCATTTTTACCAGTAACTGAAAAGTTCACAATTTCAGAATAGAATTACAGGAAAAGGGGACAAAATAAATAATCAGCGTGTATTGCAGATTTTTTTTTTTTATAAATACAATTTATCATCTTAAAGTGTTTAATGTCACTTTAACGTTTTATTGGTTTGTATTTAAAAGGACATTTAATGCATTTTTTCATCAGTGTATTTAGTTTGCTTGACTGTCCATGCAATGCTCTAAGAAAATATTGATATTTTTCCCACATTGTCTGTGAAAACAGCTATGCATTCTTCAAATTAGACCTCTTCTCTAACAACTCCATCTATCTCTTTAATTACACCTAAGCAGCTATATCTCATCTGATTAAACACCCTGAGACATGAAGCCTAAAATGAAATGTTCTTCTTCCATGATTCAGACAGAGCATGCAATTTTAAAAACGCTTCCATTTTACTTTTATTATGAAATCTGCCGCAACATTGCTGCCTTCTAGTGCTCTTGCTAATGTATAACATTCTTGCAAACCTGGGGGTCGATCCGATATAAAGCGTCGCCCGCAAAAGCCGGCGACGCCAATATTTGCGTGGATTTGGTATCACATATACGGCGTAACCTAGAAGTTACGCGCGTATATTTCTGCCGTCGCCCGCAGTTTTTTGGGCCATA
Organism: Bombina bombina; assembly: GCF_027579735.1. Taxonomy (NCBI): domain Eukaryota; kingdom Metazoa; phylum Chordata; class Amphibia; order Anura; family Bombinatoridae; genus Bombina; species Bombina bombina. Next base: position 186,380,545 of record NC_069502.1, read on the forward strand.
GGCAGGTATACCAAACCCGTGCAGTTTGGTATCCAATATGCAGCGTAAGGACTTACGTGGCGAAAATGGAGAAAACTTACTCCATTTTCACCTCGCCACAAAAAGCAGCCGTAAGAAGCCTTACGCTGACTATTGGAGCCCCGTAACTCCCTAAACTAACTAGAAAATAAACCTAACACCTAACGCATGCGCAATGTCTATCTCCCTGTCAACCGCGATCTGCTAAAATAAACCTAACACCTAACGCATGCGCAATGTCTATCTCCCTGTCAACCGCGATCTGCTAAAATAAACCTAACACCTAACGCATGCGCAATGTCTATCTACCTGTCAACCGCGATCCCCCCCCCCCCGAAATCCCTAATAAAGTTATTACCCCCTAAACCGCCGCTCCCGGACCCCGCCGCCATCTACATAAACTAACCCCCTACTGTGAGCCTCTAAAACCGCCGCCATCTACCTTATCTATCCCCTAATCTGACCCCTTACACCGCCGCCACCTATATAAAAATGATTAACCCCTAATGTAAGCCCCTTACACCGCCGCCATCTCTATTAAAATGATTAACCCCTAATTTAATCTACCTACCCCGCCGCCAGCTATATTATCTATATTAACCCTAAGTATATTATAGTTAATATAGGTATTACATTATATATATTAACTATATTAACCCTAATTATATTAGGGTTAATATAGTTAATATAGTTACTATAGTATTTATATTAACTATATTAACTCTATCTAACCCTAACTAAATTTATATTAAATTAATCTAATTCATTTATAAACTAAAATATTCCTATTTAAATCTAAATACTTACCTATAAAATAAACCATAAGATAGCTACAATATAATTAATAATTACATTGTAGCTATGTTAGGGTTAATATTTATTTTACAGGTAAATTGTTAATTATTTTAACTAGGTATAATAGATATTAAATAGTTATTAACTATTTAATATCTACCTAGTTAAAATAATTACCCAATTACCTGTAAAATAAATCCTAACCTAAGTTACAAATACACCTACACTATCAATAAATTTAATAAACTACTAACATCTATCTAAAAATACAATTAAATTAACTAAACTAAATTACAAAAAAAACAAAACACTAAATTACAAAAAATAAAAAAAAGATTACAAGATATTTAAGCTAATTACACCTATTCTAAGCCCCCTAATAAAATAATAAACCCCCAAAATAAAAAAAATTCCCTGCCCTATTCTAAATTCAACAAATGTCAAAGCTCTTTACCTTACCAGCCCTTAAAAGGGCCTTTTGTGGGGCATGCCCCAAAGAATTCAGCTCTTTTGCATACAAGAAATACAATACCCCCCCCCCATTACAACCCACCACCCACATACCCCTATTCTAAACCCACCCAAACCCCCCTTAAAAAAGCCTAACACTACCCCCCTGAAGATCTCCCTACCTTGTCTTCACCACACCGGGCCGAACTCCTGATCCGATCCGGGCGATGTCTTCCTCCAAGCGGCAAAGAAGAATTCTTCCTCCGGCGATGTCTTCCTCCAAGCGGCAAAGAAGAATTCTTCCTCCGGCCGACTGCTGAACTTGGAATGATGTACCTTTAAATGACGTCATCCAAGATGGCGTCCGCCGAATTCCGATTGGCTGATAGGATTCTATCAGGATCAGCCAATCGGAATTAAGTTAAAAAAATCTGATTGGCTGATTGAATCAGCCAATCAGATTCAAGTTCAATCCGATTGGCTGATCCAATCAGCCAATCAGATTGAGCTTGCATTCTATTGGCTGTTCCGATCAGCCAATAGAATGCGAGCTCAATCTGATTGGCTGATTGGATCAGCCAATCGGATTGAACTTGAATCTGATTGGCTGATTCAATCAGCCAATCAGATTTTTTTAACTTAATTCCGATTGGCTGATAGAATCCTATCAGCCAATCGGAATTCGGCGGACGCCATCTTGGATGACGTCATTTAAAGGTACATCATTCCAAGTTCAGCAGTCGGCCGGGATGGATGCTCCGCGGCGGCGGAGCGAAGAAAGAAGATTGAAGATGCCGCCGGAAGAATGAAGACTTTGCTGCCGCTTGGAGGAAGACGTCGCCGGAGGAAGAATTCTTCTTTGCCGCTTGGAGGAAGACATCGCCGGAGGAAGAATTCTTCTTTGCCGCTTGGAGGAAGACATCGCCCGGAACGGATCAGGAGTTCGGCCCGGTGTGGTGAAGACAAGGTAGGGAGATCTTCAGGGGGGTAGTGTTAGGCTTTTTTAAGGGGGGTTTGGGTGGGTTTAGAATAGGGGTATGTGGGTGGTGGGTTGTAATGGGGGGGGGTATTGTATTTCTTGTATGCAAAAGAGCTGAATTCTTTGGGGCATGCCCCACAAAAGGCCCTTTTAAGGGCTGGTAAGGTAAAGAGCTTTGAAATTTGTTGAATTTAGAATAGGGCAGGGAATTTTTTTTTATTTTGGGGGTTTATTATTTTATTAGGGGGCTTAGAATAGGTGTAATTAGCTTAAATATCTTGTAATCTTTTTTTTATTTTTTGTAATTTAGTGTTTGTTTTTTTTTGTAATTTAGTTTAGTTAATTTAATTGTATTTTTAGATAGATGTTAGTAGTTTATTAAATTTATTGATAGTGTAGGTGTATTTGTAACTTAGGTTAGGATTTATTTTACAGGTAATTGGGTAATTATTTTAACTAGGTAGATATTAAATAGTTAATAACTATTTAATATCTATTATACCTAGTTAAAATAATTAACAATTTACCTGTAAAATAAATATTAACCCTAACATAGCTACAATGTAATTATTAATTATATTGTAGCTATCTTATAGTTTATTTTATAGGTAAGTATTTAGATTTAAATAGGAATATTTTAGTTTATAAATGAATTAGATTAATTTAATATAAATTTAGTTAGGGTTAGATAGAGTTAATATAGTTAATATAAATACTATAGTAACTATATTAACTATATTAACCCTAATATAATTAGGGTTAATATAGTTAATATATATAATGTAATACCTATATTAACTATAATATACTTAGGGTTAATATAGATAATATAGCTGGCGGCAGGGTAGGTAAATTAAATTAGGGGTTAATCATTTTAATAGAGATGGCGGCGGTGTTAAGGGCTCACTTTAGGGGGTTATAGATATAATATAGCTGGCGGCGGGGTACGGGAGCGGCGGTTTAGGGGTTAATAACTTTATTAGGTTGCGGCGGGGTAAAGGAGCGGCGGTTTAGGGGTTAATAGCTTTTTTATTGTTAGGCTAGTGAGGGGGGATAGCGGATAGAGGGTTAGACAGTGCGGGCTATGTTAGGGAGGCGTGTTAGACAGTGCGGGCTATGTTAGGGAGGCGTGTTAGACAGTGCGGGCTATGTTAGGGAGGCGTGTTAGACAGTGCGGGTGTTTTAGACTTTAGTCAGGTTTTATAGGCGCCGGCAGATTCTAACGTGGCGCAAGTCACTGGCGACGCCAGAAATTTGTACTTACGCAGATTTCTGGACATCGCTGGTTTGTGAGACTTACGGCACGTTAGCATCTGACGGCGACCTATATGGGATGGCTCGAGTTGCGAGCTGAAACTGCGGTCGACGCCGGTTCCCTCGCTTGCGCCGCAAACTGCGATCGATATCGGATCGCGCCCCTGCTGCCATATCGTGCTGCAGACACGTTCACGCTCCTGAGCTTACCTTCCTGATTTTCACAAAAGATACCAGAAAAACAAAGAAAAAATTATAAAAGAAGTAAACTGGAAAGTTTTTTTAAATTTGTATGCTCTATCTGACACATGAAATTTAAAAAAAATGGTTTTATATCTCTGTTATGCACCCTCCTGAGTTCTCAGGTTTAACCCTGTTACATATATTTCCCTAATTGGCTTTAACCGATAAGAACTGCAAAACAACACATTTTATGCTAGCGTTATGACTGTAGCTAACCTTGTTGTCTGCAGACTAAAGTCTTTAAATAAGGCAAATGAGGGTGGAGTTTGGCTATTGAAATTCAGTTGCAGTAAAAAGGATTTTCATTTGTTATGAGTTATGGCTGATATGTCAGCACAACAGAAATATCTTGTAATTACAAGGAACATATCGTCCCTTTTACAGTAGAAAACAATAATGCTTTTTTTTGTGTGTGTTAATTTTTTTAAAGGGACAGTCTACTCCGGATTTTTTATTATTCAAAAAGATAAATAATCCATTTATTACTCATTTGCCAGTTTTGCATTACCAACACTGTTATATTAATACACGTTTTACCTCTGTGATTACCTTGTATCTAAGCCTCTGCAGACTGCCCCCTTATCTCAGTGCTTTTGACAGACTTGCATTTTAGCCAATCAGTGTTTACTCATAAATAACTCCACGGGAGTGAGCACAATGTTATCTATGTGTCACGCATGAACTAGCATTGTTTAGCTGTGAATAACTGTCAAAATGCACTGCGATAAAAGGCAGCCTTCAAGGGCTTAGCAATTAGCATATGAGCCTACCTAGGTTTAGCTTTCAAGCAAAGCAAATTTGATGATAAAAGTAAACTGGATAGTTGTTTAAAACTGCATGCCCTATTTGAATCATGAAAGTTTAATTTTGTCTAGACTGTTCCTTTAATGATGCAATGGTTTGGCATTGGCTGGTTATATCTTCCTTCAAAAACACCATGAAGGTCAGTGTAAATCCTGTGATTATAACATTAACACAAAATATTTATCAACATCAGCAGCGGGGAAAAAAAACTTGTTGGCTACATATATCATCCACAAATCTGTGCAGGTTTTGTAATTAAATAAATGGGGGTGGGGCAGATGTATTAGAATTGCTTTAATAAGGAATCTTGGTAGAACTTTAAATGTACTCAGCAAGAGTTTGATCCATAACCTTTTTCTTGATGCTATTCATGTTTACTTACCTTAGCTGTTTAATTATATCAATATATTTTACATCACAGAAACAACCTGTTGCATGTAAATGCTGTTTTGCAGTTAATCTAATTGTTCAAGTATTACGTCATCTGAATTAGCTACACATTGCATGTTACTTTATATTCTATAACAAGATGTATTAGAATATGTTTATTGGGATTTTTTTTTTTCTTAATCATTAAGAACATTTTTCAAGAATGTACAAATATTTAATAAAAACTTTCTCTATTTTTTGTCTCTAAAGACTGATGAATAAGTAAGCAAAGACAGTCATTTCTTGGAAATGGAGTTCAAAATCAATTCAAGTAAAGCAGTAACCATTTATTGCAACTAAATTAAACCTGTATAGAATACACACTAAATACATTTCATGCACCTCCCTCTAATCATGGTTGTTGGCATTATGGAACCTAAGTTACACTGCAGGTATCTGAAGAATTACTAACATATCAGCACTGGAATGTAGAGAAAGACAGATTTCAACATGGCAGCACTCATGACCATGACTAGAAGGGGAAAAACCTCAATACTATGCTTCTAAAATATATTTAGCCCCTTTAAGTTTAGGTCAAACGTAGCAGCGCCCATTACTTTATAGAGGCTATGTAGAAATTTTAAAAAAGGAAATGGGGACAAAATAAATAAATAATGACGGTAGATTGCAAAGAACTACAAAAAAAATAAAACATTTTAAATTACAATCTCATACTGTTTAATATCCCTTTACCCCAGTCAAGCATGGGAGCATAGGAAAAACTACAAAACAAAAATATTAACACAACTCATAGAGAATCTGGCACTCTCTTGTAAGCACACATCTAGATTAAAAGCAAAATGAAAGTGTTAGTCCCAGAGTTTGGCCAAATGTTGCTAGGCCCATGACTTTGTCAAGGTCTCTTTCTTGATGTGAATATCAATCGCAAACTCTGGAGGGAAATGGCATATGCCAGATGCCCACTCCCTTGCAAGTCCAGGGACTAGCATTCTGATTGGATACTTTAGAGTCCCTAACTTACTCTGCCCCCACTACACACTTGGGAGCTTTGCATGAAATCATCAATGACATCACTGATAGTATCACACATGACACTGTTGATGACATCTTCTTTGATATCAGTAGTGAAAATGATATATGCCTTTGCATCTGTGTATAAACAGTTTATGCATAAATATATATTAAAAAAACACTCAGAGATAACTTTTGTAACAGTATAAAGGATGCCACTAGAAAAATGTGTTAGTGTGGGATAGACAGGATAAGCAAGAGTTGTATGAGGGGGGATCAGATGAGGATGAGGCTGTACAAAAGGGAGAGGGGAACTAGGAGGGTGAGCAGGGGTCCCCCCGTGATGAGCTATTGAAGTGGTAGATCAATACAAGATATTCTGCAACAAACTGACCCTAAACACGGTTACAAAACCTGGTTGCTACAAATGTGGGGGTTGCATTACCTGTAATGGTATGATTGCTGGGCAATTTTTCCATCATCCTAGACATAACAAGAGATACTATATAAGACATAAGTCCATATGCACCACTTCATATGTGGTGTATGTGTTATATTGCCCATGTAGTTTGCTTTATATTGGAAACAGTTGTGACAATCTGAGTATAAGAATGGCCAACCAAAGGAGTGCAATTAGAACAACAATTACGGAAGGAAAGGATGAGCAACTGGAAGCAAGGTATTTTATGCAGATGGATCAAAGTGTGGCAGACTTAAGATACATGATTATTGATAATTTCCCCTTCTGCATAGAGGAGGGAATAGAGATTTGTTGCTATTGCCAAAAGTAGCCAGATGGACATATGTCCAAGACACTCTTGTTCCGAAGGGACTTAAAGCTAAATTAGACTGTCATTGCGGTTTGTAGCACAAGCCGTACAAATATGTATTTAAGAATGGGCCCTATAATTTTATTAGCATAATTTGCCATATGAGCATAGCAGTATAATCTCTTTGAACTATAAATATAAAGCAGTGAAGCTAAAAGAAGTAAATGGTGAGAAACGTACTGGGAATAACAGGAGACATATAATTGATTGATTGTGACATATTATTTTTATCAATGTTTTAATGGAGGTGTGAAAACCTCTGCAAGTTGCTAGGCTACAGAGATGGGACGGGGTGGTAGCTAGACAGACATACATACAAACATACAAATAGGGCTTTTATTGTGGGGGTACTCACTGGTGCTCAGTACCCCCATCTCATCCAAATTAATAAGAGGTAGAATTTGTAATCATGTAAATACTCTAGTTTTCAAAAGAGGGGGCTGCAAAATACATCAAACATTGAAAATAACTGTGTCCCTTTGCTTTTCTCAAAGTTAGTGAGTAGAATATATCAATCAATAATCAATGAGTACTGGCACCTTTTTTTAAGTACCGACATCTTTTCTTCTACAAAAAAAGCACTGCATACAAACACACAAACATACATACATGCAGTCTATAATATAATGATTATCATAATAATTTGTGATTTTTTTATTTTTTTATGCATGCTATATATATGTATATGTATTTGCCAAGCTGTGAGCAAAAACGGAAGATGACAAAATAAATAATCACTGATTGATTAGAATATCTTTGGACTCAATAAAAAACTACTTTTCATATTTACCAGGTATTTGTCAAAAAGACTCGATCCAGTATGGGTGTTAAAACATTATTAATGGCATTTTAGGGGTTAAAATTTTATTTATGTAGTTTGTGATGTGGGGGGGATGGCGGTTTAGGGGTTAATAGTTTATTTATGTAGTTTGCAATATGGCGGTTTAGGGGTTATTAGGTTAGGGGCTTATGGTAGGTTTTTTTTTACTTTTTTGTCGTTTTCGCGAGTAGGGTGTTTTTTTGTCTCCACTGATTTCTATACACAAGCACGCACGCCAAAACTACACTAGCAATTTTTGCGATTCCCGAGCCTACCGCTAGCGAAAAAACTTTTTTTTTTCCATCTTGTTATACCAGCGGATCCCGAGAATCACAAAACCCTATCATTAGCAGTGTTTTCGCCAACGGTAAATTTAGATTTACTGCACCACTTGTAATCTGGCCCTATACTGGGGACCCCTAAACCAATAACATACTTCAGTTTTTCCATTGCTCAAACAAGTGACACTATTGATTGTATATAGAAAAAATAAATTATATACAACATCTTGAGAATCTAATGTAAATGTATATTTCAGGGTTAAAGTGACATAATGGAGAAAGGTTTGCAATATTTCTCTTATTTTCTTGACTAGGAAATAGAGGACAATACAATTGACTTTAGGCTAAAAAACACCTTTTTGTTTTATCGCCAATGATTTCTAAATCACTATTTATATTTTTAAACAAAGTTTTACAAAGAAAAAAGAAATAATCAGTGAATCAATCACAGAACAATAGTAGCTTTGACACTGTGCACTTACGTTGAGCCGAACAGGAATAAACAAGTGTTATGCAGTGGCCAATCAATATGGTTACTGGACGAACAAGATAACCATCTTACTAAGAAACCGCTTACAGTAATGCAACAGCTCCACCATCAGAATACACACATATGAATATACAGATGATAGCAGTTATTTCTTTGGATGAATGTTTTGAAGTAAAAGGTATTATCAATAAACAATCAGATTTATTGTCAGTGATAAAAAATATATTAAAAGAATCCAGAGTTCTTAACTTGGGCCCCAAGGGTCCATGAAAAGATTTCAGGGATACCATGAACTTGCATGAGAAAAAAATTATTATTTTGTCACCAACAAAAATAGCAGATATTTTGTATAGTACCTGCAAATAACAATAAAGTTTAACTTTTACTTGCCTATATTTTAAATGTATTATTACTTTGTTATTTAATGCATTCAAGGGACATACAAGTGCAATAAGAAAATGCTCTAATTTGTTTGCATTTTATTACTGTGATATTCCTGGCATATAACAATGTATTTAATATCTGTTCAGGGGTTAAATACAGAGGTATACATTTATCAAGCTTGTGGTGCAGCTTTGCTTACGCCTGCAAAGCATGAGTTGATAACACGGCAGCTGCTACCTAACCTATTTACAAACTCATAGGTGGTAAAGTTAAATCATCCTAGACTCATTCAGCCAGGGTGATTGACATCTCTATTGCACAAATGATTGCGCAAGAAGAGGGGGCGGGGCAAATTATAATTGCGGGTGGACATATTGCCTGGATGGGAATTGTCAATTCCAGAGCAGTGATGCTTTAGTAAACATCTGGTGAGCCAATAACAAGGATGGCCTGGAGGGCCTCTCACCACCTAAAAATAAACATGTCCAAGACTGAACTACTTCTAATCACCCCCCTCAAACTCTACTACAGTTTCTAATTTTTCTAGAACTGTTGGTGGCACCACTATCTCACCATCACCGCAAGTCCGCTGCCTCGGAGTCACACTTGACTCAAATCTGTCCTTCATTTCCCACATCCAATTGCTCTCTTCATCCTGCCGCAACCACCTACGGAATATCTCCAAAATGCGTCCGTTTCTGAGTGATGAAACTACTAAACTGCTAATCCACTCCTTGGTAATTTCCCGACTTGACTACTGTAATAACTTACTAACTATCCTCCCTCTCTCCCGCCTCTCCCCTTCAATCTATCCTAAATGCATCTGCCAGACTAATCCACCTCTCTCAACAATCCGTTTCTGCTGCACCTCTCTGTGAGTCCCTTCACTGGCTCTCCATTCACAGGAGAATTAAATTCAAAATTCTCACCCTGACCTACAAAGCCCTCACACCAATGCTGCCCCACCCTACCTGTCCTTACTCGTCAACAAATATACTCCAGCCCACCCCTTAAGATCCAACAATGACCTGCTCCTTGCGTCCTCTACCATCACCTCCTCTCATGCTACAGGACTTCTCTCGTGTGGCACCAAGCCTCTGGAATGCACTTCCTCAAGCTGTCAGACTCTCCCCTAACCTCTCCTCCTTTAAACGTGTGTGAGTGTGTGAAGTTTGAGGATGGCAGGGAGAGGTAGGGCGGAGGGGAGGAGGGGAGTGGAGTTGCAGGGAGAGGAGTATTGTAGCGGACAGGAGGAGCAGCGGAGTCCCCGTCAGGAAGTAAGTGGAGTGGGGAGAGGGAGAGTTAGAAGGGATGATGGGAGGGGAGATGCCCAGAGACCAGGCACACTTAGAAGACGGACAGAGGGTGCACATGGGGACAGAAGGGGGAGGAGGGAGAGGATAGGGAGGAACCCACACCAGGGACATCCCAGGGAGCAAGCCAGGTGGCCACAGAGGAAGAGCACATGAGATGCCCAAACTTCTCATTTGATCAGAATGTTGCGCTAGTCCAGGCCATCATGGACAACCACAGTGCCCTCTTTGGCCAGGAGAAGGGCAAAGGCATTGCCCGAAGCCGTAAGACAGCATGGTTGGCGGTAGAGGATGCTGTAAACAGTGTGGCCCCGCAGAGGAGGACTGTCGAGGGACTTATAATAAGGTGGAACGATTGCAAGAGGCGGGTCCACCCCTGGAAACAGAATACAACACCTGGCAGGAGATGATACGCAGGTTCCTGAGTATCACAGCAGTCCATGGACTTCCAGGGGCTCGTGACTCAAGGGCTGCAACCACAGCACCTCATGCTGGTGAGTAACATCACACACACCAGTATTATATGTATTTGAGATATAACATCCTTTAATGTCACACATTTGTGTACACAATGAGGGGCATGGTATTTGGCCTACTAACAAAAACATCTACAATTATATTTGACATTAATGCTACTTAACACAATGCAATTCATGATATGAGGTGTAATACTAACATGTCTCAGAGTAACACAGGCCACAAGCCACATGTTGAGTTTTCAGCAAATGGACACTATAGCCATCACAATACTTTTAGCTCCGAAAGCAGGTTCTGTGCCTACATCAGGCTAAAGTAAATTGTGTGACCATAGTGTAACTTAAAGAACACATTTTCTCCATCACTGACATGTACACATAACTATTGTATGAAACACACAATAACCTGTATACTGTGCAGATTAAAATCCCTCATATCACAAATCACATTGTGCACATGCATGTTATACAGTTTGACATGAGAATGAGTATTGTCCCTAGCATGTATCAATGTACATTGTATGCCCACATGGACATATATATGACAGTACTAATCTCTATCATCATTTGACTCCTCCACAGAACCTCCAGTCACCAGGCTGCAAACAGGCATGCCGCCACCTCCACCACCACCACCAGTCACAGGCATGCCACCACCTCCACCACCACCACCAGTCACAGGCATGCAGCCACCTCCACCACCAGTCTTCAGGCAGCAACATGGACAGTATGCTCCCAAGCATGAGCAGAGTTGGATTGCCTCCATTGAGGACCCAGAAGTTATGCCACCACCATTGGCATACGACCCCTGGCAGGATACCTGGCCTGAGGAATATCCTATTGGCTTTGAGGGGGAGCCAAGTCAGCACAGAGGGTCCATGTCTTTACCCCCCCCCCCCAATACAATATCAGGCCAGTCATGGCTTTTCCACAGAGGGGATGTCGCAAGAAATGCAAACTCGACAGGCTGAGTGGTCACACACTAGTCGTCAATGGGACTACCAATCCAGCCTGAGAGCTCCACCATCCTCTTCTCTTGGGAGAGCTCCACCATCTGCTTCCCTTGGGAGAGCTCCACCATCCGCTTCCCTTGGGAGAGCTCCACCATCTGCTTCCCTTGGGAGAGCTCCACCATCCTCAGATGAGCATATAGCTGAAGTTATCCCTGAAGCACCAGCAGCTGAAGTTGTCCCTCAAGCACCAGCAACTGAAGTTGTCCCTGAAGCACCAGCAACTGAAGTTGTCCATGAAGCACCAGCAGCTGAAGTTGTCCATGAAGCACCAGCAGATAGAGCTGAACCTGCACCTAGAATCACTGCTGCTCAAGAGCCTGTAGATCCACTGTATTCTCCCCTGGGTGAGGAATTCATTTCACTCCAGAGGAGGCTCATAACAAGCTGCGAGAGCAGACAAAAAGGCCAACACAGGTTTCACAGGAGCCAACAGAGGTTACTCCAGCGTACCATAGAGCTGCAGAGGGACATGGCAGCATCATTTTCTGCAATTGTACAAAACCAGTCGCAGATTATGAGAGTTATTTCTGATATACAGATACAGATTGACAACAGATGGCGGGAACAAAACCAACTCTTGGGTGTGTTGGTTGAGCACTTCACACACCAGCAGGACACTGCCTCCAGCCTATCATCTGTGGCCAGCACTCCAGCAGAATCATCTGAATCTTCCCAAACAAGGAGAACCTGGAAATCCAGTCCAGTTACCTCAGCCCCCTCATCCAAGAAGCCTAAAAAAAATAAAAATATTCTTATAGTTCACCATAAATCTTGTCCTCTGTTATTTACCATATAATTGTCATCCACATCCATGTTAGGGGTGTTTTAGTACACTAATATTGTTTAAACATATAATAAGGCCTGTGTGGAAATGGCCCAAAAAAGGTAATATCATCATGTTTATGACATATTCTTGTACTATAACTCACATCCACAATAGTTGTTTCTGAAGGGTACATATAGTAATATTCACTTGTAAGATGTAAATCAATGTATCTCACATCCAATATAAATTGACACATTGGTATATATAGTAGTGATGTTACTGATAGGGTGGGCATTATCAGGTGTTTTAAGTCTGCAGGTGAGAGGTTGTGGTGCCTGTGATTGGTTTGACACAATTGCAAAGAGGCAGCCTTCAAGAAGGTGTTAGAAATGATCATATGAGCCATCCTAGGTTTTGCTTTCAACTAAGAATAGCAAGAGAACAAAGCAAGTGTTCTAATTAAATCTGAAAGCAGTTTGAAATAACATGCCCTATTTAAAAGAAGAAGGTTTTATTTGGACTTGACTGTCCCTTTATATATTTTGGCATCAGTGCCAAGCTGTGTTAGCATTAGAATAAATATGTATATATATATATATATATATATATATATATGTGTGTGTACATATGTATTTGTGTTTATATGTGTACACAGTATATGTCAGTAAATACATATATTCATATATAAATACATAAATATATATTTATACATATATATAACAGCAATTAAAATTATGGGGAGGCGAAAAGTGAGTTTAAAATGTAGAGAAAATAACTCATTGTGTAAACCAGAAGACTTGCTTTTCCCACAGAAACTCTTTGATTACATTGTTTCCGATGCAGCAAAGGATTCTGGGTGAGATATGCAAATGAGGTTCACAATGACTCACTTTTTACTTTTAGCTTGCTTTTTAAGGCAGACTTCCCTTTACGCCATAGCATCGCTGCATGACACAGCTTTAAAGCTTAGCTAGGGGTAGTACAATGATTCAGACCAATCCCAGGACAGCTGTTTCGTAGTTATTGCTACTCATCAGCTGGGAATAGGTTGAATCACTGCTTGGTAAAGTTGATTTCTGGGGGAAATACAACATAATTTTAATTGCTGTTGTATTTCCCCCAGAAATCAACTTTGCCAAGCAGTGATTCAACCTACTCCCAGCTGATGAGTGGCAATAACCACGAAACAGCTGTCCTGGGATTGGTCTGAATCTCTGTACTACCCCTAGCTAAGCTTAAAAGCTGTGTAATGCGGTGATGCTATGGCGTAAAGGGAAGTCTGCCTTAAAAAGCAGGCTAAAAGAAAAAAAAAGTGAGTCATTGGGGCCGATTTATTAATGTGCCAGCGGACATGATACGATATAGTGTATCATGTCCGCCGCACATCGATAAATGCCGACAGCATACGCTGTCGACATTTATCATTGCACAAGCAGTTCTAGTGAACTGCTTGTGCAATGCCGCCCCCTGCAGATTCGCAGCCAATCGGCCTCTAGTAGGGGGTGTCAATCAGCCCGATCGTATAGGATCGAGCGGATTTATGTCCGCAGCCTAAGAGCAGGCAGACAAGTTATGGAGCAGCGGTCTTCCATTTGGAGCTTGATAATTCGGCCCCATTGTGAACCTCATTTGCATATCTCACCCAGAATCCTTTGCTGCATTGTCAACAATGTAATCAGAGAGTTTCTGTGGGAAAAGCAAGTCTTCTGACTTGTCTAGATTTGTATATGGTTTACACAATGAGTTATTTTCTCTACATTACATATATATATATATATATATATATATATACAGTATATACATTGAGCTAGATTAAAAGTGAGGCGCAAATGGTTTTGCGCTAGCGCAATCGCCTTTTCGCAAGCCATTTTCATTCCGCTGATATTAAAAGTGCAGCTAAATCATGATTGCACTAGCACAATCACTCTTTATGCTTTAATCCTTACTGTGATCTCAGAGCTGTGGTTAACTGATTTCCAAAACTAAGAAGTTGCACAAAACACATTAAAAATACATTACAAGTACCCTAACATTTATAAATAAAATATTAACCCCTAAACCGCCATCCCCCACATCACAAAGTACCTAAACACACTATTAACCCCTAAACCACCATCCCCCAACTTCGCAAATTCTAAACTACACTATTAACCCCTAAACCGCAATCCCCCACATCGCAAAGTACCTAAACACACTATTAACCCATAAACCACCATACTCCCACATTGCAAAGTAGCTAAACACACTATTAACCCCTCTAACGCCATCCGCCAACATCTATTAGCTGATTTTTCACTTTTTTTTCTCTATTGATTTCTATGGGGAATGCGAAAATGCGAGGTAGTTTGCGAGAGTAGGGTGTTTTGATTTATATGGGGGAATACATGCACGCGCACACGAAAACTCAGGTTAGGATTTTTGCACTTTTCAGGGTGCCGCTAGCACAAAATAAAAAAAAATTGCAACTTGTAATACGAGCGGAACCCTACAAGCGCAAAAAGCATAACACTAGCAGTGTTTTTAGTGATCGCCAACAAAAGACCTACAGTGCCACTTGTAATCTAGCCCATTGTGTGCAATATTTTTTTTAAAATACTTTTTATTAGATGGTGTAGTAAGTGTAAGTGTAATTTGTAATTTATTTTTTATGTGTTTTATGCAACTTTTAGTTTCACAAAACAGTTAACCAGAGCTCTAAAGTTGCAGTAATCATTCTACCATAAATCGTGATTGCACTCAAGTGATCGCATTTACTTTCAACTCGTAATACATTTACCTTCCATTAATAATCTGGCCCTTGATAGGGTAAGCTATTACATTCTAGCAATACATATAACCCCATTAACATATTGTTAAAATTCATTAGTTAATAAACAAGTTGAATCATGATGAGATTGCATACATTTTACATCAAGTAAAATATATGGTTACTTACAACAGTTTTTCTAAAATGCTAGGAAAATCTGTTTCTTTTTTAAACAAAACAAGCCAAAGAAAATATGGTGTTTGGGTACAAAATGACATTTTAGTTATATGAAAGTAAGGAAAATAATATAACAACACTGAAAGTAAAGCACATGTTCAGTAATTTCGCTATTATGAAGCTATGGGGTACATTCCAATATTTCCATATTTCTGGTCCAAAACCAAAATTTCCTGCTCTGTTGTTGCTGTCATTAAAGACTGTATTTCAATTTGTTTAAAAAAAAAACGCTTCTGTTTAAATACGATAAGCTACCAGGCATATATCAGTGATAGTTCCAGAGTATCCCTTCATTTTGATTGGTGAAAATCACCAAATATGAAAGCGAAGACTAAGCAGCCAATAAAAAAGGAAACCTTCAAAAATGTATACATTGGGCACCATGTGCAAAGTCAGTGTTGACAAAGTTCCTGGTTTGAGAACCTTTCTGCCCAGCTACCCAATGAACGGGCATCGGACACTGTATGTACGCTGCCTGTATGTAATATTGCACACACATGTGTAATGCCACCGATCGCACAAGAGAAGGCTTTGTCAATTCCCCAGAATGAAGGTTTGAGTTAGCAGACAGTGTGAGAAGCAGTGGTCGTGTCACTGCTTCTTACATTGGATAAAGCTCCACAAGGGCTCAAATCCAGCATATGCTGCTTAGTACATTAAGCCCATTGTTTTTTTTAATTAGTCAGTTTATGTAAAGATGTTTATTTTATAAAACAAACTTAGGACGACACTGCAGATGTATGAATTATAATACCCTGCCTTTCAACTTTCTTGTTTAACAAGAGTCAAATGTATCCTTGGTGATAATCTTTTATGCAATATTATTATTATTATTAATATTTTTAGCAGTTATTTGTAGAGCGCCAACAGATTCCGCAGCGCTAGTATCAATGACTGACTTCTTTTATTTTCTGTATGTGAATCTCAAGGGTGAAAAATAAAAGTTATAAATAAAATGGATGCTTAATTGTATATTTTGTATATAAGGGCAAGTAAAAATCTATAACTTTAGCTGCATAGTTTGAGTTACAGGGAATGAGGGCAAGGCAGTCAGAGAAAGGCTGTGTGAAATATCACAAATATAATAATACATTAAATGTAGATATTTATGTGAGTTCACTAAAGTATCAATCATCAATATTGCGGATAAGTGATTGCGTATGTGGAAGAGAACTAAAAAGGGGAAAGTTTCAATGATATTTATATCTAGTTTGTGACATAAAAATTTAAAGAATATTCAATAGAGTGTACTAAAAATTACAATTTTAAAAAACACATTTTTTACTTAACAGTTGAGCTGAAACTTGCACCATTTTCTCCATACATCCCTACAGGAAGACAAATGGCCGTTTTGATTACAAGTGCAGTGCAATCAATAGGACAGGGAGTGTTATCTTGATCTCTATCCTATACTAAGAATATCACATAATCTGGTATTACAAATGGGCGGTAAAAAAAAGGTTAACCAGTGAATAGTAACCTGGCCGTAATATTTTAGAACACCCTACACTTTTAATGGAAAGTACAGAAATTGTTATTATCACTCATATTAAAATGATGAGTTAAGTGTTGTGTTGAAGCATGATCCAATGAAAATGCTTTTATAGATGAAGTAAACCATTATTACTTGATGTAAATTATATGAAAATAAAGTATTTGTTATATATATATTTATTATAACTAAAATAAAGGTTTAATAATGAAAAAAAAAATTCTACACTGATTTAAAGTGAACTGATATATGAGACTGGGGAGGGATCAAAGATGCATGTGTGTGAATTTGAATGTGTATATATATATATATATATATATATGTGTGTGTGTGTGTGTGTGTGTGTGTGTGTGTGTGTGTGAAGTGTTTTATACCTAAAATTCAATGATATACTATTGTATAAAATAAGTGTAGAACGCCACTTCTTCAGTGGAGGTATAGCGCACCCTCAGCTTAGAGCTTGAGCAATAGGTGAAAAGAGTTTTTCCACACTCTCCCATAAAACTATATTATTTGAGCAATTTAGAACACCCACACTAATATGAGTGCAAAAATAGAAGCGCTATTGATGTAATTTGAGCAATGTTAGTGCACATTAGCGATAATATTTTTGCGCTCCACTTGTTATCTAGTGCTGAATATCAGAAAAACTATTTTTAATACTTTCCTGACTTTTTTAGACCTAACCCATCGTGTAAATGCTGTTTACTTGGACTGGTCTGTTGTCCAATCAATGATATTCAGTCAGTGTTGTTAGATACACAGATACTGGCATTCTATAACCTCCTACTTCTCTATCTTACAGTGACTGTGGATACGGTTTACCCTATAATGTTAAAATGGGAAGGTTTTTATTCTTGCTTGTTTAAAGATAATAGAATTTTACTGGTTACATCAAAATAAAATAAAATATAAGTTACTAAATTGTCATTCATGATGTAATAATATTTGCAAAATTAAAGGAAAATTATGATGTCAAAGTAATCTAGCCGATTGACCATTTGATTAAAAATACAGGCTCACATATTTTCACAGCTATAGTGTTATTTGAGTTATTTGGTGTTGTAAATATCCCTCTTATTTTTCCCAAATAGGTTTGACAAAGTGAGATAAAATTCCTTATCCTAATTAGGTATCATTGATGTAACCTCTGAGATCCCTTTAACATATAATCTTAGGTTGGGTGGTTTATGAGGGTCACCATTATAAATTGGGGCCAAGTTTTGTACTTTAGCTTACTTTACAGTTTAGGGGTTATACAGAGTGTTATAATGGTTGTTTCTGTTTATTTGTTCACTTATCCATATTCTTATTCATACTTAGGGTATAACTGTTATGACCCCTCATGGCACCTTTAAAATATAATTTCAGTCTGGGGGGTTTAAGTAAGACTACCAATTCGTATTTGGGCCCAGTCCCATATATTTGTTTATCTTTTAAGTCAGGGGTCCTACAGAGTGATATATGGGTTGTTCCTAGTTATATGCCCAGATTACTTGAGGTAATATAATATATAGCTCAAAAATCTTGTTGAGTACTAGGTCATTATGAAGGTTCAAGAGTCTATAGTTCAGAAATCTTGCTACCTACTGTGTAATATTGAAGGTCCAAAAGTGAACTTCATTATGTATGTACCTCCTGGTAGTTATTGTGTCATAGGCACAAAAGCGGCCTCAGTTGTTATAGGAGTGCTGTACAAGAAAAAGAAAAAGAGGTTTATTTCATAGTTTGCACCTTCAATTTGAGGTATTTTGTTACAGATTGAATATTTAGCCATCCATTTATGTGTAGTTCTACATTGATATGCTGTTGAGGATTGCAATTTGACTTGTTAACCTGTATGTAGATTCTTATGATCTATTGTTCTATTGGATGTATATCTCACAGTGTGAAAACTAGAAATACAGGCTCATATGGATGTGCAAATTATATGAACTTTTCAATGTATCTTGACAGCTAGAGTTAATTATCTTACATATAATGTTTTTGTTCATGTTCACATATTTTATGAGTTAAAGGGACAGTCTACACCAGAATTTTTTATTGTTTTAAAAGATAGATAATCCCTTTATTACCCATTCCCCAGTTTTGCATAACCAACACAGTTATAATAATATACTTTTAACCTCTGTGATTATCTTGTATCTAAGCCTCTGCAAACTGCCCCTTTTTTCAGTTCTTTTGACAGACTTGCAGTCTAGCCAATCAGTGTCTGCTCCCAGATTACTTCTCATGCACGAGCACAGTGTTATCTATATGAAATACGTGAACTAACACCCTCCAGTGGTGAAAAACTGTTAAAATGCAATCTGAAAGAGGTGGGCTTCAAGGTCTAAGAAATTAGCATATGAACCTCCTAGGTTAAGCTTTCAACTAAGAATACCAAGAGAACAAAGCAAAATTAGTGATAAAAGTAAATTGGAAAATTGTTTAAAATTACATGCCATATCTGAATCATGAAAGTTTATTGTGGCCTAGACTGTCCCTTTAATATCTGATATAAACTTAGATACATTAACTTTGTGTTAACCTACAGTTTATAATGATACCACAGCTGATGTACTACAATGAATGTTGTATTTGCTTCCAAAACTCTTTAATCATCCAGCTCATCACATACACTAACGCAAGCTTTGACACATGAATGTAAAAAATGAAAGACACAAGTCTTTTTCAGCAACTCTCTTTGAAGGAATTTACCTGCCTCAAACTTATAAAAGAGGGAAGGGTTGTTTAGGGGGGCGGAGCCAACTGGTGAAGCAGCTAGACGTGTTCTACTGAAGCTCCGGGCTCTTAGACTTCATTATTAGATTTAATTGGCATATAGAAGGTCCAAACTCTCTCTGTGACATCCTAGACAGCCTACACTTCCTATCTTATACTCAAGGAAATAGAAGATCTAACTCCTAGCGAGTTTAACACTGACAAATCTTTTCCAGTTGTGCCACGTGGAGATACCAGACTGCACCTACATATAATCGGTTGTTGGGATGGAGGCCCTAGAGGTTTGGGAACAACGGACCCAACAGCTCCTGGAGCAGCACTTCCAGAGCCTCAAAGAAGATCTAATGTCGCTACTTTTACCTTTTGCACCGCAGCTGAGCCAGGAAGTTACGAGTACAGGCCCTATACACTGTGGCGACAGCTACGCTACACTCGCAGACAATACTCAACACTGCTCAGGGATCTCCTCTTGTGACTCCCCTCTGAGCACCGGGTTACGCAAGTCAGGACAGATATCGGACCCTCTACTTCTGCTACTTATACGGGCAGAGCCGGTACCTGGGGAGACATTGTACTCTAAAGCGGTGCACACACATACTATAGACCTCCTTGCTCTCCGTGATCCTCCAGCTCAATGCCAAATAGCCAGCCCGAAATATGGCTACTGCTCATCAGAGATGGCAGGTGTTCTAGAGCCGGCTGGTTATCTGATTCATGGACGGAGTGAAGACCTCATGCTAAAACAGCCCCTAGCCGCAGTGACCTCCCAGAAACTACAGGGACTACTCATAATGGTGACGCGGGCTGTCACCTACCTTGTCACTGCAGACATCGGCTCCTACTTGTTACCAGATCACGGTGTCTCTGTTCATCAGGCGCTGAGAAATAACCTATTGCCCATGTATTCATACCGGAGCACATGGCTTACAGACAGAGAAGGCGTAGGGTAATCTGACTTTAACTTCAATTTGGTAATCGGCTATCTGGTAGCTAGATTGCCTGTGGTGCATTAACGCTCCGTATATATTTTGGGACTTTGATTTTTTATTTCTGTGGACTTGTGGCTATTCCATGTTTGGGAGTTTTTCAGTATGTTTGAGCAAGACTGACTGCCTGAGAACCCAGATACGATAGATTGTTTTATGTTCACTGTTTAATGTTGATGTTACCTTATAGGATACAATGAGTTAAGTTTTCATACCACATCCACAATGTTTACCTGCATACCTCATCTTGTTAAGTTTGGATCTTATATATTTTAGCTCAGGGCTGTGATAGATCAGTCTTCCTTTTATTTAAATATGGCATCCTGATCTAGAAAGATAATGTTGCAACCACTTACTGCATACCTCTACAGGGATAGACATAACCCCACAGAGATGACAATGTTTCCTCTCTCTTATGCAGTTATCTAGCCCACCAGTATCTCTGAATCCCATATCCATTCATATGGGGCAGCTATATAAACGTGGTTAATATCTGGCTGCAGCAATTATTCATATAATTCTCACATGTAGGTAAATGTTGCTTATCATGTTGTTATTGCACATTGTGGTTTACAGGGACTCTTGTATACAGACAACAGTTTATATATGTTACAGGTACTAGATATAGCTACCTCCCTAAAGACAGCCCCCCTTTTTGGGACTCTATCTAGTTTTTTATCACTTCAGACACAAACATTAAGTTGATATGGCTTTTCCCTGTGCTTCACTATAAGGGAAAGAAGCTACACCTCTTCTGTTCATGCTCACTAAGTCAGTGGTGAAAAAAATAAATAAAAAAAAATAACTTTGTATGCCTTTTCTAGACTAACACATTCTTGCAGACACCGATTCCCATCTTCTCATTAATATTCTATACTACACCCACCATTACTGTTGTCAACATATATTGAACAATTATATCTTACTGCACGCACTGTTAATTGGAATATACGTACCATATACCCACTGTTATAGTTTAAGACTCTGATGGTCCCCCTCTAATATATGTTCTATGCATAGTTGCACACTAACTGTTTATTACTACTACTGCTATGCTAGAGTACCACTTCTTTCGATACAAAGGGTTGATTTCTCAGTTATCTTTAGTAGAAAACTTATTAACTCACCAGGGTGAATAGATGGTATAGACAATATGCAGGTATTCACACTACTATTGATGTACAAGCCTTGACTATCTACTAGTACCGTAAATTTCATACATAGGCAACTATTTTTGCTCTAAGCAGATTACTTGGTCATATCCTACTGGAGCTCTCCTCTGACCTAATTTGTCTTATAACTCTGTGTGTGAACAACTGTATTACTGAAGGCCTCCCATATCACTATCTTGGACACTCTACCTATATATATTTAAGCTTTTTAATTATCCTACAGGCATATTAAGATTATCGCTACAACATATAATCTACTAATTATGAGAAGTAACCTTTAACCTGCGCTATTAGATTTTAAGAAGCTGCATCTCTTCACACCCTGTTCTAGATATTTTCACTGTTTTAATTAAGACACTTTTATTATAGCAGTATAGTACTTATGGAAGACATAAGATTTTAGCCTCTATACTATCCCTACATTTTCATGGTACACTGTTAGTTTTTTAACTGCTCACTTCCTTAGTTACCAACTTTAACATTAAGTTTAGGTTCTCACATAATAACAGTTTATATTATAGATAGTTAAAGCCCTCTTTAGGTATAGACCAAAAGATGCCTCTAGGATTGTATTTGCATTATTATAAGGGTTGTGTTCACCATACCATTGCTCTCTAATTTACGAATATTATATTTTGAATGCGGTAAGTCTGCAGTCTCTTAGCTAGCTAATGAAGACTCTGTATAGCAGCCTAGATACTATGTGACTCAGGGACATTTGTGTCATTTTATATATTTAATTCACAATAATATGGCTGTAATCTTATAACATATTGTCCATTTGCACCAATGTATATTGTCATTTATTAATAGACATGCTAATATCAGCAGTTATGTGCAGATTTTCAAGAATATGGCCGCCAGAGAAGCTGGAAACCATAAGCCTGTAGATGAGTATGAGACTAATACTTATAGTGAGGTATGCTTAAAGTAAGTCCTTGACCCTCTGAAGGTATTAGTATTTAATCCCGCTAAGTTATACTAGCAGGTATATTCGGGCACGTCCTCCCCATGGAATTTTTCTACATAGATTGAATTGACTTTGTCCCCCTACACTAGTATTAGAAATAGTAGAGCGCTGCCCTGAAGTCTACCTATACATCTATATGGTATGCCCTTATTCTATAACGCTCCGCCCCCCCCCCCCCCCACTATCCTCCCCACTTCAATTATAGCGGCTCTTGTCCGCTGAATTTCCTTTTCCCTTCCCATGCTAACTTGGTCTAAAAGAGACCAACCAATTTTATTCCACACTTGCCTCACTTTAGTTCACATAATTCTATGATGGTTAGTCTTGACAAGGTGGAAGTCACTTACTCGTCATAAAAGATATAAAAATGATGTCTCATTATTCATCCATGATATTCTTGCCGAGCTTGTTATACAATATCACTTTTATGATAACGACATATTTCATAACTATGATACTCCTCTGTTTTACTTGATGCTCAGAATTCATGCCCAGAGTTTTTTATATGTTTACTTACTACCTATGTCTCTGGGTATATGTTGTAAATCTCATTGTTTTGTTTATATTGTCATTGGATGATTATTATATGTAACATTCCTTATAACCTCAATAAAAAATTTATTTAAAAAACAAAACAAAAAAAACAAAAACATTTTTTTTATATAAGAAAAGAAAAAGAAAAAAAAAGAGGGAAGGGTTTATCAAAAGATCCTAGCTTTTTAAAGTCAAGCGTTCCTTGAAATCATATAGGGAGCAGGGCCATCTTTAACACAGGGCAAAAGGGGCAGTTGCCCAGGGCCCAGTCTTTGTTAAGGGGCCCAAGAGTCCTAAAAAAAAATAAAAAAAATTTTTTTGGTTCATGCCAGACTGCTGATGTTATATGATATGGAGGACACACACAGTCAGTCTTAATACTGTCACAGTCAAAAGTTCTCTGCTTTATTTGCGAGAAACTGTGCCAGACCGTGCAGGTGTCATGTGACATGCCAAGCTAGTGCCATGTGCTGTTTTAGATGTGCACTGTGCAGCACTGAATGCTAAGCCCTAACTCGGCATCCAGCCATTCCCACTGCATCAGAAAAGGTCCTGCTGGGGATACCACTGTTACCAGATAACTGCTCTGGTGGTGGGGATTGTTTCTGGGTAGGGCTGACTGTAGGCACATGCAGCATAAAGCTGGAGCTGCAGGCACATGAGGATTTGAGCATCTGTGCAGCTGCATACACTGCTCTATTCAGTCTTGAGGCTTTGTGACTCATCTCACACTGTATCCATGCCGCCTTATGCAGACAGCATCCAGTCTGCTGGTCCTCTTAACCCTGCTCTTTCTGCTGTGGCCCTAAGATCAACTAACTGAAGTTTGTTAGGGGAACGTATTTGTAGAAAGGTGTTAGTGGGAAGAATAAATGAGTGCACACACGCCCCTCCCCATGTAGCATTGTCTAGTGCAGGGTGAGAGGGAACTTGTTCCTAGCAAAGAAGTGACATGTGCTGCTGTGGCTGATGTATAGTATCATGCTGATACTTCACACATTAAGGTAATGTTTATTTTTCTAGGTTTTTTTTTTTTTTTTGTCTCAGATTTTATAGCTTTCCATAGTAGTTCTGCTGTTCCAGTTAGTAAACTTATATTTGTCTGCACCTCCATGCTTCCTCCTCAGTCTTTACCTTGCTTTGCTCCTGTTGGCTGCCCTAAATCTCTATAACCAGTTAACCTCACACCAGAATCACATTCAAAAGCATATTCAATCAATATACAGTAGAGGAATTTATATATTTATTTACTTATTAGTACTGCTTAGGTCCAGTTTCACATATTGCAATTTATTTAATTCTTTTAAATGATTACCCCAGCAGTGGATGATCCACTGCTGGGCTAATAATTTTTTTTTTTTTAAATAAATTGATTTAGTTGTTTTTTGGGATGTTGGGGTGGAGAGAAAAATTCCATGAGGGGGGCCCAAGAAAATGTTTGCCCAGGGTCCAGTCAATATTAAAGATGGCCCTGATAGGGAGTCATATAGTAAGATTTCTCTCTTTTCTCTCTGTTTTCCCTTCTATTTCCTTTAGATTGTGAAAGCTAAGAATGACTTGTTGACATGGCCCTCTACCCTTTATAATTGATATCAATGGATTTTTATTACTGTACTCTGAAACTTTAACAGGACAGTCTAATCAAAATTAAACTTTCATGAATCAGATAGGGCATGCAATTTTAAACAACTTTATTTATTACTTTTATCATCAAAATGTCTTTGTTCCTTGGTATTCTTTGTTGAAAGCTAAACTTATAGGTAGACTTATAAGCAAATTTATAAGCCCTTATCTCAAGGTGTTATACCAGTTTTTACAGCTAGAGGGTGTTAGTTCAAGTGTGCCATATAGATAACATGGTGCAAACGCACGTGGAGTTACCTAGGAGTCAGCACTGTTTGTCTGTCAAAAGAACTAAAATAAAGGGGCAGTCTGCGGAGGCTTAGATTCAAGGTAATCACAGAGGTAAAAAGTATATTAATGTAACCGTGTTAGTTATGCAAAACTCGGGAATAGGTAATAAATAGGGTGACCATATTGCAGCTTTAAAAAGGGACACATGAAAAATACATATGTCAGGGTTCTTATAATGGAACATTATCCAAAAATGTTTCTTTAAACAGCTCTGCCATATGAATTTTTCATATTCGTCCCCTTTTAAAGTGGCAATATCGTCAGCCTAGTAATAAAGGGATTATCTATCTTTTTAAACATAAAAAAATCTGGAGTAGCCTGTCCCTTTAATAATCACATTCTCTAATCAAGGTATATCTTTACATATCTTTGTCTCACTACCCTATCATTAGTGAGATACTTCTTTTCTCTTAAAATAAACTGATAGATAAATGCATTTAAATATCAATATATTATATTCTATATGATAAATCATAAAATCGAATAAATATGCCTATAAAGGGTTAGATTACGAGTGGAGAGCTGTTGCACGTGAGCAATATTGTTTTTTTTTCTGTTTGCATGCAACAGAAATAGCACGCGTATTATGAATTGAAAGTAAACATGTTCAATTGAGTGCAGTCAAATTTAACGCACATCAGGGGGTCGATCCAATAAAAATCGTCGCCCGCAAAAGCCGGCGACGCCAATATTTACGCTGGTTTGGTATCACATATACGGCGTAACCTAAAAGTTACGCGCGTATATTTCTGCCGTCGCCGGTAGTTTTTTGGGCCATAGGCAGGTATACCAAACCAGCGCAGTTTGGTATCCAATATGCAGCATAAGGACTTACGTGGCGAAAATGGAGAAATCTTACTCCATTTTCACCTCGCCACAAAAAGCAGCCGTAAGAAGCCTTACGCTGACTATTGGAGCCCCGTAACTCCCTAAACTAACTAGAAAAGAAACCTAACACCTAACGCATGCGCAATGTCTTTCTACCTATCAACCGCGATCTGCTAAATAAAACCTAACACCTAACGCATGCGCAATGTCTAGCTACCTGTCAACCGCGATCCCCCCCCCCCGAAATCCCTAATAAAGTTATTAACCCCTAAACCGCCGCTCCCGGACCCCGCCGCCATCTACATAAACTAGCCCCCTACTGTGAGCCCCTAAAACCGCCGCAATCTACCTTATCTATCGCCTAATGGGAACCCCTAAAACCGCCGCCATCTACCTTATCTATCCCCTAATCTGACCCCTTACACCGCCGCCACCTATATAAAAATTATTAACCACTAATCTAATCCCCCTATACCGCCGCCAGCTATATTAATATTATTAACCCCTAATGTAAGCCCCTTACACCGCCGCCATCTATATTAAAATTATTAACCCCTAATTTAATCTACCTACCCCGCCGCCAGCTATATTATCTATATTAACCCTAAGTATATTATAGTTAATATAGGTATTACATTATATATATTAACTATATTAACCCTAATTATATTAGGGTTAATATAGTTAATATAGTTACTATAGTATTTATATTAACTATATTAACTCTATCTAACCCTAACACCCCTAACTAAATTTATATTAAATTAATCTAATTCATATTATAAACTAAAATATTCCTATTTAAATCTAAATACTTACCTATAAAATAAACCCTAAGATAGCTACAATATAATTAATAATTACATTGTAGCTATGTTAGGGTTAATATTTACAGGGAGTGCAGAATTATTAGGCAAGTTGTATTTTTGAGGATTAATTTTATTATTGAACAACAACCATGTTCTCAATGAACCCAAAAAACTCATTAATATCAAAGCTGAATAGTTTTTGAAGTCATTTTTAGTTTGTTTTTAGTTAAAGCTATTTTAGGGGGATATCTGTGTGTGCAGGTGACTATTACTGTGCATAATTATTAGGCAACTTAACAAAAAACAAATATATACCCATTTCAATTATTTATTTTTACCAGTGAAACCAATATAACATCTCAACATTCACAAATATACATTTCTGACATTCAAAAACAAAACAAAAACAAATCAGTGACCAATATAGCCACCTTTCTTTGCAAGGACACTCAAAAGCCTGCCATCCATGGATTCTGTCAGTGTTTTGATCTGTTCACCATCAACATTGCGTGCAGCAGCAACCACAGCCTCCCAGACACTGTTCAGAGAGGTGTACTGTTTTCCCTCCTTGTAAATCTCACATTTGATGATGGACCACAGGTTCTCAATGGGGTTCAGATCAGGTGAACAAGGAGGCCATATCATTAGATTTTCTTCTTTTATACCCTTTCTTGCCAGCCACACTGTGGAGTACTTGGACGTGTGTGATGGAGCTTTGTCCTGCATGAAAATCATATTTTTCTTGAAGGATGCAGACTTCTTCCTGTACCACTGCTTGAAGAAGGTGTCTTCCAGAAACTGGCAGTAGGACTGGGAGTTGAGCTTGACTCCATCCTCAACCCGAAAAGGCCCCACAAGCTCATCTTTGATGATACCAGCCCAAACCAGTACTCCACCTCCACCTTGCTGGCGTCTGAGTCGGACTGCAGCTCTCTGCCCTTTACCAATCCAGCCACGGGCCCATCCATCTGGCCCATCAAGACTCACTCTCATTTCATCAGTCCATAAAACCTTAGAAAAATCAGTCTTGAGATATTTCTTGGCCCAGTCTTGACGTTTCAGCTTGTGTGTCTTGTTCAGTGGTGGTCGTCTTTCAGCCTTTCTTACCTTGGCCATGTCTCTGAGTATTGCACACATTGTGCTTTTGGGCACTCCAGTGATGTTGCAGCTCTGAAATATGGCCAAACTGGTGGCAAGTGGCATCTTGGCAGCTGCACGCTTGACTTTTCTCAGTTCATGGGCAGTTATTTTGCGCCTTGGGTTTTCCACACGCTTCTTGCGACCCTGTTGACTATTTTGAATGAAACACTTGATTGTTCGATGATCACGCTTCAGAAGCTTTGCAATTTTAAGAGTGCTGCATCCCTCTGCAAGATATCTCACTATTTTTGACTTTTCTGAGCCTGTCAAGTCCTTCTTTTGACCCATTTTGCCAAAGGAAAGGAAGTTGCCTAATAATTATGCACACCTGATATAGGGTGTTGATGTCATTAGACCACAACCCTTCTCATTACAGAGATGCCCATCACCTAATATGCTTAATTGGTAGTAGGCTTTCGAGCCTATACAGCTTGGAGTAAGACAACATGCATAAAGAGGATGATGTGGTCAAAATACTCTTTTGCCTAATAATTCTGCACTCCCTGTATTTTACAGGTAAATTGTTAATTATTTTAACTAGGTCTAATAGCTATTAAATAGTTATTACCTATTTAATATCTACCTAGTTAAAATAATTACCCAATTACCTGTAAAATAAATCCTAACCTAAGTTACAAATACACCTACACTATCAATAAATTAAATAAACTACAAATATCTATCTAAAAATACAATTAAATAAACTAAACTAAATTACAAAAAAAAAACACTAAATTACAAAAAATAAAAAAAAGATTACAAGATGTTTAAGCTAATTGCACCTATTCTAAGCCCCCTAATAAAATAATAAAGCCCCCCAAAATAAAAAAATTCCCTGCCCTATTCTAAATTAAAAAAAGTTCAAAGCTCTTTACCTTACCAGCCCTTAAAAGGGCCTTTTGTGGGGCATGCCCCAAAGAATTCAGCTCTTTTGCATTTAAAAACATATACAATACCCCCCCCATTACAACCCACCACCCGCATACCCCTATTCTAAACCCACCCAAACCCCCCTTAAAAAAAGCCTAACACTACCCCCCTGAAGATCTCCCTACCTTGTCTTCACCACACCGGGCCGAACTCCTCATCCGATTCGGGCGATGTCTTGCTCCAAGCGGCAAAGAAGAATTCTTCCTCCGGCGACGTCTTCCTCCAAGCGGCAAAGAAGAATTCTTCCTCCGGCGACGTCTTCCTCCAAGTGGCAGCAAAGTCTTCTTCCTTCTGGCAGCATCTTCCATGAAGCGGCATCTTCAATCTTCAATCTTCTTTCTTCGCTCCGCCACCACGGAGCATCCATCCCGGCCGACGACTGAACGACGAATGAGGTACCTTTAAATGACGTCATCCAAGATGGCGTCCGCCGAATTCCGATTGGCTGATGGGATTCTATCAGCCAATCGGAATTAAATTAGAAAAATCTGATTGGCTGATTGAATCAGCCAATCAGATTCAAGTTCAATCCGATTGGCTGATTCAATCGTGATTCAATTCATGCGTTCCACTGAAACCAGAAGTAGCTTCACTTCTGGTTTGTTGTATCAAGGTCAACATACCGTCCAAAGTACAGTGTTACCCTCCTATAGACATCTGCCTGGGTGCAAGCATACAATGGATACTCCTGGAAAAACGGATGCACTCTCAGGTCTTTTGGTGAAGAAAAGTAAACAATCTTTAATCATTAAAGATTGTTTACTTTTCTTCACCAAAAGACCTGAGAGTGCATCCGTTTTTCCAGGAGTATATATATATATATACACAAAATTTTAGTTTTGGGGAGAAATTATATATTTCACCACTTGTAAAAATAACTATTGATGTAGTCACATTTTATGGTGCAGACCCTCTGGTAATAAATGCTAAAGACTAATATTAAGATAGATAGGGTATACAAAATTTCGACAAATTGAGTATAAAGAAAAGGGATTTCAGCACTCTTTTTTGAAAATAGTCTTATATAAATTTATTTCAGAATCAAGATCCATAAATGGCGGACTCCATCCCTATCAATGGGCAGAATATCTATACATCATAGACATACATCAAAAATAAAACAAAAAAATCACACATGACTGGCCAGTCTTATTATAATCTATTTTGAATTTGGTATTAACAACCAAATAGGATCACATCAATGCAGCACTGAACACTGCAAAAAACTTTCATGGATTATAACAGTGTAGCAACAAATACAACAAAGAAATTGTTGCCACCTAGGGCAATCCCCTTCATGAATATTATGTAACTTCAAAACATAATGTTTGATTGGAAACAAGATACAGCTGAGAAACCTCCGAGCTGGTAAAGGCAAATGAGGAGTGAGCAGCTACTTACTGTGTCCTAGAGGTATTCCTGGAAAATAAGGAGAAAAGACACCACCAATCGGAAACAAAAAGCGAAAAGCTGACCGAAGTAAAAGTGGAAGTCTGAAAGTTACCCCGGATGCAGTGCACGGCCTGGTTCTGTGCATATTTGTTTTCAACAAGCTGCCTCGGATGATTTACAGCCTAGCAGAGGTGAGGAGACGCTGAGTGAAGCGTGGCTGTTTCGGCATCGAGAGGTATGGAACAAACAGGAAAGATTAACTATCACACGGCTCTGCAAAAGGTTTGACAACAACGACCCTTTACCTTTGAGCGTAAAGGCCCACATTGGTGGTAAGAGCAACAGCTAATAACGGACACTGCCGTGGAAATGGTAAAGTGAATTTACATCCTATTTTTCTTAGCTCTGTTGAACTGGTGAAAAATAACATTGGTGCAACATCTTTAGATAGAACAATGACTATGCTAGCACAGCTTTACTATGCATAACCTGTTTTGAAGTTACATAATATTCATGAAGGGGATTGCCCTAGGTGGCAACAATTTCTTTGTTGTATTTGTTGCTACACTGTTATAATCGTTTGAAAGTTTTTTGAAGTTCAGTACTGCATTGATGTGATCCTATTTGGTTGTTAATACCAAATTCAAAATAGATTATAATAAGACTGGCCAGTCATGTGTGATTTTTTTGTTTTATTTTTGATGTATGTCTATGATGTATAGCTATTCTGCCCATTGATAGGACTGGAGTCCGCCATTTATGGATCTTGATTCTGAAATAAATTTATATAAGACTATTTTCAAAAAAGAGTGCTGAAATCCCTTTTCTTTATACTCAATTTGTCGAAATTTTGTATACCCTATATATCTTAATATTAGTCTTTAGCATATATATATATATATATATATATATATATGTATATGTGATAAATTTGACATGTTATAGATACCAGATCTGTTGTTGGGATTTCATATATTATATCGGATTTCATCTAGAGTATAAATAGGGCTAACAATTACAAACTCTCTCAAGTAATTATCGGCGCAGAATTCCCTATTACTCTGCTTTTATAAAGTAGCTTCCTTGACCCCTCAATATAACCCCTTACAGTGACATAATCCTATATATAACAGCCTTTCTGCTCCCCTTACTCTTATCCACATTTAAGACATAGAGTCAATTTATCAATGTCTGTCCGAAATGATACGCTGTAGCGTATCATGTCTGAAAGACATTGCTGAATGCAGCACAAACAGTTTACCAGAACTGCTTGTGCAATGCCGCCCTCTGCAGATTCACGGCCAATCGGCCACTAGCATGGGGTGTCAATCAGCCCGATCGCATAGGATTGGGCGGATTGAAGACCGCAGCCTCAGAGCAGTGGATCAGTTATGGAGCAGCAGTCTTTAGACCGCTGCTTCATAACTGCTGTTTCCGGCAAGCCTGAAGGCTCGTGTAGAACCAGGAGCATCAAGCTGCATTCAGAGCTTGATAATTAAGCCCCATAGTCTATATCCTCCTACAGTTTGCTAGTTATAGTGTTGTTGTTAATAGTTCCACAAAATTCTACTAGACCTTAAGCATGAGAGGTCTTGTATTTCAAATTTAGTTTCCAGATGTGCATATTGCTATTATCCATCTTCAGCGCTTCAACACGGTCATGTGGTCACCAGCCGCACACTGAATTTTGAATGCGAGAGGTAACTCTTTAATATTGGGGTACCCTTGCATTCCTATTGGCTGATTTCCATGTTCAAATTCAAACAGCCAATAGAATGAAAGCTTTTTCCAGACAAATGATTTTAAAAAGTTTAAGTGGTAAATGTGATTGCGTTTGCATGATTGCTTTTACTTTCAACTTGTAATACGAGCGCATATTACTGCTCAACACTACCCATAGAAAATATGGGCAGCGTAAATTACTGTGAGTTTGCACAAATTAATTTGCGGTAATTTGAAAAGCATGTCACTTGTAATATGGATTTGAGCGTAAAGAACACAGCAATCTCACAATCACGTTTACGCTCCTAGCACTAACAATAGTGCTCCACTTGTAATCTGGCCCCTAATCTTTCAAAACCACTATACAATGGACATCACTTCACATATCAATTTACAAGGCCATTTTCTTAGAGAATTAAAATTATATGATTAAAAATATTTTTTAACTCCTAGTAGGGGGCGCTAAGATACACACAACTAATAAAAGCAAATCATAGAGAATATGTATGATGGGATGAAATGCCCTCTAGAGAAAAACATAATTTATGTAAGAACTTACCTGATAAATTCATTTCTTTCATATTAGCAAGAGTCCATGAGCTAGTGACGTATGGGATATACATTCCTACCAGGAGGGGCAAAGTTTCCCAAACCTCAAAATGCCTATAAATACACCCCTCACCACACCCACAAATCAGTTTAACGAATAGCCAAGAAGTGGGGTGATAAAAAAAGTGCGAAAGCATATAAAATAAGGAATTGGAATAGTTGTGCTTTATACAAAAAAATCATAACCACCACAAAAAGGGTGGGCCTCATGGACTCTTGCTAATATGAAAGAAATGAATTTATCAGGTAAGTTCTTACATAAATTATGTTTTCTTTCATGTAATTAGCAAGAGTCCATGAGCTAGTGACGTATGGGATAATGACTACCCAAGATGTGGATCTTTCCACGCAAGAGTCACTAGAGAGGGAGGGATAAAATAAAGACAGCCAATTCCTGCTGAAAATAATCCACACCCAAAATAAAATTTAATGAAAACATAAGCAGAAGATTCAAACTGAAACCGCTGCCTGAAGTACTTTTCTACCAAAAGCTGCTTCAGAAGAAGAAAACACATCAAAATGGTAGAATTTAGTAAAAGTATGCAAAGAGGACCAAGTTGCTGCTTTGCAAATCTGATCAACCGAAGCCTCATTCCTAAACGCCCAGGAAGTAGAAACTGACCTAGTAGAATGAGCTGTAATCCTTTGAGGCGGAGTTTTACCCGACTCGACATAAGCATGGTGAATTAAGGATTTCAACCAAGATGCCAAAGAAATGGCAGAAGCTTTCTGACCTTTTCTAGAACCGGAAAAGATGACAAATAGACTAGAAGTCTTTCGGAAAGACTTAGTAGCTTCAACATAATATTTCAAAGCTCTAACAACATCCAAAGAATGCAACGATTTCTCCTTAGAATTCTTAGGATTAGGACATAATGAAGGAACCACAATTTCTCTACTAATGTTGTTGGAATTCACAACCTTAGGTAAAAATTCAAAAGAAGTTCGCAACACCACCTTATCCTGATGAAAAATCAGAAAAGGAGACTCACAAGAAAGAGCAGATAATTCAGAGACTCTTCTGGCAGAAGAGATGGCCAAAAGGAACAAAACTTTCCAAGAAAGTAATTTAATGTCCAAAGAATGCATGGGTTCAAAAGGAGGAGCTTGAAGAGCCCCCAGAACCAAATTCAAACTCCAAGGAGGAGAAATAGACTTAATGACAGGTTTTATACGAACCAAAGCTTGTACAAAACAATGAATATCAGGAAGATTAGCAATCTTTCTGTGAAAAAGAACAGAAAGAGCAGAGATTTATCCTTTCAATGAACTTGCGGACAAACCTTTATCTAAACCATCCTGAAGAAACTGTAAAATTCTCGGAATTCTAAAAGAATGCCAGGAAAAATGATGAGAAAGACACCAAGAAATATGTCTTCCAGACTCTATAATATATCTCTCTAGATACAGATTTACGAGCCTGTAACATAGTATTAATCACAGAGTCAGAGAAACCTCTTTGACCAAGAATCAAGCGTTCAATCTCCATACCTTTAAATTTAAGGATTTGAGATCCTGATGGAAAAAAGGACCTTGCGACAGAAGGTCTGGTCTTAACGGAAGAGTCCACGGCTGGCAAGAGGCCATCCGGACAAGATCCGCATACCAAAACCTGTGAGGCCATGCTGGAGCTACCAGCAGAACAAACGAGCATTCCTTCAGAATCTTGGAGATTACTCTTGGAAGAAGAACTAGAGGCGGAAAGATATAGGCAGGATGATACTTCCAAGGAAGTGATAATGCATCCACTGCCTCCACCTGAGGATCCCGGGATCTGGACAGATACCTGGGAAGTTTCTTGTTTAGATGAGAAGCCATCAGATCTATTTCTGGGAATTCCCACATTTGAACAATCTGAAGAAATACCTCTGGGTGAAGAGACCATTCGCCCGGATGCAACGTTTGGCGACTGAGATAATCCGCTTCCCAATTGTCTATACCTGGGATATGAACCGCAGAGATTAGACAGGAGCTGGATTCCGCCCAAACCAGAATTCGAGATACTTCTTTCATAGCCAGAGGACTGTGAGTCCATCCTTGATGATTGATGTATGCCACAGTTGTGACATTGTCTGTCTGAAAACAAATGAACGACTCTCTCTTCAGAAGAGGCCAAGACTGAAGAGCTCTGAAAATTGCACGGAGTTCCAAAATATTGATCGGTAATCTCACCTCCTGAGATTCCCAAACCCCTTGTGCCGTCAGAGACCCCCACACAGCTCCCCAACCTGTAAGACTTGCATCTGTTGAGATTATAGTCCAGGTCGGAAGAACAAAAGAAGCCCCCTGAATTAAACGATGGTGATCTGTCCACCACGTCAGAGAATGTCGTACAATCGGTTTTAAAGATATTAATTGAGATATCTTTGTGTAATCCCTGCACCATTGGTTCAGCATAGAAGAGGTCACATGTGAAAACGAGCAAAGGGGATCGCGTCCGATGCAGCAGTCATAAGACCTAGAATTTCCATGCATAAGGCAACCGAAGGGAATGATTGTGACTGAAGGTTTCGACAAGCTGAAATCAATTTCAGACGTCTCTTGTCTGTCAAAGACAGAGTCATGGACACTGAATCTATCTCGAAACCTAAAAAGGTTACCCTTGTCTGAGGAATCAATGAACTTTTTAGTGAATTGATCCTCCAACCATGATCTTGAAGAAACAACACAAGTCGATTCGTATGAGATTCTGCTAAATGTAAAGACTGAGCAAGTACCAAGATATCGTCCAAATAAGGAAATACCACAATACCCTGTTCTCTGATTACAGACAGAAGGGCACCGAGAACCTTTGTAAAAATTCTTGGAGCTGTAGCTAGGCCAAACGGCAAAGCCACAAACTGGTAATGCTTGTCCAGGAAAGAGAATCTCAGGAACTGATAGTGATCTGGATGAATCGGAATATGCAGATATGCATCCTGTAAATCTATTGTAGACATATAATGCCCTTGCTGAACAAAAGGCAAGATAGTCCTTACAGTTACCATTTTGAATGTTGGTATCCTTACATAACGATTCTATTTTTTTTTTGATCCAGAACTGGTCTGAAGGAATTCTCCTTCTTTGGTACAATGAAGAGATTTGAATAAAACCCCAGCCCCTGTTCCAAAACTGGAACTGGCATAATTACTCCAGCCAACTCTAGATCTGAAACACATTTCAGAAATGCTTGAGCTTTCACTGGGTTTACTGGGACACGGGAAAGAAAAAATCTCTTTGCAGGAGGTCTTATCTTGAAACCAATTCTGTACCTTTCTGAAACAATGTTCTGAATCCAAAGATTGTGAACAGAATTGATCCAAATTTCTTTGAAAAAACGTAATCTGTCCCCTACCAGCTGAGCTGGAATGAGGGCCGCACCTTCATGTGGACTTAGAAGCTGGCTTTGCTTTTCTAGAAGGCTTGGATTTATTCCAGACTGGAGATGGTTTCCAAACTGAAACTGCTCCTGAGGATGAAGGATCAGGCTTTTGTTCTTTGTTGAAACGAAAGGAACGAAAACGATTATTAGCCCTGTTTTTACCTTTAGATTTTTTATCCTGTGGTAAAAAAGATCCTTTCCCACCAGTAACAGTTGAGATAATAGAATCCAACTGAGAACCAAATAATTTATTACCCTGGAAAGAAAGGGAAAGTAGAGTCGATTTAGAAGACATATCAGCATTCCAAGTTTTAAGCCATAAAGCTCTTCTAGCTAAAATAGCTAGAGACATAAACCTGACATCAACTCTGATAATATCAAAAATGGCATCACAGATAAAATTATTAGCATGTTGAAGAAGAAGAATAATATTATGAGAATCATGATCTGTTACTTGTTGCGCTAAAGTTTCCAACCAAAAAGTTGAAGCTGCAGCAACATCAGCCAATGATATAGCAGGTCTAAGAAGATTACCTGAACACAGATAAGCTTTTCTTAGAAAAGATTCAATTTTCCTATCTAAAGGGTCCTTAAAGGAAGTACCATCTGCCGTAGGAATAGTAGTACGTTTAGCAAGGGTAGAAATAGCCCCATCAACTTTAGGGATTTTGTCCCAAAACTCTAATCTGTCGGACGGCACAGGATATAATTGCTTAAAACGTTTAGAGGGAGTAAATGAATTACCCAAATTATTCCATTCTCTGGAAATTACTTCAGAAATAGCACCAGGAACAGGAAAAACTTCTGGAATAACAACAGGAGATTTAAAGACCTTGTCTAAACATTTAGATTTAGTATCAAGAGGACCAGAATCCTCAATTTCTAAAGCAATTAAAACTTCTTTAAGTAAAGAACGAATAAATTCCATTTTAAATAAATATGAAGATTTATCAGCATCAACCTCTGAGACAGAATCCTCTGAACCAGAAGAATCATTAGAATCAGAATGATGATGTTCATTTAAAAATTCATCTGGATAACGAGAAGTTTTAAAAGATTTTTTGTGTTTACTAGAAGGAGGAATAACAGACATAGCCTTCTTAATGGATTCAGAAACGAAATCTCTTATGTTATCAGGAACACTCTGAACATTAGATGTTGTTGGAACTGCAACAGGTAATGGTACTTTACTAAAGGAAATATTATCTGCATTAACAAGTTTGTCATGACATTTAATACAAACAACAGCTGGAGGAACAGCTACCAAAAGTTTACAGCAGATAGACTTAGCTTTGGTAGTTCCAGCACCAGACAGCGATTTTCCTGAAGTATCTTCTGACTCAGATGCAACGTGAGACATCTTGCAATATGTAAGAGAAAAAACAACATATAAAGCAAAATTTATCAAATTCCTTAAATGACAGTTTCAGGAATGGGAAAAATGCCAAAGAACAAGCTTCTAGCAACCAGAAGCAATGAAAAATGAGACTTAAATAATGTGGAGACAAAAGCGACGCCCATATATTTTTAGCGCCAAAAAGATACCCACACTATTTGGCGCCTAAATGATTTTGGCGCCAAAATGACGCCACATCTGGAACGCCGACATTTTTGGCGCAAAAGAACGTCAAAAAAATGACGCAACTTCCGGCGACACTTATGACGCCGGAAACAGAAAAGATTTTTTGCACCAAAAAAGTCCGCGCCAAGAATGACGCAATAAAATGAAGCATTTTCAGCCCCCGTGAGCCTAACAGCCCACAGGGAAAAAGTCAAATTTTTAAGGTAAGAAAAATGATTGATTCAAATGCATTATCCCAAATATGAAACTGACTGTCTGAAAAAAAGGAATGTTGAACATTCTGAGTCAAGGCAAATAAATGTTTGAATACATATATTTAGAACTTTAAAAAAAGTGCCCAACCATAGCTTTAGAGTGTCATAGAAAATAAGACTTACTTACCCCAGGACACTCATCTACATGTTTGTAGAAAGCCAAACCAGTACTGAAACGAAAATCAGCAGAGGTAATGGTATATATATAAGAGTATATCGTCGATCTGAAAAGGGAGGTAAGAGATGAATCTCTACGACCGATAACAGAGAACCTATGAAATAGACCCCGTAGAAGGAGATCATTGAAATCAAACAGGCAATACTCTCTTCACATCCCTCTGACATTCACTGCACGCTGAGAGGAAAACCGGGCTCCAACCTGCTGCGGAGCGCATATCAACGTAGAATCTAGCACAAACTTACTTCACCACCTCCATAGGAGGCAAAGTTTGTAAAACTGATTTGTGGGTGTGGTGAGGGGTGTATTTATAGGCATTTTGAGGTTTGGGAAACTTTGCCCCTCCTGGTAGGAATGTATATCCCATACGTCACTAGCTCATGGACTCTTGCTAATTACATGAAATAAAAGGCCCCTGAGAAAGACTGACAGTCTTGAGAAAGGTCCTTGAGGACCGAAACGCGTTAATTATACTGGTATTACGGCTCAGGTTTATTTGTTAAGTCAAATACCTACTTTATTCATATATAGAAACATTATTGCACTATGTCTATGTCTATTCTTTTATAGGATTTGTTCACGTTATCTCTTATTGGAAAAACTTCACTAAGAAGAGGATCATTATATGAGCACTATTCTCAATACTATTATCATATGGGATACCAAATTTAGGATTACAACACAGATCACGTAGAGATCGAAAAAACCCTATTTTTTTTAGGTGCACACCTTTATATATATTTTTCCATATTTTTATATATTTTTGGCCACATTTGTTCATTTTGATTTTTTGGTTATATTTTTACACTTTGGATTCTTTGCATTCACTTGGATTTTTTTCACGCAGATATATATATTTTTTTTAATATATATATTTTTTTCAACACACCCATCAAGGATCTACCATCACCTAAACCTATATTGGTTAGCCTTTGATCTCAACTTACTCTGGACACTTTTGGGACACATTCTGTTCTGGACACTTATATTTTCCCTAATTGGATATTTATGTAATTTTATTTACTGTATCTAGTCACCTAGTTTACAGGTCGCCTTGTTGTTGTTTTTTACTTGCTATTTAACCTGATATATCTTTGATTTTAACATGACCCACTAGCTGTTCACAAGGATATATATAATATTCCACTTTCTACATTTGTGAGAAATTGTTATATTTCTGTCATTTAATTATTTTATTGTAAAAGACTTTGTGATTCTTATCTTCGATACCTTGTACTTGTGAATTTTAACTATTAAATTGTATTTTAACAATTGCATTACATTTCAATCCTTAACCCATCCACTGCATATCATGCTTATTCTATATAATCCTATTCGGATTTACTTTCGGTAACGACCCGCGTAGCTAACGCTGGCTTTTTTTTCCCCGCACCTTTTAAATACCGCTGGTATTTAGAGTTCACAGAATGGCTGTGTTTTCAGTGCGTTAGGCTCCAAAAAGGGAGCGTAGAGCATAATTTACCGCCACTGCAACTCTCAATACCAGCTGTGCTTACGGACGCGGCCAGCTTCAAAAACGTGCTCGTGCATGATTCCCCCATAGAAAACAATGGGGCATTTTGAGCTGAAAAAAAACCTAACACCTGCAAAAAAGCAGCGTTCAGCTCTTAACGCAGCCCCATTGTTTCCTATGGGGAAACAGTTTCTATGTCTGCACCTAACACCCTAACATGTACCCCGAGTCTAAACACCCCTAACCTTACACTTATTAACCCCTAATCTGCCGCCCTCGCTATCGCTGACCCCTGCATATTATTATTAACCCCTAATCTGCCGCTCCGTATACCGCCGCAACCTACGTTATCCCTATGTACCCCTAATCTGCTGCCCATAACACCGCCGACCCCTATATTATATTTATTAACCCCTAATCTGCCCCCCACAACGTCGCCTCCACCTACCTACAATTATTAACCCCTAATCTGCCGACCGGACCTCACCGCTACTATAATAAATGTATTAACCCCTAATCCGCCTCACTCCCGCCTCAATAACCCTATAATAAATAGTATTAACCCCTAATCTGCCCTCCCTAACATCGCCGACACCTAACTTCAAGTATTAACCCCTAATCTGCCGACCGGACCTCAACGCTTCTCTAATAAATGTATTAACCCCTAAAGCTAAGTCTAACTCTAACACTAAAACCCCCCTAAATTAAATATAATTTAAATCTAACGAACTAAATTAACTCTTATTAAATAACTTATTCCTATTTAAAGCTTAATACTTACCTGTAAAATAAACCCTAATATAGCTACAATATAAATTATAATTATATTGTAGCTATTTTAGGATTAATATTTATTTTACAGGCAACTTTGTATTTATTTTAACCAGGTACAATAGCTATTAAAAAGCTAATAACTATTTAATAGCTACCTAGTTAAAATAATTACAAAATTACCTGTAAAATAAATCCTAACCTAAGTTACAATTAAACCTAACACTACACTATCAATAAATTAATTAAATGTAAATGTAAATGTAAAAGTATTTTCAAAATGGATGTTCTACCTGAATCATGAATATTTAATTTTTTTTTCATGCTTTTTTAAACCTCTTCTGGATGCCCAGGGCCGGTTCTAGGATTTTTGGCTACACAGGTGTGGATAAATTTTGCCCCCCCCGATTACATACCATCCCATTGCTAGTTAAAGGGATATGAACCCAAACTTTGATTCAGATAGATAGCATGACATTTTAAGCAACTTTCTAATTAACTCCTTTTATCAATTTTCTTCATTCTCTTGGTATCTGTATTTAAAAAGCAGAAATGTAAGCTTAGGAGCTGGCCCATTTTTGGTTCAGCACCTGGGTAGCACTTGCTGATTGGTGGCTTAATTCAAATCAAACAGTGGTAGCGCAGCATAGCAAATCAGACAGTGGTAGTGCAGCATAGCAAATCAGGCAGTGATAGTGCTGCATAGCAAATCAAACAGTGGTAGTGCTGCATAACAAATTAGACAGTGGTTGTACTGCATAACAAATCAAACAGTGGTAGTGCTGCATAGCAAATCAAACAGTGGTTGTGCTGCATAGCAAATTAGACAGTGGTTGTGCTGCATAGCAAATCAGACAGTGGTAGTGCTGCATAGCAAATCATACAACGGTAGTGCTGCATAGCAAATCAGACAGTGGTTGTGCTGCATAACAAATCAGACAGTGGTTGTGCTGCATAACAAATCAGACAATGGTTGTGCTGCATAACAAATCAGACAGTGGTTGTGCTGTACAGCAAATCAGGCAGTGGTGGTGCTGCATAGCAAATCAGACAATGGTGGTGCTGCATAACAAATCAGACAGTGGCTGTGCTGCATAACAAATCAGACAGTGGTTGTGCTGCATAACAAATCAGACAATGGTTGTGCTGCATAACAAATCAGACAGTGGTTGTGCTGTACAGCAAATCAGGCAGTGGTGGTGCTGCATAGCAAATCAGACAATGGTGGTGCTGCATAGCAAATCATACAGTGGTTGTGCTGCAAAGCAAGTCAGACAGTGGTTGTGCTGCATAGCTAATCAGATAATGGTTGCCCTGTATAACAAATCAAACAGAAGTAGTGCTGCAAAGCAAATCATACAGTGGTTGTGCTGCAAAGCAAGTCAGACAGTGGTTGTGCTGCATAGCTAATCAGATAATGGTTGCCCTGTATAACAAATCAAACAGATTTAGTGCTGCAAAGCAAGTCAGACAGTGGTTGTGAAACATAACAAATCAGACAGTAGTTACGCTGCATAACAAATCAGACAGTGGTAGTGCTGCATAGCAAAAGCTGACAATCATATAAATTAGTTGCATTACATGTATGGATATGAGCTGGCATATGTGTGTATATATATATATATATATATATATATATATATATAGTATATTAGCTGACAACAATCATATGTCACCATATGTGTAGTGAGATTAATAGACTTTTTGTCTTGTTTTTTCAAACAGAGGATTTGTAGCAATGGGGACATTGAGAAAGTTAAAGTCCCAAAAAAGTCCCAAAAAAAGAAGGAAAGTTATGATTACTGTTGTAATTGAAAATTCAGCACTCAATATATAAA
The DNA here is from genome assembly GCF_027579735.1 of Bombina bombina. NCBI lineage: Eukaryota > Metazoa > Chordata > Amphibia > Anura > Bombinatoridae > Bombina > Bombina bombina. Next base: position 186,422,525 of record NC_069502.1, read on the forward strand.
TATGTGAGCAAAAGAAGATTTACTATATCCCTAATGATTAGAACTGAATTGTTAACTCCTTAGCTAATAGTCAGCTGCAGTAGCCAGTTAGAGAGGGAATTTCTCAGCATTGATAATTGATTTACCATATTTGGATCTCATTATATTAGCTTTCATAAATTAATATTCGGATATTACTTATATAATATGGCATAGGTAAATACAGCTGGCATTCTGTATGTAGGAAATCATACCTCCATCCTACCTCTCACTTCCTGAAGACTTCAGCACTACCGGTCTGGCCATGTGGGTGTCACTCAAGTGGCTCAAAAACATAATTTTCACGGTTCACCCTGTCAGTGTCAGTCATGCCTCACGAGGTGCCAGCATCCGGTCCACTGCATGTTTTCCTCTCAATGACTTGGCTCCATCACCTTCATATCACTGTGTCCCTCAAATAGGCGCGTGTTGCGCTGCGCAAGTCAGTGATCTTTCACACACAACGCCCTCCCCTGCCCAGCCATGATGCTGTGCCACGCTGCCCACACATAGCATTATAATATAGTAAAATAAAATTAGCAAGTACCACTACCGCAATTATTATGATGTAGACTAGGAAGTAAAGTTGCAGGCTCAGCTCAGTCAGGGTGGTGCCGGTGCAGAGTAAAGATTAGTACTGAGAGCTCAGCAGCACCAGCTGTGTCTGTGTCCTGACAGTCAGTGTGTGCTGTTTCAAGCTGCTTCAATGCCGCCAGCCAGGCAGATATGGCACCCCCCTTCTGGTGCCCATTAAGACTGCCTTACACAGGCGCCGGCCCTGTGGATGCCTAGTTATAAAATTGTTCTATTCAACATTGTCAGGAGGGTCGGCTCAACCATGGGACCAAGTGGGTCCAATGGACCCAGGCAGCACTTGACAAGGGGCAGAACTTCAGTGACTGAGTCAGTCACTGTCTGATCCAAACCACTCATTTCCTGTCTCCATGGGGGAAGTCACAGGCCCCCGGCTGCATAACCTCATCATGCACAATGACACAAAACTGGTCAGGGGCAAAACATTCAAGGTGGGACAAGTGCATAATTTTCCTAAATTCCATCCCAGTTATTAAGCAATTGTTCATAAAAATTGGTTGCATGCAGTTAGGAAGGTTTAGTAAGGTCACCGGCCAAGCTACTAGGAGGATATGCTAATCAGTAATGTTGTGTTATTGCTTTCTCGGACCCAGGCAGCACAATATCTTGAGTCAGTCTTGATGGTCAGGTCCTACAGTCACTAGAATACTTTCAATGTTACTCTGTTTTCTTTCCTGCACAGACTAACCCCTCCCCGTTTCCATATTTTTTTAAAACCGAATGCAAGCAGGAAGTAATATGAGTTAATCATCAGAATCATAGCTATTTATGAGGCCATTTAGGAAATATGTTTAAAGGTATATTTTACTACACATACATGTCTGTTTTAATTCGTATATATATTGGCTAAAATATCAGTTAATTGCGTAGACTGAGCTGCAACACTGTTATTGTGCATATAAGAGCATAGAAAGATTGTGTTTGATTGTTATATGCAATAAGTATAAGCAAATATCCATACAAAAATGTTATTAAATATATGTGTTCAATTATTTATCTGAGAGATAATTAAACCACTTGGCAATTCATTTTCCAGTTTTATTTTTTTTTCTGCATTTTATATAATTCATTACAGTTTTCAAGCAAAATGAATGACACCAAAGCTAGTGTTACTTTTGACTGCTAACCTATTTTGTTTTTGTCTTTTATTGGACCATGAAATTATAAACTAGCTGTACCAAGCATGACCTTTGCAAGAGTTATAGAACGAAATAACTAAAACATCCAGTTGATAATTTAGAAGTCCTGTGGTGACACGTGAAACTCCCAAGGTCTGAAAATGGAGAAATAGCTCCATATTTCATACACCAGTACCAGAAATAGCAGGCAATCAGAGAAAATACAAGTTAGCTTAGCATCAGTTTTCAGAAAATGCTAGAAATCATTTTTTTTCTTTAGCTGCAATAATGGTACGCCTTGAAATGTGATAAAATTTATAGAGCTTGCTATCAAAGTCAATTATATTGTCCTGGTAAGCAATATACAAACTCAGAATTTTAAACTGAAAATTGGGAACAGCAATATAAACCATATACTTTATAAACATTCTACAGTTACAGAATATGAAATGTGCTTAAAAAGATTCAAATGCTACAGGCAATCGAGAACATAAAACAGATCATGGAGGTCATTTTTAAAGTTCAATTTTCTTTCCTTACCTAGATCACTTACACAACTTTTGGCATAATAATTTTTTTTAAAAAGTGCTTATTTGCATAAAGTGCTACTGGTAATATCATTGTAATGAACTTTAACAAATATTTCCCTGAAACATATTCACGCTGTATTAACTACATTATGGCAAAATTAGAGCTTAGAGATTAAAAGTGCTCTTACAGGGAGTGCAGAATTATTAGGCAAATGAGTATTTTGACCACATCATCCTCTTTATGCATGTTGTCTTACTCCAAGCTGTATAGGCTCGAAAGCCTACTACCAATTAAGCATATTAGGTGATGTGCATCTCTGTAATGAGAAGGGGTGTGGTCTAGTGACATCAACACCCTATATCAGGTGTGCATAATTATTAGGCAACTTCCTTTCCTTTGGCAAAATGGGTCAAAAGAAGGACTTGACAGGCTCAGAAAAGTAAAAAATAGTGAGATATCTTGCAGAGGGATGCAGCACTCTTAAAATTGCAAAGCTTCTGAAGCGTGATCATCGAACAATCAAGCGTTTCATTCAAAATAGTCAACAGGGTCGCAAGAAGCGTGTGGAAAAACCAAGGCGCAAAATAACTGCCCATGAACTGAGAAAAGTCAAGCGTGCAGCTGCCAAGATGCCACTTGCCACCAGTTTGGCCATATTTCAGAGCTGCAACATCACTGGAGTGCCCAAAACACAAGGTGTGCAATACTCAGAGACATGGCCAAGGTAAGAAAGGCTGAAAGACGACCACCACTGAACAAGACACACAAGCTGAAACGTCGAGACTGGGCCAAGAAATATCTCAAGACTGATTTTTCTAAGGTTTTATGGACTGATGAAATGAGAGTGAGTCTTGATGGGCCAGATGGATGGGCCCGTGGCTGGATTGGTAAAGGGCAGAGAGCTCCAGTCCGACTCAGACGCCAGCAAGGTGGAGGTGGAGTACTGGTTTGGGCTGGTATCATCAAAGATGAGCTTGTTGGGCCTTTTCGGGTTGAGGATGGAGTCAAGCTCAACTCACAGTCCTACTGCCAGTTTCTGGAAGACACCTTCTTCAAGCAGTGGTACAGGAAGAAGTCTGCATCCTTCAAGAAAAACATGATTTTCATGCAGGACAATGCTCCATCACACGCGTCCAAGTACTCCACAGCGTGGCTGGCAAGAAAGGGTATAAAAGAAGAAAATCTAATGACATGGCCTCCTTGTTCACCTGATCTGAACCCCATTGAGAACCTGTGGTCCATCATCAAATGTGAGATTTACAAGGAGGGAAAACAGTACACCTCTCTGAACAGTATCTGGGAGGCTGTGGTTGCTGCTGCACGCAATGTTGATGGTGAACAGATCAAAACACTGACAGAATCCATGGATGGCAGGCTTTTGAGTGTCCTTGCAAAGAAAGGTGGCTATATTGGTCACTGATTTGTTTTTGTTTTGTTTTTGAATGTCAGAAATGTATATTTGTGAATGTTGAGATGTTATATTGGTTTCACTGGTAAAAATAAATAATTGAAATGGGTATATATTTGTTTTTTGTTAAGTTGCCTAATAATTATGCACAGTAATAGTCACCTGCACACACAGATATCCCCCTAAAATAGCTATAACTAAAAACAAACTAAAAACTACTTCCAAAACTATTCAGCTTTGATATTAATGAGTTTTTCGGGTTCATTAAGAACATGGTTGTTGTTCAATAATAAAATTAATCCTCAAAAATACAACTTGCCTAATAATTCTGCACTCCCTGTAATTTTAGTTAGTTATAGAATACATTGTGGAAACATTGCTATTAAAATAAAATGTGAGTTAAATATGACAAAATGTACTCTGTTTTTTTTTTTTAAACACAATTGCTTTACTATTTTTTTTTTTTTATTTTTTTTTTGTTATTAGTGGGGAAGTTTTTTTCCTGTCCAATTTTCCAAGGATTTTCCAAGGAATCCTGTAAAAGTTCAGGCTTTTTTTTGCCTCAGTTCTAAAAGCTATGGGAGTGATTGTTCCAGTTCCTTTGCAGGGACAGTGGATGGGATTTTATTCAAATCTCTTCATTGTTCCAAAGAAGGAAGGAAGGAAGGTACTTTCAGACAAGTTCTTGATCTGAAAGCTCTGATTTCAAAATTGAAACTATACAGACTATTCTGTCTCTTGTTCAGCAACGTCAGTTTATGTCCACAATAGATTTAAAGAATACTTAAGTGAATGTAAAATTTAATGAAAAAGTGCTCGGAATTTAAAAAACTCTTAACAGGGTCACTTTCATTCATTAAACTTTACATTGAAGATTCTTTTTAAAATATTAATTATCTGGCTTCCTCCAATTGTTGCGTTGCCTCATGAGCTGGATGCCAAAGGGAGAACACAATGATTGGAGGAACCTGGATTCGTCATCGCTGTGCTATCTACAATAGGAGCAGCAGGCAGGGAATCACCAGTCTGCTTTTCATAAAGAAAAGGTAAGTATTTTAAAAATGAAGCTTCAATGTTAAGTTTAATGAATGAAAGCGCCCCTGTTTTTAAGTGTATTTTTAGATACAGGCCAATTTTTCATTAAACTTTACATTCACTTTACCTTCAAGTTCCAATTCACATTTCCAGTTTCTGAGGTTTGCCTTTCTGGACAGGCATTTTCAGTTTGTTTCTCTACCATTTGGTCTGGCTACAGCTCCAAGAATATTTACAAAGATTCTGGGTGTCCTTTTGTCTGTGATCAGGTCTCAAGGTATTGCAGTGTTTCCATACCTGGAAGACATCTTGGTTCAAACTCCGTCTTTTCCTTTAGCAGAATCTCCCACCAACTGTTTATTCAACATCATGGTTAGAGGATCAATTTTCAAAAAAGTTCTTTGGCTCCTCAATTACTTTATTGAGGATTTCAAATAGATTCAGGGGCATATTTATCAAGCTCCGTCTGGAGCTTGATGCCCTTTGTTTCTGGTGAGCCTTCATAACTCCATAACTTGTCCGCCTGCTCTGAGGTGGCGGACAGAATTCAACCTGATCGAATACGATCGGGTTGATTGACACCCCCTACTAGCGGCCGATTGGCCTTAAATCTGCAGGGGGCAGCAATGCACCAGCAGTTCACAAGAACTGCTGATGCAATGATAAATGCTGACAGCGCATGCTGTCGGCATTTATCGATGTGCCGTGATGTGCAGCGGACATGATATGCTACTTTGTATTATGTCTGCTCGCACATTGGTAAATATACCCCTCAGTCTCAATGAGTCTTTCTTTAACAGAGAAGAGAAAGTTAAAATTTGTGTCAGCTCGTCTGAACCTTCAATCTCTCTCTTTTCCCTCCGTTGCTCTTTGTATTGAAGTCTTAGGTGTCATGACTGCAGCTTCAGATGCAATTCCATTTGCTTGTTTTTACATGAGGACTCCTCATCTTTGTATGCTTCTTCAATGGGGCAGAGATTATACTCAGCTGTTTCAAAGGATATTTTTAGACACCAGTACAATTCAGTCTCTAACTTGGTGGCTGATCATTTTAAGCAACTTTCTAATTTACTCCTATTATCAATTTTTCTTAATTCTCTTGCTATCTTTATTTGAAAAGCAAGAATGTAAGTTTAGAAGCCGGCCCATTTTTGGTTCACAGCCTGGGTTGTGCTTGCTGATTGGTTGCTAAATGTCAGCCACCATTAAACAAGTGCTGTCCATGGTTCTGAACCTAAAATTGGCTGGCTCCTTAGCTTAGATGCCTTCTTTTTAAAATAAAGATAGCAAAAGAACGAAGAAAAATTGATAATAGAAGGAAATTAGAAAGTTGCTTAAAATGTCATGCTCTATCTGAATCATAAAAGAAAAAAAATTGGGTTTAGTATCCTTTTAGCAATAAGGGATAGATTACAAGTGGAGTGCTAAATTATTATGTGTTCAATTAGATTGTGGAACTTCGTTTTCGCTTTCGTTTGAGCAACAAATATCCTAGGTGCTTTGCAAGATCCAGGGATCCTCAGGCAAAGTTAGTGGATGCTCTATTAGTTCCTTGGTCATTTCAGCTTGCCTACCTTTTTCCTCCTTTGGTAATTCTTTGCAGATTGATTTCCAAGATAAGCCCATAGAAGTATTCAGTAATCCTGATTGCCCAAACGGGGCCTTGCAGGATTTGGTTTGCGGATCTGATACAGATGTTCAGCTGCCCTCCTTGACTTCTTCCTCTGTGACCAGACCTTCTGTCTCAAGGTCCATTTTTCCATCCTGATCTCAAGTCTCTGAACTTGATGGCATGAATATTGAACGTTTAGTCCTTAGACATAGAGGTTTCTATGATTCTGTGATTGAATCCTTGATTCTGGCCCATAAGCCTGTAACTAGGAGAATCTATCACAAGGTTTTGAAGACCTTTATTTCTTGTTGGGTAGACCATGCTTTTTCCTGTCATTCTTTCAGAAATCCTAGGATTTTGCAGTTCTTATAGGATGGTCTGGATATGGGCCTATCTACCAGCTCTCTGAAGGGGCAGATTTCTGCTGTTTCAGTTTTGTTCCACAGGAAGATTGCTAATCTTTCTGATTGATATTCATGGTTTTGTTCAGGCTCTGGTCCATATTTACAAAAAGCAGACTAATTCAGCACTAGTGTCAAGTGAGTGCTTGCTGCAGGGTCCACACTCAAGGCCCATAAGATATATAGAAAGTCCGAAATGCAGCCGCACAGGGTTTTTCAGGCTTTGCCTTTTAGGCTTTCTAGAATGAGGCTTTAGTTGTCCAGATTTGCAAGGCAGCTACTTGATCTTCTTTGCATACTTTTACTAAATTCTACCATTTGTGAATTTGTGGACACCACAGCTTGGGTATTAGTTCCCAGGAGTAATGAATTGTGAACTCTCACCACCTGTAAAAAAGGGCCTTTTGTAGGGCATTTCCATAAAGAAATCAGCTCATTTATCCAGGCAGCGAGGTCACCATATTGCACGCACAAGGCGGCTTTTCAAAAACCTGTAATGACAAAGCTATGGAGGGTGAAACTCAAGATCAATCCAAGGCATGGGTGTGACACTAGGTATGCTCCACAACAAAGGATGCCAAGCAAACAAGTCATTTTGATAACAAAGTAAATTAGTCAGTTTTTTTTTTTTAAAATGGTGTGCTCTATCCAAATCATGAAAGTATCATTTTGGCTTTTATGTACATTTAATAATATAAATAAAGAACAAATGGGTTGACTGCTATCGTTCTTATTTTCTCATTGGAATGGAAAATCTGGATTTGTTATTTTTATTGTTTATCAAAGTGACCTTAATTTTTCCAAGTCAAACATTGCCACAAGACTGCTATTGCCAAATTTCTATTAAAGGGACAATCTAGTCAAAATTAAACATTGATCATTCCGATAGGGCATTACATTTCAATAACTGTCCAATTTACTTTTTTTCATCAAATTTGATTTGTTTTGTTATTCTTTGTTGAAAGCTAAACCTAGGTAGGCTCATATGCAAATTTCTAAGCCCTTGAAGGCCGTATAGATAACATTGTGCTCACTCCCATGTAATTATTTATGAGTCAGTACTGATTGGCTAGAATGTAAGTCTGTCAGAAAAGCAGAAATAAGGGGGCAGTCTGCAGAGGCTTAGATACAAGATAATCACAGAGGTAAAAAGTATATTAATATAACCGTGTTGGGTATGCAAAACTGCAGAATGTATAATAAAGGGATTATCTATCTTTTAAAACAATAAAACATTTAAATTAGACTGTCCCTTTAATGTAAGAAATTGGTGACATGAGACTAGATATTTGATACATCAATTTTCTATAAAAGATGTGCAATCAAAAAAGTAAGCCCCATTTAAAGACCAGTGACCTACAGGGAACATTTCTGGTTGTTAAGGGGTTAATAAGACTGTAAATTATTATCACGTTTTAAGAGCTTTAACACTAAAAATCAGCTCTAGATTTTGTGGTTGCAATGTCTGTTTTCTTGCATTTGCTGCAAATCTAATTAGCTATATGAGATACCACATATATGTGGACTAAATACATATACATACATAAATATATGTCCAGGCCTCTAACAAGAGACTATACAATAGTGTTAAATATAGGTTTAATTAATCTAAGTATACATCTAAAATGGCATCTGTGACAGAGGATATTGCACATGCGTAAGATAAAATAATTATTAGACTTATGCATTTCCAAAAAATTGATATTATATCCAAAAGAATGCACAGGGAAAATTGACGAAAACGAAAGAAAATTGCTGAAGTTTCCTGGGCATGCACTAACGTGCTAAGCCTCCAGCTGGGCTTTAGAGTGAAAAGGAGGGGGTTAGCGTGCTCTTCAGTATTTTAGGTAAGGTTAATTTTAGGTACAGGTCACCAGTTCTTTTTAAAAATTTAAATTCATTTAACAAACAAATTAAAATTTTAACACATTTTCGATATTCGTTTCTTTTTAAGCTAAATGATTACCGAAATAGTGCAGCCAATGCATTTCCCCGAATATTTGTTACGAAAATTTCGGACGAACTGAAATTTTTTTGGCTGCACATCTCTAAGAATTATTAAAAATAATCTTGGAATACTAACAAACGTGAAAAAGGCCAGTTTTGCACAACCCCATTTGTTTCTTGAATTCAATGGGGCCTATCTATCAAGCTCCGTATGGAGCTTGATGCCCCATGTTTCACAAAAACCGCTGCTCCATAACCTGTCTGCCTGCTCTGAGCAGGCGGACAGACATCCCCTGCTGGCGGCCTATTGGCCGCGAGTCTGCAGGTGGCGGCGTTGCACCAGCAGCTCTTGTGAGCTGCTGGTGCTATGCTGAATATGGCGAGCGTATTGCTCGCCGTATTCAGAGAGGTCTGGCGGACCTGATCCGCACTGTCAGATCCGCACTGTCAATGTGTCCATTTTGCAACCCATAATGGTCTTTCCTTATTTATTTATTTGACAGCCTGATGAAACGGCACTATTTCGCTGAGAAACATGTCACTGATGTTTTTTTAATAAATGTTTACTTTTTATACTACCCCACTTGCTGTACTATATTCTGGCTGTTTGTGGTACACATATTGGTTGATTGCTCATTCTATCGCAAGCTTTCCTCCAATAGCCACGTGGTATACGGATTCAGCGATACTTGATGACGTCACATCTTGACCGCTTTGTTCCAGCATTGCCACGCTTAGTTTAGCTGGAAAAATCTAATATTCCAGCATGCCCCACGAGCACTACGGGTGGTGCTCTATTTCCTGTGAGTGCATTTATTGCTTTCTTGTTTGTATGACCCATGGTAGACGTTACTACCATATGAGGCGATTCTTGTCATTTACATTTTTTACTGGATTTCCAGAACCATGGAAGAGAGCTGCCCTGTGGGATTCTTTTATTTCTTTGAAGACTTTAAAGGACTGCTATTGTTTAAAATACTTTTTTGGGGTCCCAACCCTCTAAGGATTTTACTGATACATTTTATACCGATATATATATATATATATACAGTGGGCCAAAAAAGTATTTAGTCAGTCACCAATTGGGCAAGTTCTCCCACTTAAGAAGATGAGAGAGGCCTGTAATTTTCATCATAGGTATACCTCAACTATGAGAGACAAAATGTGGAAACAAATCCAGACAATCACATTGTCTGATTTGGAAATAATTTATTTGCATATTATGGTGGAAAATAAGTATTTGGTCACCTACAAACAAGCAAGATTTCTGGCTCTCACAGACCTGTATCTTCTTCTTTAAGAGGCCCCTCTGTCCTCCACTCATTACCTGTATTAATGGCACCTGTTTGAACTTATCAGTATAAAAGACACCTGTCCACAACCTCAAACAGACACACTCCAAACTCCACTATGGTGAAGACCAAAGAGCTGTTGAAGGACACCAGAAACAAAATTGTAGACCTGCACCAGGCTGGGAAGACTGAATCTGCAATAGGCAAGCAGCTTGGTGTGAAGAAATCTTGCTTGTTTGTAGGTGACCAAATACTTATTTTCCACCATAATTTGCAAATAAATGATTTCCAAATCAGACAATGTGATTGTCTGGATTTGTGGATTTGTTTCCACATTTTGTCTCTCATAGTTGAGGTATACCTATGATGCAAATTACAGGCCTCTCTCATCTTCTTAAGTGGGAGAGCTTGCACAATTGGTGGCTGAGTAAATACTTTTTTGCCCCATGGTATATATATATATATATATATATATATACACATACATACCTATCTTTAGGCGTGTATATGTATGTACCTCTATGTTTAAGACCTTTGCCTGAGACTTCATATGTTTGAGCCCTTATAACTTTTTTGTGCAAATTTTTTTTGGAATAATTATTATTAGATGGTGTTATTATGACTGTAACTGTATTTTTATGTGTTTTGTGACAATTTTTGTTTTATGTAACAGTTAACCAAAGCTATGAGGTCTCGCATTAACTTGAAAACACCTGCGATAAACCCCTTATAACGGTTAGTGTGCTCCTTTATTGTTACTTAGTCGTTATTTATTTTGCCTGCTTTTTGTGTAATTTACATCAACCAGTTTTTTTAAATTCCACAGAGAGGCTAAAATGTAACATACATATTTAGTTCTCTTTTTACTCTGCCACAGGTTAAACAGCAGGAAAGTTTACTTAAAGCCCTATATCTGTGTTGCCCGCCTCTCTGGCTTCTCTAGCTTCTCCTTTTTCTGCAGTTACAAATTATTCACTGCTGCTACTTTGGTAAACTCTATTAACTTTCCATTGTTTAGTGAATAGGCAGTACAGAAAATAAAAGAAATGGTAAAGCTGGATGCTGTATCCTAATCTTCTAATGTTACACACAATGGTAAAGTTGTGCACCCGGGAGCACTCCAGCGCTGATCATTTAATGAAGGCTGCACATATCATTTAATCTCTATAAATAAAAAGAGAGAAGCGCTCAACCTGGGAACGAACAATAGCATAATAGCTTGTTCTATGGCTAGCTACCACCCAAGAAGCAGCCTCTTTTTGCTCAAAATGTGCCTTTCACAGAGAAGAACTTTCCTGTAGCAGCCCCAAAATACCAGGCAATCCTTCTCTGAATGAGAGAAATGGCAAAACCCCAGACGTACGTTTCGGCCTAGTGTGGGCCTCGTCAGTGAAGTGCAAACATATCCCTCTAGGCACACGGAGCAACGTGTCCACATCTGGATTCCCGAATCAAGCTTAGGGAGACTTCCCTAAGAGTTGTAATTTGTATAAATAAAAAAAGAGAAGCGCTCAACCTGGGAACGAACAAAAGCATAATAGCTTGTTCTATGGCAACTTACCACTCAAGAAGCAGCCTCTTTTTGCTCAAAATGTGCCTTTCACAGAGAACTTTCCTGTTGCATATCAGTCTGATCCTGACTTAACAGTACAGTCCAGGGCCGAAATACCAGGCAATCCTTCTCTGAACAAGAGAGATGGCAAAACCCCAGACGTACGTTTGGCCTAGTTTGGTCCTCATCAGTGAGGTACAGCCATATCCCTCTAGGCACACTGAGCAAAAGGTCCACGTCTAGATTCCAGCATCACGCTTAGGGAGACTTCCCTAAGAGTCATAAGTTGCATAAATAAAAAGATAGAAGCGCTCAACCTCAATATGGTCTAAAAGAGACTGCTCCTGGGTGGTAAATCCCCATAGAACTAGCTGATGAGCTGTTGTTCGTTCCTGGTAGAGCGCTTCTCTCTTCGTATGATCATTTTATCTCTGTCTACTTCCTTATCTGGACGGACTGGGTCGTGGCATATTGAAAATCTTTTTTGCAACAATGTGTGGATTATGTGCAGTCAAAATGAAGCTGTGCTGTATGTCTCCCAATTAATAGTGCTAACTATTAATTTATAAGAGAGTCGCTAACCATAATAGCAATAATAATTTACTCCACTCTCTACCATGTCTAGATGGATGCTGTGCCCCTTTTTCACTATGGCTGCCCTGATCTGGTGTAAAGTCCTTACAAAAGCCTAATACAGTTTACAATTCAAGGCAGGTAAACAAAAATAAATGTTCCTCTGCCTTGTGTTAACTGTTCACCACAGTAAAAGTTAACCATGACCCAGTCCCAATACTGCTAATCTTAAACATAATCTTGCACCACTTTAAGGACATCTACCCTAAACCCCAATTATCCCTAACCTTAAACCGACCAACCACTATTAACTCTATCTGATCTATACCTGTTAGTACTCGCAGACTGCAAGCTCCAATATATGACCCTCCACACGCACACTGCAATACCCCTCACACCCAATGAATCTCCCTTAACATTGCCCCTTCAGAGCATTCCTTCTTCTAATGGAGCACTTTAAATGCCCCCCCCACCCACAACTGTAAAACATGTTTACACCTGCAGAGTACATATATAATTTAAATAAAGGACATAATATATCTGAATTATATTTCAATAAAAACTGAATACATGTAAATGTATAATAGCAAGAATATTGCCATATCTTTGGCATAGTACTTTAAAACAGTAATATGTATGAATTTGCCTAAAGTTTAACCCTTGCATCAGTAGCATATATTTGCAATTAACAGCTGGTAATATGCAAATGAAAATAACAAATTGTCAGTTAACTTCCCAACAATATTTTGCATCAATCAACCTAATAAAATTGTCATTCATTTTGATAGATTAAAACTTTTATTGGAAAAGCAAAGTCCAATAGGTTCCCAAATGAGCCATGGATCATACTGAAATGAAAACCAGTAGCAGTCTACGCTGAAATCAATCTATCTATCTGTATTAAAAGTCTAAAGCTGCATACTAAAGGTGGTTTTTTCTGCATTCCCAAGTGGATTTCGTGTTCCAACAGACATTGTGTATTTTTCTTCTATAGGACACATGTCTAATTCTCACATTTATTAAAGTAGAAGATATTCAACTGTCTGAAGTCTGCTGCTGCACTGCAATGCTGTTGATTAATGATAACGTATTCTGCTTATTTATTGAGATACGGTAGTGATACTAACCAGGAATGTCAAATAGGAAACATTTGCCCTTAGCCTACCTATGTAAACAGGAGCAAATTCTGTAATGAAACAAGTACTCTTAGCATAAAGCTGCAAAGAGTAAGGAAAAATAGAACAAATCACATAACAAATATCCTTGTTTAGAGTGTGTTGTATTATTAAGCATTTCCATATTAAAATGAATAGAAGGACAAGAGGAACGTGCAAAATAAGGTCCAGTAGTTGCCAATCACAGTACGGAAATTGTCAGTCATAATAGCAAGTGGCTAGGGTCAGGTTTAACTCCTTGACTTCTATAGAGGGATCTACTGCACTGCAGCCCTCTCTGGCAGTGAACTCTGACAATACCAGATTTTTTTACTGTGCAGTTTTCATCAACATCATTTTAGGTGCCAACATTTTAAATGGCTAGTAAATGCATGCTCTGTCATTGTATTCTATGATTGCATAGCCTAATGTCCCTTTCTTAAAGGGACAGTCTTCTCTAGAATTGTTATTGTTTAAAAAGATAGATAATCCCTTTATTGCCCATTCTCTAGTTTTGCATAACCAAAACTGTTACATTAATACACTTTTTACCTCTGTAATTACCTTGTATCGGCTTAGGAGCTGCCATGTTTTGTTTAGCTGCAGCCTGCAATGTTGAGTTTGAAGGTCAGTAGAGAGAATTTTACATGCCACAATAAGGAGTGAGTATTAAAACAAAAAAATAACTCCTTTTATAGCAAGTATATCTTATCTAATGTATAAAGTAAGGAATTTTTAGACATGTCCTGGTTCCTACTGCATGCAATATGTATCAACGCCTTCTTAGCAACTAAATGATGTAATGCTGCTAGTGCACCCCTGCACACTCCCTGGAGATGCCACTGTGTCATGGTTAGGAAGGTCTGCTCATTGTTCCTCACACCTTGCCCAGTCAAACTAGATTTCATGGTTTCTAGGGACCGCCCAGGCTCTGCCCACATAACAACCCAACTCCACCTAACCCCATCCACTACACAACCTTCCCACAGAACACCAGCGGACACTTCCATCTCATCACAGCTTTGGCCACTAAACACCCATAGGCCATTGCTCACAAGTCCACCAAAAGCCTCCGGGAAATGTTTGGAGACATGTAATTACAACTTTATATGCATTGAGGTGTGTGTGTGTGTGTGTGTGACGGTGTGTGACTGTGTGTGACTGTGTGTGTGTGTATGTGTGTTTGTGTATGTGTGCAACTGTGTGTGTTTGTGTGTATGTATGTATGTGTGTGTGTGACTGTGTGTGTGTATGTATGTGTGTGTGACTGTGTGTGTGTGTGTGTGTGTGTGTGTGTGTGTGTGTGTGTGTGTGTGTGTGTGACAGTGTGTGACTGTGTGTGACTGTGTGTGTATGTATGTGTGTTTGTGTATGTGTGCAACTGTGTGTGTTTGTGTGTATGTATGTATGTGTGTGTGTGACTGTGTGTGTGTATGTATGTGTGTGTGACTGTGTGTATATATGTTTGTGTGTGTGACTGTGTGTGTGTGTGTGTGTGTGTGTGTGTGACGGTGTGTGACTGTGTGTGACTGTGTGTGTATGTGTGTTTGTGTATGTGTGCAACTGTGTGTGTTTGTGTGTATGTATGTATGTGTGTGTGTGACTGTGTGTGTGTATGTATGTGTGTGTGACTGTGTGTGTATATGTATGTGTGTGTGACTGTGTGTGTGTGTGTATGTATGTATGTGTGTGTGTAACTGTGTGTGTGACGGTGTGTGACTGTGTGTATGTGTGTTTGTGTATGTGTGCGACTGTGTGTGTGTGTGTATGTATGTATGTGTGTGTGTGTGACTGTGTGTGTGTATGTATGTGTGTGTGACTGTGTGTGTGACTGTGTAGGTATGTGTGTGTGTGTGTGTGACTGTGTGTGTGAATATGTATGTGTCTCAGTGTAAGCCTCGGAACATGGAAATGCCTGAAGATGGCACCCTCAAAATGTAAAGCTATGTTAAATTATAGTATAATATCTGTCAGTATGACATTTAAAGGTACACAAAGCTGCAATAAGAAGAAGAAAAAATGTAATACATAAGAGCAGACATTGAAGGTGTTTGAGTATGTGTGTGTATAAATAGACAATTATCTTGTAAAATCATCTTGGTAACATTTAAAAAATTTAAAGGGACATTAAAACCTATTATTTTTTTTATTAAAATCCACAATTTAAATAATCAATTCAAGCTTAGTTTCTGATGTATTGATTGTATTCATAAGGCAGATAAGTAATTAAGGACTGTAATTGCATCCAGTGAAACAAAGGGGTATGTGGTAGAGCGCTAGCAAACTTGTTTTAAGTGCCATACATTCCTCACCGCTGCATTAGAGCATTTTCTTATTGCATTATTATTGTCCTGTCATTATGTGTTTGACTGTTTAATCCTCCCAAAGAGGTTAAAAATAAAGTTAAATATAGTTCTGGAGGACAAATTTACTAGTGATCTGGAGCTAAACTTGGCCACTGAGCCAATCAGGGGCAGCATATGAGCATAGCTAAGAATCATTATCCATGTTCAGCTCTGGTTCTTCTGTGTATCGTGGAGATTGAACACACAGGTATAGGCAAGCGTAGTGCAATAAGTAAATGCACTAACACATTAGAAAATGTTCTTTACTGCACCTTTATCTGTTTAACCAAAAATATGTCTGGTATCTGTGATTATGTAAATGAGTTTGGGTGAACTTTTATTGCATGACCTATTACTCATGAAATTCTAATCTTCCATAAAAGTCTTGTAAGCCCCTTTTCTTGTAAATGTTACGAGTGCTGATCTTTAATTTTTTGTCTGTGATCTACATTGCTTTTCTTTATGCACAAAAGTACATCTGCTTTACATTAATCTTACTGAATTGGCAGAAAAAGAATCCTTGAAAATTATATAAACCAACCTAGATATGACAGAAATGAGAAGCTTAAGAGCACTGGGTGAATGCCAACAAGGCCAATTGCTTTATTTATCTTGATATTCATACCAACTCTGCATTTCTTCTATAACTCAGTTATCAGTAAAGGTTGGGATTTAGCCAGAATATTTCTGCTAGAAGAAAAAAATATATATGTGCTATAAAGTATTATATTTTATTTTTGCTTGCATTCATAGTTCCATCATCATTCAGAAAAAAATGTTAGGAAGGAGAAGGATATGATGGATAGATGATAGATAGATAGATAGATAGATAGATAGATAGATAGATAATAGGTAGACAGATTATAGATAGATAACAGATAGATAGATAGATAGATAGATAGATAGATAGATAGATAGATAGATAGATAGATAGATAAGATAGATAATATATGGATATATAGATAGATAGATAGATAAATAGATAGATAGATAGATAGATAGATAGATAGATAGAGATGGATGGATAGATATATTTTAGATAGATGGGTTTTAGATAGATAGATATAGTTTAGAGAGATATATATTTAGATAGATAGATAGATAGATAGATAGATAGATAGAAAGATAGATAGATAGATAGATAGATAGAACAAGAGAGAGATGAAACTAAATATAGACAAATAGAGAAATAGAGAGAATAGAGAAATTCTATTTTAATTATTTTTAAAGGGGCATTTAACGTATTTGCTTTGCTGCAGCTTTAACTAGATATTTATTAATACATTTCATTTTGTTTTCTAATAAGATGATGCTCATATACTACTTATGTTTTTCTAATCTTCTTTTTCTGTGACTGTTGGGGACAGGTATAAATGAGCCCCTGCACTAATCAAGTAATTGCTGTGTAGCATGTCTCAGGGTCAGTAGGTAAGCCTACATGATCTATTCCAGCTTCTCTGCAGGCAGTGGAACAGTGAATTACAGGAAATTCTGCCAAAATAAATCATGCATTTTTTACTATGCATAATTAAAAAATGATGTCCCTTTAATATTTGCGATACAGCTCCATTTCTTATGGAACAAATGCATTATGTTACCTCTAAAGATCTTCATTTCTAAGATGGAGTAAGTTATGTGTACAAGTTACATAGAATAACATAATAATTTTTGCAGTTTTTCTATAATGAAGAGGATTCACTTAGTTTAGTGAATATAGCCCCTTGTGTCTGTGCAATATCTGTATGATTATACATGAAGATAATGGGCTAAATTCATGGATATTCATTATGCTGGGAATGAGTCTCATTGTTCAGGAAGGATCCCGTTTATTGAGCCTCACTTCACCTATCTTTTCTAGTCTGTCTCCAGTGCGCGTTACTGTGCTTAACACATGTCGGTGAATCTTTAGTGCCCCAGTACATTATAATGTCTCACACATCAAACAAGAACCGTTAGCGATGCAGGAAAAACAGTAACTACAATGGCAGCACCTCAGTAGCATGTTGGCAAAACATATTCTGTGAATAAACATGATACTTAAAATATTTGCATGTCTGTTTTGTAATTTCACGGAATAAAATGAAATGTGTGGGTCCCTAAAAAAGCCAAACAATGCAAGCTCTCAATCAAACAAACTGGGAACAAGTCAAAGGTGCACAGACTTATGTAATCACCCTAGACATATACAAAACACGGAAGGGGACTGCACTCTCAGAATGGACTGGGGACACATCCTATGACCCTGCAACATGCACAGTCCTGGGTGCTCAATAGCACTCTCAGGTCCCCAGAGTCCCAGGCAGTTAACCCCAGACAGGCTTGGGTGCAAGGCCCATAGGGAAAATTAAATATATATATATTAATGTTAATGCAAATCTATACCTATATATCTATAGAAATATGTTTCATGCCTTCTAATACTCTATACAACTTGTTTACTTATTGTATTTAACTCTGTAACAGATACTAGGGTTATTTCTCTTTTGATTTTCATTCACTTTTGTTAGTATGTGTTTGAAACCCTCCCAGATTAAATTATATTAATCTTATAATTAGATTATAGCATATGTATTAAAAACATTCATATTTTTCATTGTAAAAGCCAGCATTAAGAAATTCAATTTCCTTCACAATGTATATGTTTCTAATGGGATTTTAGAAGCTGGACGCGCTGCATTCATGTATTCCACATACAGAAAAGCAACTACTAACAGGTTTAAATTTCCTCAGGGAGCTATTTATCAACTAAGGAAAAGAATTAAATTGGCGAGGCTTTCTCAAAATCTGGACAGATGGTTATAAAGTGTACAGTGTGAGGATTACCAAACACCTCCATTAGTTATGATCATTTAAGGTATTACAAATAATCTGTGAGCTTGCAAGGTCCAAAGTCTAGCACAAAATAAATTTGCTGATGTAAAGCACAAATTTATCTGAAAAATGTCTTATGGAAAACTTGCTGTAGAATGTTCAAATATGAGATGCCAGTTCTGTGATACTCTCCATAATTGCTGTGTATATTAGTGTGTCTACATGGAATGCAAAATCACATCAAATATTCTTTACGGTTAAATGAGAAAAAGGGTGTTGTAGCAGCAACACTTCTCTAATTCTTTAATACCTATGTAATTGTATTTACAACTTTTTTACCTTAAATAGTGTGAACTCATATGACCCCAGGAATATCATAGACAACATAAATGGTTCTTTTTTTGCAACCATAAAGTTATAGATGTTGGAAAATAGAACATCTTTTTGTCCTGACTGTGATATTTTCCTGTATTTAGCTCCTGTAGATTGTAAGAGTAGACTGTAGACATTACAACACAAGAAAAAATTTATAACAAAATAAATGGACAGAAAGATAACATGACCCTCAAAAGTTAGTATCATAAGAAAAACAAAGGTATGGCAACATTCTATATTTTGAGTAGCTTATTGTTATAACCAATTACTGTAATCAGCTGGAAAGCTTTTTTTTTTTTTTTTTTAAAGCTTTATTTATGTTACAAATTGACCAATTTGTAGTGTTTCATAAGTAAGGGGAAATTTCTATATTGCTGCTTTGCAAAATGCATCAACTTTTGCTTTACTTCCTGTAGCCCATAAAAATGGAAACTACCAGTGTACGTGATCAAAGCTTTGTTCTATGATGTAGTGTACAATCTCTCTAGCTATTGTAGTATATGCATATTTATACCACTGAAGGAATTTTCGGAGTCTTTCTGATTCCCTCCAAACTTCAGTTCACAAAAAATAATAAGTAACAGACGTTACAGCTTTATACAGTATTTGTTAGCTGACTTTTATTTTATTTCCAGTAGGACGGAAATAAGTAAATGGTTGAGTTATCCTCTAAGAAATGGTGTCTCAACACTAGGACATAGCTTAAATATTAGGATTTATAAGTGACTATAATGCCAAACTTATACCTGTAAATAAATACTGACATATCTTGGAAAGCATATCTATAAATAATTACTGAACTTTTTTTCCTCCAACTTTAGGACATGATCTTCATTCTTTAGCCACATGGTAGGAAAACATAATGGAGAAAGAAGCAGATAACTAAATTGTTATTTTTATTAAGTCTGTGAAATTTGTTGAGGGTGAAGCATAGGGGACTGTATTGCTTGACAAACGTGATTATGGTTTTCTGGTTGTACCAACAATATCAAGTCAAAATGATGAAATATAAGAGCTGAGCATGGCCTATTCAACTTGCTGTCCTCAGATCCTCACAATTGGCCTGATGATATCACCTTCTCCGCTGAGAAGAAATGATATAAAATGATCTTCCAACAGTGCGAGATCCCTAGAGAAATTCTAAAAAGGCAGATTTTGCTATACTTCTCCAAGGGGCGCTCACTGCATACAGCTTGCAAGACAAATCAGTGAGACCTGCTTGTGTAAAATGCTTACAATATTTAACAAGTATTGTGAGAGAGCTTCAGACATACCTTGGTAATTCCCCTGTTAAGCCCAGGGAATTCCCCCATCCCTCCACTTTCTGAAGCTCTGTTTTATTTTATTATAAAGAAAATACAGTGCAATGCAATTTGCAAAAATACACAGAAATTTAGAAAAAAACTTTGAAAACATAATCACAATTTGTAAAATCACTGCTGGATCTAAATGTATTAAAATATAAAATAGAAAGTGCAAAGCTAAAATGTAATAATACTGAAATTACCCAATTTAAATTGCAATGTAATATAAATAAAAAGCATAAAGTGTAAGTGTAGAAAGACTATTTTGCACTGGACTTGACTCTCCTTTACATACAGAAATACAGAGAACACCCCTTATTATAGCTAAATAGCTAAATATGTCTGTCTTTTGAGAGATTTTGCAGTGCTGGAGGGTTTGGCCCATTTTCATTTTAGTAATCAGTAAGTTCAGTCCCTGTTAAGTCTGCACTACAATTTCTCTCCAAGCAGGAGAAACTTTTATCATCAGGGCCAATGTGAGACAAAAGAACAAGCTCGCTCCTCAGTGGGATGTCAATTTTCATCAGGT
This sequence comes from Bombina bombina, assembly GCF_027579735.1. Taxonomy (NCBI): domain Eukaryota; kingdom Metazoa; phylum Chordata; class Amphibia; order Anura; family Bombinatoridae; genus Bombina; species Bombina bombina. The sequence continues at coordinate 186,443,124 of NC_069502.1, forward strand.
GACAAGCAGTTATTTAATAAGATTAATATATGAAAAAATCCTAACTGGACTTGTTTCATCTTTAACTTATAATGGAAAGTGAGACCTTTGCAGGACACATTGGAATGGTTGCCATATTTGCCAGCCTTAGTGTGGGCCTGGTATGCTTAGGCTATAAGACCATAACAATCTAAATAAATACACCACTGCTTAACAGTGTGTTTTGGAGATTGGGGGCCAGATTACTAGGGTTGCGCCATTTTTTTCCCGCTTGAGTACTAACTGTATTCAAGGTAAAAAAAAGAGTGAGTCCTCATTAGCGTGCATATTACAAGTTGAAAGTAAAAAGGTTGTGCACTAAAGAAACATTTGGCCATCCTAACTTAAGGACTTTGGATATTGCACCCGCGCTAACTGCTTCTCCCCATATACTTCAATGGGGCACGCTGAAGAAATGTTTGTGTGCTAACAGTTGAACCTGGCGAACCCTGCACTAAAATTAAAGATGCAGTATGACAAAGGACAGATAGACTTTCTGGATGTTCGTCTCTATAAGAATCTGGGCAGACTACAATCCACTCTGTTCCGCAAGAACACCAATAGGAATGCACTCTTGAACTTTACTAGCTGTCACCCTCCTGCCCTCAAAAAAGCGTTGCACAAATCTCAATTACTAAGAGTAATGAGGAACAACACAGAAGAAATAAAGAGAGGGACACAACTTGGAGAGATGATTCAGCGTTTTCATGCACGCGATTACCCTATAAGAATGCTGGATGATCAGCGCAAACAACTCTCTGAAGAGATCTGTATAAGAACCCCTGAAGCACAGAGAATGACGTTTGTCACTACATACAATGGTGACAAAAGAATGCTCATGGATGTAATTAATAAACACTGGGACATTATCAAGTCAGATACAGCTCTTCCTTTATATCATGTGACATCTCCTCGAATGGGCTACAAGAGGGCAAAATCCTTACGGGACTTTCTAATCAAACCTGACCCCATACAATGCTACAAGCAAACCTCCTGGTTCGAGATCAAGAAACCGGGTGTTTTTCAGTGCCTGGGTTGTACCACCTGTGGAGGGTTCATCACGGGTCCTTCCTTTACCCACCCACACAGACGTAAGGTCTATAAACACAGGTATCGCCCTAACATGTACAACGACCTACATTGTGTATTTATTACACTGTATTTGCGGCCTGTACTATGTGGATAAGACCTCGGACGACCTACGGACACGGATGGCAAACCACTGTTCGGCCATCCGTACAGCTTTAAAGAAGGGGACATCGGAACAACCAGTAGCCCGGCACTTTCAGGAATTTCAGCGCAAAGTAACGGACCTAAAATTTATGATCATTGATCATGTCCCCCCCATGAACAGATGGGGGAACTGTAACAAAGTCCTGTTACAAAGAGAGGCCAAATGGACTTTTCAACTTGACACTATTATGCCAAAGGGTCTTAATACCCATTTGGATTGGCAGGTTTATTTATAACCATATTTATTGTTTTTGAGAGCCATGATCCATTTGATATTATCTTGCACATTCTCTAGTTTGGCTAAATTCTGCTTATATTCTTTTATCCATATATTAAGTTGACAATTATTCTGTCACTTATTAATTCCTATACAGAGCCAATTATGATATACTACTATTTCCATACTGAGTTCAGTAGTTAGTGTATCTTTTTTATGCCCCTATTAACATGATGGTGTTTCTTTGATAGCTAGCCTGATTCATAGCTAAATTCCCATTAAGCTGGTTACAATGACTGGCTATATATATATAGCCCTTGACCTTTATACTTTTTGTTACCTGCAGTTATTAGGATTATTACATGATATCCACCACTTCTGTAAGGGGGCTTTGGTTCCACTCAGCTAATCTCTGTCAACTCTATGTATCTGACTACAATGTCACATTGTACGATCACACTCGTTCCATGCTCTCAGTATGTATCAGGAATCTGTTGATGTTTGTTACTATGATAACCACCCGTAGTCCGGAAATGGACAGTGTGATCTGACATTGGGGCATTGTTCAGTTAAGATTTCTATACAATTGTGCTGTCTTACCGTGCTCATGCTGCTACTATGTTCTTATGATATGATGTTAAATGTTTTTATTTGTTTCTCACTTTGTAGATTATGCGTTGGCAGACGCAAGCTGCTTTAGGTGATGACACCCATGTGGGGGCGTGTCTACTAAGGAGAATGTGACGCTCTGTCTCTCTCACTGTTTTATTCGGGGTGGTGGTAAGTGCAACTGTACACTGTTTGTCTGAGGACGAGTCTGATAGACTCGAAAACGTTCACAATTAAAGTGACCTGCTTTGTTTCAAGACCTCTGGAGTGAGCTTCCTTTTGCTTTAAATTTACTTTTTTTACTGCACCTGAGGAAATTCTGGAGTGCACATTGTCTGATATATATATATATATATATATATTTGAATATTCATATATATATGAATATTTTTTGTAAAATATATATCTATACCTATATATCTATATGATTATATACAGATTAATAGAGAGATAGATAGACAGATAGACAGACAGACAGACATAGATAGATAGATAGATAGATAGATATAGAGAAATATCTATTTAAAATAAAGAGAGAAGAGAAGAAGATAGGAATTTCAATAATTTCTATTCAAAATATTAAAACATATTAAAAATAAATAAAAAATATATTTTATATTTAAGGTATTTTACTGGGAAGGGCTCAAAAGTGTATATTTCTATGTATATATGTGTATATTTGTGTATTCATGTGTTTAAATGTGTAGATTAGAGCACATACAATTTTACACCTATAAACACATAAATACACATGTATACACATATATACACACATATATATATATAATATATATATATATACAGTATATATATATATATATATATATAAATACAGTATATATATATACAAACACACAAATGCACATATTTCAATGTATGCATTAAAAATGTATTTATAGTGTAATAGTTTATTTCAATATGTTTCTGTGCAACTTTTTTTAGCCCTTACACTTTACTACAGATACAACACATATGCAAAGTCCGTGTGTGTAGTTAGGCAAATGGATATAGGTATGTCCAACGTATTCTGTATAGTCAGATAGCAGAGGTGTAGAACTATACACTATATACACAGCAAAAAAGGGGAAACAGAAGGGCAGCGGCATCAATACCAGTCCTGACTCACCACTCCAAGGAAGGCTATTCCGGCATTTCTTCGCACGTTAAGTGGGCAATCAACCACCATTCACTTCTCACAACCAGAGGACGTATCGCTCACCTCTATGGTGTATGTTTCAGCTCCGTGGCAATACACCTCTTCACGAGGTCTGAGCGTTCTCTCCTCCTCGGCGTCTCCAGCCAGCATGTACCTTCTCAGCACTTCCGGGTGACGTCAGACGCTGTCCCAATCCAGCTCGCATACGTAGCGCTTCAGATGCTGTGTATAGTGATAGAACTCACAGAACCTCTATTCACAGGACAAAACTCCAAAGCTGGGAATAAACTTGTTCCTTCAAAGGATAGGAGGGCTCCTCTCCCTCCCAAAATAATAGAAAAAAAAGGCGATCCAAAGAACAAAAATATATATATTAAATAAAAAGTAAATTCTTTATTAGAAAATTAAAACATATGGGCATCAAAAAATAGCGTGAAGAAGGAAAGAGCAGGTCTTACGCGTTTCGGCAGGGTTCAGCCGTAATCATAGACCATACATGCTCACAGGTGATACAGATTTATATATCCTACACAGATTACCCATTGGTTAAAAAATCACACACCTCCTAAACACCATTTAAAGGGATCATCACACAAAAGATATATATATAATAGGCGTTTTGACACCTATAATCAATGGCCTTATTGATAATAATGAAAAATAGATAAAGAAAAATAGCTAATTCTACATAAATATATACACATATATATACAACAAAAGAAGGGGGGATGTATATAGATCAGAATCATGGAGAAAATCTAATAATGAAAATCCAAAATAATTAATAATAAATAAATAATCATATTAATAAAAGATATATATATATATATATATATTAAAGTTGATATATTTCAAATTATAATAAACTCTCTGAATAAATAAATGAAAAAAATGTAAATAATCAGTATAGCTTAATATACATAAATATATAAACATAAGTAGCTAAATATACAAATAATTCATTCAGAGTATTTACCAGATATATCTTAAAAATTAATTAGATGAAATACATATATATTAATTCTCCCAAAAATTAATAAGATCATTCTCTGAATTGAAACCATCAGGTTTTAGTGTGCACAGTTTATGGATCCAATAGACCTCCTGGCGTGCCAAGGTGGACCATTTATCACCACCTCTAGGATTATTCTTAATGATTTCTATAGCATTCCATGTAAAACTGCACACATTTCCATGATGAATATTAATAAAATGACTCGCAAGATCAGAGCAGTGATTTTCATTCCTAATGTATCCCAAATGTTCACGGATACGAGTACGAATGTCACGGGTAGTCATACCCACGTACTGAATTTTATGTTCCGTGCAACCAATGAGATACACTATGAACGAAGAAGAGCAATTGATGCATCCCCTAGTATCGAACACCTGGTTCGTAACATAGGAGCTAAAAGAACTACCTATCTTGACATGTTCACAGGCTTTACAATTCTTTCCACATCTATAAGTTCCATTATGTCTTAGCCAGGAACTCTGACTAACAGGTTTATGTAACTGGCTAGGTGAAATCAAATTGCCAAGTGTAAGACTCTTTCTATATGTAAACCTGCATCCTCCTTTGACCACATCTTTAAGAACGTCATCTCCATACAACATAGGTAAATATTTTTTTACTATATTGCAAATTTGATAATATTGGTTAGAATACCTTGTAATAAAATTAGGTTTATTATCAAATTGGATCTTTCTATCACTGGATTTACCAACTACTGAGAGCAGACTGCTTCTATCACATTGTGCTGCGTATTCATGGGCCTGTTTGATAACTTTCTTACAATAGCCCCGTTTAAGGAGTCTAGCACCTAGATTTTTACATTCAGAGTTGAATACCTCTTCATTAGAGCAAATTCTTCTATTTCTCAGGAACTGTCCCTTCGCTATGGCCTGAAATACATGCTGTGGGTGGGAGCTGGAAGAATGTAGGATTGAATTTCCAGCTATTGGTTTACGAAACAACTGAGTTTCAATTTTTTTTTTTTTGTTAGTCAGAGTTCCTGGCTAAGACATAATGGAACTTATAGATGTGGAAAGAATTGTAAAGCCTGTGAACATGTCAAGATAGGTAGTTCTTTTAGCTCCTATGTTACGAACCAGGTGTTCGATACTAGGGGATGCATCAATTGCTCTTCTTCGTTCATAGTGTATCTCATTGGTTGCACGGAACATAAAATTCAGTACGTGGGTATGACTACCCATGACATTCGTACTCGTATCCGTGAACATTTGGGATACATTAGGAATGAAAATCACTGCTCTGATCTTGCGAGTCATTTTATTGATATTCATCATGGAAATGTGTGCAGTTTTACATGGAATGCCATAGAAATCATTAAGAATAATCCTAGAGGTGGTGATAAATGGTCCACCTTGGCACGCCAGGAGGTCTATTGGATCCATAAACTGTGCACACTAAAACCTGATGGTTTCAATTCAGAGAATGATCTTATTAATTTTTGGGAGAATTTATATATATGTATTTCATCTAATTAATTTTTAAGATATATCTGGTAAATACTCTGAATGAATTATTTGTATATTTAGCTACTTATGTTTATATATTTATGTATATTAAGCTATAGTGATTATTTACATTTTTTTCATTTATTTATTTAGAGAGTTTATTATAATTTGAAATATATCAACTTTAATATATATATATATATATATATATATCTTTTATTAATATGATTATTTATTTATTATTAATTATTTTGAATTTTCATTATTAGATTTTCTCCCTGATTCTGATCTATATACATCCCCCCTTCTTTTGTTGTATATATATGTGTATATATTTATGTAGAATTAGCTATTTTTCTTTATCTATTTTTCATTATTATCAATAAGGCCATTGATTATAGGTGTCAAAACGCCTATTATATATATATCTTTTGTGTGATGATCCCTTTAAATGGTGTTTAGGAGGTGTGTGATTTTTTAACCAATGGGTAATCTGTGTAGGATATATAAATCTGTATCACCTGTGAGCATGTATGGTCTATGATTACGGCTGAACCCTGCCGAAACGCGTAAGACCTGCTCTTTCCTTCTTCACGCTATTTTTTGATGCCCATATGTTTTAATTTTCTAATAAAGAATTGACTTTTTATTTAATATATATATTTTTGTTCTTTGGATCGCCTTTTTTTTCTACTTTACTACAGATCTCAAGTCACGCTAAATAATCTAGCACAGTTTTGGCTTTCGCTCAAGTGTAACCTTTAACTTTCAACTGATATTAGCGAAAGTTAGCATGTTCGCAATCTTAATTAAAGTATAGGTTACACTAGAGCAATGTCGGCTGAGACAACCCTTCTCTGGTAAATGCAGTTTATCATGGATTTGTAACATCAATGGATGATAAAGACTATGAGGAGAGGTTAGCCAAATTGGGACTGTTTTCTCTAGAAAAAAGGGGCTTGAGAGGTGACACGATTAATTTATTTAAATATATTTAAGGCCCATATACAGAGTTGGCAGAAGCTCTGCTTATTTCAAGGCTGTTTTTTGTGACCAAAGGTTGGAAGAAAGTAGATTTAATTTCCACCAACCTAAAAAAAAAAAATTCACTCTAAGAGCAATCAAATTGTGAAATCATTGCATAAGGAGTGAATGCCGGTACTTTAGATACATTTAAGAATGGCTTAGATACATTTCTGTCTAGAAAGAGAATTCAGGTATATTAATGTTTATGTTAAATGGGTCACCATTTTAATTGTGTTAATTTAAGATCAATCAGCTTATTTATTGTAAATTAAGTAGGACATATTAGGTTGATGAACTTCTGTCTTCTTTCAACCTCATCTACTGTGTTATGTTAAATTCATGCAAGACATGGATTGGAAAAAAAGACAAAAACTAAAGGGATGAGTGAGAAATTGAGAAAAAAAAGCCATATAAATCATGGGCACGGAATGATAGAAGGAATAAGACAGGGCAAGGGAGGCATAAACAGAAACAGAAAAAAGAGGTACAGCGCTAAAAACGTATTTCATTGGTGAGCAAATATGCCATGAACCAACACAAAGTAGCAGTTTAAACCACAAACAGTAGTTTTGCTTTTAACTTTCTAGAACTACAAAAACATCCAAAGCAATGTCATGTGAAAAGGAATTGTAGTTTGGATCCCATGAGCCCTATATTTTAACTTTTTACCAGCAGCAATAGCTTTAGACTTTGTTATCACTTAATAAATCACTTTAACTATTACTGACAGCAGCAAAATAGCAAACAAAAATGAAGCAATGCAAGAAAGCTGAAGAACAGGCCCCATCTTTAAACTGCAAACTTTAAAACCACATAATCCACCCATATGCCCAATAATAGAAAAATGATAAATAATGTCATTTTCCTGCCACCAGAATCTCTAGGGAGTAAGAATGAAATATGTTCTCCAAAATGAAACAGCAAACCAGCAAATCAAACAAATCTAAAATATGTTTTGTGTTACTGATTTCTTAAATAGAAATAAAAAAAAATAAAAAAATGTAATCTGTGATTTTGACTCACTCATCAAGTGCTTATTTAATATATGATTTACATATGGTTTTAGTTCAAGTTTAGTGTAAACAATAGTTCTGTTTTCAATGCAATGTAATATTTTATCAGCACCAAATTATATCTGAATTGCTCATCCACATTGTATAATCTAAATTGAGCATATAAAGATTCCATCTGAATCATGAAAGAAAAATGTGGGTTTGGTATCCCTTTAACCCTTGAATCAACACATTGATATCCACATCTCTCTACATATTTAAGCACAACAAGGAAGGACAAGACATCGGCATATGTATTTATTTGTTTGCGCTGACATAAACAGAATGGTTAGCACAATAAAATATTCACTGGTAATTTGCTATTTATTGTACTATAAACACGTTAATTGTAGTTTTTACTAAAATACTGAAAAACACCACTCAAAGTATGAGTTATAGGGCTGGCAATTATTTGTGTTCTGTATGCTTTTCTTTTTAATGCATTAGAATTACAAAATACCAAAGATGGCATCTAGCTATCCACAGAAGTTTTGCATTAATCATATGCTGTTCACATGAGCAAGGAACCCACCTCTGTTTTCAAGACATGATTTAGGGTTTAAAGGGACATAAAACAAGTTGGGATAGAGACAAAATATAATAATATGTACTTTAATTACTTTACCTGCACATTTATACTGCAGTGCCTCCCTCACCATTAACCCTTTCTTTTTAGTTTCTGAATTGTAAAGCTCTAACTCCCCCGACACAATTCCTTCTATGGCTGTATCTATATCTATTGTTGTTTTGGTAGAATTCAAAAGTGAATAGGGATTATCTGCTGGAGCATGTGTAGAAGCTGTGAACTCAGTTGAAATACAATGCGTGTGTCTAAACCCTGATAAGGGGGGTGGAGTTGGCTTCTCCAGGCAGCTTAGCTATGCAATTCATTTTGCTTATCTTTGAAAATTATTTTAAAATACTTGCCAGCAATTTTTGAACAATTTTTTTGTGCAAACTATTTTTAATTAATTAGCCCTTTAGGATATGCACAGATCTCAACCCATTTTATGTCCCTTTAAGCTCCGGTATGGATCCATCATCTGGTGGTGACTAACTACTGCATTTCCACATCAACTTGATATAGCTCCTCAATCATGATACATCCCTAAACCTTTATTTTAATGCATCATGTAGCATGACATGTAAGAACAGCAAAAGTAAAGTATGTAAAACTGATATGAAAAAAATAAAAATTTTAATCCGATTGATAAATGAGATAAAAGTCATAAATGAAATGAGAAACACTACTGGTTATGTTCACACATATATAAATATATTTATACTTATATTGAAAAATTTGTATTTACCTTAACAGATTTGTATTTGCCTTTGTAATCCCCAGAACATCCTAAAGTAAAGCATTGTATGCACAAATAAGTAAATTCAATTACCTTCCTTCTTCCTATCTTAAAATGTCCTTGTAATTCCCAAAGGAAATAATGTGAAATCTTTTAAAGGGTAATAGAAGCAATTGATTTCTGACTACTGCCCAAATAACAGAGATTTTTCTCAAGTGTAACCTGCACAAAAGCATTGTTTTAATGGCAAATTCCTAGTTTCCTGCTGGTTAGTAAGACATCAGTTAAAAAAAGCAGAAACACTGTCCTACCTGAACAAATATACATGCATTTCCTAATACTTTATGGAGATGCCCTTGAGGTTTTGTTAAGTAGTTTTCATTTTAGATAGCATCCTTTACAATGGTGTTCTAAATATGTTAGCTTTAAACCACTAAAAAAATCAATGCACAACTAATAAGTATGTGGATCAAATCAGAATACTTTTTATAAATAAAATATATATCACTACGTTTGCACCTGTTTTAACCAGTTTGATTAAAAAATATGTATATATTATTGGCACTATTCCAATCTGTCATATGTTCCTTATATGGATTTTTGTTCAAAGCCATTCCAATCAATTTGGAAAACCTTTAAAAACCCATTATCGCCTGTTTTTCATGACACATTGACATCCCCTTGCTCATCCCCAATCTTTAAGTAAAAGGGTTAAAAAAACACGTTCCAAATAACTTTTCAAATTATTTTTGAAACTTTTCATTTTACTTTCCTTCTCTTTAAAGAAAGTAATTAGATCTCCTTCCTAATGGCAGATCAATGCTTTCACTGGCTTCCTCTTGCCTCCAGGATTAAACACAAAATTCTCACTATGACATACAAAGCCCTCAACTGCTCTGCTCCCCCCTACATCTCATACCTTGTCTCCAGATACACTCCCTCCCATCCCCTTCACTCCGCTTGTGATCTCCTACTCTCCTCCACTCTTATTACATTCCAGTTTACAAGACATCTCCATACTTGCTCCCAACTTATGGAACTCTCTGCCTTGCTCCATAAGACTCTCCCCTAGTTTTGAAAGCTTCAAGCACTTCCTAAAGACTCTACTATTCAGGGATGCATACAACCTACACTAACATTCATATCTCCACTGCTATCTCTTTGAACCCCTTAGGATGTAAGCCTATGAGCCCAGCTGTTTGTAGTTCCCCTTCATAAGAGCCGACTACAACAGTGCAACTCTCGGCAGGGCCCACTACCAATTTGACTAGTGAGTGGCACAAGCGGCAGGTCAGAGGCCACAGAGCACAGATATACCCCTATCATCTGCTTGACCTTAGTAAACATCTTAACTGAAAGCACAGGAGAATTATTGTCAGGCACCCTGCACCACTCTCACCTGGCACAGAGCGCGCTGCACTCAAGAACAGTTACTAGTGAGGTAGAAATATGTTATTTCAACCTTTAGGTATTGTGTGAGTTTGCAGTAGGTTGTGATGCCTTTTAGTGGACTAAAATTTAATGGTATACATTTTCAAAGCAGCTGATATTTAGTTCATGTTGGAAAACTGGTTCCATGGCAATTCCAATATATATATTACTGAATTCCAACATTATGCAAACAGTTACTAGACTGAGCACATAATTACTGTGTACTTTTGGTTCATGTATATATTTTTCTAATGTATATATTCATGTTACCTTCTTAGCGCCTAAAAAAACAGGTTTGCAACTGAAAGTCTATCCATCTGTCTATGGCTGTGTATCTATGGAGATCTGCTAATGCATTATATGAAAGATAAAATTCTATTTACAAAAGAGCCACGTTTAGTGAAACAAATTGGTCTTTGTGAGAAAATCACTAAACAAAGATACATGACATACGTTGCATGGATTGGATACCAGGATATATTTGTAAAACACTGAAATACTGTAAACATACTATACACATCATGTAACATGCAGTAATAAAATATTGGGAACAAAACACACATTTTACAAAAAAGAATTTCCAACTAAAAGCAATCTCCTCGCCCACACAGTCACAGAAAATTCTCTAATTGAATTTACCTTGTTCAGGGCCGGATTGGGCCCATATATATATATATATATATATATATATATATATATACATATATATACAGGTATATATATATATGTGTATGTGTGTGTCTTTAAAGGATTATAGGGCTGGTGTAAAAAAATTTCAGGGCTGCTTTTTATTCCCAGTCCGGCCCTGTTGTCCTTCCTTTAGAAATATGGTTGCAGACTTTACAAGATGGCTGCCATCAGAGAGATGTGACAGTGTACCTACCCAATACCCAGTGTATGGCCATTTGTTAAAGCATCTAATTTTATCACTAGTGACGCTGCAATGCTATAAGCCCTATGTACAAAGCAATGGGGGAATGTACCATTACAAAAGCACTTGCTTTGCAATACGACCCCCTCCTCTCCCACAACCTATTGCAGTAAAAGGCCTGTCAATCATCCTTAACAAATGTGTTTGGGTGTTTTATGCCTACCACCTCAGAGGTGGCAGATAGTGTAAGATGCAGTGGTCAAACTGACAAATAAGGTTAAGCACATAGTTAAAGTAATGTCCAGGAGCTGTAGAGTGAAAACTGTTGCTTTCAGCATTAGTTACACAGCTGGGTTTTACAACTAGTCAACAGCAGCTTCCACTCGAGGCCAGCTGTTCTCTGCAGCTCCCTGCAAAGAGTTTCAGCATTGCTAGTTTAAAAGTATATGCTCTAGCTGTAATTAATTAGAGGATATTTTTTCTCTATAATGGCCCTTTAAAGAAAAGACCACTCTACCACACAATTAGGCATTTCCTGACAAACTCTTTGGACTATATCTCCTGGTAGCCACCTAGAAATGCCACTGTCTATAGCAGCAGTTCAGGCAATCTTTTTCAATTAGGCCTAGATCTATGCATTTAGGATTCTATAGAATAGAGGAAGAATTTGTGATGCAACAGGTTAGGAAGAGATTCTAATAAGTGCATAAGAAAATGTCTAAATCATGGCTATTGGGATGGTTATTGTGGTGAATGTATTCATTATGTAAGTCTACTGAAATAGAATTGTGTGGGGGGGGGGGTGGAATCAACCACTCTACAGGATACACCCCATTAAATAAGTCTTATTGCACCAATAAAATGTGTCCCACCAGTAACCAACATCCCATTTAATATAATCACCATGATATTCCTCATTTGCAACCCACTTACACAATCCCAATATTACAACATAACCATAAATCCCCCACGGCAAATCCTGACAACAAATAAACCTCTCCAAAATACATACAGATGTGTGGCAATTCTGTGTTTTATATCCTTCTCCATATTTTAATCATTCAAATTTACTTTTTTCCAAAGATTAAATTACGGATTGTGTGTGCCCTTAATTAAACATAATTGCAAAACACAGGATGTAGCATAGATAAAGAACCTACGGTCCATTTAGGAGTCTAGCATTTGTGCATTTGTTTTACTTTTTTATTAGACAGTGTTAATATGAGTGTAACTGTACTTTGTAATTTATTTTTGAAGTGTTTTGTGACACTTTTTCAGCTCTGAGGGCGCTAAAAGGATTGAATCGTAAAGGGGGATTGCGCTAGCGCAATCACCTTTTTGCTTTACTTTAAATATCAGCAAAATGTAAATGGCTCGCTAAAACATGATTGCGCTAGTGGAAACCCGTTTGCACCTCACTTGTAATCTAGCCCATAGTGCACATCAATCGAGTTCCTGAAACTAAACGGAGGCTTTTTGCGCGTGGCAGGTTATGCTTATATTACAAGTTGAAAGTAAAAAGATAGCACACAAGTTAAAATCCAACACGTGCAAAATTTTGAACGTCGGATATTGTAACCGCATTAACGTATTTTCCCATAGAAGTCAATGGAGAGCGTAAACTGAAAAAACCTATACTCGTGCGCTAACCCAAAAGGAGTTATTAATAGTTCACATTACAATGTTCTTCACATACATAACAATGTACTTTTAATTGTCAATACAAATTGCTATATATATTTGTTGTCGCGAATAGTACGCCGGCGAATAGTTCCCGCCGAACATGGCTTGTTCGCGTTTGCCGCAGCGGGCGAACATATGCGATGTTCGATCCGCCCCCTATTCATCATCATTGAGTAAACTTTGACCCTGTATCTCACAGTCTGCAGACACATTTCAGCCAATCAGCAGCAGACACTCCCTCCCAGACCCTCCCAGCTCCTGGACAGCAGCCATTTTAGATTCATTCTGATCCTGCATTCTTAGTGAGAGGAGGGATAGTGTAGCTGCTGCTGATTTTATAGGGAAATTGATATCTATGCTATTGTATTTAGTGTCCACTACAGTCCTGAAGGACTCATCTGATCTCTGCTGTAAGTTCAGCACCACAAAAAGCTCTTTTTAGGGCTAGAACATCAGTTTTGTTTTGTTTTTTGCCTGTGTAATTTTGACTGTGAAACATCAGTCTGTTAGTGTAATCTAATTGCAGTTGCCTGCCTGCAGTGCCACCACTCATATCTGTTGTAACAGTAGTGTAAATTTAAAAAAAAAAACTTTTTTGACTGTGAAACATCAGTCTGCTAGTGTAATCTAATAGCTGTTGCCTGCCTGCCAGCATGTGTGCCAGGCCCACTTGCCAACTAGTGCCACCACTCATATCTGTTGTAACAGTAGTGTAATTTTTAAAAAAAAAAGTTTTTGACTGTGAAACATCAGTCTGCTAGTGTAATCTAATTGCAGTTGCCTGCCTGCCAGCGTGTGTGCCAGGCCCACTTGCCAACTAGTGCCACCACTCATATCTGTTGTAACAGTAGTGTAAATTTAAAAAAAAAACTTTTTTGATTGTGAAACATCAGTCTGCTAGTGGAATCTAATAGCAGTTGCCTGCCTGCCAGCGTGTGTGCCAGGCCCACTTGCCAACTAGTGCCACCACTCATATCTGTTGTAACAGTAGAGTAAATTTTAAAAAAAAAAAACTTTTTTGACTGTGAAACATCAGTCTGCTAGTGTAATCTAATAGCAGTTGCCTACTTGCCAGCGCGTGTGCCAGGCCCACTTGCCAACTAGTGCCACCACTCATATCTGTTGTAACAGTAGTGTAAATTTAAAAAAAAAACTTTTTTGACTGTGAAACATCAGTCTGCTAGTGTAATCTAATTGCAGTTGCCTGCCTGCCAGCGTGTGTGCCAGGCCCACTTGCCAACTAGTGCCACCACTCATATCTGTTGTAACAGTAGTGTAAATTTAAAAAAAACTTTTTTGACATTGAAACATCAGTCTGCTAGTGTAATCTAATTGTACTTGCCTGCCTGCCAGCGTGTGTGCCAGGCCCACTTGCCAACTAGTGCCACCACTCATATCTGTTGTAACAATAGTGTAAATTTAAAAAAAAAAACTTTTTTTACTGTGAAACATCAGTCTGCTAGTGCAAACTAATTGTAGTTGCCTGCCTGCCAGCGTGTGTGCCAGGCCCACTTGCCAACTAGTGCCACCACTCATATCTGTTGTAACAATAGTGTATATTTTTAAAAAATAACTTTTTTGACTGTGAAACATCAGTCTGCTAGTGTAATTCTAATTGCAGTTGCCTGCCTGCCAAAGTGTGTGCCCGGCCCACTTGCCCAGTGCCACCACTCATATCTGGTGTAACAGTAGTGTAAATAATTTTAAAAAAAAACTTTTTTGACTGTGAAACATCAGTCTGCTAGTGTAATCTAATTGCAGTTTCCTGCCTGCCGTGTGTGCCCGGCCCACTTGCCCAGTGCCACCACTCATATCTGGTGTAACAGTAGTGTAAATAATTTAAAAATAAAAAACTTTTTGACTGTGAAACATCAGTCTGCTAGTGTAATCTAATTGCAGTTGCCTGCCTGCCAACGTGTGTGCCCGGCCCACTTGCCCAGTGCCACCACTCATATCTGGTGTAACAGTAGTGTAAATAATTATAAAAAAAAAACTTTTTTACTGTGAAACATCAGTCTGCTAGTGTAATCTAATTGCAGTTGCCTGCCTGCTAGAGTGTGTGCCAGGCCCACTTGCCCAGAGCCACCACTCATATCTGGTGTAACAGTAGTGTAAATTTAAAAAAAAACTTTTTTGACATTGAAACATCAGTCTGCTAGTGTAATCTAATTGTAGTTGCCTGCCTGCCAGCGTGTGTGCCAGGCCCACTTGCCAACTAGTGCCACCACTCATATCTGTTGTAACAATAGTGTAAATTTTTTAAAAAAAACTTTTTTTTCTGTGAAACATCAGTCTGCTAGTGCAAACTAATTGTAGTTGCCTGCCTGCCAGCGTGTGTGCCAGGCCCACTTGCCAACTAGTGCCACCACTCATATCTGGTGTAACAGTAGTGTAAATAATTTAAAAATAAAAAACTTTTTTGACTGTGAAACATCAGTCTGCTAGTGCAAACTAATTGTAGTTGCCTGCCTGCTAGCGTGTGTGCCAGGCCCACTTGCCCAGTGCCACCACTCATATCTGGTGTAACAGTAGTGTAAATAATTTAAAAATAAAAAACTTTTTTGACTGTGAAACATCAGTCTGCTAGTGTAATCTAATTGCAGTTGCCTGCCTGCCAGTGTGTGTGCCAGGCCCACTTTCCCAGTGCCAACACTCATATCTGGTGTAACAGTAGTGTAAATAATTTAAAAATAAAAAACTTTTTTGACTGTGAAACATCAGTCTGCTTGTGTAATCTAATTGCAGTTGCCTGCCTGCCAGCATTTGTGCCAGGCTCACAGTGTATACTGTGCCCACTTGCCCAGTGGCACCACTCATATCTTGTTTAATAGTAGTGTAAGTGTACATTTAAAAAAATAAAAACTTTTTGGACTGTCAAACATCAGTCTGCTTTTTTGTGTCAGGCTCACAGCATATACTGTGCCCACTTGCCCAGTGCCACCACTCATATCTTGTTTAATAGTAGTGTAAGTGTACATTTTAAAAAAAATGACAGGCAGAAGCAGGCCACCCCGCAGGTGCCGTCGTGGTCGTGGTGCTGTGATTCCCTTTGGCCATAGAATAATGCCCAGTGTTCAGAGGCCACGTCCCATGAACTCGAAAAGTTCTGAGGAGGACATAGTTGACTTTTTAACACAGGACAGAATGTCGTAGATGTGGATGAGAAGAGATAAGTTAGTAGAATCGCGGTAAGGCAGATTAAACCTTAGGTAATGTCAGGAGCTTAGGCGTGCAGTACTATCTGGGATAATAACAAAATACTAAGCACTAGGAACAGGGTGTGATCCAGATTTAAAGGGGAAGTAGAAGGAGTCTAGACAAGAGAGCAGGTAAGCAAGTTAACCCTGACATCTCCCCCTCCTCAAGGCAGCACGAGGGATGGTCAAGGACCCGGACGATCGGGATGTCTCCGATGAAAGAGAGACAACTTCCTGGGAGCATGAATGTTCTGACTCGGTTCCCAGGTATCATCTTCTGAGGAATAACCCAACCATCGAACCAGATACTGCAACTGTCCGTTGTGAATCCGAGAGTCGATAAGAGAATGAACTTCATATTCTTCCATAGGTGCGAGGTTACTTGCAGGTGGCAAGATGGTTCCGGTAGATCTCATAGGGGTGTAGGGTTTCAAGAGTGAAACATGGAATGTGGGGTGAATTTTCATGGTATCGGGTAGCTGTAAGGTGACGGCATTGACATTGACGATTTTTAGTATCTGAAATGGTCCAATAAACAGTCCACCCAATTTTTTAGTTGGGAGTTTGAGATGTAGGTTTTTTGTCGAAAGCCACACCAGGTCCCCTACAGAATATCTTGGTGCTGGTCGTCTACGAAGGTCATAGAAATGTTTCTGCCGTGATTGTGATTCGGTAATGTTTTCCTGCAATTGCCTGAAGATTTGACGAATAGTACCAGGGAAATCATTGGCATGTGGACAATCGGTGGAGACCACATCCAACGGCCCGCAAGTAGGATAGGAGTTTGGGTGAAATCCATAGTTCGCCTCAAATGGTGTCATCTTTGTGGAAGAGTTCATAGAATTGTTAAAGGCAAATTATGCCATGGGTAGGTAGGTTGACCAGTCGGACTGTTGGTAGGAGCAGAAACAACGGAGATACTGCTCCAGCCACTGATTTACTCTATCTACCTGTCCATTTGTCTGGGGATGGTAAGAGGTAGAGAGACGATGATCCATCTGTAAGAGAGTACAAAGAGCTTTCCAAAAACGGGACGTGAACTGAGTCCCTCTGTCAAATGTTAGAATTTTTGGGAGACCATGTAGGCGTACAATGTTATCCAAAAACAGTTTGGCAGTCTCTGAAGCAGTGTTCAATTTGTGAAAGGGCACAAAATTAGCAATTTTAATTAGGAGGTCTACAACCACCAATATAGTATTCAACTTAGATGAGTCGGGTAGGTCGATGATGAAATCAACAGATAAATGATGCCAAAGTTGTAGTGGTACAGGTAGGAGCATCAGAAGCCCAAACGGTGGACGTTTGGGTGATTTGGATGTAGCACATACGGTGCAGGATTTGAAGTATGATTTAATCTCTTGTGACATGGAAGGCCACCAGTATCTCCTTGACAAATTCTCAAGTGTTCTCCTTTCTCCAGGGTGTCCGGATAGAGGGCTGTCATGGTGTAAGCGTAAGAGGAGAGTCCTTACATCCCCTGGTACATATAATCTGTCACCGTGGCAGAAATATCCATCAGACTTCTGTTCAAGTTTGTTCTTGGGGATATCTTTATCTGTCTTTAGTGATTCATCAAATGCTTTGACTAAGTAAGGGGTCAAGCCAATTAATTTGGATGGTGGAATAATAGAAGTGGTGGTAGATTCGTATTTAGGTAGACTGTCTTTCCTAGAGAGAGCATCTGCCTTTCCATTTTTGCTGGCCGGCCTGTAAATGATGTGAAAATTAAATCTAGTGAAAAAAAGGCTCCAGCGAACCTGTATGGAGGATAAAGTCTTATTAGTTTGGAGAAATTCCAGGTTCTTATGGTCTGTATATATGATTATAGGCAGCGGAGTTCCTTCCAGAAGATGTCTCCAGTGCTCCAGGGCTCTCTTAATGGCAAGGAGTTCCTTTTCCCCGATGGGGTAATTTATCTCTGAAGCACTTAGAACCTTAGGGAAGAAGGCTACTGGATGCATGGGTTCTGAGACTGACTTCTTTTGGGAGAGGATAGCACCAAGAGCGTAGTCCGAAGCATCCACCTCCAGGATATACTGCAGACTAGGATCGGGAAACCGAAGGATAGGGGCTGATGTGACCTTGGTCTTTAGGAGTTCAAATGCTTCTGCTGCATTTGTAGTCCAAAGGAATCTGGATGTAGAACTAGTAAGATGAGTCAACGGTTTGGCTAATTTAGAAAAGTCTTTTACAAATTTCCTATAATAATTAGCAAATCCTAGGAATCTCTGTAGGTCTTTTTTAGTTTTAGGTGGAGGCCAGTTCCTGACAGTCTCTACTTTATTCTCTTGCATGCTTATTCCACTTTGGGGAGATGGTATATCCAAGGAATGAAATGTTGTTGGTATGAAACTCACACTTCTCGAGCTTGGCATACAGGCGATGTACCCTCAATCTGGATAGTACCCAAGGAACATGACTGATATGTTCCTGGTAGCTTTTGGAATAGATGAGTATGTCATCTAAGTAGATGACAATACAAACGTCTAATAGATCCCTAAAGACGTCATTAATAAAATGTTGGAACATCGCCGGGGCGTTACAAAGCCCGAATGGCATGACCAGGTACTTGAATAACCCATACCTGGTCCTGAAGGCGGTGAGCCACTCATCCCCCTCACGTATTCTTACAAGATTGTAAGCACCTCGTAGATCCAACTTTGTAAATATTGTGGCATCATGAAGTCGCTCTATGAGTTTGGGTATGAGGGGTAGTGGGTATCGATTTTTGATAGTTCGCAGGTTCAATTCTCTATAATCGATAATTGGACGTAGAGATCCATCCTTGTTATTCACAAAGAACATTCCTGCGCCTGCTG
Organism: Bombina bombina; assembly: GCF_027579735.1. Classification (NCBI taxonomy): domain Eukaryota; kingdom Metazoa; phylum Chordata; class Amphibia; order Anura; family Bombinatoridae; genus Bombina; species Bombina bombina. The sequence continues at coordinate 186,462,218 of NC_069502.1, forward strand.
AGGAGGTGGATGGTCGAATGAACCCCTTCAGTAGATTCTCCTCCAAGTAACCCTTGAGATGTTCTAATTCGGGTTGCGATAGGGGGTACAAGTGTCCATAAGGAATGGTTGATCCCGGCTTGATGTCTATTGGACAGTCATAAATGCAGTGGGGTGGCAATGTTTCTGATTCCAATTTACTGAATACATCAGTAAAATCCTTGTATTCATGAGGGATCTGTGGTATATGCTGTGTTGTACCCAATAGAGATTGGGTAGGAATACAAGTTTGTTGGCAGAATGGTGAATGAAGAGTGACTTACAGTGTTTTCCAATCAATTAAGGGTTGATGTTTCCTGAACCAGGAGATACCTAGGACAATAGGAAAAAGCGGTGAGGGTAAAACGTCAAATACTATGTACTCTGAATGACCACATGAGGTAGTGAATTGAAGAGGAACAGTTTGATGAGTTATGGGGCCACTAGCAATGGAAGAACCATCAATAACACTAATGGATACAGGATTTGATTTCAACACACAAGGAATTTTATTAGACTTAACAAGAGCACTATTGATGAAGTTCCCATAGGCTCTGCTGTCCAGGATAGCTTCAGTTTGGAGCTTGCAACGATCCCACTGTAAAGACATAGAGAGTATGCAGTAATTTTTGGAAACTTTCATAGACTGTGAGTGTATTCCACTTACTTTTCTTTGTCTTCAGAAGCAATGGGCAGTCCTTCACTGAATGAGACAGATTTGCACAATACATGCAGAGTAGATTCTGTCTACGGCGGGACCTCTCTTCTGGGGTCAGAGGACCCCTTGCCAGACCGACCTCCATCGGTTCTGGAGCTGATCTGGAAGTGGATGCTGGGTGGCTTGGAATACTGTGGCCTCTGGGAACTTGATCCCCTTGATATTTCTCTGACCTTCTCTCCCGTAAGCGGCGGTCAATTTGAATGAACAATCTCATTAGAGATTCCTATGTCTTTGGTAGATCTGTGCGGGCAAGCTCATCCTTAATATTATCTGCCAGGCCCAGTCTAAACTGGTTTCTTAGTGCGATAGGGTTCCATTGAGAGTCCCTGGAATACTGTTTAAATTAAGCTATGTAATCTTCGACTACCCGTTTTCCTTGCTTTAGGCTGTGCATAGCTGTCTCTGCTGATAATTGGAAGTCTGTATCAAGATATAGCTCGTCCATTTGGTTCAGGAAGTCATCCAAGGAGCCTAATATGGGTTGATTTGTCTCAAAAAAGGCATCGGCCCATACCCTTGGTTCGCCTCTTAGAAAAGAAATAATAGTTAAAACCTTGACTCTCTCGGTGCAGTAGGTTTTTGGTTTCAAATTAAACATCAAAAGGCAGGAGTTCTTAAACTGGCGATATAACTTCCTGTTCCCAGAGAAGGGCTCTGGCAAAGAGACAACAGGCTCAAGGATAGGATCGGGTTGTTGCGGTCTGGTGCCAATGGAGTCTCTAATCACTTTTCTTAGTGACTGGTTTTCTATTTCTAACTCCCTAAGAGCTTGTCCTAGCTGGTCCACTCGTTGAGATAAATTGTACACGAACTGTGGGAGGTCTGCTGGATCTGTACCCATGGTTTAGTATTATGTAATGGAATTTCCTTTCTTGAATTCTTATTTGACAGTTAAGCAAATCACAGCTGCAGACAAGACCTATAAGTGGTTTTGTTACACTTGTAGTATACACATTTACTATTGAAGGAGTAAACGTGAGGTAATCCAAGTGATAATTAATCCTGGGGAGTTTGTACAAGATGTGCATAAACTAGTACATAGGATATATTTCCCCAAAGTAAGATTACAATTACTTATAATGTAGCTGTCTAGATAGCCTGTGCAGAGTTGATGTAACAAGGTTCAGAGAGACTGGTTATGTGTAACAACAGAGGGAGCTGTAAACAGTAATGGAGCTGTTTTAGGATCGTAATGTAGAGGGAGTGGTTGAGAGACGCCTGTTTGCGTGACGTGTGACATCACGGCAGCAACAGCTGAGGGTCGGGTTAGTCCATTCCCGGAGAAGGGAAAGCTGGTGCGTTAAAAGTCCGTTAAGCAGGTTTAAAGTAGCAGGTAAGTCTGAGCAGCAAGCGGTTAGTAATATGATACTGTGTCTGAGGGAAAAGCTGAATAAGACTTGCCTTGAAATACTCCGCTCCGGAGTGCTGATACAGTTCAGAGATATCCGAGGTGCAAGGGTTTGCTGAGGCTTGGCACTTAGACGAGAGAAAGGTTCTTAATCCACAACTTGTAATTTCTCTCAGATGGCGTTTGGTAACACAGTGTAAAGTGGGAAATCTTTACTCCAGTATGTTGTAGATGTGGATGAGAAGAGATAAGTTAGTAGAATCGCGGTAAGGCATATTAAACCTTAGGTAATGTCAGGAGCTTAGGCATGCAGTACTATCTGGGATAATAACAAAATACTAAGCACTAGGAACAGGTTGTGATCCAGATTTAAAGGGGAAGTAGGAGGAGTCTAGACAAGAGAGCAGGTAAGCAAGTTAACCCTGACAATAAGTTAGTATTTATCACCAGAATCTATGCATTAATTGTAGACTACCAGTCAACTTCTCTAATGGTGGCTAGGTATAGTTACTGAATCTACTTATTGATAACCTCTATAAGGTATCTACTTCCTTTGTGGTCAGGTCCTATGTTATTCCCTTAGATTAAGATAAATAACCTCTGGCTACCAATATCAGTATATTAGTAATCCTGTTATAAGTAGATTCCTGTGTAACTTATGCAGGGGAAATACACTTAAGTTAGAAATCAGCACAATGTTAAAAATTCACAAACTAGCTTCTATGTATTCTATACACTTCTCTAATATTGTCAGATATACTATAATTAAACAGCAAAAAAAAACCGTATCAACATGTATTCCAAATACACGATGAAAGCACATAAAAACATATGCAATCTGTAATCTTCTCTGATGCTGTTCATATATAATGTAGTTGAACACTCGAGAGAAACATCCAAAAGTCCTAAATCAATGCGTATTCCAAGGGCCAATGAGAGCACTATAAACATTAAAGGGCATATGCAATTTGTATAATTCTCTGAAGATAAACGAATGTGGCTTAGTTAAGCACCATGAAGAGACTGCCAAGGATCCTGTATTAGTCTGTATTCCACAAACACAATAAGAGCACTGTATTCATAGGAGACATATTCAGTTTTTAAACTTTTTTAATGGAGGTCAAACACCAGAGAAAGTTAGCCCAGGTTTCTATATCAGTGCAAATTCCAGGAACATAACGGAAGCACTATAGTCAAAGAAGATAACATTCGCACTTCCTCTAGCCACAATTATTTCCTCCAATAGATTCCAGCATAAAGAATCCTTTCCACATGGGGTGTATTCCAGGAACAAGAATACAGTGTTGTAATACATGCAACTTATGACTTCTTTTACTGCAAGGGTTATCAATACTTTATCTTGTACTCTTTCCCAGTGAGGTTGTGCCTGTTATATATGCCTTCAGATATATAAATCTTGTTTTTTGTTTTTTAAAGTTCATATACTCCTACCCTGCATGGGTCTTGGGAGATGTATTAAGGGGTAGGTGAAGCCAGTAGACTCCCCTTAACCTTAATAACTGGTGGTTCCTTAAGTATTATGTTAAGCATAAAGTCCAGGTAGGGCAACAATAACTTTCTGGTAGGATATATTAGGAGATTAAGTGAATAATCAGCATTGAATGTGTTGGCAACTGTGAACTACGTTTAGCCCCAAATCCACAAATCAATTATTCCAAATCCATATTACAGCTTATTAACTCTTCACTCCTACCCACTCTGGGTTTTGGGAGTAAGGAATAATCCCTAATATGATATTAGCAACAAAATATCAAATACTTTAGCAGAATATACAGCGGTCAGACTTTTTTTAGACATAGAGTGCTCAGATCCTCTGCATCGTAAAGCTAGATTCTTTGCACGTGCTGCTTAGTGTTTCTTTATAATTTGAGATACTCTCTTTAAATTCAGGGCTGCCACAGGCATAAAAGCTCATAGTCATGTAGTGCACCAACTACCTTGTATGGCCTTTCATAGTGGGTTTCCCCACAAGTAAATACCTTGTTGAACTCGGGCCAGTTCACTTCAAGTCTGTTATTCACTGGGAAAGCCATGGGAATTGCCCGTCCCCCCTGATGTTCTCCTGTTGTTGCTGATCCTTAGATGGTTACCTTATGCTCCTACTTCTCAAGAGCTGGCGGGCCTCTCCCGCCCCTGTCTTAATACTTCCTGCACCATGGAGATCAGAATGTAGCCTGTGGTGTCCCTTAGCAACAGGAGGCAGTGAACAGCCAGGTACGGCTGCCACTGGGCAGTAAGCTTCAACAACAAAGCTATTGTATGCCTTAAGGACCTCCAGAAATGCTGGATACAACTATCCTCAATCCAGGCCAGCGACAGCATGTGCGGCCAAGGAAACCTGTGTTATCCGATGTAGCAAGGGGCTCTTAAAGCGAGGAGCGTGAAGCTGTGCACCCCCTGCTTGCTCCGCCTCCTACCACAAGTCCAACGCAATGTCGGCTGTGGGGGTCTTGTGGACTTTAACACAAGTTTTAATGAGTATTTACATGGATTTTCTGCGCCATCTCTATTTTGTAGTTCTGAAATCCTTTGTAGCCTGCAAGTAGTACATCAAAGCTCTAACAGCATCCAAATTATGGAGAAGCCTCTTCATAGAGTTCTTAGTATTAGGACAAAAAAGAGAGAACAAAAATCTCCCTACTCATAAACCAAAGACACCACCTTAGGCAAGAAATCAAACTTAGTTCTCCAAACTGCTTTATCTTGATGAAAAATAACACAATTAAGAGCAGGAGGTTCAGAAACTCTCCTAGTAGAAGAAATAGCCAAAATAAACAAAACAGTCCAAGATAAATGTTGATATCCATCTTAAGCATGGGCTCAAATGGAGGAGCCAGCAAAACATTTAAAACCAGATTAAGGCTCCAAGGAGGAGAAATCAAGTTAATAATAGGCTTAATCCTGACTAGCGCCTAAACAAAACACTGAATATCATGAAGATTAGCAATTTTCTTATGAAACAAAACAGAAAGAGACAATATCTGACTTTTTAAGAGAACGAGCGGATAAACCTGTATCCAAAGCATTGTGAAGAAATTGCAAAATCTCTGGGAGACCCACAATATGATTGAAAACATCCAGATGGAGAGAATGTTCCCCTGGATGTAGGGATTGATAAGAGTACCCAGAACTTTTGAAAAAATTGTGGGAGCAGTAGCCAAATGAAAGGAAGGCAAACCTTAGAAACTGATAACGATCCCTGAACATGAATATAGGCATACTTTAAATATATTGTGGACATAAACTGACCTTGCTGCACAATAGACAGAATAGTCTAAATAGTTTCCTTCATGAAAGTAAAGACTCTCAGAAACTTGTTCAGAGCTTTTAAATCCAAAACTTTTCTGAAAATCCCTTCTATCTTTGGAACAATGAAGAGATTCAAATAGAAATCCAATCCCTGTTCCAAAATTGGAATTGGAGCAATGACTCCCATGGATTCCAGCTCCAAAACAGACTGAAGCAAGGCTTTTGCTTTCAGCCTCACCCTGAAAAATATTTGGTAACCCTGAGAGGCTAAATTCAGAGCCCAGGAATCCTGAACAGATTGAAACCAAGTCTTTTGAAAAAGGCATAACCTGTCCCCTACCACAATATCTGAATTGGGTCCACACCTTCAGGGAGTAGGTTTCTCAGATTGTTTAGATATGTTCCAATTTGAACTAGGCTTCCATGATGAATTAGAAGATCACTGTTTCTGAGGAAGAGAAGTTCTGTTCCTTGTTCTGACTACATAGACAAAAACGATTAGGAATTTTGAATTTATCCTTAGACTTCTTGTCTTGGGGAAGAAAAGCTTCCTTACCTCCTCTCACAGTAGAAATGATAGAATCTAACCTAGAGCCAAACAACATATTTCCTTTAAAAGAAAGAGATAAACATCTGGATTTAGAAAACCATATCAGCAGACCAGGGTTTTAGTCACATAGCCCTCCTAGAAATAACTGCTAATGACATACTCTTAGAATTAATCTTAATTTTCCCAATAACTGCATCACAATTGAAAGCATTGGCAGACTTCAACAGACCCAAAATATTAAGAAAATCTTTACTAGCTTAAATATAATTCAAAAACTGTTCAGAAAGACTATCCAACCAAACAGAACAAGCTGCAGCCACACAGGCAAAGCTAACGGAGGCCTACAATGAAAACCTGCTTGCTTAAAAGCCCTCCTATGAAAGGATTCCAATTTTCCTGTCCATAGGATCCTTAAATGAAGAACTATCTTCCAAAAAAATTGTAGTACTCCTATCCAAGGTAGAAATAGCCCCATCCAAATTAGGAACAGTTTCCCAAAGTTCAACATTAGAGGCTGGCAAAGGATACATTTTCTTAAACCTAGCCAAAGAATTAAAAGGGCTGCAAGGCATAGACCAATGCTTAGAAACTATCTCAGAGACTGCATTTGACACAGAAAAGTACATAATACCTCTTTCAAAATGGAACAAATATGGGTATATCAGAATCATGATCAGAAACAGACTCCTGATCATCAGATAATAACTACCCCACTGAGCACAAATCAGCGGAACCAGGATCCTGAATATTATCCAATAAATTCTTATAGCTAGTAAAATGTAAATCATGAACTGACTTTTTACACTTACTTGAAGGAGGCATAACCGCCAGCATTTCAGATACAGTGGAGCATACAAAATTATTGAATCATGGAGAGAAATCTGTAGAACTCCCATGTGTAGAACAAACATCAAGTAGAGTAGCATTAGTCTGATTAGAATACATAATAATACTTAAACAAGAACTGCACAACTGAGCTAGAGGCATCACATCAGCAAGATTACAATATACACACTTCACATTGGAAGGAAAGCCTTCTAAAAATAAAATCACTTCTGGTTCAAACATACATATATGCACAAACATACTCTGTTAACTAATCTGATTGGCTCCTAAGTATTTTTATCACCCTGTCTCATACCACCACCAGATTTGTTTTCTTACTGTTACTGCAGTTTACTCCATTACTGCTATAAAATTGTGTCAGCATGTGTAAGTTAATGTGTATTCATATAAACAAGAAAAACAATAAACAGATATTGAACTTTTTTTTTTTAATTGAAAGCATTTTGGATTTAAATTATGATAAATAAAAAGCTGTATTCTTTTGTCATTTGAAAGCTAATACCATTTCTCTTATTAAAAAAAATGTTGAATCAGGGATATAACCCACACAGCGTTTATTCACAAAGTCAGACATAGATTACAAATGGAGAGCAAAAATATTAGTGCTGTTGAGCGCTAACTCCTATCAAGTAAAAACAATAGTGCTCTGTCATTCACAACAGCGAATATAATGGTTTTAACTTTGTATAAATACATTCTTCACTTTTAATAACCTTTTCCCCTCTTTGGGGGATTTTTATTGCTTTGTGACTACACAAGGGAGGAGTGGTTAGACAGTAAAATGGCTTGATCTACATCTTCCTCACTTGGTAGAAGATTATCTAAAAAGTCTCATCAGAACTTTGAGATGCTTCAAATAATTTTAGAAAGTCACATTGTATTTCTAGAACTGTTCATCTAACTATGCAGTGGTCAGTAAGTGAAGCAGAAACACATACATTTTAATATCATATTATGGGGCCGATTTATCATGTGTCTGGCGACCATGATCCGCTGTAGTGATCATGTCCGCCAGACATCGATACATGCCGACAGCATATGCTGTCTGCATTTATCATTGCACAAGCAGTTTTGGTGAACTGCATGTGCAATAGCAAACAACAAGGAGGCTTTATCCAAAAAAGGTTAAAATCCCTTAAGACATGGGGATCAACAAAGAACACAAAGTTTTGGGGTGGTCCCCTTAAAAATGTAATACCACTGTGTCATACAATGCCCTAATTTTTAGCACTTTCCATAAATCAATTATAGCAATTATTCATTTAAAATTCAGTTGATTTAAATAGGGCAAATAGTATAAAAAGTCAAGTAACAAAACTACACAAAATGTATACAATATATATAAAAAGGTAATTTAAAAACAATAATGCCTAATATTATATTACATTACAACCAGCAAAGTATATCCAGCTTAAAGGGACACTGAACCCCAACATTTTTCTTTTGTGATTCAGATAGAGCATGCAATTTTAAGCAACTTTCTAATTTACTGTTATTGTCAAGTTTTCTTCGTTCTCTTGCTATCTTTGTTTAAAAAAAGGAATCTAAGCTATATTTTTTTGTTCAGAGGTCTGGACAGCACTTTTTGATTGGTGGATGAATTTATCCACCAATCAGCAAGAACAACCCAGGTTGTTCACCAAAAATGGGCCGGCATTTCAAATAAAGATACCAAGAGAATGAAGAAAAAGTGATAATAGGAGTAAATTAGAAAGTTGCTTAAAATTGCATGCTCTATCTGAATCGCGAAAGAAAAAATTTGGGTTCAGTGTCCCTTTAATACTGTAAAATAAATGCTTGCAGAGCATTTTTAGCTAGACCTGAGTATCAGATGTTAAATTAATAACCACTCAAATTCATAAAGGTATTGCGCGTCTACTAATTTTTTTTACATATTGTATATAAAAACCTTTTTTATATATTGTGTACATTTTGTGTAGTTTTGTTAATTGACTTTTTATACTATTTGCCCTATTTAAATCAACTGAATTGTAAATGAATAATTGCAATAATTGATTTATGGAAAGTGCTATAAATTAAGGCATTGTATGACACAGTGGTATCACATGATTAAGGGGACCACCCCAAAACATTGTGTTCTATGTTGATCCCCATCTCTTAATAATTAAGGGATTTTAACCTTTTTTGGATACAGCCTCCTTGTTGTTTGCTGGTAGACGTGCAGTACCTTTCCAAATTTGAGTTTTTATTAATTTATCATCTGATACTCAGGTCTAGCTAAAAATGCTCAGGTGGACTGAAGGTTTAGCCAAGGTTTAGACAATGAGACTGAAGGTTTAGACAAGCTAAAACTAACTTAATTTGTTTTTTGTCTGTTAAGGAAAGAGTCATGGACACTGAATCTATCTAGAAACCTAAAAAGGTGACCTTTGTCTGAGGAATCAAGAAACTCTTTTGTAAATTGATCCTCCAACCATGTCTTTGAAGAAACCACACAAGTTGTTTCATATGAGATTCTGCTAAATGAAAAGATTGAGCTAGTACCAAGATATTGTCCAAATAAGGAAACACCGCAATACTCTGCTGTCTGATTACAGATAGAAAGGCACTGAGAACTTTTGAAAAGATACTCGGAGCTGTCGCTAGACCAAATGGAAGAGCGACAAATTGGTAATGCTTGTCTAGAAAAGAGAATCTCATAAACCGATAGTGATCTGGATGAATCGGAATATGAAAATAAGCGTCCTGTAAGTCTATTGAGGACATGAAATGACCTTGCTGAACAAAAGATAGAATAGTCCTTATAGTCACCATCTTGAAAGTTGGGACTCTTACAAAACGATTTAGAGTTTTCAGATCCAGAACTGGTCTGAATGAATCTTCCTTCTTTGGGACAATGAACAAATTTGAATAAAAACCCAAACCCTGTTCCTGTTGAAGAACTGGAACAATCACCCCTGAAAGCTCTATATCTGAAACACACTTCAGAAAAACCTGAGCCTTTGCAGGGTTTGTTGGAACATGGGAAAGAAAGAATTTTCCCATGGGAAAACCTAATAATATCAAATATGGCATCAAAAATTAAATGATTAGCATGTTTAAGTAAGAGAACAATGCTAGACAAATCAGAATCTGATAGCTGCCATGCTAGATTTTCTAACCAAAAAGTTGAAGCAGCAGCAACATCAGCTATAGAAATAGCAGGTCTAAGAATATAGCCAGTATGTAAATATGCCTTCCTAAGATAAGATTCAATCTTCCTATCTAAGGGATCCTTAAAAGAAGTACTATCTTCCATAGGAATAGTAGTATGTTTAGCAAGAGTAGAAATAGTGCCATCAACCTTAGGGACTTTCTCCCAAAGCTCTAAATTGGACACAGGTAAAGGATACCATTTTTTAAATCTAGCAGAAGGATTAAAAGAAGTACCAGGCTTAGACCATTCCTTAGTAATCATATTATAGATAGCATCTGGAATAGGAAAAACTTCAGGAGTAACCTCAAAAGTCTTAAAAACAGAATTCAAACATTTGCTATTCTTGTTATCAAGAGCACTAGATTCCTCAAAACTCAAAGTAAGCAACACTTCCTTTAACAAGGAACGAATATATTCCATCTTAAAAAGAAAGGATGATTTATCAATATCAGAGTCTGAAGCATAATCCTCTGAGCCAGAGAGATCCTCATCAGCAGCTTCAGTATGTTGTTGATCAATACAAACTTCATCAGACTTATGGGAAGTAGGGAGAGACCTTTTATGTTTATTTGAAGGCGGAATAGCAGTCATAGCCTTCTCTATGGCTGTAGCAATATAATCTTTTACATCTCCAAGAATATCATGTATATTAGACTGTGAAGGTTTAAAGTAGATGTATTTGTACTTATAGAAACATTATCAGCATGAAACAATTTATCATAACAAGTGCCACATACTTGAGCTGAAGAAGGAAGATCAGCCAATTTACAACATACACACTTAGCTTTGGTAGATTTGTTTTCAGGCAACTTGGTTCCTACAGTAACATCAGAGGCAGGATCATTTTGAGACATCTTGAAAAATGTAAAAAAAAAAAAAGAAAAAATAACATTTAAACAAACTATCCAATTTCATCAAAATAGCAGTTTTAGGAATGGGAGAAAATGCTTATATACAAAACAAGCAAACATCATAGCCCTATGTAACAAATGAAAGCAGAGAGGAAAACAGGAGAGACTTAATATAACAAATGTTTTTGGCGCCAAAAATGACGCTAACAAAGATGATGCAAATGCAGATAAAAAGAACTTTTGGCTCCAAGATTAACAGGAAAATACACAATTCGCATCACAGCGCAACCTTTGTGCCAAAAATATTCATGCCAAGAATTACGCAATAAATAGAAGTATTTTGTTCCATCGCGAGCCTAATTTGCCCGTGAAAATTTGAAAAAAACAAGACCAAAGTTACAACTAGCTGGTGCCCCAGGTAAGAAAAACTACTACATTTCTCCCAAAACATAATTTTCCATGCTGAAACTGTTAGACTGCATAGGGAAATAAACATAGACCTGACTCATGGCAGATATATGCAATCGATATTTAAAACTTTAAACTATAAAGTGCCAAACATAGCTGAGAGTGTCTTAAAAAAGATATTTGCTTACCTGAAGACACCCAAACCAGTAGACAGCCAAACCAGTACTGAAACCTATCAGCAGAGGTAATGGTAGAGGAGTATAATGTTGATCTGTAAAGGGAGGTGGCAGATGAATCACCACAACCGAATTTACAGAGAGCCTTAGAATAGATTTCCCATAGGTGAAAACATGGCATCATCAGGCAATACTCTCTTCACATGCCTCAGGCAAACACTGTACTTTGAGAGGAATTGGGCTTCAAAATGCTTAGAATTGCCTTTCATAGACAAAATCAAGCACAACTTGTTTCACCATCCTCCATGAAGGCAAAGTTTGTAAAACTAAGGTATGAGTGAGGTGGGAGGTGTATTTATAGGCATTTTGAGGTTTGGAAAACTTTGCCCCCTCATGGTAGGAATGTATATCCCATATGTCACTAGCTCATAGACTCTTGCCATTTACATGAAAGAAAGATGTATTTGGCCCCATTTGGGCCATGATAAATCGGCCCCTATAGGTTTAAATCCCCAGTATATACAACTTTACTATCCAGTTAATGACAGTGTGGATATAACTTTTGTGAAACAGAATTTTATTACAAAAGAATTTTACCTTAAGTGTCAAATTGAACACCATTTTCTTTATCTGGTGTTAGAAAGAAATGTATTTAATTATTTACATTTAGAAAGATTACACAGTAGAATGCATTGGATGTTTCATATATCAAAAATCCTGCTTATTAAAGTTTAATCCTTAATTATTTTCCGCTTTGCCCAGTCTATGATCTGTCTTATCTTATTTCATTTTTTAATGTGCGTTTAAAATTTCATCTAAAGGCTTAATCCTATATATTTTGTCAAGACTACAGAAAAAAAAATCATTAAAAATTGAGTTTGATTTATGGTTGGAGATGAGACTGAAGCAATTGCATAATTGCAGCCATGATAACTTCTACCTTTATCTCACAGAACTGCTTAAATCGCTAATTGAATATTACTTTGAAATAAAATTGCAAACCATTGCTTTTTATGAAGAAATCTTATACATACATCCTTTTATCTTTATCTCTGTTTTATATTAATGAATAATAGATATGTAAATTATTTTTTTCTATACAACTTTTGTGTTTTGCACAGAAAGACCTTTATGTTCAAGGAGAAGTAAAAAGATCAACACATTACTACTTTTTTAGGGGGCAAATTGAGCATTCTACACTCTTGCACAGAAACTGAAAATAGCAGTAGAAATATTTTTTTAAACCTGAAATAATGATAACTGCATTTAAATTTGGATAGCACATTTGTCAAGTACTGGACATTTTTATTAGTGTGTAATTATACACCAAAACTGAACATCAGTTGCAAACAATAAATATAAGACGTCATTCTATAAGTTAAAATTTTCCACATTCTTAATTTGACTTTATTACTTTTCCCTTAGACAATTATGTATTGTGATTTCTCATAAAGTAGCAATTTTATTTCGTTTTACCAGAACAGCCCAAATACAAAGTTGAAGTATATATTAGTGTATGCTTTATAAATAAATGACATTACATTATATCATTATATTACTATATATTCTAAATTGTATTATTATTATTATTATCATCATCATAATCAATAAAAATAATAACAATTTACATTTAGCTAGGTATGTAAGTGCACTGGCTATTTTATTCTATTTTCACATTAGAACAGTCCAACAGAGGAGGTCCTAGACCTTAAAGTGGTGGTCCTAAACCTTAAAAAATTGGAGTGGAAAAAAAAAATGTACAATATAGCAAAGCTGGAAAGAGGTATTTGTAGGATATCCCATTTTCACTGCTATTTATTCGAGTTCTCATGTTTTTAAATTAACAAATTCTAGTTCTCTCTCTCCATGTCTAACACAGGATTTAGAATATGCAGTTTTATATCTATTAAAACCTTTTAGAACAATCTGGCACATCTGTACTTCCCCTAGAACAGCTACAGAATTGAGGTTAATCGAGCTACAGAGTATGCAGAAGTAAATAAAAAAAATTGATGCAAATTAAAACTCCAAATAACTTTTCTCTTGATTAGCTATTAAATTTTATTTCAGGGGGGCGTGTCCGGACCAGTGCCTAAGATGGCCACTTTTTCAGGAGCTCCCCTCCTAAGAGCTACAATTTGTTTAAAATCCTAAACTATTCCACACCATCAAGCGCTGATTTACGCATCACAACTTTGGGATCCTTCTCCTGCTTTGAAAGACACCCATACCGTGTTCCTAAGAGATCCTGATCCGGCAGACTCGACCTTTCTACAGACCGCACGTAGGCCACATTCTAACACCCCTCCTCGGCTAACAAGTACGCAGAGATCACTCTACCATCCTCAGTGACACTACGCACTATTAATATGGGGGACTTTAATAATGATGTGCTGACCCTCTTGACAGCCTTTGATAGACAGATGTCATGGCAATTTCATAGCCTGTTATCAATTTTAAACCCTGAACATGAGGACGTACCTATTTCAGAATTGGAGGAGCCGGTGGAATCGGTGGAATGGCATGCACAGCCTAAGTATGGTGCCCCTCTACAGCAAACACTAATCTCTAGTGTTCACTCTCCTTCTCCTGATCCGGCATATGAAGATTGCCCCGAGGAGGGTAGCGGGAACTTACTACCGATCTCTAGAGGAAAACACTCCTCAGAAGAAGATATGGAAAAGCAGGCCTTAACCTGGGACGGAAGCAATCGCAACTATCGGAATGATTCAGTGACATATACCCTGTGCTTGTGCTTGTTGGATGGTTGTGGCAGCGGTTTACCATTCACGGAACAACGAAAGCCTCCCCCTCAGGCAACCATTCAACAGTACATTCAACCTATTCCACATTTAAGACTAGCGCAAGTACGGGACACTGAAGCCTGGCCCTTACCTATTAACTGTTCAGGACATCGACGGTCCACGAGGCTCAGGGTCTCCCTGTACACTGCTTCTCATCAAGGGGCCGATCGCAACCGGTATGGGGCTCCCACCCGATCCAGAAGAGGTATTGGCTAGCAGCTTGAGAAGTTTCTGGTCTGGCAGCCAAGAGTGTTTAGTCAAACAGGCCATCTAGAACTCTTTCTGAGCTTACTCGTTTGGTATTAGTTTAAGTTTTCTGTTTATTACTCTCATTGTTTGGGACACTTATACAAAAGAACTACCCTAAATAAGGGTTAAAGTTAGGACTGTGAAGAAATCTCGAGGGGTCCCCCCCCCCCCCTGTTTACAACGGTACTGTTATTAACTTCTACTCTAGAGTTATTACGGGCTCTCATCATTTAGTACACAACTTTACCTTAGAATATGTAAACCTTGTTGTGGTTTTGGTGACATATTTAACATAAACTGAATATTGAACCTAGGTACCTCATTTGTCCTCCCACTCATGGGTATAATTCCTTCTAATTTAATAGCATTACTCCCTGCTTATTTTGATCTCACAGGAAGGATACCACAACCCTAACAACAAGAGTCTAGCATCACCCCCTCTTTATAACAATAAACCTTAGTTGTTTGCAAATATTCTTTTACCACCCCTTCTGATTTTATTAACATAAGATTTTAGACAGCACATCCCCTCTCCCAACAGCTCTGATTATGATCTGGCTTATTCCCTATATTTATAAGTCACAGTAGCATGAGATATACAAGAGTGGCTTGTTATGCTGGTGTTCTGGAGAGTTCTATTGCTCCACATACTACCAAACACGGATTCTTCTTGAGGTGCCCCTTGTTAGCTAAGAGATGCTCAGGAGCTGGTTAAATTTAAAAGCCATAAGCATACTGTCCTGCATTAAGTCGCACTGGCCCACATAGCCATACTACTTTTAACTGAGATGAGACTATTACCACAGCTCAGCCAACGCTGCAAACCCACCTAATGTCTTTTTTTAATATGCGAATTGCGGCTCATTTTACTAGTGAAAAGTACGTCAGGTCACATTATCAATTTATCTAAGCAAGATATTATATAAGTTGTAATCTATCTTCGGTATTGCATGCATGTTAAAATAGAGACCTATCTTTCATTCTATTATAAATCTAAAAGATAAATTTATACCCTCTGTTCCTATGTGCGTGAGGCCCAAATAGCAACCCTCTGAAGGGGCTCCTTGGAGAATTTATACATAGCATATACTTGGTTACGAGCCTTCTGAATGATTGATAACATATATATTTATTGAATGTTCGTCATTATCTAGCTCTTAAACACTATATACTACTTACTATATATTTTGCACTATTATATCAGTTGCTAATCTCCAACCAATCTCTCCTTAGTCCCAATAATGACCGCTCCATATGCTAATCCCCCTTCATTTAGTTCATAAGTTTGATAAGGCCGAAGAATGACTTTAGATAATTTAGGAGGAATTTGTGCTTCAGACACCCCTCTGCCCATCCCATTAAGAATGATTAAGGTTATAAAGAGCTAAATAGAGATCCTACTAAACCATAGCATAACAACAATACTGTGCCCCTCAAACACCCGGACACGCCCCCTCTCTTTCCCCCTTTGTTATTAACCAGAGCGGCTCTTGCCCGCTGCATCCCCTTCCCCCCAAAATAAAACCATGATACTAACCCCCATCTTACCACAATTTACTCTGAATAGAGAACTCTTTGTCTCCACAGTATAGTTGTATAGAGTCCTCTTTGTCTCCACAGTAATTTGGGGAACATTCTTATATGTATTAAGTCAAAGGTTACAAAATGAGGTTTCTTTTTATTATATGTCCCAGTTAGTCATCTTTGCCATACGCAAGTCTTTTATTTTTACTTTCCACCCTGTGTATTGTACATTTTATAATCCACATCTTAGGTTTACTTTTAGAATCTCTGTCAGAACTTATATTCTCTGTACTAGACTTGTTGTATTGTTATTTTGTACAGTTCAAGTTTTCATTCGCAGGTACCTAATATTGCTGTGGGTCTGACATGGCATTTATAACCATATTACTAGTACCTCGATGTTTTAGACTTAGCCTATTTCATACTTTAAAATTGAAAAGAAAATATGTTTTTTCCAAGCCTGACTTGTATCTGGACATATGTATTGTTTATATGCTACTGTTCATTACCTCAATAAAAAACTTATTTAAAAAAAAAAAAAATTATTTCAGGAATTTTAAGTGTCTGAAGTATAAATATTAAGACTCGAAAGAAGGAGAGAGATGGGGGGAGATGGAGATAGGAAACTACCAGCATAAAACCTTCCCACTTCACATTCCAAAGGAATTTAGAGCATAGATGAAAATCTGGGAAAATTTAGATACTTTGGGATGAAAAGAGTTACATGATGAATCTAATATTTTTTTGGTTGTGGGGGTAATGTTTGTTGGTTAGTCTTTTATATGAGTACTCATTGTACTGTGAATAAGTCAATTAATCTTTATCTTTTTTCATGTTTTTATATCAGCCATGATTTGAGGTGTGAGTACTAATATTTCTTTGGTACAAGAAACAAGAGAGGTACAGGCACTTCTTATGTACCATATGGTCAAGCTACTCCCACAACAGCTCAATAGGGTTGAGATCCTGGTGACTGTGCTGGACACTTCTTTAAAGACAGAATACCAGCTGACTGCTTCTTCCCTAAATAATTATTGCTTAGTTTGGAGCTGTACTATGGATCATTGTTCTGTTCTAGGCTCCAATCAAGTGCCATCCACAAGGTATAACATGGCGTAGCAAAATGGATTGTTAGCCTTCCTTCTCCTGCCTTTTATCCTGTAGAAATCTCCCACTTTGCCACCACCAAATCACTGACAGATGGCTTTAAGCACTCCTCCAGCATCTTTTTATTTGGTCTGCATTTCACGAATGTTCTTCTTTGTGAGCTGAAGATCTCCAACTTAAATTCGTCTGCACATAGCACTTTTTCCCATCTTCCTATTTACAGTATCTGTGTTCTTTTGCCCATTTTAGGGCCAGATTACAAGTGGAACGCTAAATATCACTTTCGCTAATGTGAGCTGGTATTACAAGTTGAGCACAATGCAAACGGGAAGTCGCGTTCACATTGCTAGGAAGCATTGCGCTCACAAGAGCGTGCTTCCATAGGGTCCAATGGGAGCCTCGTTCTCATGCCATCAGATACAGCATGAGAACTCGCAGCGCAGGGGGTAAGTAGAGCAGCGATGTCAGCAAAGTGTAAATATATATTTATATGATTATCTGCATAAATATTTATGTGTTAATATGTGTTTATACAAATATTAACACATAAATATATATCTATATAAGCATATACATATATTTACTGGGAACACACAGTTCCCATAGACCAAAATGCAAATGCACTTTTTAGTGTCGTTTTTCTAACACCCCACAGCCACTCCCTTTAGACCCCAAAAACTGCTTTTTGCAGTTATTTCATTAAAAAATACTATATTTATTAATAAAATATATCACACGTGATTTTGTGGGCATTTTGTGGGCATGAATAAAATTAACCAGAGATCTGATCTCTGGTTAATTTTATAAGCGCTAATTGCTACCACCAGCCAGCTAGCGCTTCACTTGTAATCTAGCCCTTAATCTTTTCTTTTTATTGGCCAGTCTGAGATATGGCTTTTTCTTTGAAACTCTACCAAGAAGGCCAGCATCCTGGAGTTGCCTCTTCACTGTTGACATTGAGACTGGTATTTTGCAGATACTATTTAAAGAAGCTGTCAGTTGAGGCCTGTGAGGAATAAATGGTCATATCTTATGACATGCAATTGAATATAATGTATACATTATATCTACAATAAATCCTAGACTTTTTATATGCACCAAGGTGATATCTGCACTATACCTTGTATTCAAGATTATATTTCCATGGATCCCGCAGCTATAGATGCTAAGTGCTATAGAGCAACTTTAAAATGAAGAGAGATAGAAAAGAGGGTTAAAAAGATTGCATGAATTGCCTATCTGGCCTCACTCACCACTGTTTGCAGAGATAACAGCAGGAAGAAAAGCTGTAATAGCTGGAGTGTGACCTGACCCTTGACCTGCACTTTCCATCGTTAGTGGAAGGAAGTATACATATCACCTCACTGCACCTATTTAGGACATCAGGAGCAGAGGTGACAGTGACAGCTCCTAAAGCATCGTTGCCCTGCTCCACCCACCTATTCCTTCCCCTCTCTCTAAAGAAGCCTGTGGGGTGCTGATTCATTACAGGTAAAGTGACATAAAAGTTAATTTAAAAAATAAATAAATACAACTAATAAAAGTAATATTACAAAATAATTATTTCTAAAATCCTGCAGGTATTTGTAATTTATGCCACAGCTTTTCTAATCAGGTTACCGAGTGGGGAAGCTGAGGGCACTCAAAATTAAGGGGAGCATAGATATCCATATTGAAAAAGTGATTTTAGCCAAATTTAAAAATTTCTTCTGTGCATTGCAAATTTGAGTTTCAAGTTCCTGTTAGTTGAAAATCTGATCATCTCTTAAGAAAGAGATCATAACATTTGACTGTGTTACTATCTTAGGCATCAACAACAGCTCTGTCGTTTTAATAGAATAAGAGCATAGATTTTCTCTTGCCTTGTATTATGGGCTGACCTGCGTTCAGAAATCCAACTGCATGCTGGGAAATATAGTTAATATAGTTATAATTGTTTTGTCTGTTGCTATGGCCTACAGCTATCTACACCTTCCTAATGTGTACAGAAATTAAAATAGGAAGCTACTGAAGTGTTATGTAAAGGAGGTCTGTTAAGATATATATATATATTTAAAAGGAATGAAAATAATGATAAGTTCATTGTACAACTAACATGAAATTAAGGAGAGTTCATAGTTGATAAATAGGAAACATCTGTAGGAAATTCCCTATAAGCAGTCCTGCTGTGTGTTAGCACAATATTAGTTACATTACATGTAAAGTTAAAGATTTCATTGCAACTTGCAGCACTATTTCACTTTATGCAACTGTCATTACTGGTTACTTCTACACTGTATATAAAGCAAGATCAAAAAATGTATCTATTAGACACTTTATGAAAACACAAAATACTAAGGGATCATGGGTGAAAAAGTATGATGAGGGATTTGCAAGGCAATGTTAAGACTGACCATAATGCAGGGCAAGTGCTGTTTTGTTTACAGCTGGTTTAATAAATTGTTACATACATGTTTACAGATTTTACCATCTCCACATAATACAAAACTTACTAACCATACATGTATAATGTTTTACTTTGTAAATGCCATTGTGCCAGAACTCATTAATCTACAGTGAGCTGCAGGCCCTTTAAAATCTCAAGAGACTAGGCAGTAAGGCAATAAACAAAGAATGATGTCAGCGGAGCTACTTTCATTACATGTCTGTGTATTTGGCGCCACCCAGTGCTCATTTCACATATAAGCACAGTTTGTCTTCAGATTTGTGAATGAATTTTAAAAAAAATACATGACATTTTATTTCTGATTAAACCCATTTGTCTCTGGATTTTACCAATTAAGTTTTTAAAAGTTGTTTTTCTTTCTTACATTTCTCAGTATAGTTTTGTTTCAGGAGTGGCTGTGCATGGTCCTTGCCCTAAAGTGACAAACTAAACAAAAAACGAATGTTTGATACTAGCAATGCAGAATTTATCTGAGCTTTATAGAAAGATAAATTATAATAATAATAATAATAATAATAATAATAATAATAATAATACTATAGAACCAGCACTCATGGGATATTCTAGCCAGACAAATCTTACTCTAAAAAGGAGCATAACTGTATTTAATTATTTCAAACAAATGATACTGGTCTTTTCATTCTATTCAGTTGTCTTTCTTCTCTTCAGATTCACTACTATCATGTTATTCATACCTCACCATCGCCTAGATTTGGAGTTTTGCGGCCAAGGGGGTGCGTTAGCTACGCATGCTTTTTTCTGGCCGCACCTTTTAAATACCGCTGGTATTTAGAGTTCACAGAATGGCAGGGTTTTCAGTGCGTTAGGCTCCAAAAAGGGAGCGTAGAGCATAATTTAACGCCACTGCAACTCTAGATACCAGCGGTGCTTACGGACGCGGCCAGCCTCAAAAACGTGCTCGTGCACGATTCCCCCATAGGAAACAATGGGGCTGTTTGAGCTGAAAAAAAACCTAACACCTGCAAAAAAGCCGCGTTCAGCTCCTAACGCAGCCCCATTGTTTCCTATGGGGAAACACTTCCTACGTCTGCACCTAACACCCTAACATGTACCCTGAGTCTAAACACCCCTAACCTTACACTTATTAACCCCTATTCTGCCGCCCCCGCTATCGCTGACACCTGCATATTTTTTTAACCCCTTATCTGCCGCTCCGTAAACCGCCGCTACTTACATTATCCCTATGTACCCCTAATCTGCTGCCCCTAACACCACCGACCCCTATATTATATTTATTAACCCCTAATCTGCCGCCCCCAACGTCGCCTCCACCTAACTACACTTATTAACCCCTAATCTGCCGACCGGACCTGAGCGCTACTATAATAAATGTATTAACCCCTAATCCGCCTCACTCCCGCCTCAATAACCCTATAAGAAATAGTATTAACCCCTAATCTGCCCTCCCTAACATTGCCGACACCTAACTTCAAGTATTAACCCCTAATCTGCCGATCGGAGCTCACCGCTACTCTAATAAATTTTTTAACCCCTAAAGCTAATTCTAACCCTAACACCCCCCTAAGTTAAATATAATTTTATTCTAACGAAATAAATTAACTCTTATTAAATAACTTATTCCTATTTAAAGCTAAATACTTACCTGTAAAATAAACCCTAATATAGCTACAATATAAATTATAATTACATTGTAGCTATTTTAGGATTAATATTTATTTTACAGGCAACTTTGTAATTATTTTAACCAGGTACAATAGCTATTAAATAGTTAATAACTATTTAATAGTTACCTAGTTAAAATAATAACAAAATTACCTGTAAAATAAATCCTAACCTAAGTTACAATTAAACCTAACACTACACTATCAATAAATAAATTAAATAAAATACCTACAATTACCTACAATTAAACCTAACACTACACTATCAATACATTAATTAAATACAATACCTACAATTAAATAAACTAACTAAAGTACAAAAAATAAAAAAGAACTAAGTTACAAAAAATAAAAAAATATTTACAAACATAAGAAAAATCTTACAACAATTTTAAACTAATTACACCTACTCTAAGCCCCCTAATAAAATAACAAAGCCCCCCAAAATAAAAAAATGCCCTACCCTATTCTAAATTACAAAAGTTCAAAGCTCTTTTACCTTACCAGCCCTGAAAAGGGCCATTTGCGGGGCATGCCCCAAAGAATTCAGCTCTTTTGCCTGTAAAAAAAACATACAATACCCCCCCAACATTAAAACCCACCACCCACATACCCCTAATCTAACCCAAACCCCCTTAAATAAACCTAACACTAAGCCCCTGAAGATCTTCCTACCTTATCTTCACCTCGCCGGGTATCACCGATCGGTCCTGCCTCCGAAATCTTCATCCAACCCAAGCGGGGGCTAGACATCCATCATCCGGCAGCTGAAGAGGTCCAGAAGAGGCTCCAAAGTCTTCATCCTATCCGGGAAGAAGAGGCGATCCGGACCGGCAACCATCTTGATCCAAGCGGCATCTTCTATCTTCATCCGATGACGACCGGCTCCATCTTGAAGACCTCCACCACGGACCCATCTTCTTCTTCCGACAACTTCCCGACGAATGACGGTTCCTTTAAGGGACGTCATCCAAGATGGCGTCCCTCGAATTCCGATTGGCTGATAGGATTCTATCAGCCAATCGGAATTAAGGTAGGAAAATTCTGATTGGCTGATGGAATCAGCCAATCAGAATCAAGTTCAATCCGATTGGCTGATCCAATCAGCCAATTAGATTGAGCTTGCTGTTCCGATCAGCCAATAGAATGCAAGCTCAATCTGATCCAATCAGCCAATAGGATTTTTTCTACCTTAATTCCGATTGGCTGATAGAATTCTATCAGCCAATCGGAATTAAGGTAGAAAAAATCCTATTGGCTGATTGGATCAGCCAATAGGATTGAAGTTCAATCCTATTGGCTGATTAGAACAGCCAATAGGATTGAGCTTGCATACTATTGGCTGATTGGAACAGCCAATAGAATGCAAGCTCAATCCTATTGGCTGATTGGATCAGCCAATAGGATTTTTTTACCTTAATCCTGATTGGCTGATAGAATTCTATCAGCCAATCGGAATTGAAGGGACGCCATCTTGGATGACGTCATTTAAAGGACCCGTCATTGTTCCAGTCGCCGTCGAACGAAGAGGATGCTCCGCGTCGGATGTCTTGAAGATGGACCCGCTCCGCTCCGGATGGATGAAGATAGAAGATGCCGCATGGATGAAGACTTCTGCCCATCTGGAGGACCTCTTCTGCCCGGATAGGATGAAGACTATACGCAATTTACGTAAGTGGATTTGCAATTTACGTAAGTGGATTTGCGGGAATGCTCGAGTTGCAGAAAAAAAGTGAGCGGTACACCTGTACCTGCCAGACTCGTAATACCAGCGGGCGTTAAAAAGCAGCATTGGGACCTCTCAACGCTGCTTTTTAAGGCTAACGCAAGACTCATAATCTAGGCATTAGTGATTCTATATGCAATTTTAATTACTATTGCCTATAAAAAAAATGCAATTTACAGTTGACCATGAATATTCAGAAATAAACAAATTATTATTTTAAAACCAAAGTGTGGTAACTATCAGATAGTTATAAATAGGAGGATATTTTCTAACAGTTTTATATTTTATGATATTCATACTTAGAGGGAATCTGGTTTTTCTAATAATGAAAGAGAATCTTGCTGTCTTTAAGAAAACTATTCAGGTTGAAGTCCAGATTCAGGCCCTTGGGGTATAGTGTGTGCAACTGGAAAATCCACTTAGCTTCTGCTTGCAATAGGCTTTTTGTCTGATTACTCCCTCTACAGTCTTTTTTTAACTTTTTCTATAGCAGATAATTGAAAATATTTAAGGTCACTATTATTACAAATTCTAAAGTGCTTTGGTACTGGAAGCTCTAGGTTTCTTTTTTCTGCGGAATTTTCAATAGAGAGGATATGTTCTCTTAGGCGCTCCCTTACCGTTCTTTCTGTCTCACCTGCACTGGATTTTGCACTTTTTGCATTCTATCAGGTATATTACATGTTTGTCCATACATCTAATAGTATTTTGTATCTTATATTCTTTTCCAGTAATATTAGACTGAAATGTGTGGGTCTTTTTGGAATGTCTACAGGCTTTGCATATATGGCAGAGAAAAAAACTTTTTAATTCATTCCCTAGTATACATTTTTCTACTCCTCCATTGCAATAACTTTTTTAATGGAGGGGGCTAGTCTGCTTTTAAGGTTTCGTGCCTTTCTGTAGATGAATCTTGGTTTCTCTGGTAATTTTGGACCTAGATCTGGATCATAGCTTAAAATATTCCAATGTTTTTTTATAATTTTTTCTAAATCTGATTTATCTTCGCCATATTGTGTGATAAATGGTATGTTAATTTTCTCACTTCTCTTAGTTTTGAATCCTGCTGTTTCTTTTGTTTTGTAGCTTAGCAGATCTGTTCTTTTAATTTTTCTCGCTACATCTATGTCTTGTTCAATTTTATTTCCATTGTATCCTCTATCTACAAATTTTTGTTTAAGTATTTTTGATTGCTGCTCAAACACAGTTTCCTCTCTACAATTACTTTTTAATCTGAGGAATTGTCCTTTTGGAACATTTTGTTTCCAAGTTTTAAGATGACAACTGTCCCAGTGTATATAATTATTAGCGTCAACATCTTTGAAATATGTTTTTGTATTAATTTTCTCAATTTCAATTGAGATTTCCAAAGATAATGTATCTGTTTTTTATCGTAAGTATATGTGAATGTTAGATTTTTGTTGTTTATATTCATGTCTTTAAGGCAACAGATAAGATAATTTTCCGTACCTTTCCAGACAACAAATAGATCGTCTATATACCTTTTATAAATTATAAAATTGTCTTTATATATGGTCTTATTCATGAAGTTTTCCTCCCAATGACCCATGAACAAGTTTGCGTAACTGGGGGCAAATTTTGTCCCCATCGCAGTCCCGCAAACTTGTTCATAGAAAGTTTCTTCATACAGGAAATAATTATGTGTTAGAATGAAATTTATGCCTTCCAAGATTAAATCTTTGGAAAATCCCCCGGGGCGCCCTATTATATCGGGCATAAATTCACTCACAGCTAATTTATCAGATTATATCGATCGATTCTTATAAAAACATGTAAAAAACCTCACATCACACCTAAGAGATTCAACCAGTCTATTAAACATCTTAGAAAATCTAAAGTGGGAATCAAATTATCTATTAGTGACTTGTGAGTCGACGTCTCCTCTCTTTTCACTTCTATTAAACATAACGATGGAATAGAATCAGCAAAACATTTTCTCATTAAAGATGGAGATATGCCTTCCAAACAGATAGATTTTATCTTGGAAGGCATACATTTCATTCTAACACATAATTATTTCCTGTATGAAGGAACTTTCTATGAACAAGTTTGCGGGACTGCGATGGGGACAAAATTTGCCCCCAGTTACACAAACTTGTTCATGGGTCATTGGGAGGAAGACTTCATGAATAAGACCATATATAAAGTCAATATTAAAATTTATAAAAGGTATATAGACAATCAATTTTTCGTCTGGAAAGGTACGGAAAATGATCTTATCTGTTGCCTTAAAGACATGAATGTAAACGACAAAAATCTAACATTCACATATACCTACAATAAAAAACAGATACATTATCTAGATTTGGAAATCTCAATTGAAATTGAGAAAATTAATACAAAAACATATGACCTCAGAGAGCACACGCAGGACCGCAGAGCCGAGGAACAGCAAAAAGAGATTAGTCTGTGAACACAGACTGGAAACATCTCCACACGAGTTACAAGGTAAACTACTGACAGGCTCCAGGACCGGTCTGCGGGATAAGCTCGAGGCAGACAGTAAGTACTACCTTTAACACCTTTACATCAAGGGACAATCCTATTATCACAATAAGGAGATCAAGTTTTGATTGAAAAAAAAACGCTCCCCGCTACAGAAAATGGATATATAAAGAAAAACTGATTTGTGGTTTCATAACAATCACTCCTCTGGGAACATCCAATTTTTTCTTTTCCCCTTCTTTTTCAACAGGGTACCCTGAACATTTTAACCTTATTTGGTCGGCCGACCTTTGCTCTATATGACTATAGCAATTTACTGTAACAAATTTACATTTTTTATATTAATCAGCCTATGACTAGAAACGTTTAGACCATTTGTAACAATGACTAGAAATATTTAGACCATTTGTTTTAAAATATTAAATATAATTTATTTGAATCAGTACTTTTAGTTTTCTGTCTTTAATACACTAAGGCCTAGATTTGGAGTTTGGCGGTAGCCGTGAAAACCAGCGTTAGAGGCTCCTAACGCTAGTTTTAGGCTACCGCCAGTATTTGGAGTCAGTTAGGAAAGGGTCTAACTCTCACTTTTCAGCCGCAACTTTTCCATACCGCAGATCCCCTTACGTAAATTGCGTATCCTATCTTTTCAATGGGATCTTTCTAACTCCGGTACTTAGAGTCGTGGCTGAAGTGAGCGTTAGAAATCTAACGACAAAACTCCAGCCGCAGAAAAAAGTCAGTAGTTAAGAACTTTTTGGGCTAACGCCGGTTCATAAAACTCTTAACTACTGTACTCTAAAGTACACTAACACCCATAAACTACCTATGTACCCCTAAACCGAGGTCCCCCCACATCGCCGCCACTCAATTACATTTTTTTAACCCCTAATCTGCCGACCGCTACCTACGTTATACTTATGTACCCCTAATCTGCTTCCCCTAACACCGCCGACCCCTGTATTATATTTATTAACCCCTAACCTGCCCCCCACAACGTCGCCGCCAGCTACCTACAATAATTAACCCCTAATCTGCCGACCGCAAAGCGCCGCCACCTACATTATAGCTATGTACCCCTAATCTGCTGCCCCTAACACCGCCGACCCCTATATTATATTTATTAACCCCTAATCTGCCCCCCTCAACGTCGCCTCCACCTGCCTACACTTATTAACCCCTAATCTGCCGAGCGGACCGCACCGCTACTATAATAAAGTTATTAACCCCTAATCCGCCTCACTAACCTTATAATAAATAGTATTAACCCCTAATCTGCCCTCCCTAACATCGCCGACACCTAACTTCAATTATTAACCCCTAATCTGCCGACCGGAGCTCACCGCTATTCTAATAAATGTATTAACCCCTAAAGCTAAGTCTAACCCTAACACTAACACCCCCCTAAATTAAATATAATTTTAATCTAACGAAATTAATTAACTCTTATTAAATAAATTATTCCTATTTAAAGCTAAATACTTACCTGTAAAATAAATCCTAATATAGCTACAATATAAATTATAATTACATTGTAGCTATTTTAGGATTAATATTTATTTTACAGGCAACTTTGTAATTTTTTTAACCAGGTACAATAGCTATTAAATAGTTAAGAACTATTTAATAGTTACCTAGTTAAAATAATTACAAAATTACCTGTAAAATAAATCCTAACCTAAGTTACAATTAAACCTAACACTATACTATCATTAAATTAATTAAATAAAATACCTACAATTACCTACAATTAAACATAACACTACACTATCAATACATTAATTAAATACAATATCTACAAATAACTACAATGAAATAAACTAACTAAAGTTACAAAAAATGAAAAAATATTTACAAACATAAGAAAAATATTACAACAATTTTAAACTAATTACACCTACTCTAAGCCCCCTAATAAAATAACAAAGACCCCCAAAATAAAAAATGCCCTACCCTATTCTAAATTACTAAAGTTAAAAGCTCTTTTACCTTACCAGCCCTGAACAGGGCCCTTTATGGGGCATGCCCCAAGAAGTTCAGCTCTTTTGCCTGTAAAAAAAAACATACAATACCCCCCCCCCCCAACATTACAACCCACCACCCACATACCCCTAATCTAACCCAAACCCCCCTTAAATAAACCTAACACTAAGCCCCTGAAGATCATCCTACCTTGTCTTCACCTCACCAGGTATCACCGATCCGTCCTGGCTCCAAAATCTTCATCCAACCCAAGCGGGGGCTGGCGATCCATCATCCGGTGGCTGAAGAGGTCCAGAAGAGGCTCCAAAGTCTTCATCCTATCCGGGAAGAAGAGGCGATCCGGACTGGCAACCATCTTGATCCAAGTGGCATCTTCTATCTTCATCCGATGACGACCGTCTCCATCCTGAAGACCTCCACCACGGACCCATCTTCATCCGGCGACGCCCAACTGAAGAATGACGGTTCCTTTAAGGGACGTCATCCAAGATGGCCTCCCTCGAATTCCGAGGGAATCAGCCAATCAGAATCAAGATCAATCCAATTGGCTGATCCAATCAGCCAATCAGATTGAGCTCGCATTCTATTGGCTGATCGGAACAGCCAATAGAATGCGAGCTCAATCTGTTTGGCTGATTGGATCAGCCAATCGGATTGAACTTGATTCTGATTGGCTGATTCCATCAGCCAATCAGAATATTCCTACCTTAATTCCGATTGGCTGATAGAATCCTATCAGCCAATCGGAATTCGAGGGACGCCATCTTGGATGACGTCCCTTAAAGGAACCGTCATTCTTCAGTTGGACGTCGCCGGATGAAGATGGGTCCGCGGTTGAGGTCTTCAGGATGGAGCCGGTCGTCATCGGATGAAGATAGAAGATGCCGCTTGGATCAAAATGGTTGCCGGTCCGGATCGCCTCTTCTTCCCGGATAGGATGAAGACCTCTTCAGCCACCGGATGATGGATCGCCAGCCCCCGCTTGGGTTGGATGAAGATTTTGGAGCCAGGACGGATCGGTGATACCTGGTGAGGTGAAGACAAGGTAGGATGATCTTCAGGGGCTTAGTGTTAGGTTTATTTAAGGGGGGTTTGGGTTAGATTAGGGGTATGTGGGTGGTGGGTTGTAATGTTGGGGGGGGTATTGTATGGTTTTTTTTACAGGCAAAAGAGCTGAACTTCTTGGGGCATGCCACGCAAAGGGCCCTGTTCAGGGCTGGTAAGGTAAAAGAGCTTTGAACTTTAGTAATTTAGAATAGGGTAGGGCATTTTTTATTTTGGGGGTCTTTGTTATTTTATTAGGGGGCTTAGAGTAGGTGTAATTAGTTTAAAATTGTTGTAATATTTTTCTTATGTTTGTAAATATTTTTTTATTTTTTGTAACTTAGTTCTTTTTTATTTTTTGTACTTTAGTTAGTTTATTTCATTGTAGTTATTTGTAGATATTGTATTTAATTAATGTATTGATAGTGTAGTGTTAGGTTTAATTTTAGGTAATTGTAGGTATTTTATTTAATTAATTTAATGATAGTATAGTGTTAGGTTTAATTGTAACTTAGGTTAGGATTTATTTTACAGGTAATTTTGTAATTATTTTAACTAGGTAACTATGTAGTTCTTAACTATTTAATAGCTATTGTACCTGGTTAAAATAATTACAAAGTTGCCTGTAAAATAAATATTAATCCTAAAATAGCTACAATTAAAATTATATTTAATTTAGGGGGGTGTTAGTGTTAGGGTTAGACTTAGCTTTAGGGGTTAATACATTTATTAGAATAGTGGTGAGCTCCGGTCGGCAGATTAGGGGTTAATAATTGAAGTTAGGTGTCGGCGATGTTAGGGAGGGCAGATTAGGGGTTAATACTATTTATTATAGGGTTAGTGAGGCGGATTAGGGGTTAATAACTTTATTATAGTAGCGGTGCGGTCCGCTCGGCAGATTAGGGGTTAATAAGTGTAGGCAGGTGGGGGCGACGTTGTGGGCGGCAGATTAGGGGTTAATAAATATAATATAGGGGTCAGCGGTGTTAGGGGCAGCAGATTAGGGGTACATAAGGATAATGTAAGTAGCGGCGGTTTACGGAGCGACAGATTAGGGGTTAAAAATAATATGCAGGGGTCAGCGATAGCGGGGGCGGCAGATTAGGGGTTAATAAGTGTAAGGTTAGGGGTGTTTAGACTCTGGGTACATGTTAGGGTGTTAGGTGCAGACGTAGGAAGTGTTTCCCCATAGCAAACAATGGGGCTGCGTTAGGAGCTGAACGCGGCTTTTTTGCAGGTGTTAGGTTTTTTTTCAGCTCAAACAGCCCCATTGTTTCCTATTGGGGAATCGTGCACGAGCACGTTTTTGAGGCTGGCCGCGTCCATAAGCAACTCTGGTATCGAGAGTTGCAGTTGCGTTAAAAATGCTCTACGCTCCTTTTTTGGAGCCTAACGCAGCGATTCTGTGGACTCTCAATACCAGAGTTATTTTAGAGGTGCGGTCAGAAAAAAGCCGGCGTTAGCTACGCGGGTCGTTACCGACAAAACTCTAAATCTAGCCGTTAGGCATTAATACATGGAGACAATCCGTTTTCTTCATGGCATAATTTAGCAAAAGACTTCATTTTTAGTTTAAATAAGTATTGTAAGCAATATTTTTCCTTTCTAAAAGACATACTCATAGGTTTAAGCATCCATTTGTGCTTTTTCTCCTACTACTTCTCTTTTCTGTCCACCACAAATTGATATTTAAAGGGGGAATATCAAAGGAGATTTAGCTTACCTTTGAAATTAGCAGTGCAAGAAAGATTTACCCAATTGCTGGTCCTGGAACAGCACCAACCCATACCGCTCCGTGAGCTGCGACCTCGCTGACTTGTAAGAACTTAAAGATATCCAAACTGACCGGCTCTTGGGCCAACCTTCTTTTAATTACTTAATAACTTCTTGAAGGTCTGTATCTAAACGTGACTCCTTTCTTATTTGCTCTAGCTTCCGTGACGAAATGGATTTGGATGCCAGAACTGAATCCACATACACTTTCACATCTGATTCTGTTGAAGATTCTTTAGCAGCAGCCAGCGGGAGCCTGGAAAATGTATCTGCCACTAGCAGTTGTTTCCCTGGCACATGCACTGCCTGAACGTTGAACCTGAGCAGCCTTATCAGAAGTCTCTGGCATCTTAGGGGTGTTTTGTCAATATCATAGGAGTTGATTAGAGGGACTAGTGGTTTATGGTCAGTCTCCAGACTAAATTTCTCTAAACCCACTAAGTAACGCTGGAAGCGCTCACAGGCCCAAAGTGCAGCCAGGCACTCTTTTTTAATTTGGGCATATTTCGACTCAGCAGCCGTCATTGTACAGAAGCAGTAGGCGTTGGGCTTTAGTTTGTTCTCATTCAGCTGCAGGAGGGCGGCCCCTAGCCCATAACTGCTCGCATCAGCACTAACCACAGTCTTTTTAGAAGGGTCGTAGAACCCTAATACTGGGGCAGACCCCAGCAAGGACTTGACCTGTACAAAAGCTTCTTCCTGTGAAGGACCGCAGACCCAGACAACATCCTTTTTCAAAAACTCTGTGATAGGGTGCAGTACTGTGGATAAATCTGGAAGGAACCTGCCCACCTAATTCACAAGGGACAATATTTGTCTCAGCTCGTGTACATCAGAAGGACTTTTCATCTGTTCAATAGCAAGGATTTTATCAGGGTCTGACTTGATGCCATCTCTATTGATGATATGGCCAAAGTAACATAACTCATATTTTCTAAAATGTAATTTCTCTTTATTTATTTTCAGTCCGGGCTCTCTAGTGGTCTGTAGCACACAGCTCAATCGCTGATCATGTTCTTCCAATGTAGACCCATACACTAAAATGTCGTCCATGACGACTGCCATGCCCTTGTGGTCCCTTAGGAGGGAACTCATCTCTCTTTGAAAGATTTCAGGAGCAAAGGATATCCCGAAGGGGAGTCTGCAGAAGCAAAACCGACCTACCAGTGGAATGAAGGTAGTCAGTTTGTGGCACTGTGGATATAGAGGTATCTGCCAGAAGCCGCTGGAAGCATCCAGTGTAGAGAAGAACTTTGGCCCAGGCAGCACATATCTTTCTCTCTTCACTGCCTCATTCAGCCTTTTCAAGTTTATGCAGATGCGCACTTTCCGGTTTTTCTTTGCAACAGGCACAATGGGGGGCACACCAGTCAGTTGCTTCAACAACCTCTTCAATAACTCCCGAATTCTTCATACGCAGAAGTTCCTTCTCCACTTGAGTATGAGCAGGAACAGAATGCTACAAGGACTGGTAATGCTGTACTTTTAAGTGATAAACGGACTGGATTGCAATTCAGTAGGCCCAATTAAACAAACATGTCTTCCAAAACTCATTCACTCTGGCGACAAGGCCCAAACCACAGGCTGGTTTCCTGCTCAATAGGTTGTTAACACACTGACCTCTAATTACCTGTACCCACATGGTGAATTTCCTCTGTTGGTACTCACAGCTGGCAAGAAATTTCCATGCACAATCAATGCGGCCACCAGGACTATAAACTTTTGTTGTAACTTTCACCAGCTGAGGCTGTCGAGGCAGTTTTATGAATGCTGCAAGGGACATAACAGTGATGTCTGCTCCCGTGTCCTTGAAGGCAACCTTGGCTCCCATTACATTAAGGATAACGAGCCAATCTTCATCTGAACTAGACCATTCAACAACAGATTCTACAAAGGACACTTCTTGACCCTCCTGGTGACTATCCACCTGCATCTCCTTAATGTATTTAGTTTTACACGCCACTTCAAAATTACCCATTCGGTTACACTTTCTACATCTTTTATCTTTAGCGGGGCATACAACATTCTGATCATGGGTACGGTTACATTGCGTGCAGTGAGCCTGCTGTGCCCATCCACTTCTGGGCCTATCTGTTACCCTTGGTCTACTGCTCACACTGTGTCTTTCATCTGCAGCTCTCCTGAACTGCTGCACTTCATCCACAATACTCTCAGACCTCAGATCAGCACTTTGCTTTTTCACCAGTTCACTCTGGTGGGCCATCCTAATAGCCCCATCTAATGTTAATTCAGCCTCCAATTGTAGCTTCAGTGAGACCTCAGCATCTACAATTCCTATGACTATTCTGTCTCTGGTTTGCTATTCTTTAGCAACACCAAACTCACAGAAATCAGCTAGTTCATACAGGCTGTGTACAAATGACTCCACAGATTCTCCCACACGCTGAGAACGTTTGTGAAAACAAGCCCTCTCATGAATAACATTTCTTTTGGGCACAAAGTGAGCACTGAGTTTGTTCATAACTATTTCAAAGTGAAATTCTTCCCCTTCTTGGAAAGTAAAGGCATTGAACACTGGCTCCACATCTTTCTCCATAGAGTATAAAAGAGAATTAACTTGTACTTCATCACTCTCCTTGTCCAGCTTGGAAGCAATCCTGAAGCGTTGAAACTGCTGATGCCATGTGGGCCAAGCTGCAGGCTGAGAGAAATCAAAAGGCTCAGGTGGGGTAAACTTTGACATCCTCATTACTCAGGAAACAGAAGTGCAGGCAAGTACTTCTGACACCATGTCATGAGATGCAGGACACAGCATAGAAGGTGCAACGCTATTTTATTGCAGAGCATAGACGTATATAGACTGCACAACACATCTAACTTAGTAACTGCGACATAGACTATAATGGCCATAAGCCACAACCCCATCCGGTGACGTCACCTCTCACTCTCATCACAGTGTCTTTGGCTATGTCAAAAGAGTCTGACCAAACACCATTAACTCTAACTCTAGCAATAAGCTTATTATAAACAGCAAAGTTTCTGGCAAGGAGCTTAAAATCAAATCCATATTGCAAAAGAATAGCTCTTAGAAATGCATATGTCAATATCAACGCTATGGAAATTTTCTGAGTTTTGAGAAATTGCATAAGATGCAATACCTAAACTGTTTTATCCTTAGCTTTCTATCCAGACTCTACGCCAAACTGATCCTTATAAGACAAAATAGGACATTGAGGAAGCTGTTTTTCTTGGTTTAGGCAAATGAACCGTCAAGTGAGCTAGCTTGTCTCTACTACCCCATACCACAGAAGTGTTCAGAAAGAACAGTTTCTGTAATTGTGGGGATAATATTTACCCAATAGTTTAATAATATTTATTATAAAAAAACAGGTACTGTGTTTTTAAGGTTGTATAATTAGTTCCATTTGGTCAGTAGTGAGAATAGGAAGCGTTGCAAATGACTGAGATTACACATGTTTTCCTTTAAATGTTTAAGCTAACACTTTGACAGCTTAAAGTAAAAGTTGGTTGAGACAGGGAGCTTTGCTTTTTTAAGTAGAGTCTAAAAGTGACACCAAAACTTTTTGGCTTAATCAAGGTCAGTAAGCAGATGGCCATTGTTATATCTGTGTGTGAGTGCTAGATCTAGCTTAGTAATGATATGAAGTAGGGATCCATGTAGCTGTATATGTTAAAGGTTTTGTTTTGTTATCTGTTTGAGGAATTCTCCTCTAAACATGCCTTTATGTGATTTCCAAATATTTAGACAAGCGGAGTGCAAAAATATTAGCTCTTCTATGCATTAACATCACTCAGGCTCAAACCATAGGAATTTTTTTTTGCATTCATATTAAAAGTTCAAAAATAGTCTAGAATATGCTAACATCTACATAGTGGGTATGGTAATCCCTTACATTAATAGACTCTACAGGGGCTTGCTGTAAAATTTATGTTAGATATTGCTTGAGCGCTGGGCCAAGGGCGCATTAAGTTGATGATGCACACATAGTGGAGTTCTTCATGTAGGTCTGTGCTATACTAATAATAATTATGGTTTCCTTTAGATCTTAAAAAGCGCAATTACTTAACTTACCACTTGGAAAATGAGCTCAATCAGCTTGCTAATTGTGATAGATAATGAGCTATCCATTAAAATTAGAACTAAATAAGTTTCACCCCTGTTAAGATGCTTCGGTTAAAATATTTAACCATCTTACAAGATTGTAAGTTATTATTTGCGCAAGGTCGCACAAAAGATAAAGCACCTTGCATTATTGATTGAGCTCCACTTGTAATCTAGCCCTTAATGTGTTATTGGGATCTTCTGTGACAAATTCAGCTAAAGTTTCTACAAAATGTTTGTATAGATAGAGGATATATGAGGAACATCAAGCCAAGTCAGATTGTAAGATATGGCAGTATAATCTAACCATATGACTGGGTGGATTGCAGCGTTCCATACCAATGAGAGTCCAATAGCCTATGTCATAATAAAATCTTACTTAGTATATGTAGAATGGGGTTTTGAAAAATAGGGTAATACTTATCTGGAGGGTGAATTACACTCTGTAATTTAAAGAGCTAAGCCTTCAAGTATATTAACGTTTTAGATAATGAGCATTTAGAGTCAATCGACTTCCCATTTAAAAAGCGTCACAGTGTAACATTATGCATTCTGAGATGTTCTTGATAAAATATGGTTTCTAATATTTAGTGCATTTATGCATACAAATAACCAGTTTTACAATGAGTAGACCAATCAGGCCTACATTTTACCCTCTTTTTTTTCTTTTTCTGATAAGTTAGAAGGGGGAAAGACTTCCCCCTGTGTGTTTATAGATGTCAGTGGAAACCCCTGCCTCCTCACGTTCTGGTCCCTGCATGTTGTTTAGGAATGACAGAAGTCAGATCATAGGTGTTATTTTATTAAGTTTGGTAATGCTCCTGTGTTTAGATGCAGGGTGAGTTGGTGTTTAGCAGCACAAGGGCAGGGGGGTAGCCAGGGCCACACTGCGCTTCCCTGACTGCTTAAATACAAACTGGAAGTTGGCAATAACATTAGCCAAAGGGGAGAAGCCCCAGTTTACAGTTAAAGGAACAGTGTACAGCAATTTTCATATAAATGCATGCAATAGACACTACTATAAAAAGGAAAATAGGCACTGATACTGATCTAAAAATCCAGTATAAAGCCTTTTAAAAACTTGCATAACCATAAAAAGGCCCAAATCCAATCAAAAGTGGTAACTGACCATGTGATCAATGAACACCACTTTAAACTCACCCAATAATAGCTACACAGCCAGGTCAGGGGCTGACAACTAAAAAAATGATATAGATGTAATGAATAATCATATCACCCTTAAAGGGACACTGTAGCCAATTTTTTTCTTTTGTGATTCAGATTGAGCATGAAATTTTAAGCAACTTTCTAATTTACTCCTATTATCAAATTTTCTTCATTCTCTTGGTATCTTTATTTGAAATGCAAGAATGTAAGTTTAGATGCCGGCCCATTTTTGGTGAACAACCTGGGTTGTCCTTGCTGATTGGTGGATAAATTCATCCACCAATAAAAAAAGTGCTGTCCAGAGTACTGAAACCAAAAAAAAGCTTAGATGCCTTCTTTTTCAAATAATGATAGCAAGAGAACGAAGAAAAATTGAAAATAGGAGTAAATTAGAAAGTTGCTTAAAATGTCATGCTCAATCTGAATCACAAAAGAAAAATTTTGGTTACAGTGTCCCTTTAACAACTAATGAACTCAGTGACAATGGCAAATGTTTTGAAGCTCTCTAAATAACCAAAAGAGTTTTGCTGGATAGAAATAAGAAATAAAGGTGTCTTCAAGGGCTGCTTCTGAGCATTCTGCAGTGTTTCTAGTGTGTGGTCAGGATTTTAACCAGCACTTTAGTCCGGTATGCAGAATTCATTATGACTGTATTGCTCCTGTAAAGTATTTTATCCCACGGATATATTTTGCTATTTCAATGTTGATGAGGTTGTCTCATTTTTCTTTTCTTTTAAAAACTAGATATCTGTTTTCACATTTTCTTTTTTTTATCATTTGTTAGAGTGGATTGTTTTAATTCTTTCTCGGCTAGATTACGAGTTGTGCGTTACAAGTGAAAAAGCTTCATAACGCTGCTTTTTCACTACCGCTGCTATTACGAGTCTTGTATTTATAGCTGTATTGCACACTTTTTTGGCCGTCACGCAACATAACTACCGCACTTTTTTAAGAGTCCTTTTTCAATGCGACTTCTATATCGACGGTATTGTGATTTTGCCTGTCCGGCCAAAAAGTGAGCGGTACAGCCTATAACTAGAAGATCTGTACCGTCTTCTGATAGTCAGTAGTTATGAGTTTTACGTTACAAAGCTGTTGCATAAAACTCATAACTAAAGTGTTACAAAGTACACTAACACCCATAAACTACCTATTAACCCCTAAACCGAGGCCCTTCCACATCGCAAACACTATAATAAAATGATTAACCCCTAATCTGCCGCTCCGGACATCGCCGCCACTATAATAGACATATTAACCACTAAACCATCGCACTCCCGCATCACAAACACTAGTTAAATATTATTAACCCCTAATCTGTTGCCCCCAATGTATTCGCCACCTACATACACTTATTAACCCCTAATCTGCTGTCCCTAACATCGACGCAACCTACATTACTGTTATTAACCCCTAATCTGCTACCTTTAATGTCGCTGCCACTATACTAAAGTTATTAACCCTTAAACCTAACCCTAAGTCTAACTCTAACCCTAACGTAACCATAACCCTAACACCCACTAACTTTAACATAATTAAAATAATTCCAAATAAAAATTACTATTAATAACTAAATTATTCCTATTTAAAACTAAATAAATACTTACCTGTAAAATAAAACCTAAGCTAGCTACAATATAACTAATAGTTATATTATATCTAGCTTATGTTTTATTTTTATTTCACAGCTAAGTTTGTATTTATTTTAACTAGGTAGACTAGTTAGTAAATAGTTATTAACTATTTACTAACTACTTAGCTAAAATAAATACAAAGTTACCTGTAAAATAAAACCTAACCTGTCTTACACTAAAACCTACCATTACACTAAAATTAAATAAATTAAATTAAATACAAATACATTTATCTAAATTACAAAAAATAATAAACACTAAATTACACAAAATAAAAAAGAAATTATCAAATATTTAAACTAATTACACCTAATCTAATAGCCCTATCAAAATAAAAAAGCCCCCCCCCCCCCAATAAAAAAAACCTAGCCTACACTAAACTGGCAATGGCTCCTAAAAGGGCCTTTTGCGTGGCATTGACCCAAAGAAATCAGCTCTTTTACCTGTAAAAAAAAATACAAACAACCCCCCAACAGTAAAACCCACCACCCACACAACCAACCCCCCCAAATAAAAACCTACTTAAAAAACCTAAGCTCCCCATTGCCCTGAAAAGGGCATTTGGATGGGCATTGCCCTTAAAAGGGCATTTGGATGGGCATTGCCCTTAAAAGAGCATTTAGCTCTTTTACAGTGCCCAAAGTCCCTAATCTAAAAATAAAACCCAACCAATAAACCCTTAAAAAAACCTAACACTAACCCCCGAAGATCCACTTACAGTTATTGAAGACCGGACATCCATCCTCATCCTGCCGGGAGGAGTCTTCATCCAAGCGGCAAGAAGTCCTCAACGAAGCCGGGAGAAGTCTTCATCCAAGCGGCAAGAAATCGTCCTCCAGGCGGGCAGAAGTCTTCATCCAGATGGCATATTCTATCTTCATCCTTCCGATGCGGAGAGGCTCCATCTTCAAGACATCCAGCACGGAGCATCCTCTTTTTTCGATGGCTATTGAAGAATGAAGTTTCCCTTTAAATGACGTCATCCAAGATGGTGTCCCTTGAATTCCGATTTGCTGATAGAATTCTATCAGCCAATCGGAATTAAAAGGTAAAAAATCATGCAATCAGCCAATAGGATTGAGCTTTAATCCTATTGACTGATCCAATCAGCCAATAGGATTGAGCTTGCATTCTATTGGCTGTTCCAATCAGCGCTGGTATTTGTGTGTGGTATGGAGCTCAACGCTGCCATATTGCCCGCAAACGCCGGTTTCGGAAAACCTGTAATAGCAGCGCTATTAAAGGTGAGCGGTGGAAATAACTTCCAAGTTATTACCGAGCCACTCATAACGCAAAACTCGTAATCTGGCCATCTGTTTTTATTTGTTGGCTCTTTAAGGGACCATTATAGTGGAAAAAGGACACTATCTAATTTGTTGTATTATTAAGTTTATTACCATTGACCCAGGAATGCATCGTGCTTAACCCCTGCAAAGTGTAAAAGTTCTTATTATTATTATTATTTTTACTTTAATTGATCAACCAGGAAGTGTTTGTATTTGTTTGGTGAAGTTGCTTTGAAAACTGTCTTTTAAACTCTACATTTGGTTCTTTAGATTTGTTTGAAATAATACTATTCTTTTCAGCAATTAATTTCTATTGCTACATATTCTTATTAGCTAAAAATTATTAGGTTAATCACAGCACCACTAAAGCATTCTATCCACGGTCAAAAAATTCAAATGAAGAATTATTTATATATTTAGGGTGCAAGAGTTTAGTAAAACCTCCAATTCTACCATATACAAATAACAAAAAAGAACTCATCACACCTCAATTTAACA
Organism: Bombina bombina; assembly: GCF_027579735.1. NCBI lineage: Eukaryota > Metazoa > Chordata > Amphibia > Anura > Bombinatoridae > Bombina > Bombina bombina. Next base: position 186,500,997 of record NC_069502.1, read on the forward strand.
AAAATGTAAATGCATTTTATTATAAAGTATCTAAATACAATTCTATAGTATGAATCCACAACTTTCAGTCCATCCACACACGCAAAACACTTTCATTCATAAAACAATCAGATTCAACACAGGCGTCCCTGGAAGAATCAACAAAGGCTCTCAAAAAAACGCTATTATGTCTTAGAAAGTTCATTTAGATGAAAAAATGGACAGTCCCTTAGACATTCAGAACTTTCACAGTTATTTTTAAATGTATAATCTTTGATGCAATTTATCAGATACAGTTGCTGTGAAAAAATTTTTCTTGATTACAAACATATCCTCTTAGGCATGAGATTTAAATAACATTTTGAAAGATGTAATCATTCCCTTGTTCAGCATACACCTTTTCATGATAGGTATAAGCACATCTATGAGTTAGTGCAGAACAAGACAAAAGCCGTTAGTTCATCCAGCATATGTATTAAACTCAATCTTGTGTTAACACTCAGTATACTCCAAGGCTCTTTCCAAGTTCCCCTCTTTAAACCACACTTGCGGTCGGGTAATATTCAGCCCGGGTATCGGTGCTTAACTATTCTAACAGTTCATGTTATAACATATGCATAAAGTTTCTATCACTTCCCAGCATTAGAATGTTAGTGAATTATAGTGTCTCTAATGTGGTAGAAGCCGTGAGTTAAATCAGCATGTGTATCACCAATCATCTGTATTGCGTCTGTATTAGTATAGAAGCTGGCCAGTTAGAACATGCATGTTAATTAGCTTTATAATACTTGCGATTTCATGTCCTTTCGAACAAATGGAGATACCCCCGACTTTTATCCACTCGTGCGGACGGGAGAACAAACACCACTTGATTCGGTCTTGTATCCTTATAGAACAACGGCTCTTTTCTGTAATCTTTTTGCATCAAAGTCCTTGTATCGACAAGCGGTTTAGTGAGCTGCCTTACTAAACCGCTTGTCGATACAAGGACTTTGATGCAAAACGATTACAGAAAAGAGCCGTTGTTCTATAAGGATACAAGACCGAATCAAGTGGTGTTTGTTCTCCCGTCCGCACGAGTGGATAAAAGTCGGGGGTATCTCCATTTGTTCGAATGGACATGAAATCGCAAGTATTATAAAGCTAATTAACATGCATGTTCTAACTGGCCAGCTTCTATACTAATACAGACGCAATACAGATGATTGGTGATACACATGCTGATTTAACTCACGGCTTCTACCACATTAGAGACGCTATAATTCACTAACATTCTAATGCTGGGAAGTGATAGAAACTTTATGCATATGTTATAACATGAACTGTTAGAATAGTTAAGCACCGATACCCGGGCTGAATATTACCCGACCGCAAGTGTGGTTTAAAGAGGGGAACTTGGAAAGAGCCTTGGAGTATACTGAGTGTTAACACAAGATTGAGTTTAATACATATGCTGGATGAACTAACGGCTTTTGTCTTGTTCTGCACTAACCCATAGATGTGCTTATACCTATCATGAAAAGGTGTATGCTGAACAAGGGAATGATTACATCTTTCAAAATGTTATTCAAATCTCATGCCTAAGAGGATATGTTTGTAATCAAGAAAAAAAAATTCACAGCAACTGTATCTGATAAATTGCATCAAAGATTATACATTTAAAAATAACTGTGAAAGTTCTGCATGTCTAAGGGACTGTCCATTTTTTCATCTAAATGAACTTTCTAAGACATAATAGCGGTTTTTTGAGAGCCTTTGTTGATTCTTCCAGGGACGCCTGTGTTGAATCTGATTGTTTTATGAATGAAAGTGTTTTGCGTGTGTGGATGGACTGAAAGTTGTGGATTCATACTATAGAATTGTATTTAGATACTTTATAATAAAATGCATTTACATTTTTGCTAATTTTGATATTCTTATTAGCATTGCTAGCCATTTATTCCATGCTGCAACTCCCCATATAGGCCTAGATTACAAGTGGAGCGATACATTTTTAGGCGCTGTTGAGCGCTAACTACGCTCAAGGTAAATCAAGAGTGCTCCCATGTTTGGGCTGGTATTACAAGTTGAAAGTAAAAAATGATAGTTTGAGTGAAAGTCAAAGTCACACTAACTTCTGGAGGTTGGATAACGAGACCACTCTAACTACCTTTCCCCATCAACTTCATGTTAAAAAAGTATTTTCTTTTTTCTGTGCTTAAGCGACAATATATATAAACGGGTAACATTGAAAAGCCTTGAGAGTGCATCCTTTCTTTCTGCTCTTATCAATTCCTTGAAAGCACCATGGGTGGATGAACTTGAATGGGGAGTGCAGGCCTATCTACTATTTATATATATATATATATATATATATATATATATATATATATATATATATATATATAAATACTGTGTATATATGAATATATTTTTTCTATAAAATATATATCTATAGCTATATATCTATATGTATTCATATAGATATATAGCTATAGATATATATTTAACAGAAACAATATACATATATACAGACAGTTTATATATATATATATATATATATATATATATATATATATATATATATATACAGTATATAGATAGATAGATTTTTCCATTTTCTTACCGTTAAAGACCAGGGCAGTTTTTACATTTCTGCGGTGTTTGTGTTTAGCTGTAATTTTCCTCTTACTCATTTACTATATCCACACATATTATATACAGTTTTTCTCACCATTAAATTGAGTTTTTAAACATACCATTATTTTCATCATATCATATCATATAATTTACTATAAAAACAATGATAAAATATGATGAAAAAATTGAAAAAAAACACTTTTTCTAACTTTGACCCCCAAAATTTCTTACGCATCTACAACCACCAAAAAACACCCATGCTAAATAGTTTCTAAATTTTATCCTGAGTTTAGAAATACCAATGTTTACAAGTTCCATTTTTTTTTTTTTTTTTTTAAATTAGCGAAAGTTACATTGTAACACTGATATCTGTCAGGAATCCCTGAATAACCCTTCACATGTATATACATTATATATATATATATATATATATATATATATATATATATATATATATATATATATATATATATATATATAATTACAGGCAGAGTATGGCACTCACAAATCTTTGACTGGGGTGCTGCAGCAGGCAAAGCATACACAACAAAAAGAAGAAGGATATCTTTTAATCCCACAAGGTGTGACGTTTCGGAGTATTACCTCCTTCCTCAGACATAACAAGAAAGTTAATAACAGCAACCTCTATATATACACATGTGTGAACATAAAACCATCTTCTAATCATAATCAAGTGATTTGAATCAGCTGGAAGCATCAGGCGCATAGCATGAGTCACTAAGGGCATCGTCTGTAGCCTTAGTAACCAGCCAAACAAATTTAAACTAAACAACGTGGCTAATCAGATAAAAACAATGTTGCTCTTATGCTGACACTATATATCCATGATCAACATCTACAATTTAACATGGGCGGACTGCTGAGTTACTCATAAATACAACGGCAACTTCTATGGCCATAAGCAAAAGTATAATGACTAACGGTAAAATACTATGCAGTCATATATCTATGCGGGCAAATTACATATTCTGCTATCAACATAATATAAAGAAAAAGAAAAAAGGAAAAAAGAAAAAAAGAAAAAAAAAGGAAAAAAGAGAAGAAAAAGAGAAAAGGGAAAACACAAAGTAGAAGTCAGAATAAAGAGCAAACAAATAAAAATGAAAATGAGCAATAAAACAAATGAGAATGACATAGTATGTGTAACAATCCAATTCGTTTCTAGAATTTAGTTAAATACCCTTTTGTCAGAGATTGTGTGTTTGCTATTGTAAACAGCCCAACACTCAGTGTTTAAAGTGAGGGGCACAAGTTGAATAGCAGGTTGATACAGAGTGGAAAGTGATTTCATGAACACAAAGGTAAAAACAGTTAATTTGTGTTTGACTCTGGTAGTAACGTTATTAGTATTTAAGTGTACAGTAGATGTCTCTCAATTTATAATATTTTCATAGAGTGTCTCTTTAAGTAGTAACAGTCAGAAATGAGCACACTGAGAATAATCAGCAGAGTTATATATAGCTCATATTAAATCCTTTGTAAATAGATTAACACTTGAACTTTTAATTATTCCAATTTTTATGACATCTTATATTTTTTGTAGGTAGCAGTCTCTCATACATAAACAGTTATTAAAGTATTATGAAGAGTAACTATACTTGCGCTTATCTTCCACAGGGGAAGCGGATCACTTGCGTGATGGTTCTTAAAGTTGGTCCGTCTGATCCGGTGTCATTGATAAGTTTCCAACGAGAGTATGGCAGACAGAGAAGCGAAGGAAGCTGAGTGACTCCGTATAGGGTGAGCGTTTCCTAGGCCCAAGCATGACTGTTGTTCACGGAGGTGTGTGGAGGCTGAGCGTGTTGGCTCAGGATGATGTCACACTTGGCAGCGATCTCTGATTCAGACAGCATTGCCCAGCTGAGTGGTTAGAGCTTTTTGCTTTTGAAAGTGATAATTTCTATAGGCACCAGAGGAATCCTTTTTGCTTAAATGAAAGATTGCAATTTTTTATTAAGTTGAGAGGTAACAAAGGATCTGATGATTTAGTGAATCAAGGGCTGAATAATCTTTAGTTTCAGAGACAACCTGAATGAAGTAATCCCTAACAAATAATTATAATCCAGCAAAGTAGCATGAGAAGGGTGTTCTCTTTATTGAGAGGTAAATGGAGGTGGAGATCTCAAGTTAAAGAGACAGTAGATCATGACAGACCATGACAGTATGACACTTAGACAAAAGAGAATGACATAGTACGACTCATAGACAGAGGAGCAAACTGTAGAGGGGGAAAAGAGTAACAGGGGGAAAAAACATACGGAATAAACAAGGGAAAAAACAAGAAAAAGTCAGGAAAAGACAAAGGGAGACAATTTACAGGGGGAACACAAGGGAATAAAAACGGGAATATACAGTATGCTAGAGTGTACTACACAGAATACAAATTGCTATAACTACATGAAGCTATGCAATTCTATTTTTGTATTCAAACCCTTAGGGCTCAGAGTTTCAAGCTCAAATGTCCAAGCTCCCTTTGCAAAAGTATTTTATTGCGAGCTCCTCCCCTTTATAGGGGTGGCATGTGATCAATGATGGTGTAGGGCAAGTCTGCTACATTGTGTCTACTCAGTAGAAAGTGTCTGGCCACCGGCTGGTCTGTGTCTTGGTTCTTAATTGCCATGCGTATCACACTTCTATGATTCGCCATCCTGGATCTTAAGTCGTCGCTCGTTTTACCGACGTAAAGCAAGCTGCACGGACAAAACAGTAAGTAGACTATATACTTGGTTGTACAGGTCATCCTATGCTTATGGAGATACTTCTTTTTGTGCCTTGTGTGGTGAAAGAATTTCCCAGCTTGTAGCCCATTGCAGATAGTGCATCCACTGCATTTATAACAGCCTGGTTTGTTCCCTTCTAACCATGTTTTGGAGCTAAAACAGTGTACAGAATCAGTATTTTGTAGTATATCTTTGAGTGACTTTCCTTTTTTACAACCTATTCTAGGTACATCCATCATTTTGAAAGGAAGTGTCTCGTCTGATTTTAGTATCTCCCAGTTATTTCTCAGTATAGTGGAGAACGTATTCTTGTCCGCTGTATAGGTGGTAGTCATAGTAATTTTCTCTTTCTTGTTACCCTCTTCTGGTGTATCTCCAATGATGCCTTTTTTAAACGTTGAGATGTGTTGTTAAGGTAGCCCTTTTCAATAAAGCGCTGTCTCATTTCTTCGGTTTGGATTTCTGCCTATTCAGTATTCGTGTTGCTCCTCTGAACGCTAGACCCCATCGCTGTCCCCATCAATTGTAGATAGAATTGTTGATCAAACCGGAAGTAGTTCTTCATGAGGCAAATCTCCAGTATGTCCAGAATGAATTCCATAGGTGGCCCTATATAGGGGTATTTCAGAATTTGTCTTCTGATCGCTGCCAGGCCTTCGGGGTGGGGGATAACCGTTTATAAGCTAGTGACATCCAAGGTCACTAGCACATCATTGGTATTTATTTCCAGATTTTTAAGGGATTTGATCACATCTCTTGAATCTTTAATGTATGTACTCATATTTTGAACAAAAGGTTGTAACAGACTGTCTACATAAGTAGCAAGGGGTTGTAAGATAGAGTTTACTGCAGATACAATGAGACGTCCTGGTGGTTTTCTTAGGTCCTTATGGATTTTTGGCAAGGTATAGAAGATTGGTGTCCTTGGGTAGTCCGTTATTAGGTATGATAGAGTCTGTTGATCGATCCAGTTATACTCGAAAGCTCCCTTTAGGTATTCGTCTATTTCAGACTTGAAATTACTCACAATGACAAACCTCAATATTGTATGAGGTATAATATTGAGGTTTGTCATTGTGAGTAATTTTCTTGGAATAAATTAAAAGTTGAGCCTACTTTCCAACAGCTTTGCACTATTATTCTTGATCTGTTTTGCATGCACACAGGCACATGAACAAAGACACAGACAAGACTCAACAGCTGACATCTACATCTCAGAAAGTCAGATAAAGTTTCTACCAACACTACGCAAGACTTACCTCATACTGATTGAGGGTAAGGAGAGTAACTGTGGATTTCTGTTATATTTTGTTTCAATTATTTTTATTTTTATTATTTATTTTTTATTTATTTGCTATCACTTTCCCTTCACTAAACTTTGGGCTTCAGTAAGAAATATACATCCTACTGTGAAAATCAGAAACTTTTTCACCTTATATGCCCATTATTTTGGGTCCTGATATTGGAAATTTAAAGAGACTTTAATTATCTTTCTTCATATACATTTATTTGGATATTTGCTTATTTGCAATAACACTGTACAACTGTATGTTTTATTTACAAGTTTGCCAGTTTTTAATGCTTTAAGGATTTTTAGGCATGATATACTGACATTAATAATCTGTGTTCTGATTCCATTGCACCACTGTATGTTTTTTTATGCAAGTTAGCCTATTTTGATGCTCTAAGCAGCTTTAGGTATAAACAATTTTGTATAAACAACTTAAGATTAGACACCACTTAGTCCTTTCTTGCTCCTATATATTATGTGTGCTCTATATGTATTTGCATTAGGAATACACAACTATAGAACATTTTCTACTTCATAGAATACGCTTCTGCAGTCTGATTTATGCCATCTATTTTTAAACTCATTTGGATAAACATCCGTATACCAAGGGGTCTCTTAACAGATACTCTAGTTGCATTTTGTAGTGCCATTTCAGTGTGCCCTTCATTATCTATCTTTTCTCTTGTCTTCATATAATTTATTTATTATCCTAGCAGGAGTTGTGGGGGACTCTCCAGCTTGGATAGATAGATTAGGGCAGCATTACCGTGATCTGGCAAATTTCTTTATTTTAGACTCTACACTGCGCCAGATCCACACTTCTTTTCTTCTAATATATATATATATATATATATATATATATATATATATATATATATATATATATATGCAAAATGTGGTTTAGCACACCTTACAAAAAGTTTATATACACATCTTTGGGAGTGCTGCCAATATGACCCAGTAATTACAGAAACAAAAAGGTATTGGCGCACATCCATTTTCAAAAGCACAACATTTTTTGAACTGCTGCAAAAAATTGCCTGTAAACAACATCAAGGGACAACTATTCTTTTTAAATAAAATTGTGATCTTAGTCACACAATATGGCCATATTTTGCTTAGCTAGTCACCACTTACAAGGTGTCCCAATATAGACTGGTCCTAACACTACAGTCCTTTGCCTCAGAGGGCTGAATCATTCCTGCTTTTACTCTTTATAATAGAATGAGACTCCCTGGCTTAATATTCACAACTCTATTACACTGTCATGAGCACACCTGAGCTTGGGTGGGGTGATTTAACCAATGGGAGATGGTCAGTCTCCCTGATTATGTTTTAATGCAAATGCAAAATTTTGTTTAGCACACCTTACAAGAAGTTTATATACACATCTTTGGGAGTGCTGCCAATATGGCCCAGTAATTACACAAACAAAAAGGTATTGGCCGACATCCATTTTCAAAAGCACAACATTTTTTGAACTGCTGCAAAAAATTGCCTGCAAACAACATCAAGGGACAACTATTCTTTTTAAATAAAATTGGGATCTTAGTCACACAATATGGCCATATTTTGCTTAGACAGTCACCACTTACAAGGTGCCCCTTTTTGTTTGTAAATATATTTATATATTTTAGTAGACAACCCAAAGTATTGATCTAGGCCCATTTTGGTATATTTCATGCCACCATTTCGCCACCAAATGCGATCAAATAAAAAAAATTGCTAACTTTTTCACAAACTTTAAGTTTCTCATTGAAATTATTTACAAACAGCTTGTGCAATCATGGCACACATGATTGTAAATGCTTCTCTGGGATCCCCTTTGTTCAGAAATAGCAGATATATATGGCTTTGGCATTGCTTTTTGGTAATTAGAAAGCCGCTAAATGCAGCTGCGCACCACACCACTTGTGTTATGCCCAACAGTGAAGGGGTTAATTAGGTAGCTTGTAGGGTTAATTTTAGCTTTAGTGTATAGATTAGCCTCCCACCTGACAAATCCCGCCCTTGATCTCTCCATAATCCCTCTCAAACAGCTCTCTTCCCACCCCCACCCCACAATTGTCAACCCTATCTTAAGTACTGGCAGAAAGTCTGCCAGTACGAAAACAAAAGGCTTTATATATATATATATATATATATATATAAAGTCCAAACAGGACAGCACAATCTTACCCCCTCCGAAATGCCAAGGTGCACTGCCAAAAGAAATAGAAATGTCCAAGTAGAAAGCAGGCACTCACTGGGCTTTGTATAAAAACATATCCTTTATTGCAGATATTAAAACGACATAACGTTTCGGCACATGTCCTGCGCCTTTGTCAAATGTCACCGTAGTACAATAACCTAACACCAAGACCACCTAACAAACATTTAAAACTGGCCTTCCTTATATACATAAAATATAATACATATTAAATATAATACATTATATTTTATGTATATAAGGAAGGCCAGTTTTAAATGTTTGTTAGGTGGTCTTGGTGTTAGGTTATTTGTACTACGGTGACATTTGACAAAGGCGCAGGACATGTGCCGAAACGTTATGTCGTTTTAATATCTGCAATAAAGGATATGTTTTTATACAAAGCCCAGTGAGTGCCTGCTTTCTACTTGGACATTTATATATATATATATATACAGGGAATGCAGAATTATTAGGCAAATGAGTATTTTGACCACATCATCCTCTTTATGAATGTTGTCTTACTCCAAGCTGTATAGGCTCGAAAGCCTACTACCAATTAAGCATATTAGGTGATGTGCATCTCTGTAATGAGAAGGGGTGTGGTCTAATGACATCAACACCCTATATCAGGTGTGCATAATTATTAGGCAACTTCCTTTTCTTTGGCAAAATGGGTCAAAAGAAGGACTTGACAGGCTCAGAAAAGTAAAAAATAGTGAGATATCTTGCAGAAGGATGCAGCACTCTTAAAATTGCAAAGCTTTGGGAGCGTGATCATCGAACAATCAAGCGTTTCATTCAAAATAGTCAACAGGGTCGCAAGAAGTGTGTGGAAAAACCAAGGCGCAAAATAACTGCCCATGAACTGAGAAAAGTCAAGCGTGCAGCTGCCAAGATGCCACTTGCCACCAGTTTGGCCATATTTCAGAGCTGCAACATCACTGGAGTGCCCAAAAGCACAAGGTGTGCAATACTCAGAGACATGGCCAAGGTAAGAAAGGCTGAAAGACGACCACCACTGAACAAGACACACAAGCTGAAATGTCAAGACTGGGCCAAGAAATATCTAAAGACTGATTTTTCTAAGGTTTTATGGACTGATGAAATGAGAGTGAGTCTTGATGGGCCAGATGGATGGGCCCGTGGCTGGATTGGTAAAGGGCAGAGAGCTCCAGTCCGACTCAGACGCCAGCAAGGTGGAGGTGGAGTACTGGTTTGGGTTGGTATCATCAAAGATGAGCTTGTGGGGACTTTTCGGGTTGAGGATGGAGTCAAGCTCAACTCCCAGTCCTACTGCCAGTTTCTGGAAGACACCTTCTTCAAGCAGTGGTACAGGAAGAAGTCTGCATCCTTCAAGAAAAACATGATTTTCATGCAGGACAATGCTCCATCACACGCGTCCAAGTACTCCACAGCGTGGCTGGCAAGAAAGGGTATAAAAGAAGAAAATCTAATGACATGGCCTCCTTGTTCACCTGATCTGAACCCCATTGAGAACCTGTGGTCCATCATCAAATGTGAGATTTACAAGGAGGGAAAACAGTACACCTCTCTGAACAGTGTCTGGGAGGCTGTGGTTGCTGCTGCACGCAATGTTGATGGTGAACAGATCAAAACACTGACAGAATCCATGGATGGCAGGCTTTTGAGTGTCCTTGCAAAGAAAGGTGGCTATATTGGTCACTGATTTGTTTTTGTTTTGTTTTTGAATGTCAGAAAAGTATATTTGTGAATGTTGAGATGTTATATTGGTTTCACTGGTAAAAATAAATAATTGAAATGGGTATATATTTGTTTTTTGTTAAGTTGCCTAATAATTATGCACAGTAATAGTCACCTGCACACACAGATATCCCCCTAAAATAGCTATAACTAAAAACAAACTAAAAACTACTTCCAAAACTATTCAACTTTGATATTAATGAATTTTTTGGGTTCATTGAAAACATGGTTGTTGTTCAATAATAAAATTAATCCTCAAAAATACAACTTGCCTAATAATTCTGCACTCCCTGTATATATATATATATATATATATATATATATATATATATATATATATATATATTCTGCAGTGTAGGATCCCCCTTAGCCCCCAACCACCCTGATCTCCCCCAAAACAGCTCTCTAACCCTCCCCCCTCTACCTATTTGCCGCCATATTGGGTACTGGCAGCTGTCTGCCAGTACCCAGTTTGCTACAAATGAGTTATTTTTTAAATAAATAAAAGTACCCAATTTTTTCTGTAGTGTAGCTGTCCCCTCTCAATACCCTACCTCCCTCCCAGATTGCTTTCCCAACACTTATCCCCTCTCTCCCTCCTTCCCACTCACTAAAGTTTTGCTGTAGTGTAGCGGTCCCACCCGCTCCCGCCCCCTTCACGCTCGCTCCCACCCCTTCATGCCCGCTCCCGGACTCCCACACCTCCAAGGATCGGCACAGTCACTGGCCGATGCAGAGAGGGCCACAAAGTGTCCCTCTCTGCATCGGTTACTTACCAGAAAGTATTGCACTATGCCTCAATATCGAGGCATCGCTGCAATACCCTGAAAGTGGCTGGAAACTTCCAGCGCTTAAAACCTCTGAGGACGTACATGGTACGTCCTGGGTCGTTACCAACCGTTTTTGTAGGACGTTAAGGGTTAAAAATAAAAAAAAATAAACATTTTCTTCTAAGTGAAGAACATGGGAATTTCAACTATCTCTATTAAAATAACATAAAAACATATTAAAAGTGTTTTATTGCATATTTTAAGGTATTTGACTGGTAAGGTTTTAAAATTGTGTATGTATATGCCTATATACAATGGGCCACTTTACGAGTGGAGTGGTAACGTATGCACGCAAGCGATAAGGGGTTTATCACGGGTGTTTGTAAATGTGATCGTTTGAGCACAATTGTAATTTATGCTAGATGATTACCGCATCCTCAGAGCTCTGGTTAACAGTTACGCAAAACAAAAAAGTGTCACAAAACACATCAAAAATACATTACAAAGTACAGTTTTTTTCATAATAACACCATCTAATAAAAATTATTAAGAATAATATTGCACGCAAAAGTTATAAGGGTTCAAAGAATATGAAGTCTTAGGTGTTAGGGGGGAAAAAAGGCAGGCAAAGGGCTTTAACATAGAGATACATACATATATACCCGTATGTCTGAACATGTATCTGTATGTATATATCTATGTCTATATGTGTGTACATATTTATGTATTTATATGTGTATATATGTATTTACAGACATATTTACACACGGCTAGATTACGAGTTGTGCATAAAAAATCAGCGTTAAGAGGTCCTAACACTGCTTTTCTACGCCCGCTGGTATTACAAGTCTTGAAGGTTTAGGGTGTCCGCACACTTGTTTGGCCTTACCGCAAAACCACTTACATAAACTCCGTAAAGTCTTTTTTCTATGGGACTTCCATAGCACTGGTATTACGAGTCTGTCCTGGGAGGCCAAAAAGTGAGCGGTACAGCCTACCCTGTCAAGAGTCCTAACGCATTTAAAAGTCAGTAGTTATGAGTTTTACACTACAACGCTGTAGCATAAAACTCATAACTAAAGTGCTAAAAAGTACACTAACACCCATAAACTACCTATTAACCCCTAAACCGAGGACCTCCCGCATCGTAAACACTATAATAAAAAATGTAACCCCTAATCTGCCGCTCCGGACACCGCCGCCACCTACATTATATTTATGAACCACTAATCTGCTGCCCCCAACATCGCCGACACCTACATTATATCTATTAACCCCCAATCTGCCTTCCCCAATGTCGCCGACACCTACATTATATTATTAACCCCTAATCTGCCGCCACCAACGTCGCTGCCCTGCCACTATATTAAAGTTATTAACCCCTAAACCTAAGTCTAACCCTAAACCTAACACCCCCTAACTTAAATATAATTACAATAAATCTAAATAAATATTCCTATCATTAACTAAATTATTCCTATTTAAAACGAAATACCTATAAAATAAAGCCTAAAATAGCTACAATATAACTAATAGTTACTTTGTATCTAGCTTAGTGTTTATTTTTATTTTACAGGCAAGTTTGTATTTATTTAACTAGTTAGAATGGTTATTAAATAGTTATTAACTATTTAATAACTACCTAGCTAAAATAAATACAAAAGTACCTGTAAAATAAAACCTAACCTAGGTTACAATAACACCTAACACTACACTATAATTAAATAAATTAACTAAATTAAATGCAATTAAATAAATTACATACAATTAGCTAAATTAAATTAAATTAGCTAAAGTACAAAAAAAACAAACACTAAATTACAGAAAATAATAAACAAATTACAGATATTTAAACTAATTACACCTAATCTAATAGCCCTATTAAAATAAAAAAGTCCCCCCCCAATAAAAAAAACCTAGCCTAAACTAAACTACCAATAGCCCTTAAAAGGGCCTTTTGCGGGGCATTGCCCCAAAGAAATCAGATCTTTTGCCTGTAAAAAAAAAATACAAACAACCCCCCCAACAGTAAAACCCACCACCCACACAACCAACCCCCCAAATGAAATACTATCTAAAAAAAACTAAGATCCCCATTGCCCTGAAAAGGGCATTTGGATGGGCATTGCCCTTAAAAGGGCAGTTAGCTCTTTTGCCGCGCAAAGTCCCTAACCTAAAAATAAAACCCACCCAATACACCCTTAAAAAACCTAACACTAACCCCCTGAAGATCGACTTACCGGGAGACGTCTTCATCCAAGCCGGGCCGATGTCCTCAACGAAGCCGGGAGAAGTCTTCATCCAAGCCGGGGGAAGTGGTCCTCCAGACGGGTAGACTTCATCCAGACGGCATCTTCTGTCTTCATCCATCCGGCGCGGAGCGGGTCCATCTTCAAGACATCCGACGCGGAGCATCCTCTTCTGCCGACAGACTAACGACGAATGAAGGTACCTTTAAGTGACGTCATCCAAGATGGCATCCCTTAGATTCCGATTGGCTGATAGAATTCTATCAGCCAAATCGGAATTAAGGTAGAAAAAATCCTATTGGCTGATGCAATGAGCCAATAGGATTGAAGTTCAATCCTATTGGCTGATCCAATCAGTCAATAGGATTGAGCTGGCATTCTATTGGCTGTTCCAATGGCATTCTATTGGCTGTTCCAATCCTATATATATATATATATATATACATATATATATATATATATATATATATATATATATGAATATCTATTTAGAAATACTTAGAACATTCCCCTATGTGCAGAACATCAGAATGTGAAATATTTACACTAAATACACAGTATAACACTTTATTAAAAATAAATATTGCATAAATATGCATTTACATGTTTTCATCTGCTTAACTGCAAAGGGCTCCAATGCACTTAATTATATTTCTATATATGTGTACATATGTATTTATGTACTTATATGTGTATATACAGGGCCATTTCTAGGGGCGGGGCGGGCGAAGCGGGCAGCTGCCCAGGGCGCCAGGAGAGATGCTACTGCAGAAGAGGCCGACAGCAATGGCGAAACACTCAGCAGCAGCCAGACAGCTAAGCATAGTTAAGACAAAAAGAGAAAAGAGGGCGTCCAAATGGTGTAGTATCTTCAACTAAGGATATAAAGATAACAAGGCTAGAAACGTACTCACAGATTTTCAGGCACTCAACAGTGCAGGAATATAAAACACTATCTGATACTGTTGTAACTTTTCAAGTAGGTTCAGTAACCTTTGAAATTCAATATGTTACAAACATGACCTAACTATGTCTCATGAACGTTTGTAAGCAATATACCTATATGAATGTGCTATGCCTAGGATCATTTAATATTTAATACTCAATATAAGATCTAAACACGTCTTTTATGCTTAAAGTGAAAGTCAATCCTAGCGTTGTATAAACGCTAGGATTTACTATTGAAATAAATAAAGGGGACTTTCATTCATTAAATATAAGATACTTCATGTAGAAAGCTCATTTATTTGTTTCAATTTAATGCCGTTTTTACATTGTACAGGAACCCACGGCAAAAAAAATTTGGCTAAGAAGTGACGTTTTCACCTCTTAGCCAATAGCCGTGCGGTAAATCCGGCTCCCATGGAGCATGGCTATTGGCTAAGAGGTGAAAACGTCACCTCTTAGCAAAATAATTGTTTAGCCGTGGGCTGCTGTAGCAGCTAAAAACGGCGATCGATTGAATCAAATAAAGGAGCTTTCTACATGAAGTATCTTATACTTCATGAATGAAAGTCTCCTTTATTTGTTTCAATAGTAAATCCTAATAAATTTCACCCGAACAGAGAGATTATGTACTTAGAGTGGTTAGTTTTCTACTCCGTCATAATTTCTTTATGTTCGAGGGTAAGTTTTACCTCCAGAGACGTGGAACCGCTATGGGGGCGAAATTTGCCCCCTCCTACGCGAACCTGTTTATGGGATGGTGGGAGCGCTTCCACGTCTTTGGGGGTAACAGAAACTATACGCAATATATTGTCAAATATCTGCGCTACATTGATGACTTGCTAGTCATCTGGTCAGGTAGTAAAGATCAACTTGACACACTAGTCAATTGGCTCAACATCAATAGTGTTGGTCTGCGTTTCACCTTTGAGTGGGACCAGACCAGCATTAATTACTTGGATGTTACCCTCAGTTTTGATGGCGAAACCGGGGGTGTATCCTCAACTCTCTACAGGAAGCCCATCTCCGGGAACACGCTGTTACATGCCAGAAGTAGCCATCCGAGGCATGTATTTAAAGGCATTGACTAAACTGAGTGAGTGAGTGCTTACAGCTTAAAAGGCTAAGTGTTGGTATAAAACAATTTAATACAAGCAATAAAACAATATAACAATATAACTAATACAGTGATTCAGTTAAAACAATTATACATATTACATGGATCCATGGGGGGCATATAAAAACAAACCTAAAATACAATGTGCGTTCAGAACAGCATAAAATAATAAATAATCACAGTACCGAAAAAAACCCAGTTGGGTCACAAACCCATCAACTTTCGTTGGATGGGCGCTGATCACATAGGTAAAATTGGATATAGACAGGTGATGCGACGTGTCTGTGATATGACGCTAAAGGTTACACAATGGTGTGGATAAAAATGTGTAAAAGTGTGAAAAATTGTGAAAAAATGTGAAAAAATATGAAAAAATAAATATAAATGTCCACAATTAGTGTTCAAAAATTGTAAATATAAATGTCCACAATTAGTGTTCAAAAAAATAAGTTCCAAATTAGATATATCCAGTGTGGGTAATAGGCATAAGTTGCAAAAAAAAGGGGGGTAGTTCCTTAGAAGCAAAATTTGTGATGAATTGTAGAAAAATGTTTAAAAACACATCGTGAAGAATACAAATCGAAAAACCATATTTTCAAAAATAAAAACAAAATCCAAAAAAATGTCTTCAAAACCTGTGGAAAAAAGGAGAAATAATAGTGCAATAACGTTTTTGCAATCCAAATGATGATTAGAAATAAGCTCACCAGTATGTCAACGCGTTTCGGCCTTCCTGGCCTTTATCAAGACTATACTGTTAGTGATTATCTGGGAGCTTTTATAGTGTGGTCTCTGTGGTGATTGGATCAATTTTTGGCGCCAAAAAGATTAGGTCCGCCCTTTCCTGTTTAGCCCATTTTTGCCTGGGAAAATAACTAATACCAATCTTAGTTCGTATTTTTCATCATCAAAAGGCAGTTTTAGATGTATTTGACATTTATATGTAACGTATTGTATTTTTGGGTTTCATTTCTTTCTTAATTTGTGCGTCTATGGCATATTTATAATCTTATTTGTTGTCCGGTTTTTGCCCCACTTCCGGATCTAGGGGTCATTGTCTAATATGTATCACATCCGGTTTCATCTGCATCACTTCCGGTTTCGCTATTACCGG
Organism: Bombina bombina; assembly: GCF_027579735.1. Taxonomy (NCBI): domain Eukaryota; kingdom Metazoa; phylum Chordata; class Amphibia; order Anura; family Bombinatoridae; genus Bombina; species Bombina bombina. The sequence continues at coordinate 186,517,735 of NC_069502.1, forward strand.
AAGTTGATGTCATCAATATCCGGTGTAAATATTGCCGTAGCTGATTCTGCTCTTGCCGGTAATAGACTAAGTGCATGCCTTTCTAAAATACTTTTAGGATGCCTTTCTAAAATTCTTTTAGGCAGTTGTGCTCTAAGTCATAAAGACGATTGATGTGTTATATGCAAAAAGGTAGTCAGGTTGGTCAGACGTGTAAACACTAATGCGGAGTCTTAGTGTAAATGAGATGGCTAATATAAATACAGTGATCTGAATGAGGATCCTAGTGTTATTCGGTAAAAATCACAGGGGTTAATGGGCTGAGATATTTAATAAAAGTCGTTAACTGATAGCAGTAGATATTTAATAAAAGTCGTTGGTTAATAGAATGGAATATTAATTCAAACTTGTGGTTGGCACAGAACATGTAGAGCAGACTGTCGTTGGGGTGTCTAGTGTGCAACTTGCACCGCTCATTAAATTCTTAAAATTCGGGTTGTCTGAGGAGTGTTAATGGATGTGGGCCTGAGGTAGGTGGGTCGTGGATCAGGAAGGAAATAAGTTGTGTAGCTTGTGTGCTATTAGTGGGATCCGACCCTCTCGGTCGCTTTGATAGGTGTATGCTTATGTGTTTTGAATCTAGGGACTAGGTCCCCTAATCAGTATCTATCTATAAGTCGTGGGTCTAGGTTCAATGTGGAACCTACCATTTTACAAATGGGCTTTCAGATATTTGAAGCGACTATCGCTATATTGGCTTGAATATGCGGTATCGAATATGTGGCATTGAATTCGGCGTCTTAGATGTACTCTATGCTAAGTCATATCAATGGACAGTGGGTCTCTGCTGAGCTAAATTTAAAAAAAGCCTAGAATGGTTATGTATTTATAATCACCAGCTAATAGGAGCCTGTCAGCTTTTCAAATCTGGTCGTTCATTTATCAGACAGTTTACTTATTATATCAGTCAGCTAGTTTGGATCTATCGGTTTGATTATCAGTAAAGGTCCTCCTTGAGGGCTAGTGTGAAGACACATGCGGTCACGTTATGACTTTTCTGATAGGTATATTTGCAAGTAGGAATGTCTTTTCCTTGTTCGTTGGAATAATAAACCTTTAGGAAGACGTGTTGTACTTTGCCTAGTCTTTTATCAAGGCCAAGAGGTGTGACAGGTCTTCTTTATGGTTCAGTCCTTTTGGGAAGAGGCAATCCAATGCGAAGATCCATTTTGATTCATGGAAGAGCAATTTTTTCCCGTAGTCCCCTCCTCGCCAGTTCTTATTTATCTTTTCAATTCCAAAGAACTTGAAATCTTTTATGTTGCCTCCATGTTTTATGGAGAAATGCTTGTATAAAGGTGTATCGGTATTCGATTTTTCGATACACAGTATGTGTTCTCTAATACGGTCTTTTAAAGCTCTTGAGGTCTGTCCCACATATTGGAGGCCACATGTGCAGTATATTACATAGATAATTCCCTTGTCCTGGCATCTGATGAGGTTTTGTATCTTATAATCATCTGTCTTGCCATGTGGGGAAAATCGGCTGGTTTTGACTCCGCTTTTGCAGGCCTTACAACTTGGGCAAGGGAAAAAGCCTGTGATTGCTTTGCCTTGGTGGTTCACGGTGTTACTCATCTTATTTCTTGGGATACTTGGTGCCAGAAGATTTTTCAGATTGTCGGTCTTCCTATAGACAAATCTTGGTTGTGATATCAGTTTCTCCCCGATTATATCATCCTCTTTCAATATTGCCCAATGCTTCCTGATGATTCTTTCTATGATAAATCTATTGGAGCAGTAGTCAGTGATCATGGGTACATCGATAATGTTGTCCTCCATTTCTTTTGTCTGCTTTGTTTTATATTTTATTAGGCTATTCCTGTCGACTTTTCCCACTTCCACAATTTTCTCTTCCAGAGTCTCTTTGTTGTACCCCCTATCCAAGAACCTTTCTTTCAGTATCTCTGCTTGTTCAGCCCACTTATTGGGGTTAGAGCAGTTTTTTCTTATCCTTAGGAGTTGTCCTTTTGGTATGTTGCTTTTCCAAGTTGGATGGTGGCAGCTCAGGCTATGAATGTAGTTGTTACAGTCGACCTTCTTAAAGAAGGTCGACGTCTCAATTTTACCATTCTTAACTTCGATTGTGAGATCCAGAAAGTTGATTTTGTTGTAGCTGTATTCAGACGTAAACTTTAGGTTCATTTCATTCTGGTTCATTACGTCAATGGTGTATTTTAAGTCTTCCAGTGATCCCTTCCAGATGATCAATATATCGTCTATGTATCTGGAATAGAGGACCAGGTCCGCGCTTGCTGGACATGAGTCCCAGAATATCTGTTCCCATTGACCCATGTAGATGTTAGCATAGCTAGGCGCGAACCTGGTCCCCATTGCTGTGCCGCACACTTGTTTGTAGAATTCGTTGTTACAACAAAAATAATTGTGGCTTAAGATGTATTTAATGCTTTCCAATATGAATAGACGTTGTTCATCAAGTACTTCTGGGTCTTTTAATAAAAAGGAATTCACGGCCTCTATGCCTGCCTCGTGCGGTATGCTTGTATAGAGTGCCGTGACGTCACAGGTTGCTAGTATATAGTTCTTATCCCAGGCTATTTTGTCTAATAGGGCTAGTACTTGTGTGGAGTCCCTCAGGTATGATGGAAGTTTTAGGACGTACTTCTGCAAGTTCTTATCAACATACTCAGAGAGGTTGCTGGACAAGGACCCTATTCCTGAGATGATGGGTCTTCCTGGTGGGTTTACCAAAGACTTATGAATCTTTGGTAATTGATAGAAGACTGGTGTAATAGGATAGGTTACCGTAATGTAGTTGAACTCTTTGTCGTTAAGCACTCCCTGTGTTTTGGCTTTAATCAGTAAATCTTCTAGTTCTTCTTTGTATCTTTCCACTGGGTTGCTTCTGAGTTTTTCGTAAGTTGTTTCATCGTTCAGAATCCTCATGCACTCATTATCATACTTCACTCTATCCATGACGACTATGCCGCCGCCTTTGTCTGCTGGTTTGATTGTTATGTCATGGTTCTTTTCGAGTTTTTTGATAGTACTCATTTGGGACCTAGTTAGGTTATGTTTGATGTGTTTCACTTTGTCTGAGCTGAGATTTTTAATTTCTTTGCAGACATTGATTTCAAAGGCTTCTATAGCACTACCTTTACTACTAGTCGGATAGTAGGTGGATCTAGGTTTCAAGTTAGTATGTAGGAATCGATCCTCTGGAGTTGGTCTTTGCTGTAGGATAGGTCTTTCAGTTGGGGTCCTTGAGAAGTGTCTCTTCAATGTTAGCTTTCTGACAAATTCTTTTAAGCCTATAAAGGTTTGGAATTTATTCAATCCCTTTGCTGGAGCAAAACTCAAACCATAGGATAGTACTGATGCTTCCTTGTCTGATAGTTGTGTGGAGCTGAGATTATATATCCCTTTGATTTTAGGACCAGTCGGTACTTTGCTGGTGGTCGGGTGGCAGGCTATCATCTGTTCGCTCAGGGTTTTTCCTTGTTTTCTCTTTAGTTTTGCGCCTCCTCTCTTGCCTCTAGTGGTCTTCTTTTCTGAGTGGGGCTTCTTACTTCTTCTGAGTCTATATTTTTTCTCTTTAGTGATGATCTTTCTTTCTCCTTTACTCTGGGAGGTTGGGGGCTTCCCCCTAAAAAAACTTGGTCAGAGCTAGACGCTAGGCTCAGAGCCTCAGGGTTTCCCAGATTTGGGTTGCCTTTGCTGGATTGGAGTATCTGGTTATGGTTAGTCTCTTTCCCAAGCCCACTAGGGGGCTCTTGCCAGTGAGCTTAAGGCATCGTATTACTAGCGCTCGGTCTACTACATCTGATTCTTTGCATAGACACCTCACCTAGTCTGTATTCGGAGCAGCAGTAATTACCTAGGGTAGCATTTAATAGTCCATTTACCACTATAGGACATTATATATATATTTGGGATTAGGAACACTACCCACACCTAACCTAGAGGACACATTATGGATTCACTAGTGACATTAAGGAGAGACATCACATTAGACATTTCGACATCCACACCTCACAACCAAACTGATCCAGATAGACTAGATATTGCTTCTATATTTAAGAACTTAGAAAAACTCCTGACATCTGAAGTAAGATATAAAGCTGAAATTTCTTTCCTAAGTAAATGTTTGGAACTCGAGATTATCCCTAAAGGTCTTTGTGTGAAGAAAGACTGTGCTTTTCAACTAGCCGACCCCCAATTTGCAGAAAAATGGGCTAGCATCCTCATAGAAACATCCAAAAAATTGATCAGACTCATCATAGAATATAGATCATCACTCATTCAAAAATTAGATGCCGAGATCAAAGATGATGAGGTCATGATCACGAACATAGATTCAACAGAATCAGAATCCAAGGAAATAACAGAAAGAAAAGAAAACTTGATAAAAAGAATCACGAAAATCAGAGAGGATCTAATAACCAAGAAATCAAAAAAACTGAATAGAGAACTAAACATAAAGAAAGAGAATGACCTAAACATCATGCAAACGGAAGAACCCCAGGCCGAAGCAAATTTAGAGGACAACACAGGCAATCAGGAACAAAGTAACAACAATATGAGTACTCGGGACACTTGGTCAGAAGGAAATAGAAGAAAGAGGCAACAGGAATATCGCCCAGATAGAAGGATCAACCAACATAGAGGATATAGGGAAGATTACTATGAGAACGCATGGACATCAAGGTCCGCGTAGACAAGATATGCCATACGAAACCAGACAATGGCATGACACTTATGAGAGAAGGCAATATGATGACAGAGACACTCATAACTACAGAACCTATGAGCGAAAACCAAGATTTGAGGGGGAAACATATAACCATTACCCCAACCAGGAACGAAGGCCACACACCTTCAATTACCACAACAGAATATACAATACTAACCACCATGATGACCCTCATCAGGGAAATACAAGAGCCTCCCCGATGAGGAATGGCTTTGAAAGAAGGACATCACTTTTGGACCACAGGCAATACGCCCATAACTATGGAAGAAGAGACTCATACTATAATAACCAAACCAACTATGACCAGTATACACCTATGAATTATAGGAATACTAACAGGAGATCAAGTTGGAGAGGACACCCCTCCAATAACTACGGGAATCATAGATTTCCACAACAAAGGAACAACTATAAGGCGGATCCACGCCACCATAACCAGATACTCCAATCCAGCAAAGGCAACCCAAATCTGGGAAACCCTGAGGCTCTGAGCCTAGCGTCTAGCTCTGACCAAGTTTTTTTAGGGGGAAGCCCCCAACCTCCCAGAGTAAAGGAGAAAGAAAGATCATCACTAAAGAGAAAAAATATAGACTCAGAAGAAGTAAGAAGCCCCACTCAGAAAAGAAGACCACTAGAGGCAAGAGAGGAGGCGCAAAACTAAAGAGAAAACAAGGAAAAACCCTGAGCGAACAGATGATAGCCTGCCACCCGACCACCAGCAAAGTACCGACTGGTCCTAAAATCAAAGGGATATATAATCTCAGCTCCACACAACTATCAGACAAGGAAGCATCAGTACTATCCTATGGTTTGAGTTTTGCTCCAGCAAAGGGATTGAATAAATTCCAAACCTTTATAGGCTTAAAAGAATTTGTCAGAAAGCTAACATTGAAGAGACACTTCTCAAGGACCCCAACTGAAAGACCTATCCTACAGCAAAGACCAACTCCAGAGGATCGATTCCTACATACTAACTTGAAACCTAGATCCACCTACTATCCGACTAGTAGTAAAGGTAGTGCTATAGAAGCCTTTGAAATCAATGTCTGCAAAGAAATTAAAAATCTCAGCTCAGACAAAGTGAAACACATCAAACATAACCTAACTAGGTCCCAAATGAGTACTATCAAAAAACTCGAAAAGAACCATGACATAACAATCAAACCAGCAGACAAAGGCGGCGGCATAGTCGTCATGGATAGAGTGAAGTATGATAATGAGTGCATGAGGATTCTGAACGATGAAACAACTTACGAAAAACTCAGAAGCAACCCAGTGGAAAGATACAAAGAAGAACTAGAAGATTTACTGATTAAAGCCAAAACACAGGGAGTGCTTAACGACAAAGAGTTCAACTACATTACGGTAACCTATCCTATTACACCAGTCTTCTATCAATTACCAAAGATTCATAAGTCTTTGGTAAACCCACCAGGAAGACCCATCATCTCAGGAATAGGGTCCTTGTCCAGCAACCTCTCTGAGTATGTTGATAAGAACTTGCAGAAGTACGTCCTAAAACTTCCATCATACCTGAGGGACTCCACACAAGTACTAGCCCTATTAGACAAAATAGCCTGGGATAAGAACTATATACTAGCAACGTGTGACGTCACGGCACTCTATACAAGCATACCGCACGAGGCAGGCATAGAGGCCGTGAATTCCTTTTTATTAAAAGACCCAGAAGTACTTGATGAACAACGTCTATTCATATTGGAAAGCATTAAATACATCTTAAGCCACAATTATTTTTGTTGTAACAACGAATTCTACAAACAAGTGTGCGGCACAGCAATGGGGACCAGGTTCGCGCCTAGCTATGCTAACATCTACATGGGTCAATGGGAACAGATATTCTGGGACTCATGTCCAGCAAGCGCGGACCTGGTCCTCTATTCCAGATACATAGACGATATATTGATCATCTGGAAGGGATCACTGGAAGACTTAAAATACACCATTGACGTAATGAACCAGAATGAAATGAACCTAAAGTTTACGTCTGAATACAGCTACAACAAAATCAACTTTCTGGATCTCACAATCGAAGTTAAGAATGGTAAAATTGAGACGTCGACCTTCTTTAAGAAGGTCGACTGTAACAACTACATTCATAGCCTGAGCTGCCACCATCCAACTTGGAAAAGCAACATACCAAAAGGACAACTCCTAAGGATAAGAAAAAACTGCTCTAACCCCAATAAGTGGGCTGAACAAGCAGAGATACTGAAAGAAAGGTTCTTGGATAGGGGGTACAACAAAGAGACTCTGGAAGAGAAAATTGTAGAAGTGGGAAAAGTCGACAGGAATAGCCTAATAAAATATAAAACAAAGCAGACAAAAGAAATGGAGGACAACATTATCGATGTACCCATGATCACTGACTACTGCTCCAATAGATTTATCATAGAAAGAATCATCAGGAAGCATTGGGCAATATTGAAAGAGGATGATATAATCGGGGAGAAACTGATATCACAACCAAGATTTGTCTATAGGAAGACCGACAATCTGAAAAATCTTCTGGCACCAAGTATCCCAAGAAATAAGATGAGTAACACCGTGAACCACCAAGGCAAAGCAATCACAGGCTTTTTCCCTTGCCCAAGTTGTAAGGCCTGCAAAAGCGGAGTCAAAACCAGCCGATTTTCCCCACATGGCAAGACAGATGATTATAAGATACAAAACCTCATCAGATGCCAGGACAAGGGAATTATCTATGTAATATACTGCACATGTGGCCTCCAATATGTGGGACAGACCTCAAGAGCTTTAAAAGACCGTATTAGAGAACACATACTGTGTATCGAAAAATCGAATACCGATACACCTTTATACAAGCATTTCTCCATAAAACATGGAGGCAACATAAAAGATTTCAAGTTCTTTGGAATTGAAAAGATAAATAAGAACTGGCGAGGAGGGGACTACGGGAAAAAATTGCTCTTCCATGAATCAAAATGGATCTTCGCATTGGATTGCCTCTTCCCAAAAGGACTGAACCATAAAGAAGACCTGTCACACCTCTTGGCCTTGATAAAAGACTAGGCAAAGTACAACACGTCTTCCTAAAGGTTTATTATTCCAACGAACAAGGAAAAGACATTCCTACTTGCAAATATACCTATCAGAAAAGTCATAACGTGACCGCATGTGTCTTCACACTAGCCCTCAAGGAGGACCTTTACTGATAATCAAACCGATAGATCCAAACTAGCTGACTGATATAATAAGTAAACCGTCTGATAAATGAACGACCAGATTTGAAAAGCTGACAGGCTCCTATTAGCTGGTGATTATAAATACATAACCATTCTAGGCTTTTTTTAAATTTAGCTCAGCAGAGACCCACTGTCCATTGATATGACTTAGCATAGAGTACATCTAAGACGCCGAATTCAATGCCACATATTCGATACCCCATATTCAAGCCAATATAGCGATAGTCGCTTCAAATATCTGAAAGCCCATTTGTAAAATGGTAGGTTCCACATTGAACCTAGACCCACGACTTATAGATAGATACTGATTAGGGGACCTAGTCCCTAGATTCAAAACACATAAGCATACACCTATCAAAGCGACCGAGAGGGTCGGATCCCACTAATAGCACACAAGCTACACAACTTATTTCCTTCCTGATCCACGACCCACCTACCTCAGGCCCACATCCATTAACACTCCTCAGACAACCCGAATTTTAAGAATTTAATGAGCGGTGCAAGTTGCACACTAGACACCCCAACGACAGTCTGCTCTACATGTTCTGTGCCAACCACAAGTTTGAATTAATATTCCATTCTATTAACCAACGACTTTTATTAAATATCTACTGCTATCAGTTAACGACTTTTATTAAATATCTCAGCCCATTAACCCCTGTGATTTTTACCGAATAACACTAGGATCCTCATTCAGATCACTGTATTTATATTAGCCATCTCATTTACACTAAGACTCCGCATTAGTGTTTACACGTCTGACCAACCTGACTACCTTTTTGCATATAACACATCAATCGTCTTTATGACTTAGAGCACAACTGCCTAAAAGAATTTTAGAAAGGCATCCTAAAAGTATTTTAGAAAGGCATGCACTTAGTCTATTACCGGCAAGAGCGGAATCAGCTACGGCAATATTTACACCGGATATTGATGACATCAACTTCCGGTAATAGCGAAACCGGAAGTGATGCAGATGAAACCGGATGTGATACATATTAGACAATGACCCCTAGATCCGGAAGTGGGGCAAAAACCGGACAACAAATAAGATTATAAATATGCCATAGACGCACAAATTAAGAAAGAAATGAAACCCAAAAATACAATACGTTACATATAAATGTCAAATACGTCTAAAACTGCCTTTTGATGATGAAAAATACGAACTAAGATTGGTATTAGTTATTTTCCCAGGCAAAAATGGGCCAAACAGGAAAGGGCGGACCTAATCTTTTTGGCGCCAAAAATTGATCCAATCACCACAGAGACCACACTATAAAAGCTCCCAGATAATCACTAACAGTATAGTCTTGATAAAGGCCAGGAAGGCCGAAACGCGTTGACATACTGGTGAGCTTATTTCTATTCATCATTTGGATTGCAAAAACGTTATTGCACTATTATTTCTCCTTTTTTCCACAGGTTTTGAAGACATTTTTTTGGATTTTGTTTTTATTTTTGAAAATATGGTTTTTCGATTTGTATTCTTCACAATGTGTTTTTAAACATTTTTCTACAATTCATCACAAATTTTGCTTCTAAGGAACTACCCCCCTTTTTTTGCAACTTATGCCTATTACCCACACTGGATATATCTAATTTGGAACTTATTTTTTTGAACACTAATTGTGGACATTTATATTTACAATTTTTCAACACTAATTGTGGACATTTATATTTATTTTTTCATATTTTTTCACATTTTTTCACAATTTTTCACACTTTTACACATTTTTATCCACACCATTGTGTAACCTTTAGCGTCATATCACAGACACGTCGCATCACCTGTCTATATCCAATTTTACCTATGTGATCAGCGCCCATCCAACAAAAGTTGATGGGTTTGTGACCCAACTGGGTTTTTTTCGGTACTGTGATTATTTATTATTTTATGCTGTTCTGAACGCACATTGTATTTTAGGTTTGTTTTTATATGCCCCCCATGGATCCATGTAATATGTATAATTGTTTTAACTGAATCACTGTATTAGTTATATTGTTATATTGTTTTATTGCTTGTATTAAATTGTTTTATACCAACACTTAGCCTTTTAAGCTGTAAGCGCTCACTCACTCAGTTTAGTTAGTCTCTTTCCCAAGCCCACTAGGGGGCTCTTGCCAGTGAGCTTAAGGCATCGTATTACTAGCGCTCGGTCTACTACATCTGATTCTTTATTTAAAGGCATTGCCAAAGGTCAATTCATGCGCATTAAAAGAAACTGTTCCCGGAGAGAGGACTTCCTGAGGGAGAGTGAGGACTTGAAAATGAGATTACAGGAGAGGGGTTATTCCAAACACCTCATCAATAAGGCCTTTATGGAAGTCTCCATAATGGATATGAAAGGTAATGGGGGTAAGAAAAGAGAAAACATACTCAGTCATGATACTACCTCCAGAATTAAACCCACTCTAGTGACTGCTTTCTCTAACCAATACGATAAGGTTTGTAAGGTCATTGAAAGGAATTTGCCCATACTCCGAGGTGACACAGTATTGAGACGCATTATGGATGATGGATGTAATTTCATCTATAAACGTAATGTGTCTCTGGGCAACATGCTGTCCCCCAGTATGCTGCCCCAAAAGGAGAGTGGCAGCTCTTGGTTACAAGTTAAGGGAACATACAAATGTGGGAAAAAGACATGTAAGTCATGCGACCACATGGTTGTCTCAAAATCATTTTCTTCAACCACGACGCTGGAGGTCTTTGACACCAGGGGCTGCATTAAGTGTGGTAGCAGATATGTCATCTACTTAATTGAATGCACTCAGTGCAAAAAGCAATATGTTGGTAGAACGACTAGGCCTGTGGGCAAACGGATTAGAGAGTACCTCTCTTACATTTCCCAGGAAAGGGCTGTTTCTGCTTTATCCAAACATTTTTTGGATGTACATATGGGAGATGTTGGAACCTTCAGGTAGCGGGCTATCGAGTCTGTGTCCAGACCACCTAGGGGAGGTGATTTACTTCATATCCTCTCCAGGCAAGAGATCTATTGGATCCACAGGCTCGGTAGCCTTGTACCTGAGGGTTTTAACTCAGAATTCGATATTATAAATTTTTGGCATAGATAGTTTCGGACATTATTCAAATTTCACCTAATATAATTCCTGACACTAATTAGGTAGTTATACTCACAAATATATAGTAAATTGTCTAGACTGATATGCATACATCAGGCTAAGATGTGGAGGGCATAATAATTTAATAAAAATAATATTAGGTTGACTAGTGTCTAGATGTATCAACTATATAGCTCATATAAAATATTTTGAGTGGCCAATTATTTATTTGGCTTTAGCATATATCTAGGAATTTGTTTGCACATCTGTATATATATATATATATATATATATATATATATATATATATATATATTTATTTATTACTAATTACCTATATAAGGTTTTATATATTGCCTATTTCTTATTTATAACTGCAACATCTATGTTCAAGTTGTTCATCTGGTTTCCTTTGACACTAGCGTTAACTTTTATTAATTTATTAATTTATAATTTATATTCTATCTTATTGTGTTTTGTAGAATAGGCTTATTCTATTTTAATATCTAGATGTGTATGTATACATTTATGCAATCATTTATTTACTTATTTATATGAACACTGGTTTAACCATCTATGTATTTACACACTAGTCTCACTAATTTTCTCTGACCTCATCTGTATATATATGAGACGACTATAACACCTATAGCCCTTATTTATATGTATGTGTTTTGTATATCTCCCTATATCTTTATATTATATTATTCATATTATTCATTTGATTCTCCAATGATCATTATTATTATCTTTATATTTTTGTACTATATTTGTACTATATATGATTTCCCCCCCCCCTCTTTTCTTTAAAGCACAGAGCTACAAGTTGTTTTTATGTAAATTTACAATACCACTCCCAGTAGGGGAGTGGTTAACAGGTATATAAGGTGTGCACCATAGATACCTGTTAACTGTCTATGACTTCGGCCACACAGGGCCGAAACCGGTCAGACATTTTCACCTTGTCTCTCTGCTGAGAGTTTTTATATGACCATGTTTTATTCTGCTGAAAAGTTTAAATAAAGGCTTGCTGTTTTTTTTTTTAAATCTACAAGTTGGATATCAAGGGACTTTTTTCTTTTCCTATCGGTACATGCTTTGGATACTTTTTTGTTATATTTCTACTGTGGAGTACAGGGACTCCACTTCCGCCAGCATATACCAGCCGACACGGATCCCCGGATGATCCCAGCTGACAGGGGAATGTGTGCGTCAAAGAGAGAGGCGGAGTAGTGTTACTTGGGAACGGAAGCTCGTCATTAGCCATTCACACCCGGGATTGCTTCACTTGCTCCACAACAGAACCCAGGCACTGGAGGATTAAAGAAGCCGGCACTGATAATTAGGCATTGAATGACCGCAAGAGATACTGAGATCCAGCGCTGTGAGTATTGCCTATTTATATCTGCTACAGATCATTCACATGTTACATGCTATGACCCTGCGTTTTTCGCTATGGAGATGAAGAATAGTGTATAAACTTGAGCCTGATTAACGCTATGGATATCGAGCTGACAGGCAAATAATATCATTAACTGTTTAATCATCCTACTCCTGCAAGTGTGATAAATGTAGGTGGCGTATGTGAACACATCTCACGGCTGGAGCATAAAGTTTATGATACATATGTCTAACAGTGACTGTTTTCAAGGCATCTTGTTTGCACGGCCCATTTTTACAGGTCTTTCCAAATAATAAGGAATAAAATATAATACCTTATTATATATATATATAATAAAAAAAAAAAGTCGCATCAATAGCCTGCCTTCTACCCTGAGTCCAAATGCAAGTGAATTAGCTGCATTCCTTCCGGTTTTGGTATCAGTCTGCATTATCCCATTTAACATTACATGTCGCGAAGGTGACAGTCTCTCTCACAGCATACTATAGTATCCTGTTCTGAACTTTGCTTTGAGCAACATTGGTTGCTCTCCTCTTTGTTAGTAAATCCTAGTGTTTGTATAACGCTAGGGTTGACTTTCACTTTAATAAGTTTTAACATGTGCTTAACAGTTTTCACATAAATATGCATTACTTAAAACTACCATATATTATATGGAAACTTTTTAATTGTAATTTAAAAAATTAGCTTTTTTAGAAAAGTTTTGCAAATATTGTGAGCACTATAATGGTGATAGTAAAGGGAATAAAACAGTGTTTTGATTTTTGTTTTTTGTATTTCACATTTTGTATTTTGTATTTTAACAAATATATGTTTACTTATGTAGAAATATTTACATTGTAGATTGTCTTGAAAAAGGCTCAATTGTAGAGCCGAAACGTCAACCTGAATTATGTTATTTTTTACTGAATAAATAAAGAATCAACTATAAAAAGACCTGTGAGTGCCCTTTATTTTTCATATGGATATAAATAAATATATATATATATATATATATATATATATATAGTCTATATCCAATAAAGGACTGCACTCACTGGATTTAGTTTCAGAAACCTTCAAATCTTTATTGTGGTAACGTTTCGGGGTTCGCAGACCCCTTCCTCAGACCAGACAACAGTGCAAGTGAACAAAGTGTGCAATATATAGCCCTAGCCCCACCCATCACAAACATCAAAATTGCGCCAAAAATCCATCACCATGGTAACACACAAACAAGGCCCCATGACCATACCACCAGAAAACACAATCAAAATACAAAATAAAACAAACTGCATATGCAAGTATTTTGCATAACCTCATAGTTGAACACTAATATGTACAATCATCAGTAGTAGTAGATATTCAGTAGTTACAATAGAATCACTGTAATTAGTTACTGATCCAGTTTAAGTAGCTTAAAGTATATTTAGACAAGCAATGATGGAAAACACACTAATCAAATAATCAAAGTAAACATCATGCAAGAAGAGGAATCTATCTATCAGTTGCACTGTTTAAAAACATATCCACCTCCCTGTATCCAGTTACAGGACTCAATCTTAAGGAAATATACACATAAGCCATATCATATAAACATTGCAACATAGATTAGGCATTTAAACTTCTAGCATTTGAACTAGATGAAAAATAAACAAATAATAAAAAGTCAATCAGATATATATAGATATATATGAGGTCTGTTACTGCTAATTCAATGTCCCCCATATTTATCCCAAGGCTTGCTATGACCAATCCTATGTAAAAGTATGTGAGCTATAAGTACTAATCTGACATTCTGGCAGATACAAATATACAAAATACAAAATTGTCAAGCCCCCTGGGCGCGCAGAGCAATGTGTTGTGTCCCATGCGAGTTGAATATAACAAAAAGGCCCGTAGTTCCACACTGGTGTTTATTTCTGCACTGCTACCTCATAGAGTGAAGTAAAGTACAAGCAATAACTGAAGCACACACCATTACTACAATGGCTGAGGCCTTGGGTGACTTGGATCCACAAGAGGAGGAATTCACCACCAAAACATTTGCATTTACCAATGAGGATGCGCTAAGAATATTGGTGGATTCAGAACTGATTGAAAATGAACAGACTGAAACTACTTTAACGGTGTTCAATAATCTAATGAGACTGAGGAAGAGAGAGACAGACCTGGAACTCCACACTGTATACCTCTCTAAATACTACAAGAGTAATAAGATACCAAGGGGATTCAGGATCAGGAACCAGCCAACTATAGGCAGGAATAATAAAAACTTTTGCCTACGCTGGTGTCAGATTCTTAACAAGTGTTCAATGGACCTGATTCTACTTGTCATTGAGGAATGTACAAACATTTTGGCTACAGTCAGAGAAGAACTAACTATATTTAACAACCAGAAATTGCAAGTACTCATGGATGATCCTGACAATGCATGGATGGAAAAGATCGGCAAACAAGTAAATGAGTACAAGAAAGAACTCATGGCCTTTAAGAATCAGAAGATCACCACTGTGGACAATGACTATAAGGAGAAAAAAGTCTACTATTGGCTACATGGTAGCAATCAACAGAGAAACACACAAAGACCAAGACGACAGCGACAATACCGGTCCAGATTCTTAAACACAGTTGACAGCAGCTCAGGATCAGATAATGAGGCTAACTATGTGGAACAAGGAAATACAGATCAGGTACCATCTACTTCTAACTCACATTTTTTAGGGGTCACAACCAGATCAGCCAACACAAGAGGCCGAGGCCGAGGCCGCACCCGAGGAGGGGGAACTACTGTGGCAAGAAGACCACCCCTACCACCCAGGTAGAGAAACTGGATATTGTCATTAACATCAGTGACAGGACATTGACGGCTGATGAAAATAGCCTTCTCAACAAAGGCCTTACCTTCATCCCCACATTTAAACACAATGACTTTGATACGTACCTTGATATACAAAAATTCCAGAGGAATCTAAAACTTAAAGAACATTTCAAAGATCTAAATGCGGACACAGAGCGCAAGAGATTTAGAGCCAAAAGTAAATTTGAACCTAACACCTGTGGAACTAGTATCAAAACTTTTACTAGGCTAATTTCCAAGGATTCTGGACAATGTAACAATGAATTTCATCGTCCAAACTTAACCAAGACAGAGAGATTGGCAATAAAGACACTCTCCTCTGACCCTGATATTGTCATACGCCCGGCTGACAAGGGTGGGGCCATTGTCATTATGAATTATACGCAGTACCGGACAGAAATACTGAGGCAACTCAATGATGGAGTGACATACAAAAAACTCACCTGGAACCCCACTGAAGAATTCAAAATGGAGATTGATACAACACTGACAGAAGCATTACAACTTAAGTGGATTGATCAGGATGAATTTGACTTCCTCTGCACTATACATCCCATCCATCCGATACTTTATACCCTGCCAAAAATACACAAGGACCAAATAAACCCACCTGGAAGACCGATAGTCTCCGCAAGGGGCTCTCTGCTACAACCATTGGCTCAATATGTTGATGTAGTTCTACAACCTATCGTTAGATCCATGGACTCCTACATCAAAGACTCAGGTGAACTTATTAAGATACTTAACACTGTGGAGGGTATCACCCAGGATGATATCCTGGTAACTATGGATGTGAGAAGTTTGTACACGGTGATCCCTCATGCCGGGGGTATAAATGCAATTGCAGCAGCATTGGACCAGTACCCATACATAGGACCACCCACAACCTTTATCCTAAATCTTCTTGAGAAATGTCTAAAATTGAACTATTTTCGCTTTGAAGATACTTTCTACCAGCAACTGACAGGGACAGCCATGGGATCTAATATGGCACCGTCGTATGCAAACCTTTACATGCAGCAATTTGAAAGAGACGTCATGGATGTGTTCAATCATGGAATGATAAGACACTATAGAAGGTACATTGATGATGTCTTCTTTGTGTGGCATGGACCAGTGGGACTCCTCACTGAATGGGTAACCGAACTCAATGCACTACCAAACCCAATCAAATTTGAGTTGAAATATGATCCAGAGAAGATAGATTTCCTTGATTTACGGATTTATAAGAAACATGATAGACTTTTCACAACCCTTTTCTCTAAACCTACTGACCGAAACTCATTGCTAGAAGCCACAAGCAATCACCCCCCACATACCCGGAAGGCAATAATTAAATCACAGCTGATACGGGTTGTACGAAACAACACGGAGACCACAAATAGAGATCTCCAACTGGACCAGATGGCTGAGAAATTCCAACAAAGGGGATATAAGGATAACCTGATTAAGAAGGTGAGAGAGGAAATTGAAACAAACATGGCACAAGACACTCCAGCAATCACTAGGAAAGAGACCCCAAGGATGGTCTTTACAACCACCTTTGACAGAGGAAAGAAACCATTGGCAGATTCAATTCGTAACAGGTGGGAGATTCTGGGCACAGACCGGACACTACCCTTTGGGCATATGGATCCACCAATCATGGGCTATAGACGGGGTAGAAGTCTAAGGGACATACTTATGCAAACAGATCCTCAACATAGTTACACCAAGAAATGGCTTAGAACTAACAAAATGGGTTGTTACAGATGCAAGGGCTGCACAACTTGCAGCGGTATGATCCCATGCAAAGTATTCAGACACCCCCATACTACCCAGAAATTCACTATAAAGCACTTCATCACCTGTACAACAAGCCATGTCGTATACCTACTGAGCTGTTGCTGTGGACGTTTTTATGTTGGCAAAACAACAGACAACGCACGCTTAAGAATGGCAAACCATCGCTCGGCGATAAGAACTGCTATCGACAAAGGGACCTCGGATCAACCGGTGGCAAGACATTTCGTGCAAACAGGCCACAAGGTAACAGATTTACGCTTCATTTTAATTGACCACGTCCCCCCCCTCAGGCGTGGGGGTGACCGGGGCAGGACACTCTTGCAGATGGAGGCTAGATGGATCCATAGACTAGATACCATCTACCCCAGAGGATTAAACATGTCGAATGATTGGCACTGTTTCCTCTGATGCCTTGACTCACCATAGCTGTATATGTCCTTGTGCACAACAATGTATTCGTATTGACAGCACTTAGTGTATTATATATGCTGGTTAGGGTGCACTTGTACTATACATTTTTGATATGGTGACCCGTAGGCGCTGTGCATTTAGCATCTTGATATTGCCTTGATATATATTTTTTGATTTTTTGATATTTTCTGTCTTTTGCTATTCTCTGCAAATTTTGGCTCAACTGAAATGTCTACCTGTAGCGTGCCCTCTTTTGATTGTGTCTCTCTAACTCAACTTGATTGCCATATGTATACAGGGGGTCAATGATATCTGTATTGAGATCCTACTGTACGAGTGACCTTCTCGGGCACAAGTATGTTTTATACATGTTACATTTGGGAGGACCTGTAGGGGTATTAGACCATTGAACTATGGTATACCATTCGTCAAACTGTTACTATGGTGCCTATTCTAAATAGAATTACCCCGTAATAATATCTGTGGTGCATGATCTAACATTCATATAAATTACACCCTAGTGGCTCTTATGAGCATGTAAGACCCATGATGGCAGTACCCAACTACCCCCCTTTTTTCTCTACTTGGCCTGTGATGCAGGCTGGCTATTGATTTAATTTAATTTATTCACTAACGGTTTAATATTAATTTGGTTATTTTTAATTTTTTATATTTTTTATCTTTTAATTTCTAATGATTCACGTTTTAAGCAGTAAATCCGTGTTGCTCTAGGTTCGTCTTATCCTGAATCTGCCTGCCTCCCATTATCACGCACACAGCGGTTTTTTATAGCTCCCACCAAATGCTCTGATGTTTAGGCACACATATGATTATACATACTTATTCACAATAGACCATATTTAAGACCTATGTGACCATTTAATATAAGCCTGATATACTAGCTTTGATTTTCTTGGGGCTCACAAAGAAGCTCAGTTGAGATAGGTATAGTAGCAGCCCGGCATAACTCTAATCACAGGCTCCGCTGTCACTCCGTGACCTAGCTACGCCCATTGACTGACTGACAGGCTATGCTAATTAGCCATGCGGTCGTGCTCCAAGCTCACTCACGCTATACCGGGTTGAGCCGCGCCTGTTTCACTGATGCACTACAGACTCGGTACACAGACTTGCTACATAGGTAAATACACGCACCCATGTTTACATCTATCTTAGCTCCCAACACTAGGGTATAATACACCGGCTAAGACATCCTGCATAGAACCCTGACACTGGGAACTACGGGCCTTTTTGTTATATTCAACTCGCATGGGACACAACACATTGCTCTGCGCGCCCAGGGGGCTTGACAATTTTGTATTTTGTATATTTGTATCTGCCAGAATGTCAGATTAGTACTTATAGCTCACATACTTTTACATAGGATTGGTCATAGCAAGCCTTGGGATAAATATGGGGGACATTGAATTAGCAGTAACAGACCTCATATATATCTATATATATCTGATTGACTTTTTATTATTTGTTTATTTTTCATCTAGTTCAAATGCTAGAAGTTTAAATGCCTAATCTATGTTGCAATGTTTATATGATATGGCTTATGTGTATATTTCCTTAAGATTGAGTCCTGTAACTGGATACAGGGAGGTGGATATGTTTTTAAACAGTGCAACTGATAGATAGATTCCTCTTCTTGCATGATGTTTACTTTGATTATTTGATTAGTGTGTTTTCCATCATTGCTTGTCTAAATATACTTTAAGCTACTTAAACTGGATCAGTAACTAATTACAGTGATTCTATTGTAACTACTGAATATCTACTACTACTGATGATTGTACATATTAGTGTTCAACTATGAGGTTATGCAAAATACTTGCATATGCAGTTTGTTTTATTTTGTATTTTGATTGTGTTTTCTGGTGGTATGGTCATGGGGCCTTGTTTGTGTGTTACCATGGTGATGGATTTTTGGCGCAATTTTGATGTTTGTGATGGGTGGGGCTAGTGCTATATATTGCACACTTTGTTCACTTGCACTGTTGTCTGGTCTGAGGAAGGGGTCTGCGAACCCCGAAACGTTACCACAATAAAGATTTGAAGGTTTCTGAAACTAAATCCAGTGAGTGCAGTCCTTTATTGAATATAGACTGTATACTTGTTTGACTTTGCACCCTGGTTGATGACTACACAGCATTGGGAGTGCAGACACACACGGAGGATATATATATATATATATATATATATATATATATACTGTATGTGTATATATATATATATATATATATATATATATATATATATATATATATGTATAGGTATAGATATAAAGTATATTGTACCAAAATACCATCAGATGTACAGTACATAGAAATATGTTAAGAACATTGGAATGTAAAATATTCAGATTTTCATGTCGGGTTAGCGCACATGAGAATATGCGATTGAGTTTGCGTGCGAGTTGGGTTTTTTCCCACTTTTTTGCTCTATTGACTTCTATGGGGGAATACGTGAACACTGCGGCTTTTTGCATTCATCAGGTTATCACAAGAGCGAAAACTGTTTACTTTCAACTCATAATACAAGTGCATTCCAAAGAAGGCAAAAAGCTTACTTCAAGCAGGAGCGTTAAATAATCGTATATACGTGTATATATGTGTTTATATGTATGTATGTGTGCACATACATATTTGCACCTATAATCGCATAAATACATATGTATACACATTATATATAATGTATACACATGTATAGACATACAAATATTTGGACATATATATACACTTTGGAGCCTTCCCTAATCAAACACCTTGACATATACAATATGCCTTTTTAACCCTTTTATAATATTTTAACACGTTAATTCAGGTCTCAGGTCACGCTAACTCTTTTAGCGCTATTTTGGCTTTCGTTTGAGAGCAACCCATAACTTTCAACTAAAAATATGAGTGATGTTTAATACGGTTACGGTATCCATTTAAAGTGTAAGACGTACTAAAGGGATGTCGTCCGCACTAAACCTTCTCTAGTAAATCTATTCTACCACTGACTAATATTAATTATCAAGCTACTTTTAGCGCAGTCCAGTGATATTGATAACGCACCCTGCGCTATCATTACTGCTCCACTTGTAATCTGAGCCATAGTCAATAGTTTCTCCACGTAGGCTCAAACTGAGTGCTCACTGTCCCAAGATAGTCAAAGATTTAATTACCTCTCTGCATGAGGCACAATCAAAAAAAATGCAGTTGGTCAGTTTTTTTGTTGTCTTTTTTTGTTTTGTTTCAACATGTCAGATCTTAGAATTCGGAACTGTCAGAAGACCAAAGGGACTAAAAATGGACAGTCCTGTTCAACTTATAACTTTAGAGCATAATACATTATTGTATCATATTCTTTCATGATATATTGAAGTCATATCTCTATTTGCTTTTCTTTATACTATAAAAGTGAAGAATCAGTTTTGGGCCAGATTACAAGTGGAGCACAAACGTTTTCATGCGAGCGATAAGGGTTTTATCGCAGGTGTTTGCGCTTCGGATTTATCTCTCATATTACAAGCTGAAAGTAAACGTGATCACTTGAGCGCAATTCAAGTTAACGCTTGTCGGGTTAGTGTGTCCTCAGAGCTCTGGTAAACTGTTTCGCGAAACAAAAAAAGTGTCACAAAACACATCAGAAATACATTACAAAGTACAGTTACAATCATAATAACATCATCTAATAAAAATTATTCAAAAACGTTATAAGGGCTCAAAAATTTGAGGTCTCAGGTGTTTTTAGAAAAAAAAAGGCAGCCAAAGGGCTTTAACATAGAGATACATTTAAATAAATATATACATGTCTAAAGATGTATGTGTATGTATTTACATGGTTATGTATATGTCTATATATGTGTACATATGTATTTATATGTGTATATATGTATTTACAGACATATATATATATATATATATATATATATATATATATATATGAACTATGTGAGAAAAATAGCTAGTTGGGCCAATCCAGCACAAACTAATAATCAACTTCAAAATACATAAATTGCATTGTACTCCAAGCATTTACAAAGATACTCCAAGTAGGTTCAGAAAAAAGAGAGAGTATTTATTATTCCCTATACAATTGAATCCTAAAATCATACCTATAGATTCAAATACAGGCAACAAACATATGTCTATGAACTAAATCATAAAACATGGTATAAACATATGTGAGCAATCCTAATACTTAGATAAGTAAACGGCCATATATCAATTAGTATGCTGGTATATATAACACCTCATTCATGTACCAAAAGATTAAACTACAAAGATACAATGTATTAGTATATGTATGTCCCGCATAAACTTAAGCTGAAATGCAAGCACAGTTACACAGTCTCAAATGTGTCAGATACTTTTTATCGACTGTATTAATTGTTATTGCGGAACTCAAAAGTTCATCAAACGGTGTCAAGTGAGACAAATCCCATAGAAATTGACAGTCCCACAGTCCTGTATAGTTGAAATGCAAGCACAGTTAAACAACCATAAGTGTGTTAATTAATCCTTGTTGAGTGCATTAGTTGTTATTGCTGCGTTAGTGGGTTAATCAAAGCAGTCTGTGAGCATAGTTTTTTTGTGTGTGTATACCAAAGACCGGGTTTATCAATGCGCTATGCTGCCAACAGCTCACCATACCATAGTAGATGCAAGAGCTACGGTATTCCCAGAGCTGGCCCTCCGTCTTCACACTTGTAAATCTGTTTGTCTCGCACACGTTCACCGATTCCAACGACCATTGAAAAATTGTTGTAACATCCAGGTAAAGTTTGGTCCGTTACTTTCCAAGACTTGCGTCACACACCACCTGTCTCACAGGGGCGTGACTTCCACGCTACGCGCGTTTCACCCCTTGCAATTGGTGTAGGGCTTTCTCAAGCGTCATGCTATTGTTACAAATTCAACAACTTTTATATCCACCTTCAAATAGGTTTAGGTGAAATATATCAAATGGATTGCTCACTAGCTCACACAATTTTTTACAGCCACATTCAAAATTATAGTAATAAGATATGTCCCTGCAAAATCATAAATATACATATTTGGCAAAAAGAGAGTGGTATTCTCAAACAAAATAAATAAACAATAATGATAACGGTAATAATGAGAAATCGTAACAGTCAACAGTATTTAAAAAGGTTTTTTGATTATACTGTACGTAATCGCCATACTTTGGCTCAATATATCCACATAAAGTTTGGCAGGACATTTAATGAATATAAAATCATGGAGAGTCTCATCTGTGGTGCCATCATAGCTATATATTGATTTTTCACATTTAATTAAAAATAATAATAAAAATATATATATATTTTTAACTGAGGAATGGTGCATACTTAATCTCTTCATTCAGGACATTAGGTTTTAAGGAATTTAAATTATAAATCCACTTACATTCTGCCTTTAGAAGTAAGTTATCAATATCACCACCTCTATCCTTCAGATCAATTAACTCCAAACCCATCCACCTTAAGTCTGTATCTAAGCTATTGTGGCAACTCCAATAGTTTTTATTTTTTCATGTAAAATATCTCTCCTATGCTCTTTAATTCTTTCGTGTAATTATCTATAAGTTTTACCTATATAGAATCTAGGACACGTGCAAGTCACTAGATATATCACTCCACTGCTTTTACATGTTATATGTCCTTTTACCTTAAAGGGACACTGAACCCAAATTTTTTCTTTCTCGATTCAGATAGAGCATGCAATTTTAAGCAACTTTCTAATTTACTCCTATTTTCAATTTTTCTTCGTTCTATTGCTATCTTTATTTGAAAAAGAAGGCATCTAAGCTTTTTTTTAGTTCAGAACTCTTGATAGCACTTTTTTATTGGTGGATGAATTTATCCACCAATCAGTAAGGACAACCCAGGTTGTTCACCAAAAATGGGCCGGCATCTAAACTTTTATTCTTGCATGTCAAATAAAGATACCAAGAGAATGAAGAAAATTTGATAATAGGAGTAAATTAGAAAGTTGCTTAAAATGTCATGCTCTATCTGAATCACGAAAGAAATCATTTAGGTTCAGTGTCCCTTTAAAGCATCTGCCTTCCAAGTTCATATATATATATATATTTTATATATATATATATATATATATATATATATACAGTATATAAAAGTGCATTGGAGCCCATTGCCGTTAAGAAGATGAAAACATGTAAAAGTATATTTATGCACTATAGGTATCGTGAGCGATATGCTAAGTTCGGCTATACCTATTTAGGTAATTGAGGCTTTCTTTGTACGTTTTATTTTTTAGATTATTTATCATTTTAGTAAATCTTCTTTAAACATCTTACATATCAGTTTACGTATAGCCTTCTGGAGATATGGCCCTCATAACTGTACACAATACTCAATATATTATTATGTTATTAGTTATCTGTAAAGTGAAACTCTCTCCTCACTTTTTTTCCCACTGTTACAACCACTTTCTATAAAACATTTCTTCCATTTGCTTTCAGTGGCTGTTCTTAGGAGGAGGGTTCTGGCGGTGCTGAGTGCCTATATTAATTTCTGTCTCCAGACCTCAAAGGTACCAATTGCATTGACCTTACTTGCAAGACAGAGCTTTTTTTTTTAATGTCCAATGTACTTCTCAAAACAAGAAAAAAGTGAAGGAGGTTGAGGTTTAAAAAAAAAAGGCAAAAAGGCAGGAATAGATCATAGAAGATGAGGTGCACTACCTTATCACCCTGCACCACATTTATTTATTAAGGTTACCTTTGTTATAAATATTCCTATTTGCTTTTCCTACTAATTTACTGCACTGCTTGTTTAGTTTACACTCTAAATTGTTGTATCATGTACTGTATATGGGAGAGTGCTATTTAAACATGTCAACAAAGATGACATGCCCTGAGGAGTTCCGGAGGAGGAGTTCAGGTGTGCGGTCACGTGAAACACCTGCTCTGATTATTCTCCCTGCAAGCTTGTTGGCGAGTACTCTGCGCCCAAATCCCTAGACCCTGGGCGGCTTGCAATTTAAACACCATCATTACTGGAACTCGGATAGTGCCATATCAACGCACTAAGCTGCTCGTGTCAGCAATTATAAAGACTTTTGCCTTGCTTAAAATAATCACACAAAGGTACAGATAATATTCACATACAATTGCAACGTTCATAAAGAGGACAAGAAACAGAAGGGTGAACTCTGCTAACGTATATATTCAGAGTACTAACTTCCTTATAAAGTTTTCTCCACACGGATGATGCGAGAGGAAGACTACACCTAATTTAGATACACTCTTTCCCTGACGGTACAAGTAGGAGACGAGGCTCAGCGGGTGCTTAGAAATCTGTCTGTCAGTGCCCCCCTATGCCATATGTCTTGCTGCCTTGCTGAAGTAGCGGGGGAAAACTTACCTGCTTGAACCCGTGGAGGATCTTGGTTCGGTTGCTGCCTGGCTGTCTGCCCCGGAAGTGGGGTCTGTCCGGTTGCTGTGTCCCCTCTGGAGGCATATCGGCCGCTCTGCTCTCCGGCCTGCTGAGTTCCTGGTGACGAGGGAGAGGTGCGTGGCGGCTTCGGGAGCGTTGCTCCGTATTGGTCCTGAGGTCCCCTCCCACCGGTGCTGCGTGAGGGGGCTCGGATCACTCCGCTTACTCATCTGCCTCCCCTGGACCGGGAGGGTGTTTGTCTTCAGAGCCGGCATTGAGTCTCTACAGGTGAAGCCGGGCAGCGCTTTCTTCTTGACCTACATCCATATCTGCTGCTCCCCTCCCACTGTTGATACGTGAGGGGGGATCCGACTCCACAGAGAAGCTTCCCTGCTTTCTTCTCGGCTCTCCGTGAACACCCGAACAGGAACTGGTAAAGTGCATGATTGCTTACTATCAGGTACTATTTTCTGCTCTCCACAAAATTGTCCCTTACCATAAGTAACTGGCTATTGACATTTCCCCCAGAACTCTGCCGGTCTGTATGTTAAATACTTTTACATCAAGAGCACTATTTCCAGGCCGGCTCAAAAGAACAATTTTATTTTGTTTATGGGGCAAAGATAAAAGGCGAAAATTAAAGACTGCTGTATTAATCTGTGATTTGCTAAACTCCTTTATCTTTACCCTCCAAACCTGACTTGAACATTAGAAACTGCTGAGAATACATATACAGAAGGGTACATTCTGATTTAATCTTGGATAAAAAGCAGCATAAAACGCTGGTTATGGTTTAGATAAAACAAAATGCTTTAGATTGCTTCTAAAAAAATTTCTGATTACCTTAAATTGTATATATCAAGTAATCTGTGGCTAACTCCGGCAAGAAACCAAGGGTAACAAATTACCGTTCTCTTGCTTCCAGCAAAAATATGAATTTTACATTTTTTGGTTGATGTAGGCTGCTCTATCTTTTCTTACTATATTTATCTTTTTTTCTTTCTAACCACAGCTAAAGTGATAGTTTCACAAGCGTAAATTCTTAATGCAGAGCTAACACGTTTGTAAAACATACTAAAAATACAGGTCTCAAGAGAAGTAGTATATAAAGTATAAAAGAATAAGTGAGTAACCTGTTGAAAGTTAAATAAGGCATCAAATATCTGCTGATGTTAAGACATAGGGTTGAATTATAGTTTAGGTATCTACCTCCCTCTTTGTTTTTTACTCTAAGAGGGTAATAAATCACAGTTCTAGCGTAAATAATTGGTAATCTTTGTTATGACAAATACATAAAGCTGGGCACAAGCCAGATCTAAATAATACTGAATACAAAAGTGAAGTAATCTGGTGACTTTTTCTGTATCACACAGTATACCCGGCCCAGAGAAATAGAAAGACAATATATAAAAATTGCCACCCACAGGTGAAATTTAGGTTCGCTGATAACTATTGAAGTAAAATTATTTACTGTATAAGTAACAGACGGTTAAGAGACACACACAGGTATTGAAGGGGGTAAATTAATGCAGTAGCTCCCTTGATTTCACATATTGGCAAGTAAAATGTGATTACACATAAAACTTGAGTATAAAGTATAAGTAAACTAGATATTGTTAAAGTACTGTGTGCTGGGTAGCTGATATTTATTTTTACTTCCCTTTGAGGGAAAGAAGGGAAGTGAGAGAAGCTGTTGTTATACATATAAGTTTTATAGGAGAGAGAGAGGCGAAGGAGAAAGAGAAAAGGCTGCTGTTTGTCCTAAGTATGAAAATTCTGGGAGAGCAGTGGAACAGCTTAAGCATAAATAGCCAATATTCTTTGTTTTGACTCATACGTAAAGCTGGGCTAAGGTCAGACCTAAGGTATATTGAATAAAAAAAATTAGGCATATGACGTTGTATGTAACACACACTATACATAATTAAGAGAACTATGAA
The DNA here is from genome assembly GCF_027579735.1 of Bombina bombina. Taxonomy (NCBI): domain Eukaryota; kingdom Metazoa; phylum Chordata; class Amphibia; order Anura; family Bombinatoridae; genus Bombina; species Bombina bombina. Next base: position 186,544,554 of record NC_069502.1, read on the forward strand.
GATACACTAAAAGAAGGAAGGGAGGGGTGGGAAGTGGAAGGAGAGAATAGTTTAACTTCCTAAGAATTAGGAGCTAATTCAGCAGCTAGACACAGGAGAGAAGAATACTTTATCACATAGACTAAATTTGTCAACTATAGCCCTTATCCCTCCTGTATGTGGTTAGGATTGAGAGTTTCGCTGTGAGCAAAGAGAGCCAACACTAAATTACCAGATAAGTCCTTTACAAGTGAAAAAGCAATATCTAGAAAGAAGTAGAAAAGAGAAAGTAGTTTGACTAATATCTTTCTCAAGGTCATAGAGCAACACAGCCGCCATATTTAAAACACCATTATAAAGTCACAATTTAAAACACTTTAACTTTTTTTTTTTTTTTTTTTTTTTTTTTTTTTTTCTCTCCCTTTTTTACACATCCTCACTGAATACCCCCACAACTCACTTCCTCACTCTTTTTTTTTTTTTTTTTTTTTTTTTTTCCCCTCCAAGATATAACACTTTATTTCACTATTTGGCACCCTTAGGTGGGGGAACTCATCCCCCACCCTTTCCTTGTTTTTGTTCACGCACGTAACCAATTTATGGATAAATTTGTGCACACGCACACCAAGACCCCTTCACCAGCTATGGCGGCTAGACATAGAGACAAGAAAAATAAAAATACGATAGAAACACAGGTAGACATTCACTCACTTTCCTCTAATCTCTCCTATAACAAAGAAAGTGCAGATACCCAAGCATTGGTATCCAGTATAACTGAAGCACTTGCCCCAAGATTTGAATCCCTCAAATTCGAGATTAAACAAGATATCGTATCTCTTACTAACGAAATTCGACAATTTTCAAGCAGACTTCAAGAAGCTGAACAAAGAGTGTCAGACTTAGAGGACATTAGCTCAATCCACAACTCTAAACTAGAAGCTGCAGATATAAAACTATCCAAAATACAAGCTAAAATAGAGGATCTTGAAGATCGTTCGCGGAGAAACAATCTAAGAATAATAGGGGTCCCAGAGGGGAAACAATATGAAGATTTGGGAAAATTTATATCTGAAACTCTTGTACAAATACTAGGATTACCTCCCTCTTATCCTCCAATAATAGTTGAAAGGGCCCACAGAGTAGGACGTCAATTTGAAGAAGGAAGAGGGAAAACTAGAGCTAGACCAATAATAGCTAAATTATTAAATTTTCAAGATAAGGTGGTAATGTTTCAGTATTACAGAAAGAACCAACCTATCTCCATAGGGACAAACAAAATACTATTATTTCAGGATTTCTCCGCTGAAACAGCGGGGAAAAGAAAAGAGATGTCCCCTACTTGCACGAAACTTATTAAAGCAGGTTACCGTGCCACCATAATTTACCCAGCTAAATTAAAGGTTACCCTTAATGATGAAGTTCATTTTTTTGAATCTGCAGAAAAAGCAGAGAAATTTGTAGAAGAATTGGGAAGAAATGATAATAGGTGAAAAAATTAGCGTATTCTTTGACTTCACAGATTACAGTTAGATACATGAGGCAAGGGGTAAACTCTAATAGGGGGTTATGCAGGGCCCCCGGGGGAATACCTGCATTAGGAGGGTATATAGCTTTAAGAATTGTCTTTTTTTTTTTTTTTTCTTTTTTCCTTCCTTTTCTTTTTTCTTTGTTTTTTTTTTTTTGTGACTGAGAGATGGGCAGGACAGATAAATGTAAAATAACTTCCTGGAACATTGGAGGTCTCACCTCCCCCATCAAACGAAAATCAGTTTTAGCTCACCTACAAAAAATTGGTACTGATATAGCTATGCTACAAGAAACTCATTTAAATTTGCAGGAAGTGCTAAAACTGAAGTCTTCATGGGTAAAGGAAGTGTTTGCCTCCACGGGCACAAAAAGGAAAAGAGGTGTAGCAATTTTGTTAGGGAAAAGAATTAAATACGAAACGCTGCACAGTATCTCTGACCCGGAGGGGAGATATATAATTTTAAAATTAAAGATAGAAGGAATTCTGTATACACTTTGCAACTTATATGCTCCCAATGTATTCGATCCAATATTCTGGGATACTCTGCAATCAAAAATAATCTCTGAATCAACAGGATATCTAATTTTAGGCGGGGATTACAATATGGCCCCACACCAACCCCTGGATAGACTAAGACAGAACCCTACAGTGGGGAAGAATAAGCGAGATAGTCTGGAAGCTAAAATGTTTAAGAAAATCTTCCAAAATTTGTTAGTCAGGGACATATGGAGACTACAGAATCCAGACCTAAGAGATTATACCTGTTTGTCCCGAGCTCACAAAACTCTATCCAGAATAGATTTATTCCTTATTGACGAAAGACTGTGTAAAATGAAAGTTATAGCCAAAATACTTCCTATCTGTATATCAGATCATAGCCCTATTACAATAGAAATTCAATATAATGACTTCAAAATAAGATCCTCTCGCTTCTTCTTTCCCACATGGCTAACAAATGATTTAAAATTTAAAAATTGGTTAAAAAGCAAATATGAAGAATATGCTAAATTTAATAAAACTTATGTGGATCGTCCAGATACTTTTTGGGAGGCTGCAAAGGCAGTCCTTAGGGGGGAAATGATTTCATATATTGCACACAGAAATAAAACATTAAGAATTAGAGAAATAGAAGTGACAAAAGCTGTAACTAACTCATACAATCGTTATTTGCTTGATAACTCCCAGGGAAATTGGATCGGATACATTGGAGCAAAAAATGAAAGAGACTCATTTCTAACTTACAGAGAGACCCAGAAGGAGCTTAAACTTCAGGCAAGACTATACCGCTATGGCAATAAGGCTGGAAAGTTATTGGCCAATTTGTTAAAAAGAGAAAAAAGAAACCCACTAATAGATACGATTCTGCATAAGAAAAAAACACACACAAATGTAGATGATATCTCTAACATCTTCTCGGAATACTTTAAAGAGATCTACTCTCTGAGGGATTCAGATAAGGTTAAATCAGATGAATTCTGGAACAAAATTACTCACCCCGTACTGGACGGTGAAAAAATGTTAATGGTTAACTCCCCAATTTCTCAGGAAGAAATTTTAAGGGTTATTCAGGATCTCCCATTAAACAAGGCACCCGGTCCGGATGCATTACCAAATGAATTTTATAAAATTCTTGCACCATTCATTGCTCCACCGTTAAGCAAACTTTTTAATCACATGTTTATTAATGGTAAGGCAGTCTCACCTCAATTCTGTGCATCTCATACTACTCTGATTCTTAAACCCGGGAAGGATCCGATGAAAAAGGAATCTTATAGGCCCATAGCATTATTAAATTCTGATTACAAGATTCTGACATCTATTTTAGCCAAGAGATTGCAACTGGTACTCCCGGAAATAATACACAAAGATCAGGCAGGATTTTTACAAAACCGAAATTTAACAGCAAAGATTAGGGAAGTATTAGTCACCATAGATTACTTTAAATCTACTGAGTTGGCGGGGCAGAGGAGAGAGGGGGACTCCCCAGACTTAGCAATCGTTTCAATTGATGCAGAAAAAGCATTTGATTCAATCCATCAGGATCACCTACTCTCGTCTCTCCACAGGTTCGGCTTCAGAGGGCATTTCCCTAAATTTGTAGAGAACCTATATAAAAAGTCATTCACGAGATTAATTGTCAATAATACACTCTCTTCTGAAATATTGCTGGAAAGGGGAACGCGCCAGGGATGCCCCCTCTCTCCTCTCCTCTTCAACATTTCAATTGAACCTCTGGCAATAGCGATAAGAACACAAATGGAAGGAATTAAAATAGGTAGAGCAGAGCTTAAAATTGCGTTATACGCAGATGATATTCTGCTATATATCTCCAATACGCAAAACAATATACCTATACTTGTTTCAATTATAGAACAATTTGGGTCCTTCTCGGGTTACAGAATCAATGCTTTAAAATCTGAATTATTATGGATTAGAAGAAATTCTGACTCCTTGATAGAAATTCCTTTCAGAGTCTCAGAATCATTTAGATATTTGGGGATAATGATCACTTCCGACCTAGATAAATGCTATGATCTTAATGTAAAACCAGTACTGAGAGAGATCGAGGCGAGTTTGAAACTATGGCAAAATCTCCCACTCTCGATCTCAGGTCGCATTGCCGCATTCAAAATGATCTTGCTTCCAAAGTTATTATTTATTTTACAGAATACTCCAATAATTCTTAAAAGGAAGGATATCGAAAAAATTAATAGTATGTTGAGAATTTTTATATGGCAGAATAAAAAACCACGAATTGCGTTAACGAAACTTTCACTTCCCAGGAAGTATGGCGGACTTGCACTGCCGGATATACAATTCTACAACCTGGCCTCATTGGCCCGAATAGTTGTGGATTGGATTCTAAATAAAGATTACGTAACGAATAATGAACTCGAAAAAAATGTAAGTCTACCATACCTCCTCACAGCCTTAATACACTGCGATTCTAAGACAGTCCCCCAGGAAGTTAAATTATTCAAAACATTAGTATATCCACTACAGGCGTGGAGGAAGATATGTAGGTTATTATCTATCAAAGGAGAAGTCTCCAATCATATGCCAATCAAAGGGAACCCTAAATTCCAAGCGGGACTACAATCGGCACCTTTCCAAAAATGGCACACATTAGGTTTGAATAATATCTCTCAGATGATAGACTGGAATGGCCACTGTATAAAAACATTTGAGAGTTTAAAAAGAGAATTCAGCCTTAACAACAAAGAATTCTTTGCATATCTACAAATTAGACACTTCACAACTAAGATGATAAACAAATCTGGTTGGAACTGGTCCTGGGGGAAGTTGGAGAATTGGCTTGTGTTAGCTAAAAAGGGGTTTATGTCAATCTCACCATGCTATCAATTATTAATATCCAATAAAGGGGAGACTAATCTAGGAAACTTAGCAGTGGCATGGGATTCTATGATATCTCAACATACCATAAATCTAAATAAAATCCAAACTTCTATCTTAAAAGTATCACAAATTACCCTATCAGCCACATGGAGAGAATCCCATACTAAGTTATTGTATAGGACCTACTACACTCCGAAAAAAGGGACAAGATGTGGGAATATTAATTTCTGTGTATGCCCAAAATGCTCACTACCATCGGCAGACCTTATCCATATGATCTGGGAATGCCCTAAGATTAAAAATTTCTGGGCTAAAATAGAATACTGGATTAACCAAGTTTTAAAAATCTCTCTGAGGATGGACATAGTCTCTGTAATCTTTTTATGGGAAGCAACGAAAGACCTTCGGAAGCATAATAAAATAGTTAACATGATCATTCTAGCGGCAAGATATTTAATTTTCAAAAAATGGAAAGGGAGGGCAAGCCCCAGTATAAATGAGCTCAAAAATTGCCTAAAAAAGCAATATATGATAGAGCAAAGAGACACTAACATAGAAGAAGAGAATGACATTGAAAATTTCTTTAAAAAATGGACAATTTTTATTAAAATATTCCCACTGAATGAAAGAGAACATATGATATACCCATTTAGGAACTCAGAGCTAGTATTGCTGGGACTATGGTAGCCCCACCTGCTCATCTCTCGCCCCCCTCCTCCTTCTTCCTTTCTTTTTTTTTTTTTGTTTTTTTTTTTTTGTTTTGGTGAGGGCCACATGCTGTGTTTTTGGTGTTAATATGTCTAGCAAGGTGGGCTGTTTAGGCCCTCCTTCCCCTAGTTGATAAGGTATGTTAGGCTGGTTGATCTCTATATGAATAATTGACTTAAGACGGGAAGGGAAGGAAAGGGTGAAATTCAACCGTTGCCCAGGCTGTTACTTAAAAAATAAGATATAGTATGACAAAATAATGTAAATCACGGTATCTGTTGCATCTGAAAGTTTAATTTACGTTAATATTCTGTGAAAAAGAATAAGCACTATGTCACTATGTTTTACCTCTTAAGACATGAATATCTTGAAGCTAGGGGAAAAAAAAACATAGAAAAAATGAGGTTGAGACTACTTTTCTTTTTTTTTTTTTTTTTTTTCTTTTGTGATGCAACAGAAATAATATGTTTCTCATGATATGTATATTGTGAATATTTTTTCTTTGTATTTATGCATTTTTTTTACTTTTATTTTTATGTATCACATTTATATTGTATTTTGATCTTAACCTCAATAAAAATATAAAAAAAAAAAAAAAAAAAAAAAACATGTCAACAAAAAGGTTAAGTTAAATTTTATTTTGAATTTGAAGCTAACAGAATATGAAACTAGGCTTATTGCTTTATTGCTTGGTAGTGACATCCTTTAAAACAAGAAACATTTTTTTTCTCAGTACAGGTAAATACGTTTAATTTTTTTTTAATTAAATCAATAAATAATAAGATACTTACTCCTACACCCCTAAAAACAGAATGAATGACAAATTTATAGTAATTTGCTTGTAGTAAAATGGACTATGGTTAATTAAAAAAAGGCATACCCTAAACATACTTTATAGTTTTGAATTGCATACAGTTTTAGTGCAACCCTTCTCTTTGTAAGTGTATAGTATATGGCTTTATTCATGGAAATGCTAGTGTATGGTGAAAATATGTGCACATGCTCCTGACAAATTCTATAAATTTGGAAGAACACAATGGCCTAGATTACGAGTTTTGCGTTAGCTTTAAAAAGCAGTGTTGGCCGGTCCTAACACTGCTTTTTAACGCCCGCTGGTATTACGAGTCTTAAAGGTACAGGTGTACTGCTCACTTTTTTGGCCAGGCTCGGAAATACCGCAAATCCACTTACGTCAATTGCGTATCCTATATTTTCAATGGGACTTGCATAGCGCCGGTATTACGAGTTTTCCAAAAAGTGAGTGGTAGACCCTCGCCTGTCAAGACTGGTACCGCATTTTAAAGTCAGTAGTTAAGAGTTTTACACTACAACGCCGTAGCATAAAACTCTTAACTAAAGTGCTAAAAAGTACACTAACACCCATAAACTACCTATTAACCCCTAAACCAAGGCCCCCCCACATCGCAAACACTAAAATAAATTTTTTAACCCCTAATCTGTCGAACCGGACATCGCCACCACTATAATAAATATATTAACCCCTAAACCACTGCACTCCCACATCGCAAACATTAGATAAATATTATTAACCCCTAATCTGCCGTCCCTAACATCGCCGACACCTACCTACATTTATTAACCCCTAATCTGCCGCCCCCAACATCGCCGCCACTATATTAAAGTTATTAACCCCTAAATCTATGTCTAACCCTAACCCTTACACCCCCTAACTTAAATATAATTTAAATAAATCTAAATAAAATTACTATCATTAACTAAATTATTCCTATTTAAAACTAAATACTTACCTGTAAAATAAACCCTAAGCTAGCTACAATATAACTAATAGTTACATTGTAGCTAGCTTAGGGTTTATTTTTATTTTACAACTTTGTATTTATTTTAACTAGCTACAATAGTTATTAAATAGTTATTAACTATTTACTAACTACCTAGTTAAAATAAAGACAAATTTACCTGTAAAATAAAACCTAACCTAAGTTACAATTACACCTAACACTACACTACAATTAAATTAAATACAATTATCTACAAGTACAACAAAAAAAACACTAACTTACAGAAAATAATAAAGAAATTACAAGGTTTTTAAACTAATTACACCTAATCTAATCCCCCTAACAAAATAAAAAAAAGCCCCCCAAAATAAAAAAGCCCTACCCTACACTAAATTACAAATAGCCCTTAAAAGGGCCTTTTGCGGGGCATTGCCCCAAAGTAATCAGCTCTTTTAACTGAAAAAAATTACAATTCCCCCCCAACATTAAAACCCACCACCCACACAACCAACCCTACTCTAAAACCCACCCAATCCCCCCTTAAAAAAAAACACTAACCCCCTGAAGATCACCTTACCGGGAGACGTCTTCACCCAACCGGGCCAAAGTCCTCAACGAAGCCGGGAGAAGTCTTCATCCAAGCCGGGCGAAGTGGTCCTCCAGACGGACAGAAGTCTTCATCCAGACGGCATCTTCTATCTTCATCCATCCGGCGCGGAGCGGGTCCATCTTGAAGACATACGATGCGGAGCATCCTCTTCAAACAACGGCTAAACACAGAATGAAGGTTCCTTTAAATGACGTCATCCAAGATGGCGTCCCTTCAATTCCGATTGGCTGATAGAATTATATCAGCCAATCAGAATTAAGGTAGAAAAAATCCTATTGGCTGATGCAATCAGCCAATAGGATTGAAGTTCAATCCTATTGGCTGATCCAATCAGCCAATAGGATTTAGCTGGCATTCCATTGGCTGTTCCAATCAGCCAATAGAATGCCAGTTCAATCCTATTGGCTGATTGCGTCAGATGTCTTGAAGATGGACCCGCGCCGGATGGATAAAGATAGAAGATGCCCTCTGGATGAAGACTTCTGCCCGTCTGGAGGACCACTTCGCCCGGCTTGGATGAAGACTTCTCCCGGCTTCGTTGAGGACTTCGGCCCAGTTGGGTGAAGACGTCTCCCGGTAAGGTGATCTTCAGGGGGCTAGTGTTAGGTTTTGTTAAGGGGGGATTGGGTGGGTTTTAGAGTAGGGTTGGTTGTGTGGGTGGTGGGTTTTAATGTTGGGGGGGAATTGTAATTTTTTTTCAGGTAAAAGAGCTGATTACTTTGGGGCAATGCCCCGCAAAAGGCCCTTTTAAGGGCTATTTGTAATTTAGTGTAGGGTAGGGCTTTTTTTATTTTGGGGGGGCTTTTTTTATTTTGTTAGGGGTATTAGATTAGGTGTAATTAGTTTAAAAATCTTGTAATTTCTTTATTATTTTCTGTAATTTAGTGGGGGGGTTTTTGTACTTTAGATAATTTTATTTAATTGTAATTAATTGTATTTAATTTAGGTAATTCATTTAATTGTAGTGTAGTGTTAGGTGTAATTGTAACTTAGGTTAGGTTTTATTTTACAGGTAAATTTGTCTTTATTTTAACTAGGTAATTATTAAATAGTTAATAACTATTTAATAACTATTGGACCTAGTTAAAATAAATACAAAGTTTCCTGTAAAATAAAAATAAACCCTAAGCTAGCTACAATGTAACTATTAGTTATATTGTAGCTAGCTTAGGGTTTATTTTATAGGTAAGTACTTAGTTTTAAATAGGAATTATTTAGTTAATTGAAGTAATTTTATTTAGATTTATTTAAATTATATTTAAGTTGGGGGGGTTAGGGTTTGGGTTAGACTTAGGTTTAGGGGTTAATATGTTTATTATAGTGGTGGTGACGTTGGGGGCGGCAGATTAGGGGTTAATAAATGTAGTTAGGTTGCGGCAACATTGGGGCGGCAGATTAGGGGTTAATAAATATAATGTAGGTGTTGGCGATGTTGGGGGCAGCAGATTAGGGGTTCATAAGTATAATTAGGTGGTGGCGGTGTCCGGAGCAGCAGATTAGGGGTTAATAATATAATGCAGGTGTCAGCGTTATCAGGGGCGGCAGATTAGAGGTTAATAAGTGTAATATTAGGGGTGTTTAGACTCTGGGTTCATGTTAGGGTGTTAGGTGTAGACATAAATGTATTTTCCCCATAGGAATCAATGGGGCTGCATTAGGAGCTTTACGCTGCTTTTTGCAGATGTTAGGGTTTTTTTCAGCCGGCTCTCCCCCATTGATTCCTATGGGGAAATCGTTTAGCCAGCTCACTGCTAACATAAGCAGCGCTGGTATTGAGGTGAGATGTGGAGCTAAATTTTGCTCTACGCTCACTTTTTTGCGGTTAACACCGGGTTTGTAAAAACCCGTAATACCAGCGCTGTCTGTAAGTGAGCGGTGAGCATAAACTGCTCGTTAGCACCGCACCCCTGTTAACGCAAAACTCGTAATCTAGACGAATATTTGTCAAGCTGTAATTAGATATATGAAGTCAAGTCAAGCAATTATATTATTACTGTATAGAAATCAATATTCTTTACCCTGATTACACTAAGTGCTTTAAAATTATGTAGATGTTCAAATATTAGGATTTTTTATTTTTTAAAACCCACATTTTTATTTATTTTTTATGATTTAGAAAGTGCTTACAATTTTAAACAACTTTCCAATTTAGTTCTATTATCTAATTTGTTTCATTCTCTTGATAACCTTAATTTAAAAGCATTCTAAATAGGCTCAGTAGCTGCTGATTGGTGGCTACACATAGATGCCTTTGCGTGATTTGCTTACCCATGCACATTGCTATTTCTTTAACAAAGAATACCTAAAGAATTAAGCAAATTAGATAATAGAAGTAAATTGGAATTTTGTTTAAAATTGTATTCTCTATCTAAATCGTGAAAGAAAAATGCTGCGTTTCATGTCCCTTTAAGCATTTTTCCCATCCAGATGTTTCAACAAATGTAATTTAGAATTATATTTCAGGGAGGAGGTCTAGGGAAACCCCAAAGCCGAATTCTGCTGACACCTCCATCTGGAGCTATAGTAATCTTCACATGAGATACAACCTCCTGAAGGGTAAGGGATGTGTGTTCTATGAACTGTCTTTTGTGAGGGTGGATCTGAAAATTTAAAAACAAACAATATATTATTTTTATTGAGGTTGTTAGAAGTCACAACATTGGAACATCCATTTTACAGATATAATAAAAGATGCAGTCGACTTTAAAACATCATAGACATGAAAAACATAAGTATGTCATTTCTGCATGATACTGACTGTGAGCAATAAAGAAATTAAAAAGAAAAAGAAAATATAAGGAACAGCAGTAATTGTACAGGATATTATAACTTGGGACCTAACTTAATACATTAAATCCTCTTGTTAAGCAGAGGATAACTCATGGACCCGTGTAAGCTATAATTACACATAGAGGACGTTAGAGGGACATAATAATCATATGCTAAATAACTTGAAACTGATGCAGTATAACTGTAAAAAGCTGACAGGAAAATATCACCTGAGCATCTCTATGTAAAAAAGGAAGATATTTTACTTCACAATCTCCTCAGCTCAGCAGAGTAAATTCTGTGTAAAAAGTTATACTCAGCTGCAACACAACTGCAGGTAAAAAAAAATAAAAAAAAATGAAGAAATGAACAGCAGCCAATTAGCATCAACAGTGTTGAGGTCATGAACTCTTTTGCTGTGATCTCATGAGATTTCACTTAACTCTCATGAGATTTCATTGTAAACTTCCTTACACGGAATAGGGAAACAAGATGAGTGTGCACGAAAGCTCACTCCTTCCGCTGTCCCAGGACAGACATACTGATTTGCTGCTTAGAAGTCCTTTACAATGGGATGTGGCTACTGAGAAACTTTTGAGGTAAAATATCTTTCTTTTTTACATAGAGATGTTTAGGTGATATTTTCTAGTCAGCTTTCTACAGCTATACTGCATCACTTTCAAGTGTTTAAACATTTGGGTACTCTTGGACCTTTACATATCAAGAATCTTATTGGACAATATAACAAGTTATATACTAATATAGTACCACAGAATATGAGTCGTATAACGATGAGAGAATTAGCAAGCGTTTAAGTATGCGTCTAAGGGAGAATAAATATATTTCCTAAGAGGGGTATGACATTTAGGTGTTGATGGGTAATAGCTACAAGTGACTAGCGTAAGGCGAGGATAAAGACTAGAAGCAAGCATAGTTTATACCCTTATGTGTGTAAAGGAACTACCAAAACTAAGCCTAAAGGCATATAGGATTTGACAGCGCCAATACAAATTAGTGCAGCAAAACAGTGTTCTCTTAGGTGTTGTATGATAGACCAGAACATCAGAGGCGTAGTAAGGATTGCAGTACTATGGGAATATATACATGAATTTGATGAGGCTAAGTAATGCACTAAGAGAGAGTGGTGCAACCTAATAACCAAGTTATGATTAGGGAATAATTACAAGAAGAATATAATGGGGTGTACTCAAGGTGTTGCCTATAAAGAAACTTTCACATTTTTAGTAGGTCACCTATTTCTGCTATAATTAGACTTATATAGCTGGCCGCCTTGAGCAGGCAACATTGCTGATAGTTAGCTAGCTGTTACCAAATAAATATGTTAGTATCTATTTTGTACTGGTTATATAAGTAAGGCTGTTTAGGCTGGACCTAACATCAACATGTACTGACTAAGATCAATCATGATATTCTTATGAACCAGTATTGCTAAATACTATAAACCATAAGAAGAGGTTGAGGAACCAAACAAAGTGTAAGACTTAGCCATTATAACATAACGTGCAAGAAAATATAGTCCATTTCATTTTTTAACTGATGCCTAGCCAATTTCAGTGATCTATGAGGTCCTGTAAAAGCATGCAACTCAGTTACGCTAGAAAGCTGGGTGCATGTAGAATTATGAGACTGTTTAACCCACTCCGGTGACTTCCATGATACTGAATGGACTGCCCCTCTGGGAAGGTAAGGTAAGGGTTGTCAAGTTGGTATGTATGGGTAAACAACTTGAGCCCCAGCATATTGCAACTCAATGTTCCTTACAGTGTTCTGGGAATCGTCCGGTGTCTCCTTTTGCTCATGGTGCTATAATGTCTTGGTTCGTTACAATCCGAAAATTGTTTAAATCCAAGTCAACTTTGCAGGGAAAAGGTACAGTAGCCCGTGGAACATCCTCTTGTGGCTAGGTGCTTGGTATTTTCACTTGAGCTTGCAGTTGAAGTGCAGCCATACTGAAAGGGGCTGTTTGTATACAGAGAGGTACAGCGATTTTCTGTCCTCTCGTGCTTGTCTCCGCTATGTCACCCATTAGATTCTGCTGATACTCAGGCTCAATAAGAGGGCTCAAAGCCTTGGACAGCTGGTCCTTGCTTCGCTTACTAGCTATTGGTTCTACTGTCATAATGGGCTCTGCCGACTCCCACTCAGCGTATTGAGTTCCTGCAATCTTCTCAAGCTGGCTTGTTTTATATCGTAGAACATGGCTCAGATTTGTAGGTAGAGTTCCTCCTCAATATTTCAATAGTTGAGGGGACAATCCTCCCATCAGGTTAAAATGCAAAGGATAATGTAAAAGATTCTTGTGGATGTGAGATCAGATGATATAAGTCTTCCAGGATAATCAGTAGATTATTGGAAGTGGCCTGGGAGCTTCATAATTTGCGACCAGCCATAGCCGCTTCCTAGCCACACCCCCAAACAAGGAATATTTAATAAACATTTGCTATACAACATAAAGCTATTATTTTCCTATCAAGAGTGATATGTAATACTAAGACATACAAAGATATAGCTCAATCTGAGAAAACAGCTTTCTTATTGAATTTGAAAAGACTTTGCATTAATCCATCAGGTACAGTATCTAGAGAGCCATAAACAAAGTTATTCCACACTATTTTTGCATGATTTTCCTTACATTTGTATTGCTTACCATATCTGGCCTTTGCACAGCATTTATTTAACACAGATTTGTTTCTATACTTGTGTTTTTAATAATAAAAAAGAACTTTAGGGGGGCGGAGCTAGCCTCAGCAAGAGCAGACATGCTGGTCTGTAGCTCTCCGTACAAAAAGCCTAAAAACATAATTTATGTAAGAACTTACCTGATAAATTCATTTCTTTCATATTAACAAGAGTCCATGAGCTAGTGACGTATGGGATATACATTCCTACCAGGAGGGGCAAAGTTTCCCAAACCTTAAAATGCCTATAAATACACCCCTCACCACACCCACAAATCAGTTTAACGAATAGCCAAGAAGTGGGGTGATAAGAAAAAAAGTGCGAAGCATATAAAATAAGGAATTGGAATAATTGTGCTTTATACAAAAAAAAATCATAACCACCACAAAAAAGGGTGGGCCTCATGGACTCTTGTTAATATGAAAGAAATGAATTTATCAGGTAAGTTCTTACATAAATTATGTTTTCTTTCATGTAATTAACAAGAGTCCATGAGCTAGTGACGTATGGGATAATGACTACCCAAGATGTGGATCTTTCCACACAAGAGTCACTAGAGAGGGAGGGATAAAATAAAGACAGCCAATTCCTGCTGAAAATAATCCACACCCAAAATAAAGTTTAACAAAAAACATAAGCAGAAGATTCAAACTGAAACCGCTGCCTGAAGAACTTTTCTACCAAAAACTGCTTCAGAAGAAGAAAACACATCAAAATGGTAGAATTTAGTAAAAGTATGCAAAGAGGACCAAGTTGCTGCTTTGCAGATCTGGTCAACCGAAGCTTCATTCCTAAACGCCCAGGAAGTAGATACTGACCTAGTAGAATGAGCTGTAATTCTCTGAGGCGGAATTTTACCCGACTCAACATAGGCAAGATGAATTAAAGATTTCAACCAAGATGCCAAAGAAATGGCAGAAGCTTTCTGGCCTTTCCTAGAACCGGAAAAGATAACAAATAGACTAGAAGTCTTACGGAAAGATTTCGTAGCTTCAACATAATATTTCAAAGCTCTAACAACATCCAAAGAATGCAATGATTTCTCCTTAGAATTCTTAGGATTAGGACATAATGAAGGAACCACAATTTCTCTACTAATGTTGTTGGAATTCACAACTTTAGGTAAAAATTCAAAAGAAGTTCGCAACACCGCTTTATCCTGATGAAAAATCAGAAAAGGAGACTCACAAGAAAGAGCAGATAATTCAGAAACTCTTCTAGCAGAAGAGATGGCCAAAAGGAACAAAACTTTCCAAGAAAGTAATTTAATGTCCAATGAATGCATAGGTTCAAACGGAGGAGCTTGAAGAGCTCCCAGAACCAAATTCAAACTCCAAGGAGGAGAAATTGACTTAATGACAGGTTTTATACGAACCAAAGCTTGTACAAAACAATGAATATCAGGAAGAATAGCAATCTTTCTGTGAAAAAGAACAGAAAGAGCGGAGATTTGTCCTTTCAAAGAACTTGCGGACAAACCCTTATCTAAACCATCCTGAAGAAACTGTAAAATTCTCGGTATTCTAAAAGAATGCCAAGAAAAATGATGAGAAAGACACCAAGAAATATAAGTCTTCCAGACTCTATAATATATCTCTCGAGATACAGATTTACGAGCCTGTAACATAGTATTAATCACGGAGTCAGAGAAACCTCTATGACCAAGAATCAAGCGTTCAATCTCCATACCTTTAAATTTAAGGATTTCAGATCCGGATGGAAAAAAGGACCTTGTGACAGAAGGTCTGGTCTTAACGGAAGAGTCCATGGTTGGCAAGATGCCATCCGGACAAGATCCGCATACCAAAACCTGTGAGGCCATGCCGGAGCTATTAGCAGAACAAACGAGCATTCCCTCAGAATCTTGGAGATTACTCTTGGAAGAAGAACTAGAGGCGGAAAGATATAGGCAGGATGAAACTTCCAAGGAAGTGATAATGCATCCACTGCCTCCGCCTGAGGATCCCGGGATCTGGACAGATACCTGGGAAGTTTCTTGTTTAGATGAGAGGCCATCAGATCTATCTCTGGGAGCCCCCACATTTGAACAATCTGAAGAAATACCTCTGGGTGAAGAGACCATTCGCCCGGATGCAACGTTTGGCGACTGAGATAATCCGCTTCCCAATTGTCTACACCTGGGATATGAACCGCAGAGATTAGACAGGAGCTGGATTCTGCCCAAACCAAAATTCGAGATACTTCTTTCATAGCCAGAGGACTGTGAGTCCCTCCTTGATGATTGATGTATGCCACAGTTGTGACATTGTCTGTCTGAAAACAAATGAACGATTCTCTCTTCAGAAGAGGCCAAAACTGAAGAGCTCTGAAAACTGCACGGAGTTCCAAGATATTGATCGGTAATCTCACCTCCTGAGATTCCCAAACTCCTTGTGCCGTCAGAGATCCCCACACAGCTCCCCAACCTATGAGACTTGCATCTGTTGAAATTACAGTCCAGGTCGGAAGAACAAAAGAAGCCCCCTGAATTAAACGAAGGTGATCTGTCCACCACG
The DNA here is from genome assembly GCF_027579735.1 of Bombina bombina. Classification (NCBI taxonomy): domain Eukaryota; kingdom Metazoa; phylum Chordata; class Amphibia; order Anura; family Bombinatoridae; genus Bombina; species Bombina bombina. The sequence continues at coordinate 186,560,481 of NC_069502.1, forward strand.
TTAGAGAGTGCCGAACAATCGGTTTTAAAGATATTAATTGATATATCTTCGTGTAATCCCTGCACCATTGGTTCAGCATACAGAGCTGAAGAGGTCGCATGTGAAAACGAGCAAAGGGGATCGCGTCCGATGCAGCAGTCATAAGACCTAGAATTTCCATGCATAAGGCTACCGAAGGGAATGATTGAGACTGAAGGTTTCGACAGGCTGTAATCAATTTTAGACGTCTCTTGTCTGTTAAAGACAGAGTCATGGACACTGAATCTATCTGGAAACCCAGAAAGGTTACCCTTGTTTGAGGAATCAAAGAACTTTTTGGTAAATTGATCCTCCAACCATGATCTTGAAGAAACAACACAAGTCGATTCGTATGAGACTCTGCTAAATGTAAAGACTGAGCAAGTACCAAGATATCGTCCAAATAAGGAAATACCACAATACCCTGTTCTCTGATTACAGACAGAAGGGCACAGAGAATCTTTGTGAAAATTCTTGGAGCTGTAGCAAGGCCAAACGGTAGAGCCACAAATTGGTAATGCTTGTCTAGAAAAGAGAATCTCAGGAACTGATAATGATCTGGATGAATCGGAATATGCAGATATGCATCCTGTAAATCTATTGTGGACATATAATTCCCTTGCTGAACAAAAGGCAATATAGTCCTTACAGTTACCATCTTGAACGTTGGTATCCTTACATAACGATTCAATAATTTTAGATCCAGAACTGGTCTGAAGGAATTCTCCTTCTTTGGTACAATGAAGAGATTTGAATAAAACCCCATCCCCTGTTCCGGAACTGGAACTGGCATAATTACTCCAGCCAACTCTAGATCTGAAACACAATTCAGAAATGCTTGAGCTTTCACTGGATTTACTGGGACATGGGAAAGAAAAAATCTCTTTGCAGGAGGTCTCATCTTGAAACCAATTCTGTACCCTTCTGAAACAATGTTCTGAATCCAAAGATTGTGAACAGAATTGATCCAAATTTCTTTGAAAAAACGTAACCTGCCCCCTACCAGCTGAACTGGAATGAGGGCCGTACCTTCATGTGAACTTAGAAGCAGGCTTTGCCTTTCTAGCAGGCTTGGATTTATTCCAGACTGGAGATGGTTTCCAAACTGAAACTGCTCCTGAGGACGAAGGATCAGGCTTTTGTTCTTTGTTGAAACGAAAGGAACGAAAACGATTGTTAGCCCTGTTTTTACCTTTAGACTTTTTATCCTGTGGTAAAAAAGTTCCTTTCCCACCAGTAACAGTTGAAATAATAGAATCCAACTGAGAACCAAATAATTTGTTTCCCTGGAAAGAAATGGAAAGTAGAGTTGATTTAGAAGCCATATCAGCATTCCAGGTCTTAAGCCATAAAGCTCTTCTGGCTAAGATAGCCAGAGACATAAACCTAACATCAACTCTAATAATATCAAAAATGGCATCACAGATGAAATTATTAGCATGCTGGAGAAGAATAATAATATCATGAGAATCACGATTTGTTACTTGTTGCGCTAGAGTTTCCAACCAAAAAGTTGAAGCTGCAGCAACATCAGCCAATGATATAGCAGGTCTAAGAAGATTACCTGAACATAGATAAGCTTTTCTTAGAAAAGATTCAATTTTTCTATCTAAAGGATCCTTAAACGAGGTACCATCTGACGTAGGAATGGTAGTACGTTTAGCAAGGGTAGAAATAGCCCCATCAACTTTAGGGATTTTGTCCCAAAATTCTAACCTGTCAGGCGGAACAGGATATAATTGCTTAAAACGTTTAGAAGGAGTAAATGAATTACCCAATTTATCCCATTCCTTAGAAATTACTGCAGAAATAGCATTAGGAACAGGAAAGACTTCTGGAATAACCGCAGGAGCTTTAAAAACCTTATCCAAACGTATAGAATTAGTATCAAGAGGACTAGAATCCTCTATTTCTAAAGAAATTAGTACTTCTTTAAGTAAAGAGCGAATAAATTCCATCTTAAATAAATATGAAGATTTATCAGCATCAATCTCTGAGATAGAATCCTCTGAACCAGAAGAGTCCAAAGAATCAGAATGATGGTGTTCATTTAAAAATTCATCTGTAGAGAGAGAAGATTTAAAAGACTTTTTACGTTTACTAGAAGGAGAAATAACAGACAAAGCCTTCTTTATGGATTCAGAAACAAAATCTCTTATGTTATCAGGAACATTCTGCACCTTAGATGTTGAGGGAACTGCAACAGGCAATGGTACATCACTAAAGGAAATATTATCTGCTTTAACAAGTTTGTCATGACAATTATTACAAACAACAGCTGGAGGAATAGCTACCAAAAGTTTACAGCAGATACACTTAGCTTTGGTAGATCCAGCAGGCAGTGGTTTTCCTGTAGTATCTTCTGGCTCAGATGCAACGTGAGACATCTTGCAATATGTAAGAGAAAAAACAACATATAAAGCAAAATAGATCAAATTCCTTATAAGACAGTTTCAGGAATGGGAAAAAAATGCCAAACATCAAGCTTCTAGCAACCAGAAGCAAATGAAAAATGAGACTGAAATAATGTGGAGACAAAAGCGACGCCCATATTTTTTGGCGCCAAATAAGACGCCCACATCATTTGGCGCCTAAATGCTTTTGGCGCCAAAAATGACGCCACATCCGGAACGCCGACATCTTTGGCGCAAAATAACGTCAAAAATGACGCAACTTCCGGCGACACGTATGACGCCGGAAACGGAAAAGAATTTTTGCGCCAAAATAGTCCGCGCCAAGAATGACGCAATAAAATGAAGCATTTTCAGCCCCCGCGAGCCTAACAGCCCACAGGGAAAAAAGTCAAATTTTTGAGGTAAGAAAAAATATGATAATTTAAAGCATAATCCCAAATATGAAACTGACTGTCTGGAAATAAGGAAAGTTGAACATTCTGAGTCAAGGCAAATAAATGTTTGAATACATATATTTAGAACTTTATAAATAAAGTGCCCAACCATAGCTTAGAGTGTCACAGAAAATAAGACTTACTTACCCCAGGACACTCATCTACATGTTTGTAGAAAGCCAAACCAGTACTGAAACGAGAATCAGTAGAGGAAATGGTAAATATAAGAGTATATCGTCGATCTGAAAAGGGAGGTAAGAGATGAATCTCTACGACCGATAACAGAGAACCTTATGAAATAGATCCCGTAGAAGGAGATCACTGCATTCAATAGGCAATACTCTCTTCACATCCCTCTGACATTCACTGCACGCTGAGAGGAAAACCGGGCTCCAACTTGCTGCGGAGCGCATATCAACGTAGAATCTAGCACAAACTTACTTCACCACCTCCCTTGGAGGCAAAGTTTGTAAAACTGATTTGTGGGTGTGGTGAGGGGTGTATTTATAGGCATTTTAAGGTTTGGGAAACTTTGCCCCTCCTGGTAGGAATGTATATCCCATACGTCACTAGCTCATGGACTCTTGTTAATTACATGAAAGAAACATAATATTAAGTCCTAGATACCGACTAAAAATTGATGGAGATAGGAGCCTTCAGGTGAGAGCACACTCCTGATCATCACAAGAAGAGGTATGAGAGGTAACACCTGTCGGAGTAACCCACTTAATCCACAAACCCTACGGCCTGAGGTCTGGATCAGATACTGCCAACCCTTTCCCTAAACATCACTCTGCCTGCCTTCTGGTTGGGTGCATGGATCTATGGTCTGAAGCACAGCTCGCACTCTAACCCGGCCACAAAACCCATTGCACCGTCTGGGTGCAACACTCGCAGCATATGTGAGAATGAAGCCGAGCGGAGGGGCAAGCTGATTTGGTGTGAACCGCCATCTTAAAACGAAAGTGAGTATGCAACTAGCTGCACAGAAGCTCAACACCCTTCTCGACACACGTTACTTACCTACAACACAGTCTCTTACCACCAGCCTGCATACAATTCAGCCCTAGGCTGCATACAGTCCGCCCCACATAGAGTCTACAGCATGGCAATTAAATCTGGGCCTTCTAGTAATATAATAGTGGTCACTGCTAAAATGGAGGACTCTACTACTGTAATGTACTTTCTTCTGGCTAACTTAGAGAGGAAAATGTGCCGTAACTTTGATACCCTTACTCTGCTGATAAAAAGGGGAAGCATAGAGGATCCTGCACCAAGAGATAAGAAACCAGATCTGCAGATACCCACTAGAATCCAGACAGCAGCGGAGGAGCTGCAGAAGGATTACCCCTTGCTGGAAAACCCAAATACTGCTGTCCAACTAGTGGTGCTGAGAGAAAGCGACCGAGCGCTAGTGAAAGTCTCACATTGGCATCAGGAGGAAGCGGTCATATATGATAATGTTATTTTTTTGTCTCATTCCAATGGATCTATGCCTAAATTGAAACCCTCAAGACCGGACATAGCAGAATACCTGGGTATGGTTTTTGGTTTGGTGGTTCTGCTTCCTACACACAAGTCACCAATACCATCTGAGCAGACAAGTGCATTAGGCTCTTTCATTCCATGTGGTGTGGGATAGTGAGGGGCTTCTATAACCCCATTACGTCTCCCTGAGTACTGATCTAAATCTATGGACACATTACTAACTGCCACATAAACCCTAATGAAACCTGATTTAGCTTCAGCATGTAAATTTACTTAGGGTAATATTCAAAATTAACCATTATATTATTTCTGCAATTATATACCAGCAGATATTCACCAAAATTTGCAGCCCAAGAAATAATGTGTCTGTATTTTTCAGTAGTGCTTTTTTGTAGGAACAATTATCCGCTGTTAGGGATACTCATGTTAGATAATTTGGTTACAGCTGTTTAAGTCAATATTTTATGTTTATTTTCTGTATAAGATATATTCATATCATAAGGAGGATTTGAAAACATTTGTAAACATTATACAGTGGGGCAAAAAATTATTTAGTCAGCCACCAATTGTGCAAGTTCTCCCACTTAAGAAGGAGAGAGGCCTGTAATTTTCATCATAGGTATACCTCAACTATGAGAGACAAAATGTGGAAACAAATCCAGACAATCACATTGTCTGATTTGGAAAGAACACTGTTGCTGGTATGTTGCCCCATTCTTGCATGCAGATCTCCTCTAGAGCAGTGATGTTTTGGGGCTGTCGCTGGGCAACACAGACTTTTAACTCCCTCCAAAGGTTTTCTATGGGGTTGAGATCTGGAGACTGGCTAGGCCACTCCAGGACCTTGAAATGCTTCTTACGAAGCCACTCCTTCGTTGCCCGGGTGGTGTGTTTGGGATCATTGTCATGCTGAAAGACCCAGCCACGTTTCATCTTCAATGCCCTTGCTGATGGAAGGAGGTTTGCACTCAAAATCTCACGATACATGGCCCCATTCATTCTTTCATGTACATGGATCAGTCGTCCTGTTCCCTTTGCAGAGAAACAGCCCCAAAGCATGATGCTGCCACCCCCAAGCTTCACAGTAGGTATGGTGTTCTTTGGTTGCAACTCAGAATTCTCTCTCCTCCAAACACGACGAGTTGTGTTTCTACCAAACAGTTCTACTTTGGTTTCATCTGACCATATGGCATTCTCCCAATCCGCTTCTGGATCATCCAAATGCTCTCTAGCATACTTCAGACGGGCCCGGACATGTACTGGCTTAAGCAGGGGGACATGTCTGGCACTGCAGGATCAATGCGTTTTGCCCTTAGGCTTTATCAAGAATGTCTTGATAAAGCCTAAGAGCGAAACGCATTGATTTGACACTGCTGTCACCTTTATTTATCATCTTTTATACACATTGTTCTAAATAAGGACTATATGCACTGTGCCTTTAAATAGAGGACTCTCTAGTTGCTTAAAATAAGCGACCACAAAGATCATCTACAAACACCTACAAACTTCACAAGGCATTGTGAAGTTATATTCATCGTTTTCAACAAAGGAGAAAAAAAGAAAATAGTCACATATTGTTACCGCAAAGACCATCTCCAATAAAAAAAAATTCCCCAGGACTTCCTCTGAAATCAGGGAATAGGGGTCTACAGAAAGATCACATCTGCTTGTGGGCTTTTTGCTGTTTGCCTACATCAAAATAACAAGATTCATCAGTCGCAATGTGCGACCGCCAAGTTTGCCTGCATATATAATTCTACTATCAATCATCATCGTTTAACAATCGATAACAAAAGAAAATAGTCACAATTGGTGAACGTCAAGATCATCTGTATCTTTCAATAATCGATAGCAAGAGAAAATAGTCACAATCAGTAACCGTCAAGACCATTTGCATTCCCCCCCCAAGACCCCTTACGTAGTAAGGATTAGGGGCTAATACAAAAGAATTACTTCACGTTTACTGCTATATAGCACTTCAAATAAATCATAAAAAGTCTCCCCGGCTGTTTAATGCTCCCGAAGTTCTACCTGTGACGTCAGAGGCATTGCATAAAAGCCGCCACCTATTTTCAGTCGGTAACGCCTCACCACATAGTAGGAGTGAGCCCATCCGCCACACAACACGCTGTGTTTGGTTTGTCCGTTGTTGCCAAACAGCTTTCACCGTTTGTTCTTCATAGATTGCGAATATCGCAATTTCTTCTTGTGTCAAGATACCATTATAGCCTAAGGCCAAGGCTTTGTTTCATCTTTTAAGCGCAAGTACTATATTTTATACTCTATTTTATTTGGCTAATATTAGCTATGTTGCTATAAGGGAGACGTCCCTTCTTTTCTATAATTCATATACCAAAGTGAATGTCAATTGTCTATATTTTATTAAATTGTCACTTTTATTCATTGGATAGTATTTAATCTGTTACTTATATATTTTAACCAGCAATTTTGTTGCACATTTTAATATGTATTTTGAACATATACACAATACAGGCATACCCCGCTTTACGGACCTTCACTTTACGGACACTCGCGAGTACGTACATAGCTATTACGGACCCTCTCTTTTCGGACACTCGCGAGAACGGACAAAACCCGCCCCTGCGCACATGAAACAGTTAGTCTCTATGGTTCAGGAAGAGGTTGCCGCGCGCCAGGAAGATGTTGCTGCGCACCAGGAAGAGGTGGGGTTTCCGCTCACTGTGTAGAAGCCGCACACTTTGCAAGTAAAAAAGTGAAGTTAAAAAGTGAATCGTGTATAGAAGATTCCTGCACCCAAATTGCTATTTTATTCTTGCCATAATACTGCACTGTACCACAACTGTACATAGAACTTTGGGGAACATATAGTGTATACAGTACTGATTGTAACACGCTTGGCACACACTGTGTATAGAAGATTTCTGCACCCAAATTGCTATTTTATTCCTGCCATAATACTGCACTGAAAAAACTACTGTACATAGAACTTTGGGGAACATATACTGTATACAGTACTGATTGTAACACACTTGGCACACACTGTGTATAGAAGATTCCTGCACCCAAATTGCTATTTTATTCCTGCCATAATACTGCACTGTACCACTACTTGTACATAGAACTTTGGGGAACATATACTGTATACAGTACACGTACAGTACTGATTGTAACACGCTTGGCACACAGTACAAATGTACCTTTACCTAGAGCTGATAATGGCAGATAAAAAGAAATGCCGTAAATCTATTACCTTGGATATGAAGCTTAAAATTATTAGATTGTATGATGAAGGTGTAATTCAAGCTGAAATAGGCCGAAAGCTAGGCTTCACTAGGACCACAATTAACACAGTCATGAAGAACAGAGAAAAAATTGTTGCAGAAGTAAAAAGTGCTACACCTGTTAACACCACAACAATTTGAAAAAGGGATAGCATTGTTGCAGACATGGAGAGACTCCTAATACTTTGGATAGAAAATCAGACAACACGCCATGTTCCTGTAAACCAGGCAATTATACAAAGTAAAGCCTTAAGCTTATTCAATGACCTGAAGGCTAAGAAAGGTGAAGCAGCAAAGGATGCTGAATTTGTTGCAAGCCGTGGATGGTTTGATAGGTTTAAGAAGAGGTCTAATCTACATAACATCAAAGTACAAGGAGAGGCAGCTGCTGCAGATACTGAGGCTGCAGAAAGCTATCCAAGTGAATTTGCAAAAATTATTGAAGATGGAGGCTACTCCATGGATCAAATTTTTAATGTGGATGAAACTGGTCTATTCTGGAAGAAGATGCCTGCAAGAACTTTCATTGCAAGACAGGAAAAATCAATGCCAGGCTACAAGCCAGCTAAAGATAGAATAACCCTTCTGTTAGGTGGCAATGCTTCTGGTACCTTAAAGCTAAAGCCTTTGTTTATTTACCGTTTTCAAAATCCAAGAGCTTTGAAGAACTACGTTAAAACTAGACTTCCAGTGCATTGGAGGGCAAATAAAAAAGCATGGGTAACTGCAGCCCTTTTTGAGGATTGGTTTGACACCTGCTTTGTTCCAGAGGTGAAAGCTTATTTCAAGGACAATAATATCCCTTTCAAGATTTTGCTACTTGTTGATAATGCTCCTGGACACCCTCGAACGCTAGATGAGCTCAACCCTAACATTAGAGTGGAATTCCTACCACCAAATACCACCTCATTACTGCAGCCCATGGATCAATGTGTCATAGCTGCCTTCAAGTTAAACTACTTAAAAAGAACATTCAGTAAGTGTATTGCAGCAATAGACAAAGAAGAAGGTGCAGGGCAAGAAGTCCTATCGAAATTCTGGAAAAGCTACAACATCTTGGATTGCATTAAAACTGTAAGAAATGCTTGGAATGACATAAAGGATACCACAATGAAAAGGGCCTGGAAAAAATTATGCCCACAGTTAGCTGATGATTCTGAAGGTGTTGATGATTCTGTAGCTAATGTTACTGAAAATATTGTAAAGATGGCAAGGCAGTTAGAGCTGGAAGTAGAGCCAGAAGATGTTGCTGAACTGCTTGCATCCCATACTGAGCCCCTCAGCAATGAAGATCTTCTAGAACTTGAAGAGGAGAGAGAAGAAGAAGAAGATGTGCAAAATGGGGTTGAGACCATTGAACAGCCTGAAGGCTTAACTTCAAAAATTCTCTTTCAAGCTTTCCGTCATCTTGATAGCGCCATGGCTCTCTTTGAAAAGCATGATAGGGACTTTGAAAGAAGCTTCACAGTCAATGGTAATATTTCAGGGGCTTATTCCTGTTACAAAGAAATCTACAGAGAAAAGAAGAGAGCTACACTTCAAACCTCCATAGAGACTTACTTTTCTAAAAGTCCATCACGCAGATCATCATCATCGACAGACAGTCATTTGGATACCAGATCATCAACTGACAGTCCATTTCCAGCTCTGGCATCACCACCCAGTCCTGCTCCTTCTCTTATTGCTACTTGTAGTACACCCAATTCGCCAGCAAGAAAGCGTCTCGCCTTTGAAGAGTTGACTTGTGAAACAGAAGATACCAGTATGACTTCATCCTTACTAGAATAAATCCTCATAGCTGATCCTAAGCTTAGAAAATGTTGTGTTTATTTTGCAATACTGTACTGTACAGTAAAAATGTCCTCTTGCCCTAAGCTGATCCTAAGTTTACAAAATGTTGTGTTTATTTTGCAATACAGTACAGTAAATATGTTCTCTTGTCCTAAGCTGATCCTAAGCTTACAAAATGTTGTATTTATTAAATACGTTCTCTTACCCTAAGCTGATCCTAAGCTTAGAAAATGTTGTGTTTATTTTGCAAAACTGTACAGTACAGTAATTATGTTCTCTTGTCCTAAGCTGATCCTAAGCTTAGAAAATGTTGTCTTTATTTTGCAATACAGTACAGTAAATACTGTATGTTCTGTTGCCCTAAGCTGATCCTAAGCTTAGAAAAAAATGTGTTTATTTTGCAATAAATATTTTCTTTTGGCCTAACCTTATAGTATTGTGTTTATTTTAGTTATAAATGTATTATTTATATCAGTTATGCCTATAAATGACTATTATAATGCAGTACAAGCATTGAGAAGTGAAAAAAAGTATTGCTTCACTTTAAGTACATTTTCGTTTTACATACATGCTCTGGTCCCATTGTGTACGTAAATGTGGGGTATGCCTGTACTGTTACACTGTATTATCTTTATAAATTAACCATTTTCTTAAGAAGGTATATTCAATAAGCCTAATATACTAGGTAGGTCTAACCATTATAAGTTAATATCAAAACAAATAACTTAAAATAAAAACATTAACCCGTGCTCATAGCGCTTAAGTATTTTTATTAGCATAAAATACTTTTTTGCCCCACTGTATGTCAGCCATATAAAGCCTGTAATTAGCTTTGCACTGATATATATGGCTCCTGTCGAGCTGTCTGCGGCCGGGATGGCAAGAGCAGGCTTAATTTTAGTGAGTCATCCCACATCTCCTTTATATCAGATGCTCATGCTAGCAGGTTTTATTGCAATATCCTGGAAGATTAATAAGCTATGTCACTGTGGTTCCTATTAGCTTGATTACCCCCAAATATAGCATAATCTTAGTTCTTGACATTACTACCTTAGCACCAAAGTATCTACTAGCCTATTTATCAGCTAGATTTAAGCAGATAAAATATTTCACTCAGCTCATACAGTATAGATTAGCAAGGTATTTCTTCTTAGCGGCTTCTTCCCTGATAATACATATTTTTCATGCTACTGGAAGATCCATGAGAGGCCTCACATTTAGGTTGGAATGTATATGGTTTTATGGGCAAACTCCTTCATAGCTCAAGTACACTATATGTTATGCTAGATATATTCATACTATATATAAGGTGAACTCTCACATGTAGCCCTAAATATTAATGCTGCTTACTCGATAACCGCACTCACCAAGAGACCATAACAGGTCCTCTCCTTTACTTATCAATATGGGTTTTCACCTTAGACACTCTTTATTTACATATGACATGACGACTTTGTTTATAACTCTGGTTTTAGCCGCAATAAGAGGTTTCAGTACTAATTCCTCCCTATAGCACAGTATAGTTTTTCATAAGATAGTTTTACTATGTAGGCTCCTAGCAGTATATAATAGGTGGCATGTATACACTAAACTTTATTTAGTGTCTTTATCTTGGGCTACTATATTTATAAATGTTGTGTTATCATTTCTATTCTTGATACTGCTGTTTTGAAGGAAAAGGTGATCATCAGCTGCAACATGGGATAGTTCCGCTGCCACATACCCGTTTCTCACATTTTATATTTCCCACTTTTCTTAATATTTTCCTCTTCCTTCCATTACAACAAAGAACTCCATGGAGTTCATATAACATAATCTTTATGCACTTACATAAAGTACCCTTGGTACCATTAAGCTTTTAAGAGTTTCCGGCCCCACATCCAATAACCCTACTCTTTCTATATGTTGGAGCGGTGCTTACCCGCTGAACCACAACATAATTTAAGATTATATTTTCTGTTATTTTTTATCCTGTTGTATCTTTTCCTTGCCTTAAGTTTTAGGCCCAACTAGTTTTCTTAAAATTTTCAAAAAAACTCAAATCAAAGGCACTAGAATCAAACTGAGACAGCTGCCTGAAGAACCTTTCTACAAAAGGCTGCTTCCGTAGAAGCAAACACATCAAAATGGTAAAATTTTGTAAATTTATGCAAAGAAGACCAAGTTGCTGCCTTGCAAATTTGATCAACTGAAGCTTCATTCTTTAAAGCCCAAGAAGTGGCAACTGATTTAGTCTATGATCTAGAATGAGCTGTTATTCACAGAGGTGGAGATTGCCCCGCCTTCAAATAAGCTTTGTGAATCAAAAGTTTCAACCAAGATGCCAGAGAAATGGCAGAGGCTTTCTGACCTTTCCTGGAACCAGAAAAAATAACAAATAGACTAGAAGTCTTTCTGAAATCTTTAGTAGCCTCAACATAATATTTCAAAGCTCTTACCTCATCCAAAGAATGTAAAGACCTTTCAAGAGTATTCTTAGGATTAGGACACAAGAAAGGAACAACAATATCCTTATTAATGTTGTTTGAATTCACAACTTTATGCAAAAATTTAAACGAAGTCCGCAAAACAGCTTTATCTTAATGGAAAATCAGATAAGGAGACTCACAAGAGAGAGCAGACAATTAAAAAACTCTTCTAGCAGAAGAGATAGCCAAAAGAAATAACACTTTCCAAGAAAGTAATTTAATATCCAGATAATGCATAGGCTCAAAAGGAGAAGCCTGTAAAATCTTCAATACCAAATTGAGACTCCAAGGAGAAGAAATAGATTTAATAACAGGTTTGATACGAATCAAAGCCTGAACAAAACAGTGAATATCAGGAAGCTTAGCAATCTTTCTATGAAATAAGACAGAAAGAGCAGAGATTTGTCCTTTTAAAGTATTTGCAGACAACTCTTTATCCAAACCATCCTGAAGAAACTGTAAAATCATAGGAATTCTGAAAGAATGCCAAGAATAATCATGAGTGGAACACCATTAAATATAGGTTTTCCAAACCTGATGATAAATCTTCCTTGAAACAGACTTATGAGCATGTATCATAGTGCTAATCACTCAGTCAGAGAAACCTCTATGACTAAGCACTAAACGTTCAATTTCCATGCCTTTAAATTTAGAGATTTGAGATCTTGATGGAAAAATGGCCCTTGAGACAGAAGGTCTGGTCTTAAAGGAAGTGGCCAAGGCTGGCAACTGGACATCCAGACAAGATCCGCATACCAAAACCTGTGAGGCCATGCTGGTGCTATCAGAAACACATAAGATTCTTCCATTATACAGGGAGTGCAGAATTATTAGGCAAGTTGTATTTTTGAGGATTAATTTTATTATTGAACAACAACCATGTTCTCAATGAACCCAAAAAACTCATTAATATCAAAGCTGAATATTTTTGGAAGTAGTTTTTAGTTTTTAGTTTGTTTTTAGTTTTAGCTATTTTAGGGGGATATCTGTGTGTGCAGGTGACTATTACTGTGCATAATTATTAGGCAACTTAACAAAAAACAAATATATATCCATTTCAATTATTTATTTTTACCAGTGAAACCAATATAACATCTCAACATTCACAAATATACAATTCTGACATTCAAAAACAAAACAAAAACAAATCAGTGACCAATATAGCCACCTTTCTTTGCAAGGACATTCAAAAGCCTGCCATCCATGGATTCTGTCAGTGTTTTGATCTGTTCACCCTCAACATTGCGTGCAGCAGCAACCACAGCCTCCCAGACACTGTTCAGAGAGGTGTACTGTTTTCCCTCCTTGTAAATCTCACATTTGATGATGGAACACAGGTTCTCAATGGGGTTCAGATCAGGTGAACAAGGAGGCCATGTCATTAGATTTTCTTCTTTTATACCCTTTCTTGCCAGCCACGCTGTGGAGTACTTGGACGCGTGTGATGGAGCATTGTCCTGCATGAAAATCATGTTTTTCTTGAAGGATGCAGACTTCTTCCTGTACCACTGCTTGAAGAAGGTGTCTTCCAGAAACTGGCAATAGGACTGGGAGTTGAGCTTGACTCCATCCTCAACCCGAAAAGGCCCCACAAGCTCATCTTTGATGATACCAGCCCAAACCAGTACTCCACCTCCACCTTGCTGGCGTCTGAGTCGGACTGGAGCTCTCTGCCCTTTACCAATCCATCCATCTGGCCCATCAAGACTCACTCTCATTTCATCAGTCCATAAAACCTTAGAAAAATCAGTCTTGAGCTATTTCTTGGCCCAGTCTTGACGTTTCAGCTTGTGTGTCTTGTTCAGTGGTGGTCGTCTTTCAGCCTTTCTTACCTTGGCCATGTCTCTGAGTATTGCACACATTGTGCTTTTGGGCACTCCAGTGATGTTGCAGCTCTGAAATATGGCCAAACTGGTGGCAAGTGGCATCTTGGCAGCTGCACGCTTGACTTTTCTCAGGTCGTGGGCAGTTATTTTGCGCCTTGGTTTTTCCACACGCTTCTTGCGACCCTGTTGACTATTTTGAATGAAACGCTTGATTGTTCGATGATCACGCTTCAGAAGCTTTGCAATTTTAAGAGTGCTGCATCCCTCTGCAAGATATCTCACTATTTTTGACTTTTCTGAGCATGTCAAGTCCTTCTTTTGACCCATTTTGCCAAAGGAAAGGAAGTTGCCTAATAATTATGCACACCTGATATAGGGTGTTGATGTCATTAGACCACACCCCTTCTCATTACAGAGATGCACATCACCTAATATGCTTAATTGGTAGTAGGCTTTGGAGCCTATACAGCTTGGAGTAAGACAACATGCATAAAGAGGATGATGTGGTCAAAATACTAATTTGCCTAATAATTCTGCACTCCCTGTAATCTTGGAGATCACCCTTGGAAGAAGAACCAGGGGTGGAAAAATGTAAGCAGGTTGGAAAAGCCAAGGACCTGCTAAAGCATCCACCATCTCTGCCTGAGGATCCTTGGACCTAGAAAGGTATCTGGGAAGTTTCTTGTTTAGACGAGAGGCCATCAGATCTATTTCTGGAAAACACATTTGGATGGAGAGACCACTCCCCCGGATGTAAAGTCTGACGGCTAAGATAATCAGCTTTTCAATTGTCTACACCTGGTATATGAATCGCAGAAAGAGTTGGATTCCGCCCAAGAAAGTATCCAAGATACTTCTTTCATTGCTGAAGGACTGCAAGTCCCTCCTTGATTATTGACATATGCCACTGTTGTGATATTGTCTGTCTGAAAATGAATGTAAAGTTCTCTCTTCAATAGAGGCCAAGCCTGAAGAGCTCTTAAAATAGCACGGAGTTCTAAAATATTGATTGTGCTGACAGAGACCCCCAGATAGCTCCCCAACCTGTAAGACTTGCATCTGTTGAGATCACAGTCCAGGAAGGATGAACAAAGGAGGCCCCTTGAACAATAAGGTGATGGTTTAACCACCAAGTCAGAGAGAGTTGAGTGTTGGGATTTGAGTATATTAACTGTGATATCTGAGAATAATCCCTGCACCATTGGTGCAACATGCAAAGCTTTAGAGGTCTCATATTAAAATGAGCAAAGGGGATCGCGTCCGATGCTGCAGTCATGAGACCTAAAACTTCCATACACATAGCCACTGATGGGAATGATAGAGACTGTAGATTTAGACAAGCTGAAACCCACTTAATTCGTCTCTTGTCTATTAGGGAAAGAGTCATGGACACTGAATCTATCTGGAAACCTAAATAGGTGACGCAAGTCTGAGGAATCAAGAAACTCTTTTGTAAATTGATCCTCCAACCATGTCTTTGAAGAAACCACACTAGTTGTTTCGTGTGAGATTCTGCTAAATGAAAAGATTGAGCTAGTACCAAGATATCGTCCAAATAAAGAAACATCGCAATACCCTGCTCTCTGATTACAGATAGAAGGGCACTGAGAACCTTCGAGAAAATTCTTGGAGCTGTCACTAGGCCAAACAGAAGAGCAACAAATTGGTTATGCTTGTCTAGAAAAGAGAATCTAAAAAAACGATAGTGGTCTGGATGAATCGGAATGTGAAGATAAGCGTCCTGTAAGTCTATTGTGGACATGAAATGACCTTGCTGAACATATAGTCCTTATAGTAACTATCTTGAAAGTTGGGACTCTTACAAAACGATTTAAAATTGTCAGATCCAGGATTTGTCTGAACTAATCTTCTTTCTTTGGGACAATAAACAGATTTGAATAAAAATCCAAACTCTGTTCCTGCTAAGGAACTGGGGCAATCACCCCGGAAAGCTCTAGGTCTTAAACACACTTCCGAAAAGCCTGAGCCTTCACAGGGTTTGTTGGAACATGAGAAAGAAAGAATCTTCCCATGAGAGGTCTTATTCTGAAACCTATTCAATACCCTTGAGAAACAATATACTGAATCCACTGATTTTGAACAGAATCTTTCCAAATGTCTTGAAATTATTTCAATCTGCCCCCCACCAGTTGAACTGGTTTGAGGGCTGCACCTTACCTTCATGCAGTCTTAGGGGCTGGATTTGGTTTCTTATATGGCTTGGATTTATTCCAATTCATAGATGGTCTCCAATTAGAGCCAGAGGCCTTAGGGGAAGGAGAGTTTTTTTATTCTCTATTCTGACGAAAGGAACGAAAACTATTGGGAGCTTTAAACTTACCCTTAGATTTCTTATCTTGGGACAGAAAAACTCACTTTCCCCCAGTGATAGTGGAGATAATAGAATCCAATTGAGAACCAAATAAATTATTACCCTGAAATGATAGATATAGTAATCTAGATTTAGACACCATGTCAGCATTCCAAGATTTAAGCCATAAAGTTCTTTTAGTTAGAATAGCTAAAGACATAGATTTAATATCAATTTTAATTACATCAAATATAGCATCACAAATGAAATGATTAGCATGTTGAAGTAAAAGAACAATGCTAGACAGTTCAGGATCTTATAACTGCTGTGCTAAGCTGTCCAACCAAAAAGTTGAAGCAGCAGCAACATCAGCCATAGAAATAGCAGGTCTAAGAATATAGCCAGTATGTAAATATGCTCTTCTAAGTTAAGATTCAATCTTCCTTTTTAAAGGATCCTTAAAAGAAGTACTATCTTCCATAGGAATAGTAGTATGTTTGGCAAGAGTGGAAACAGCCCGATCAACCTTAGGGTCTTTTTCTCAAAACTCTAAATTGGTTACAGGTAAAGGATACAGCTTCTTAAACCTAGAAGAAGGGTTAAAAGAAGTACCAGGTTTAGACCATTCTTTAGTAATCATATGCTGTCGGTCAATACAAATTTCATCAGATTTATGAGAAGTTTGGAAAGACCTTTTACGTTTATTTGAAGGCGGAATAGCAGTCATAGCCTTCTCTATGGCTGCAGCAATATAATTTTTCATATCTGCAGGAATATCATGTACATTAGACTGTGAAGGAATAACAGTAGATGTATTTGTACTTATAGAAACATTATCAGCATGTAATAATTTGTCATAACAAGTGCCACATATTTGAGCTGAAGAAATAAGATCAGCTAATATACAACAAACACACCTAGCTTTGGTAGAATTGTGTTCAGGCAGCTTAGTTCCTACAGTAACATCAGAGACAGGATCAGTTTGAGACATCTTGCAAAATGTAACAAAAAAGAAAAAATAACATTTAAACAAAATATCCAATTTCCTCAAAATAGCAGTTTCAGGAATGGAAAAAAATGCTAATGATAACATTCTTATACAAAAGTAAAATCAAAAGCAAACATCATAGCCCTCTATAAACAAATGAGAGCAACGAGCAAAAGAGGGAGAGATTTAATATAGCAAATTTTGGCACCAAGAATGAGGCAAACAAAGATGACGCAAATGCAGAGGTAAAAACACAATATAATGATGCAACTCGCGTCATAACAGGCTCGACTTTGCTGCAAAAAAATTTGCATCAACAAAGATGCAAGAAAGTAGCATTTTGCTTCATCGCGAGCCTTATTTGCCCAGGAAAATTTTGAAAAACAGACACCAAGTTACAACTAACTGGAACAAATACCTAAATTCTCCCATAAACATAATCCCCATGCTGAAACTGTTAGACTGCAATTGGAAATATACACAGACCTGACTCATGG
Source organism: Bombina bombina (assembly GCF_027579735.1). Classification (NCBI taxonomy): domain Eukaryota; kingdom Metazoa; phylum Chordata; class Amphibia; order Anura; family Bombinatoridae; genus Bombina; species Bombina bombina. The sequence goes on from NC_069502.1 coordinate 186,577,979, forward strand.
CAAATATATGCAATATATATTAAAAACATTATAATATAAAGTGCCAAACATAACTGAGTGTCTTAAAAAAATTATATATACTTACCAGAAGACACCCATCCATATATAGCAGACAGCCAAACCGGTACTGAAACATATCAGTAGAGCTAATGGTAGAGGAGTATAATGTCGATCTGTAAAGGGAGGGAGCAGATGAATCCCTGCAACCAATTTACAGAGAGCTCTAGAATAGATTTCCCATAGGCGAAAACATGGTATCATCAGGCAATACTCCCTTCACATCCCTCAGACAAACACTATACTTAGAGAGGAACTGGGCTTCAATATGCTTAGATGCGCCTTTCATAGAAGAAATCAAGCACATCTTGCTTCACCACCTCCAAAGGAGGCAACATTTGTAAAACTGAGGTATGAGTGAGGTGGGAGGTGTATTTATAGGCATTTTGAGGTTTGGGAAACTTTTGCCCCCTTCTAGTAGGAATGTATATCTTATACGTCACTAGCTCATGGACTCTTGCCACTTACATGAAAGAAAAAGGAATCAGCTGGGGTGCTGCAGATTTCTACCAGACTGCCAGAATAAGCACATCATTGTGCATTTTGATTTGTGAGTGTATTTTCCATTTTCTACTCATTTATATTGTACTTGGTTATGCACTAAGGAAGTGCCCTCTCTCTCTCAGTAGGTGGCTTCAACTTAATTACTATAATGAAATCCAAAGAGCAGAGGAAGCGCATCTAAATTTTAAATAAAAGTGTACTTATCAGTTGTGTTTCTGTGTATTGAGAGATTAATGAATAGTATTTTTAAGAAACAAAAACGAAAAATGAAAAGTATTTTTAAGAAACAAAAATCAATAAAAAAGCAGGGAATCCAGATCAGTCATATGCAAAGGTTTAGGCACCACTGATCAAAAAATACTAATGATAACAATCGCAACATAATTCTGAAAGTTTAATGCACAAATACTATTTATTGGCTGAATTTAACTGATTGAAAAAAAAAAAAAACAGTAAGGGCTAGATTAAAAGTGGAGTGCTAATTACCGCTTTTGCTAGAGTGGTAACTGTATTAGAAGTAAACCTTTTTCGCTCGTCGGGTTGCGCTGATATTACGAACACCCTACTCGCACGCTAACCTGAATCACCATAAGCCCCTACTCTAATAACCCCTAAACTGCCACATAGCCCACCACAAAGTCACTTCTACACTATTAACCCCTAAACTGCCAGCCCCCCAATGCAAAGTAAACCACTGCACTATTAACCCCTGAACCTCCAGCCCCCAACGCAAAGTAAAACAATACACTATTAAACTCCAAAATGGTACTCTCAAAAGATGTTGGCGGCGGCGCTCATGTTCATCACGGCAATGGTCCATCTTCTTCATCTTGCAAGCAGCAGCGGTGGTCTTCATCCATATTCAGAGCTTTAACACATTAGTCCTCTTCATTCCGTCACCAGCCACACACTGAATTTTGCATGCAAGGTACACCTTTTATATTAAGGGTACTTTTGAATTCCTATTGGCTGATTTTCATGTACAAATTCAAATCAGCTAAAATTCTAATTTAACAGCACACCACTTGTAATATGGATTTGAGCGTAAATAACACCACAATATGACAATCGATTTTACGCTCTTCGCACTAACGATAGAGCTCCACTTGTAGTCTGGCTTTAAATGTGAAATGAACAAATGTTTGTGCACCCTTCTGTTTATCGACTAGTGATTTATTTGTACGGTTCTTAATTGACTCATTAGGCCTTAAACTAAGTCTAGTGGTAACTGTTCCAGAGCTTAAAAAATATTCTGATTCAGGTATTGTGCAGCCATGGGTTTCTCCAATGAGCTGACTGAGGATCAGGAAATTAAGATAATGACTTATAAAAAGATATGTAAATGCTTTCTGCTTGAAATTTCCACTGTCTAAAATATTAATAAAAAATGGAAGTTGAGTGGAATTGTTGAAGTTAAGACAAGATCTTGATGACTAAAAAGAATGTCCAAAATAATTGCATGTAGACTGCTCTTGAAAGCAAAACAAAACTGCAAAGCACCTATAAGAGTGTTAAAAGGCACTGAAGTAGTGGGGCACCAGACTATTGTGCAGCAATACTTGCACATTCATTTGGAAAAATCAGCAGAACCAAAAATATAACCTGAGATCTCATTACTCAAAGACTGACATATGCAACACATACTGTAAATACGCCAGAGACATGTTGGAACCAAGTGCTGTGCTCTGATGATATATAGTTCCTCAGCTACAATCACTAAAGGTAGATTTGGAGAAAAAAGAAGAAGCATTTGAAAAAAAGAACAAATTGCCAACTGTTAAGCATAGGGAGGATCTATTGTGCTTTAAAGTTGTGTGGCTGTCAGATTTTGGGGTCTATTTAGTATATATGTGCTGACAGACATGATCCGCCGCACATCGATAAATGCCGACAGCATATGCTGTCGGCATTTATCATTGCACCAGCAGTTCATGTGAACTGCTGGTGCAATACCGCCCCCTGCAGATTTGCGTCCAATCGGCCGCTAGCAGGGGGTGTCAATCAGCCCAATCGTACATGATCACTGCTTCTTAACTCCAGCCAATAGAATGCAAGCTCAATCCTATTGGCTGATTGCATCAGCCAATAGGATTTTTTTTACCTTTAATTCCGATTGGCTGATAGAATTCTATCAGCCAATCGGAATTCAAGGGACGCCATCTTGGATGACTTCCCTTAAAGGAACCTTCATTCTTCAGTAGCCGTCTAAAGAAGAGGATGCTCCATGCCGGATGTCTTGAAGATGGAGCCGCTCCACGTCGGAAGGATGAAGATAGAAGATGCTGTCTGGATGAAGACTTCTGCCCGTCTAGAGGACGATTTCTTGCCGCTTGGATGAAGACTTCTCCGGGCTTTGTTGAGGACTTCTGACCGCTTGGATGAAGACTTCTCCCGGCTTCGTTGAGGATGGATGTCCGGTCTTCAAAAACTGTAAGTGGATCTTCGGGGGTTAGTGTTAGGTTTTTTTAAGGGTTTATTGGGTGGGTTTTATTTTTAGCTTAGGGTTTGGGCTGAAAAAGAGCTAAATGCCCTTTTAAGGGCAATGCCCATCCAAATGCCCTTTTCAGGGCAATGGGGAGCTTAGGTTTTTTTAGATAGGATTTTATTTGGGGGGTTTGGTTGTGTGGGTGGTGGGTTTTACTGTTGGGGGGTTGTTTGTATTTTTTTTTACAGGTAAAAGAGCTGATTTCTTTGGGGCAATGCCCTGCAAAAGGCCCTTTTAAGGGCTATTGGCAGTTTAGTTTAGGCTACGTTATTTTTTACTTTGTGGGGCTTTTTTATTTTGATAGGGCTATTAGATTAGGTGTAATTAGTTTAAATATTTGATCATTTCTTTTTTATTTTGTGTAATTTAGTGTTTATTATTTTTTGTAAATTAGTTAATTGTATTTAATTAATGTAATTGATTTAATTGTAGTGTAAGGTTAGGTGTTAGTGTAAGACAGGTTAGGTTTTATTTTACAGGTAAGTTTGTATTTATTTTAACTAGGTAGTTAGTAAATAGTTAATAACTATTTACTAACTAGTCTACCTAGTTAAAATAAATACAAACTTACCTGTGAAATAAAAATAAAACCTAAGATAGATACAATGTAACTATTAGTTATATTGTAGCTAGCTTAGGTTTTATTTTATATGTAAGTATTTAGTTTTAAATAGGAATTATTTAGGTATTAATTGTAATTTTTTTAGATTTATTTTAATTATGTTAAAGTTAGTGGGTGTTAGGGTTAGACTTAGGGTTAGGTTTAGCGGTTAATAACTTTATTATAGTGGCGGCGATTTGGGGGGCAGCAGATTAGGGGTTAATAACAGTAATGTAGGTTGTGGCAATGTTAGGGACAGCAGATTAGGGGTTAATAATATTTAACTAGTGTTTGTGATGCGGGAGTACGGCGGTTTAGGGGTTAATATGTAGTTTATGGGTGTTAGTGTCCTTTTTAGCACTTTAGTTATGAGTTTTATGGTACAGCTTTGTAACGTAAAACCCATAACTACTGACTTTCAGTTTACGGTACGGATCTTTAATTTGCTAAAATACACTGGTATGCATCTCTCCTGCTTCCTTTATCTGCCTGGTTGCCCCTCTGTATCCCTTTAATTTGCTAAAATACACTGGTATGCATCTCTCCTGCTGTCTGGATTTATGATTTTTTGTTAGATTTGTTATCAGTTCCTTTGTACAATATCTGTGTGCTTCCCAACCATTTGTCTTCCCCCAATCTAATTTGCAAGTGTGTATAACTTCAGTCTCCTAACTAGTCTGCCTGTGCACAGCTGTCCTCCTCCACACTTCCACAATATCCTGCCCTGACCTTGCTACAACCCACTATAACAATACTCTCTCCTCGGCACTGGACACTTTCGCTCCTCCCCAAATACGCAAAACCCCACGTCGTCAGCTCCAACCCTGGCACTCTAACCAAACACGCTACCTGCAAAAATGCTCCCATGCTGCTGAACGTGCCTGGAGGAAATCCCGCTCTGAATCAGATTTCCTTCACTATAAATTCATTCTTTATTCTTACTCCTCTGCCCTTCACTTAGCCAAGCAAACCTACTTCTCTTCTCTTATATCTACTCACTCCTCAAACCCTAAACGTCTCTTCTTTATTTTCAACTCTCTCCTTTATCCACCTTCACCACCCCCTTCATCTGTCTTAAGTGCTCAAGACCGGGCAGACTACTTTTTCAACAAAACAATTACCATCCCAAGTAATATCCCAACACAAGTCTGCAACCTTCCATCTCTGCCCCCGGCAACCCCCTCCACCACTCTCAGCACCTTCCCCCCCTACCTCTGAGAATGAAGTGAGTTCCCTATTGTCTTCCTCACACCTCACTACCTGCCCACTTGACCCTATACCTTCACATCTAATACCTTCTCTGTCTTCTACCCTCACTACAGCTCTTACTCACATATTTAACCTATCCCTTACTACCGGTTCATTCCCATCTTTCTTCAAACATGCAAAGGTCACCCCCATCCTCAAAAAACCCTCCCTCGACCCCAATTCTCCTGCAAACTACTGCCCCATATCACTGCTTCCGCTAGCTTCAAAAGTCCTGGAAAAACTAGTCTTCGATCGCTTAACCCACTTCTTGTCCTCCAACTCACTGCTTGACCCCTTACAATCTGGCTTCCGTTTCCAACACTCAACTGAGACTGCCCTCACCAAAGTTACTAATGATCTTCTTTCTGCTAAAAAAAATGGCCACTACTCAATACTTATCTTACTTGATCTGTCTGCTGCCTTTGACACAGTTGACCATCCCCTTCTCCTACGGACTCTCAGCTCCTTTGGGCTCTCTGACACTGCCCTTTCCTGGATCTACTCTTATCTCTCTAATAGGTCCTTTTCTGTCTCCTTTGCTGGTGGCGACTCCTCTCCATTGCCTCTGTCTGTTGGAGTACCTCAAGGCTCTGTTCTGGGTCCCCTACTCTTCTCTATTTATACATCCTCACTGGGTAAACTTATCAGTAGCTATGGCTTCAACTACCACCTCTATGCTGAAGATACCCAGATCTACCTATGCACCCCTTCACTCTCTCCTTCTGTCCTTGCTCACATCAGTGTCTGCTTATCTGGCATTTCTTCTTGGATGGCCTCTCACCACCTAAAAATCAATATGTCTGAGACTGAGCTCCTTCTAATCCCCCCTCTAATTCTACCCCGGTTCCTAACTTTTCAATCACTGTTGGTGATACCACTATCTCCCCATCACCCCAAGTCCGCGTCCTAGGAGTTACACTTGACTCCAATCTGTCCTTCATACCCCACATCCGATTGCTCTCTTCCTCCTGTCGCAACCATCTATGCAATATCTCCAAAATCCGTCCATTTCTGAGTGCTGAAACTACTAAACAGCTAATCCACTCCCTGGTAATCTCCAGACTTGACTACTGTAATAACCTACTAACTGGCCTCCCTCTCTCCCGTCTCTCCCCTCTTCAATCCATCCTAAATGCCTCTGCTAGGCTAATCCACCTCTCCCGACGCTCTGTATCTGCTGCACCTCTCTGCGAGTGCCTTCACTGGCTCCCCATCCACAGCAGAATTAAATTCAAAATTCTCATCCTGACCTACAAAGCCCTTACCAACGTAGCCCCCCCCTACCTGTCCTCACTCATCAAGAAATATACTCCAGCCCGCCCCCTAAGATCCAACAATGACCTGCTCCTTGCATCTTCTACCATCACCTCCTCCCATGCCAGGCTACAGGACTTCTCTTGTGCGGCACCAACCATCTGGAATGCACTTCCCAGAGCTGTTAGACTTTCCCCTAACCTTTCCTCCTTAAATGCTCCCTAAAGACCTTTCTGTTCACTGAAGCCTATCTCTAAATCAGTAAAAAATTAATTCTACCTGCCTAACTGCTGCCCCATCTAACTCCACACTAACATCATTCTCACCTTTGCAGTCCCCACCTCCTGTTTCTCACCCTCCTACCATCTAGATTGTAAGTTCCCACGGGAACAGGGCCCTCAATTCCCCCCGTATTTGTTTTGTTAAACTTTGGTGTCTTTTATATTGTATTGTACTGTACTTTTATCTTTGTACCCATGGACAGTGCTGCGGAATCTTTTGGCGCTTTATAAATAAATAATAATAATAATAATCTTGTAGTTATAGGCTGTACCGTTAACTTTTTGGCCTCCCAGGCAAACTCGTAATACCAGTGCTGTGGAAGTCCCATTGGAAAAGGATTTTAAAAGCTGCGGTAGTTACGTTGCATGACGGCCAAAAAAGTGTGCGGTACAGAAATACCTGCAAGACTCGTAATACCAGCGGTAGTGAAAAAGCATCGTTATGAGGCTTTTTCACTCATAACGCAAAACTCGTAATCTAGCCGTTTGTTAGGTCTGTGATCTTGATATCTAGATTGCTTAAAGGGACATAAAATCCAAAGTTTTTTTTTCTTTCATGATTCAGACAGAGCATATGATTTTAAACAACTTTCCAATGAACTTGTATTATCTAATTTGTTTATTATTATTGCTGTTTTTATTGAAAGGATACCTATGTAGGCTCAGGGGATGCTGATTGGTGGCTGCACATATATGACTCATGTTATTGGCTCTCAGTAGTGCATTGCTGCTTCTGCCAAGTAAATTAAGAAAATAAGATCAAAAGCAGTAAATTGGAAAGTTTTTTAAAATGGTATTCTCTGTCTGAATCATGCAATTTAAAATATTGTGTGTCATAGAAACCCAATCAGTTAGTAACTTCTCTAGTTTTCTCCTAGTTTCTTTGAAATTATTTTTAGCTGAAAGGATTAGGGCCATTAAATCATCTGAATTTTTTAAATGTGGAATTTAAATTACTTATTGTTGCCTTGTTACCTGCGTAACAGGAAGAACAGATTTCCAATCATGGCCTTTCCAATTCTGTTTGATTTTTTCTTCTTCCTCTTTTGGAGTTAGGACACATCCATCAATTTTGCAAGAATTTGGGGCATTACCTTGTTATAGGAAAAAAAGGCATTAGAGGATTTTCATCTATTTTTATTATACAAAGGCATACATATAAAGTGTATTTATAATCCACTTCTAACATTTTACTGAATTAAAATTATATATAGTCACTTTACTATCTATACAATCAAAATAATCCAGTAATAATTTATGTACTGCATGAAAGAAGAGATGGCAGAAAATTCACAAATGCATAGCAAGTTGCACTCACAAAATCCTAATTTACTGATTGACGGCTAGATTACAAGTGGAGCGCTAATTTCTCGCATGCCCGTAAACAAGTGTCTGGTTATTGCTACCGCGAACTCCTTGTAGCAATTAGCACTCCGAAAATTGACCAGTGCCCCAATTGGCCCCAAAATAAAGTATATATTTTTTAGCTTTTTTTAAATAAAAAACAGCACACAGCAGTTTTTAGGGGTTAAAGTTGGTGTGTGTGGGGTGTTAGAAAAAAAAGGAACTGAAAAGTGCCTTAACATTGCAATCTATAGGGAACTGTGTGTTCCCTGTAAATATATATGTATATGCTTATATACATATACTGTATATCTATGTGTTAATATGTATATACACATATAAACACATAAATATATTTGCATGCATTCATATACATATATTCATATACCTGTAAATATATATGTGTATGCTTATATACATATATAGCTATGTGTTAATACTGTATGTGTATATACACATATAAACACATAAATATATATGCATACATTTATATACATATATTCATATACCTGTAAATATATATGTGTATGCTTACATACATATATAGCTATGTGTTAATACTGTATGTTTATATACACATATAAACACATAAATATATATGCATACATTTATATAAATATATTCATATACCTGTAAATATATATGTGTATGCTTATATACATATACTGTATATCTATGTGTTAATATGTATATACACATATAAACACATAAATATATATGCATATATTTATATACATATATTCATATACCTGTAAATATATATGTGTATGCTTACATACATATATAGCTATGTGTTAATACTGTATGTTTATATACACATATAAACACATAAATATATATGCATACATTTATATAAATATATTCATATACCTGTAAATATATATGTGTATGCTAATATACATATATATCTATGTGTTAATATGTGTATATACACATATAAACGAATAAATATATATGCATACATTCATATACATATATTCATATACCTGTAAATATATATGTGTATGCTTACATACATATATAGCTATGTGTTAATACTGTATGTGTATATACACATATAAACACATAAATATATATGCATACATTTATATAAATATATTCATATACCTGTAAATATATATGTGTATGCTTATATACATATATGTCTATATGTTAATATGTGTATATACACATATAAACACTTAAATACATATGCATGTATTCATATAAATATATATATTTAACATTTGCTGCCCATCACTGCGTGACTTACTGACATCGCTGCGCTAGGTTCTCATGACATGTCTCACACCCATTGGAGCCTATAGAAGAGCAATTTTGTGAGCACAAAGCTTCCATGCAATGCGAACACAAGCTCGCATTTGCATTGCGGCTAACTTGTAATACCAGCGCACAAGTGGAACCCAAATATCGCCATTGTGTAAACAATATTTTGTGCCCCACTTGTAATCTAGCACTAAATATTTAAAAATTCATATTGTCCATTACACAGTATTGTAGCTAAATGTAAAAGTATATAACAGTCTTAATTCTTTACAATGAAACTAAAAATAGTTTAGTAAAAAAAAAGGAAAACCTGCTAGTACGTATATTTTAGAGGGAAATTAAATTGATATCTCAAATGCACAGTAGTGTAGTTAAAATACCATAAGGTTACTATTTGTAATACATTTGCTTTTGTAATAAATCCCTCTCCTTGTCTGAGCTTTTAGTATTGAGGAACAGACTTTCCTTGCTGGATAGTTTGATAAATCTTCCATTTACTTTTTACTGATGCAGCTGTGCTCAGATGGGTATTTTATACATTTTCCTTAATTTCAATTACATTATATCTAGTTCTGTAGAATATCCTATGATCTACCCTTTCCTTCAAATTTACATCCAAACCTTCAATGGTGGGGGTATTCAGAAAATGTTAAAGCAATGTTATTAGTTTTCAGGTAGACACACATACGGCTAGATTTAGAGTTTTGTCGGTAACGACCCGAAAAGCTAACGCCGGCTTTTTTCTGGCCGCACCATAAAAATAACTCTGGTATTGAGAGTCCACATAAAGGCTGCGTTAGGCTCCAAAAAAGGAGCGTAGAGCATATTTAACGCAGCTTCAACTCTCGATACCAGAGTTGCTTACGCAAGCGGCCAGCCTCAAAAACGTGCTCGTGCACGATTCCCCCATAGGAAACAATGGGGCTGTTTGAGCTGAAAAAAAAAACTAACACCTGCAAAAAAGCCGCGTTCAGCTCCTAACACAGCCCCATTGTTTGCTATGCAGAAACACTTCCTACGTCTGCACCTAACACTCTAACATGTACCCCGAGTCTAAACACCCCTAACCTTACACTTATTAACCCCTATTCTGCCGCCCCCGCTATCGCTGACCCCTGCATATTATTATTAACCCCTAATCTGCCGCTCCGTAAACCGCCGCTACTTACATTATCCCTATGTACCCCTAATCTGCTGCCCTAACATCGCCGACCCCTATATTATATTTATTAACCCCTAATCTGCCCCCCACAATGTCGCCTCCACCTGCCTACACTTATTAACCCCTAATCTGCCGAGCGGACCTGAGCGCTACTATAATAAAGTTATTAACCCCTAATCCGCCTCACTAACCCTATAATAAATAGTATTAACCCCTAATCTGCCCTCCCTAACATCGCCGACACCTAACTTCAATTATTAACCCCTAATCTGCCGACTGGAGCTCACCGCTATTCTAATAAATGTATTAACCCCTAAAGCTAAGTCTAACCCTAACACTAACACCCCCCTAAATTAAATATAATTTACATCTAACGAAATTAATTATCTCTTATTAAATAAATTATTCCTATTTAAAGCTAAATACTTACCTGTAAAATAAATCCTAATATAGCTACAATATAAATTATAATTACATTGTAGCTATTTTAGGATTAATATTTATTTTACAGGCAACTTTGTAATTATTTTAACCATGTACAATAGCTATTAAATAGTTAAGAACTATTTAATAGTTACCTAGTTAAAATAATTACAAAATTACCTGTAAAATAAATCCTAACCTAAGTTAGAATTAAACCTAACACTATACTATCATTAAATTAATTAAATAAAATACCTACAATTACCTACAATTAAACCTAACACTACACTATCAATAAATAAATTAAATACAATTCCTACAAATAACTACAATGAAATAAACTAACTAATGTACAAAAAATAAAAAAGAACTAAGTTACAAAAAATACAAAAATATTTTCAAACATAAGAAAAATATTACAACAATTTTAATCTAACTACACCTACTCTAAGCCCCCCTAATAAAATAACAAAGACCCCCAAAATAAAAAATGCCCTACCCTATTCTAAATTACTAAAGTTCAAAGCTCTTTTACCTTACCAGCCCTGAACAGGGCCCTTTGCGGGGCATGCCCCAAGAAGTTCAGCTCTTTTGCCTGTAAAAAAAAACATACAATACCCCCCCCAACATTACAACCCACCACCCACATACCCCTAATCTAACCCAAACCCCCCTTAAATAAACCTAACACTAAGCCCCTGAAGATCATCCTACCTTGTCTTCACCTCACCAGGTATCACCGATCCGTCCTGGCTCCAAAATCTTCATCCAACCCAAGCGGGGGCTGGCGATCCATCATCCGGTGGCTGAAGAGGTCCAGAAGAGGCTCCAAAGTCTTCATCCTATCCGGGAAGAAGAGGCGATCCGGACCGGCAACCATCTTGATCCAAGCGGCATCTTCTATCTTCATCCGATGACGACCGGCTCCATTCTGAAGACCTCCACCGCGGACCCATCTTCTTCTGGCGACGTCCAACTGAAGAATGACGGTTCCTTTAAGGGACGTCATCCAAGATGGCGTCCCTCGAATTCCGATTGGCTGATAGGATTCTATCAGCCAATCGGAATTAAGGTAGGAATATTCTGATTGGCTGATGGAATCAACCAATCAGAATCAAGTTCAATCCGATTGGCTGATCCAATCAGCCAATCAGATTGAGCTCGCATTCTATTGGCTGTTCCGATCAGCCAATAGAATGCGAGCTCAATCTGATTGGCTGATTGGATCAGCCAATCGGATTGAACTTGATTCTGATTGGCTGATTCCATCAGCCAATCAGAATATTCCTACCTTAATTCCGATTGGCTGATAGAATCCTATCAGCCAATCGGAATTTGAGGGACGCCATCTTGGATGACGTCCCTTAAAGGAACCGTCATTCTTCAGTTGGACGTCGCCGGAAGAAGATGGGTCCGCGGTGGAGGTCTTCAGGATGGAGCCGGTCATCATCGGATGAAGATAGAAGATGCCGCTTGGATCAAGATGGTTGCTGGTCCGGATCGCCTCTTCTTCCCGGATAGGATGAAGACTTTGGAGCCTCTTCTGGACCTCTTCAGCCACCGGATGATGGATCGCCAGCCCCCGCTTGGGTTGGATGAAGATTTTGGAGCCAGGACGGATCGGTGATACCTGGTGAGGTGAAGACAAGGTAGGATGATCTTCAGGGGCTTAGTGTTAGGTTTATTTAAGGGGGGTTTGGGTTAGATTAGGGGTATGTGGGTGGTGGGTTGTAATGTTGGGGGGGGGTATTCTATGTTTTTTTTTACAGGCAAAAGAGCTGAACTTCTTGGGGCATGCCCCGCAAAGGGCCCTGTTCAGGGCTGGTAAGGTAAAAGAGCTTTGAACTTTAGTAATTTAGAATAGGGTAGGGCATTTTTTATTTTGGGGGTCTTTGTTATTTTATTAGGGGGCTTAGAGTAGGTGTAATTAGTTTAAAATTGTTGTAATATTTTTCTTATGTTTGTAAATATTTTTTTATTTTTTGTAACTTAGTTCTTTTTTATTTTTTGTACTTTAGTTAGTTTATTTCATTGTAGTTATTTGTAGATATTGTATTTAATTAATGTATTTATAGTGTAGTGTTAGGTTTAATTGTAGGTAATTATAGGTATTTTATTTAATTAATTTAATGATAGTATAGTGTTAGGTTTAATTGTAACTTAGGTTAGGATTTATTTTACAGGTAATTTTGTAATTATTTTAACTAGGTAACTATTAAATAGTTCTTAACTATTTAATAGCTATTGTACCTGGTTAAAATAATTACAAAGTTGCCTGTAAAATAAATATTAATCCTAAAATAGCTACAATGTAATTATAATTTATATTGTAGCTATATTAGGATTTATTTTACAGGTAAGTATTTAGCTTTAAATAGGAATAATTTATTTAATAAGAGTTAATTTATTTCGTTAAATTAAAATTATATTTAACTTAGGGGGGTGTTAGTGTTAGGGTTAGACTTAGCTTTAGGGGTTAATACATTTATTAGAATAGCGGTGAGCTCCGGTCGGCAGATTAGGGGTTAATAATTGAAGTTAGGTGTCGGCGATGTTAGGGAGGGCAGATTAGGGGTTAATACTATTTATTATAGGGTTAGTGAGGCGGATTAGGGGTTAATAACTTTATTATAGTAGCGGTGCAGTCCGCTCGGCAGATTAGGGGTTAAAAAAATGTAATTGAGTGGCGGCGATGTGGGGGGGCCTCGGTTTAGGGGTACATAGGTAGTTTATGGGTGTTAGTGTACTTTAGAGTACAGTAGTTAAGAGCTTTATGAACCGGCGTTAGCCCAAAAAGCTCTTAACTACTGACTTTTTTCTGCGGCTGGAGTTTTGTCGTTAGATTTCTAAAGCTCACTTCAGACACGACTCTAAATACCGGAGTTAGAAAGATCCCATTGAAAAGATAGGATACGCAATTGACGTAAGGGGGATCTGCGGTATGGACAAGTCGCGGCTGAAAAGTGAGGGTTAGACCCTTTTTTGAGTGACTCCAAATACCGGAGTTAGCCTAAAACCAGCGTTAGGAGCCTCTAACGCTGGTTTTCACGGCTAACGCCAAACTCCAAATCTAGGCCATAATAGTAAAGTAACCATGTCATTTTATTTTGTAATTAATTTGTTTAAACTGGCAGCTATTCTTATGCAAGCTGATTTTATTTCCCTTTCAAACATCTCCTAACATGAAAATTACTGTCACCTTACAATAATCTGAATTTTAGTGTTCTGAAAAAATGGATGTCAAACGGAACAATATTTCAATGTAGCAATTTTAGTGATATGAGAGACTTGGTTAGGGGCCTGAATAGGTTTTCAAGGCATCACATAATTAATTAAAGGAATACATACATTAATACAATAAGTTAACTTGCTATTACCTTTAAAGTGATTAGTGTCTATTTCTATATGTGTTATTAATCCTGGATGACCCAGTCGAAATATTGTCCATTCATTTCCAGGCACCTGAAGAATTCCTTTACTGTCAGCCTAAGTAAGAGACAAATGTCATTCAATTATGAGGGAGACAGGGAACAATGAGGTGGGTGTGGCAGTCTGAGATATAGATGATCTGAAAGTAGCAGAAGGACGGTAAAGAATGTTGCATTTATGGTAGGGGCGGGACTTGCAGTTTGGCGCTCAGGCTGGGTTGGATTATGGTCTCAAGTTGAAGTGTAGTAGGCTCGAGAGTCATTTTGCAGAAGAACTTCAGTATAAAAAGGGTGGTTGCCTCATAGAATAGAATTCTAAAGACAAATATCTTAAGGGATTTCAAGAATCCCAAGGAGATCCATAAACTTGCACTAAAAATTCATTAAAGGGATATGAAACCCAAAAGTTTTCTTTCCTAAACAACTTTATCATTTACTTCTATGATCAATTTTTCTTTATTATTTTGGCATTGTTTGTTGAAAAGCAGGGACGTATGCTTAGGAGCTGCCCATTTCTGGAGCACTATATGGCAAACAGTTTATCAAGAATGTTATCCATTTGCAAGAGCACTAGGTGGCAGCACTATTACCTACCATGCAGTGCTCCATACACATACCTAGGTATCTCTTCAACAAAGAATACCATGGGAATAAAGCAAATCTTCTTCTTGTCTAACATCAAAATCCATGTTTCTGTAATTTATGCCTCGGACTTATTTATAACATATTTATATAAGCTCTCAAAATCATATTTCTAAATGCACAGAAAACAAAATGTATAAAACATCTTTTTTTCCTGAATCAAATTTTAAACAACTTTCCAATGCACTTCTAATATCAAATTTGCTTAATTCTCTTTGTATCCTTTCTTGAAATAGCAGCAATGCAGTGAGCTAGCTGAGCACATTGAGTGAGCCAATGATAAAAGGCAAATATGTGCAGCCACCAATAAGCAGCCAACTCCCAGTACTGCATTACTGCAGTTGATCCTACCTAGGCATGCTTTTCAATAATGGATACTAAGAGAACCAAGCAAAATTATTAATATAAGACAATTAGAAAGTGGTTTAAGATAGCATGCTCTGTTTTAATCATGAAAGAAACATTTGCGGTTTCATGTCCCTTTAAACACTTGCGCCAGTTGTCACACAGTACCTACGTCCAACGCATAGCCGCATATTGCAGTTCCCTCTGTCAGCTTAGACAGCAGAGACTGCAGCTGGGGACATTGTGCTCCCTTACAATATGAAGCCAGAAAACAAATCATTACAGAGAGTGACAGGTGGGCAGCCCAGCGGAGGAGAGGGATGGGTGGTGTTCACTATATAATGGAAAAAATGTTTGTATGGGGAGAGGGACTTATGAGATACTACGCTACAGAAATTAGTTTGAGGGGGACCCTACATTACAGGAAACAGTGATCGAGGGTGAGGGGCCCCTACACTACAAAAAAAATACATTTAAAAAAAAGGTTAATTTCTTATTTGCAGACTAGCAGCCAGTAACCAACATGGTTATAGCAGTGAGAGGATTACAAAGCTGTTTGAGGGGATTAGGGGTGGGAGGGTGAGGAGGGACCCTATCACTACAAAAATGAATAAATATTTTTTTTATTTTTTTATTTTTAAAAAAGCTCTTAAAGGGACACTCAATCAAAATTAAACTTTTATTATTCGGATAGAGCATGCCATTTTAAACAACTTTCCAATTTACTTCCATTAACAAAATGTGCACAGTCTTTTTATATTTAAACTTTTTGAGTCACCAGCTACTACTGAGCATGTGCAAGAATAAGTGTGTATGCATTTCTGAATGGCTGATGGCTGTCACATGGTACGTGTATGCATTTGTGATTGGCTGATGGCTGTCACATGGTACAGGGGGAGTGGAAAAAGACATAACTTTTAAAATTGTCAGAAAAAAATCTACTACTCATTTGAAGTTCAGACTAAGTGCTATTGAATTGTCTTGTTATCTTGCATTTGTTGATTATGCAAATCTACTGTGTTGACTGGTCCTTTAACTGCATACTGCCAGACTGTCTGCAAGTACCTAAGATGATGGTGACCAGTGTGTGTGTGTGGGGGGGGGGGGTGTTTAGGAGGAATCACGTAGGGTTCAGGGGCTGGGAAATGTCAGCTGGGAGGTTAATCCCTACACTAGAGCAAATATTAGCCTTACAAAGTAACTGATTAACCCCTTCACTGCTGGGATTTCCAGAACTGTGAAGCTCAGCTGCAATTATCGGCCTTCTAATTGCCAAGAAATAATGGCAAACCCATGCTTGTCTGCCATTTCTCAACAAAGGAGAGTAGCTTTTACAACTATTTGTTTTATGACTGCAGTAGTTGTGTGTAAATAATTTCAGTGAGAAACCCAAAGTTTGCAAAAAAGTTAACATTTTTTTTTATTATGATTGTACTTGGCGGTCAAATAGCAGCATCAAGTATACCAAGATAGGCCTAGCTCAATAACTTGGGTTGTCTTCTTATAAAAATATATATATGTTTCATAGGTATGCTTAAACAGAGTAATAGCAAAAATTCTAAAAATGTGGGCAAATTTTTCTCTGTAATTCCCAGTATCGAAAGGGGCTAATAATTGTTTAACTGTTCTTATAAGCAAATATTTTGTGGCCTTCAATCAGTTTTTTATCATATTCACTAATTCCTAATCTCCCTTTATTGACCCTCCCCTCTGTCACCATGTCCTTGTGACACTTTCTTGTTGATTACCACCATGTTAGTCTCCATGTTCTTAGATACCACCCATCCTATGACAACCCTCTTTGACTTCCTCTCCACAAACACTCTCGGCTAGATTACGAGTTGTGCGTTAAGATGAAAAAGCAGCGTTAACAGGTCCTAACGCTGCTTTTTCACTACCGCTGCTATTACGAGTCTTGCAGGTTTAGGGGGACCGCACACTTCTTTGGCCGTAACGCAAAACGATTTATGTAAACTTTGTAAACCCTATTTTCTATGGGACTTCCATAGCGCCGGTATTATGAGTCTGTCCTGGGAGGCCAAAAAGTGAGCGGTACACCCTCTACCTCCAAGATCCCTAACACATTCTAAAGTCAGTAGTTAAGAGTTTTATGGTGCAACGCCGTAGCATAAAACTCATAACTAAAGTGCTAAAAAGTACACTAACACCCATAAACTACCTATTAACCCCTAAACCGAAGCCCTACCGCATCACAAACACTATAATAAAAATTTTAACCCCAAATCTGCCGCTACGGACATTGCCGCCACTAGAATAAACATTTTAACCCCTAAACCGCCACACTCCCACCTCGCAAACACTAGTTAAATAATATTAACCCCTAATCTTCCGCCCCTAACATCGCTGCAACCTACATTATATTTATTAACCCCTAATCTGCCGCCCCTAACATCGCCGCAACCTACATTATATTTATTAACTCCTAATCTGCCACCCCTAACATCACTGACACCTACCTACATTTATTAACCCCTAATCTGCCGTCCCCAACATTGCTGCCACTACATTAAATGTATTAACCCCTAAATCTAAGTCTAACCCTAACACTCCCTAACTTAAATATAATTTAAATAAATCTAAATAAAATAACTATCATTAACTACATTATTCCTATTTAAAACTAAATACTTACCTATAAAATAAACCCTAAAATAGCTACAATGTAACTAATAGTTACATTGCAGCTAGCTTAGGGTTTATTTTTATTTTACAGGCAAGTTTGTATTTATTTTAACTAGGTAGAATACTTATTAAATAGTTATTAACTATTTAATAACTACCTAGCTAAAATAAATACAAGCTGACCTGTAAAATAAAACCTAACCTAAGTTACACTAACACCTAACCTAACCATACAATTAAATAAATTCCCTAAATTAAATACAATTAAATAAATTAAATTAAATTAGCTAAATCCTCAATGAAGCCGGCAGAAGTGGTCCTCCAGATGGGCAGAAGTGGTCCTCCAGACAGGCAGAAGTCTTCATCTGGACGGCATCTTCTATCTTCATCCTTCCGACACGGAGCGGGTCCATCTTCAAGACATCCAGCGCGGAGCATCCTCTTCAAACAACGTCTTCTTCCGAATTAATATCACTTTAAGTGACGTCATCCAAGATGGCGTCCCTTAGATTCCGATCAGCAAATCGGAATTAAGGTAGAAAAAATCCTATTGGCTGATTGGATCAGCCAATAGGATTGAACTTCAATCCTATTGGCTGATCCAATCAGCCAATAGGATTGAGCTTGCATTCTATTGGCTGATTGGAACAGCCAATAGAATGCCACCTCAATCCTATTGGCTGATTGCATCAGCCAATAGGATTTTTTCTACCTTAATTCTGATTGGCTGATAGAATTCTAAGGGACGCCATCTTGGATTACATCACTTAAAGTGATATTCATTCGGAAGAAGACGTCGTTTGAAGAGGATGCTCCACGCCGGATGTCTTGAAGATGGACCCGCTCCGCGTCGGAAGGATGAAGATAGAAGATGTCGTCTGGATGAAGACTTCTGCCCATCTGGAGGACCACTTCTGCCGGCTTCGTTGAGGACATCTTGCCGCTTGGATGAAGACTTCTCCCGGTAAGTGAATCTTCGGGGGTTAGTGTTAGGATTTTTTTAAGGGTGTATTCGGTGGGTTTATTTTTTAGGTTAGGACTTTGGGCCGCAATAGAGCTAAATGCCCTTTGGAGGGCAATGCCCATCCAAATGCCCTTTTCAGGGCAATGGGGAGCTTAGGTTTTTTTAGTTAGGGTTTTATTTGGGGGGTTGGTTGTGTGGGTGGTGGGTTTTACTATTGGGGGGGTTGTTTGTATTTTTTTTACAGGTAAAAGAGCTGATTACTTTGGGGCAATGCCCTGCAAAAGACCCTTTTAAGGGCTATTGATAGTTTAGTTTAGGCTAGGGTTTTTTTGGGGGGAGCTTTTTTTATTTTGATAGGGCTATTTTATTAGGTGTAATTAGTTTAAAGATCTGTAATTTGTTTTTTATTTTCTGTAATTTAGTGTTGTTGGTTTTTTTGGGGATTTAGCTAATTTAATTTAATTGATTTAATTGTATTTAATTTAGTTAATTTATTTAATTGTAGTGTAGTGTTAGGTGTTAGTGTAACATAGGTTAGGTTTTATTTTACAGGTAAATTTGTATTTATTTTAGCTAGGTAATTATTAAATAGTTAATAACTATTTAATAACTATTATACCTAGTTAAAATAAATACAAACTTGACTGTAAAATAAAAATAAACCCTAAGCTAGATACAATGGCCTCTAGTTATCAATGTCTGTCGGACCTGATCCGACAGTGCGGATCAGGTCCGACAGACATCGCTGAATACTGCGAGCAATACGCTCGCCGTATTCAGCATTGCACCAGCAGCTCACAAGAGCTGCTGGTGCAGCACCGCCCCCTGCAGACTCACGGCCAATTGGCCGCCAGCAGGGGGGTGTCAATCAACCCGATCGTACTCGATCGGGTTGAATTGCGGCGATGTCTGTCCGCCTGCTCAAAGCAGGCGGACAGGTTATGGAGCAGCGGTTTTGTGACCGCTGCTTCATAACTGCTGTTTCGGAGCTTGATACATATGCCCCAATTCGGAGCTTGATACATATGCCCCAATTTAACTATTAGTTATATTGCAGCTAGCTTAGGGTTTATTTTATAGGTAAGTATTTCGTTTTAAATAGGAATTATTTAGTTAATTATAGTAATTTTATTTAGATTTATTTAAATTATATTTAAGTTAGGGGGTGTTAGGGTTAGGGTTAGACTTAGATTTAGGGGTTAATAAATTTAATATAGTGGCGGCGACGTTGGGGGCGGCAGATTAGGGGTTAATAAGTGTAGGTAGATTGCAGCAACATTGGGGCGGCAGATTAGGGGTTCATAAAAATAATGTAGGTGTCAGCGATGTTGGGGGCAGCAGATTAGGGTTTAATAAGTATAATGTAGGTGGCGGCGATGTCCAGAGCGGCAGATTAGGGGTTAATAAATATAATGCAGGTGTCGGCGATGTCAGGGGTGGCAGATTAGGGGTTAATAAGTGTAAGATTAGGGGTGTTTAGACTCGGGGTTCATGTTAGGGTGTTAGGTATAAACATAAAATGTGTTTCCCCATAGGAATCAATGGGGCTGCGTTACTGAGCTTTACGCTGCTTTTTTGCAGGTGTTAGACTTTTTCTCAGCCGCTCTCCCCATTGATGTCTATGGGGAAATTGTGCACGAGCACGTACAACCAGCTCACCGCTGACTTAAGCAGTGCTGGTATTGGAGTGGGATATGGAGCTAAATTTTGCTCTACGCTCTCTTCTTGCCTTTTAACGCAGGGTTTCTGAAAACTTGTAATACCAGCGCTGCAAGTAAGTGAGCGGTGAAGGAAAACTGCTCGTTAGCACCGCACAGCTCCTAATGCAAAACTCGTAATCTCGCCGATAGTTTTCTCATTCCACTCTCAGGCCCTCTTTATCTTATCTCCTTCAGAAACCCTCTTCTCAGTCATCATCCCGTTTCATCTATCTTTCAGACCCCCTCTAGTCCCTCATCTTCCCTTTTTTTCATCTCCCCTCATATGCTCTCTCTTCACTCAGCCTCCTCTCTCTCATTCCTTTCTCAAGCCTGTGGTTTTAATTAAAGTGGATTTTTAATTTAAATACTAAAAATATATAATTCTATACAGGGAGTGCAGAATTATTAGGCAAATGAGTATTTTGACCACATCATCCTCTTTATGCATGTTGTCTTACTCCAAGCTGTATAGGCTCGAAAGCCTACTACCAATTAAGCATATTAGGTGATGTGCATCTCTGTAATGACAAGGGGTGTGGTCTAATGACAACACCCTATATCAAGTGTGCATAATTATTAGGCAACTTCCTTTCCTTTGGCAAAATGGGTCAAAAGAAGGACTTGACAGGCTCAGAAAAGTCAAAAATAGTGAGATATCTTGCAGAGGGATGCAGCACTCTTAAAATTTCAAAGCTTCTGAAGCGTGATCATCGAACAATCAAGCGTTTCATTCAAAATAGTCAACAGGGTCGCAAGAAGCGTGTGGAAAAACCAAGGCGCAAAATAACTGCCCATGAACTGAGAAAAGTCAAGCGTGCAGCTGCCAAGATGCCACTTGCCACCAGTTTGGCCATATTTCAGAGCTGCAACATCACTGGAGTGCCCAAAAGCACAAGGTGTGCAATACTCAGAGACATGGCCAAGGTAA
The DNA here is from genome assembly GCF_027579735.1 of Bombina bombina. Lineage (NCBI taxonomy): Eukaryota > Metazoa > Chordata > Amphibia > Anura > Bombinatoridae > Bombina > Bombina bombina. The sequence continues at coordinate 186,599,254 of NC_069502.1, forward strand.
GAAAGGCTGAAAGACGACCACCACTGAACAAGACACACAAGCTGAAACGTCAAGACTGGGCCAAGAAATATCTCAAGACTGATTTTTCAAAGGTTTTATGGACTGATGAAATGAGAGTGATTCTTGATGGGCCAGATGGATGGGCCCGTGGCTGGATTGGTAAAGGGCAGAGAGCTCCAGTCCGACTCAGACGCCAGCAAGGTGGAGGTGGAGTACTGGTTTGGGCTGGTATCATCAAAGATGAGCTTGTGGGGCCTTTTCGGGTTGAGGATGGAGTCAAGCTCAACTCCTAGTCCTACTGCCAGTTTCTGGAAGACACCTTCTTCAAGCAGTGGTACAGGAAGAAGTCTGCATCCTTCAAGAAAAACATGATTTTCATGCAGGACAATGCTCCATCACACGCGTCCAAGTACTCCACAGCGTGGCTGGCAAGAAAGGGTATAAAAGAAGAAAATCTAATGACATGGCCTCCTTGTTCACCTGATCTGAACCCCATTGAGAACCTGTGGTCCATCATCAAATGTGAGATTTACAAGGAGGGAAAACAGTACACCTCTCTGAACAGTGTCTGGGAGGCTGTGGTTGCTGCTGCACGCAATGTTGATGGTGAACAGATCAAAACACTGACAGAATCCATGGATGGCAGGCTTTTGAGTGTCCTTGCAAAGAAAGGTGGCTATATTGGTCACTGATTTGTTTTTGTTTTGTTTTTGAATGTCAGAAATGTATATTTGTGAATGTTGAGATGTTATATTGGTTTCACTGGTAAAAATAAATAATTGAAATGGGTATATATTTGTTTTTTGTTAAGTTGCCTAATAATTATGCACAGTAATAGTCACCTGCACACACAGATATCCCCCTAAAATAGCTATAACTAAAAACAAACTAAAAACTACTTCCAAAACTATTCAGCTTTGATATTAATGAGTTTTTTGGGTTCATTGAGAACATGGTTGTTGTTCAATAATAAAATTAATCCTCAAAAATACAACTTGCCTAATAATTCTGCACTCCCTGTATATAAACAACTAAACCATTAAAATGAAGTTAAGGAGAGGGAAAGACAGAAGAGAGAGAGAGAGTTTTGGTTTCCCAATTTTATTCTCAATTCAAGAGGGTCTGGCCTATCACATGCCAGTCAAAGGCTAATGGGAGTGTCTTTAAAACCAAGATTTAATACCTAGCCTAAGAGACAAAGGTGTATCTGGGGGAAGGGATTTTAATAACAGCTAGGTGAGTATTCCATGGGATAAAATCTGTAATCTATGTCACCACAAATCCACTTACCCTCACCCATCTTTATCTCTCTCAGTTGTCTCTCAGACCACATTATCTTACTCATCCTACCGTCTCTCAACCCCTCATATATGCAAACACTCATGCAAATAATCACAGATTCAATAAAAATTACTGTTTGTTTAAAGGGAACACAAAAATGTTCTTTCATGATTCAGATATGATTTTAAACAACTTTCTAATTTACTTGTATTATCAATTTTCCTTCATTCTCTTGGTATCTTTATTGAAACGCAGAAGCGTGTGCTTAGGAGCCAGCCCTTTTATGGAGCACTTAATGGCAGCAGTTTTGCAAGAATGTTATTGATTTGGGAGAGCACTAGATGGCAGCACTATTTCCTGGTAAATTGAAAAGAGAATGCGGAATTCCTCAAAATGTGAAAATAAAAAGTTTAATGCTTTATTAGGTCAAAAACATTAAAAGCACAATTAACATGGAAGGGTTAAGAAACCGCCTAACTGACAAGCATTAGCGTTTCGGCCATAGCCTTATTCATTCTGTTTTCAATGTACCTACTACTTGCCGGTTTCACCAGGAATCCCTGTTGGAGCTATCACTAATTAAATTATGTGGCAACTATTTATTAATTGATTTGGCAGTGTGTGAGAGTATCTTTTGGCCAGCAAACGTCATGTCATGTGTCCTATGATCAGTGACGCACCTGCACAGCGCAACTAATACGGAACCCGAGGGAGGAATTAGGACGAGCGGCGCTTGGCTGTTTAGAGTTCCAAGAGTCTCTTCAGTAAAATTGAAAGAGAGGAGCCTTGGACCCCCGCAGTCGTCTGACCCCCACTGGAGTACCGAGTGAGTACGCCTGTCTAGACAAGCTTGAGATAGTTCCGATTTGAACTTTACAGCTTATTGTGCTGTTTTGGTGTTGGATCATACTGACTGTTAAGGAGATCGACTAGACTGCCTTTTATATGTATATACATGTTCTTGGAGCCCAAGTATTTACTTATCTCAAGTGGGTTTTACTGAGGCCAATATTATGGTATACACTCTGGCACACACTCTGACTATTTGCTAATACGTCCTTAGTGAGCCACCTTTATATTACTCAATATTTTGGGACTGTAGGTTCTAACCAGCTAGCATCTTATGTCTTCCCTTTAGCACTATTTCCTGCCATGTAAGCACTCTAGATGCCTACCTAGGTATCTCTTCAACACAGAATATCATGGGAACAAAGCAAATTTGATAATAGAAGTACATTTTTAAAAAGGTATGCTCTGTCTGAATCATAAAAGAAATGTTTTGGGTTTCATATATTTTTAATAAAATAAAATGTTTACATGTGTTTGTAATATGTGTTATGTCTGTTTGTGTATTGTAATTTTATAAAAAATCATTTTGTATGTAAGAAACCAAGAAAAAAGTATGTATTTTTCTGAAATTGAGGCCTGCCACTCCACTTCTCATAAATCATCTATGCAGCTAAAATGCAGGTGGTTTCCTAGGGTCGAACAATGTATCACGTTGTGATGATTTTCTTTCCCGTTGGCTATGGAGGTCTGCAAAAGTAAAAATCCCCTAAATGAAAATGCATTTGTGAATTTAGTAAAAGGGCCATAATAGTCGAAAAAACATAATTTATGTAAGAACTTACCTGATAAATTCATTTCTTTCATATTAGCAAGAGTCCATGAGCTAGTGACGTATGGGATATACATTCCTACCAGGAGGGGCAAAGTTTCCCAAACCTCAAAATGCCTATAAATACACCCCTCACCACACCCACAATTCAGTTTAACGAATAGCCAAGAAGTGGGGTGATAAAAAAGTGCGAAAGCATATAAAATAAGGAATTGGAATAATTGTGCTTTATACAAAATCATAACCACCACAAAAAAAGGGCGGGCCTCATGGACTCTTGCTAATATGAAAGAAATGAATTTATCAGGTAAGTTCTTACATAAATTATGTTTTCTTTCATGTAATTAGCAAGAGTCCATGAGCTAGTGACGTATGGGATAATGACTACCCAAGATGTGGATCTTTCCACACAAGAGTCACTAGAGAGGGAGGGATAAAATAAAGACAGCCAATTCCTGCTGAAAATAATCCACACCCAAAATAAAGTTTAACGAAAAACATAAGCAGAAGATTCAAACTGAAACCGCTGCCTGAAGTACTTTTCTACCAAAAACTGCTTCAGAAGAAGAAAATACATCAAAATGGTAGAATTTAGTAAAAGTATGCAAAGAGGACCAAGTTGCTGCTTTGCAGATCTGGTCAACCGAAGCTTCATTCCTAAACGCCCAGGAAGTAGATACTGACCTAGTAGAATGAGCTGTAATTCTCTGAGGCGGAATTTTACCCGACTCAACATAGGCAAGATGAATTAAAGATTTCAACCAAGATGCCAAAGAAATGGCAGAAGCTTTCTGGCCTTTCCTAGAACCGGAAAAGATAACAAATAGACTAGAAGTCTTACGGAAAGATTTCGTAGCTTCAACATAATATTTCAAAGCTCTAACAACATCCAAAGAATGCAACGATTTCTCCTTAGAATTCTTAGGATTAGGACATAATGAAGGAACCACAATTTCTCTACTAATGTTGTTGGAATTCACAACTTTAGGTAAAAATTCAAAAGAAGTTCGCAACACCGCCTTATCCTGATGAAAAATCAGAAAAGGAGACTCACAAGAAAGAGCAGATAATTCAGAAACTCTTCTAGCAGAAGAGATGGCCAAAAGGAACAAAACTTTCCAAGAAAGTAATTTAATGTCCAATGAATGCATAGGTTCAAACGGAGGAGCTTGAAGAGCTCCCAGAACCAAATTCAAACTCCAAGGAGGAGAAATTGACTTAATGACAGGTTTTATACGAACCAAAGCTTGTACAAAACAATGAATATCAGGAAGAATAGCAATCTTTCTGTGAAAAAGAACAGAAAGAGCAGAGATTTGTCCTTTCAAAGAACTTGCGGACAAACCCTTATCTAAACCATCCTGAAGAAACTGTAAAATTCTCGGTATTCTAAAAGAATGCCAAGAAAAATGATGAGAAAGACACCAAGAAATATAAGTCTTCCAGACTCTATAATATATCTCTCGAGATACAGATTTACGAGCCTGTAACATAGTATTAATCACGGAGTCAGAGAAACCTCTTTGACCAAGAATCAAGCGTTCAATCTCCATACCTTTAAATTTAAGGATTTCAGATCCTGATGGAAAAAAGGGCCTTGTGACAGAAGGTCTGGTCTTAACGGAAGAGTCCACGGTTGGCAAGAGGCCATCCGGACAAGATCCGCATACCAAAACCTGTGAGGCCATGCCGGAGCTACCAGCAGAACAAACGAGCATTCCTTCAGAATCTTGGAGATTACTCTTGGAAGAAGAACTAGAGGCGGAAAGATATAGGCAGGATGATACTTCCAAGGAAGTGATAATGCATCCACTGCCTCCGCCTGAGGATCCCGGGATCTGGACAGATACCTGGGAAGTTTCTTGTTTAGATGGGACGCCATCAGATCTATTTCTGGAAGTTCCCACATTTGAACAATCTGAAGAAATACCTCTGGGTGAAGAGACCATTCGCCCGGATGCAACGTTTGGCGACTGAGATAATCCGCTTCCCAATTGTCTACACCTGGGATATGAACCGCAGAGATTAGACAGGAGCTGGATTCCGCCCAAACCAAGATTCGAGATACTTCTTTCATAGCCAGAGGACTGTGAGTCCCTCCTTGATGATTGATGTATGCCACAGTTGTGACATTGTCTGTCTGAAAACAAATGAACGATTCTCTCTTCAGAAGAGGCCAAAACTGAAGAGCTCTGAAAATTGCACGGAGTTCCAAAATATTGATCGGTAATCTCACCTCCTGAGATTCCCAAACTCCTTGTGCCGTCAGAGATCCCCACACAGCTCCCCAACCTGTGAGACTTGCATCTGTTGAAATTACAGTCCAGGTCGGAAGCACAAAAGAAGCCCCCTGAATTAAACGATGGTGATCTGTCCACCATGTTAGAGAGTGTCGAACAATCGGTTTTAAAGATATTAATTGAGATATCTTCGTGTAATCCTTGCACCATTGCTTCAGCATACAGAGCTGAAGAGGTCGCATGTGAAAACGAGCAAAGGGGATCGCGTCCGATGCAGCAGTCATAAGACCTAGAATTTCCATGCATAAGGCTACCGAAGGGAATGATTGTGACTGAAGGTTTCGACAAGCTGTAATCAACTTTAGACGTCTCTTGTCTGTTAAAGACAGAGTCATGGACACTGAATCCATCTGGAAACCCAGAAAGGTTACCCTTGTCTGAGGAATCAAAGAACTTTTTGGTAAATTGATCCTCCAACCATGATCTTGAAGAAACAACACAAGTCGATTCGTATGAGATTCTGCTAAATGTAAAGACTGAGCAAGTACCAAGATATCGTCCAAATAAGGAAATACCACAATACCCTGTTCTCTGATTACAGACAGCAGGGCACCGAGAACCTTTGTAAAAATTCTTGGAGCTGTAGCTAGGCCAAACGGCAGAGCCACAAATTGGTAATGCTTGTCCAGAAACGAGAATCTCAGGAACTGATAATGATCTGGATGAATCGGAATATGCAGATATGCATCCTGTAAATCTATCGTGGACATATAATTCCCTTGCTGAACAAAAGGTAAGATAGTCCTTACAGTTACCATCTTGAACGTTGGTATCCTTACATAACGATTCAATATTTTTAGATCCAGAACTGGTCTGAAAGAATTCTCCTTCTTTGGTACAATGAAGAGATTTGAATAAAACCCCATCCCCTGTTCCGGAACTGGAACTGGCATAATTACTCCAGTCAACTCTAGATCTGAAACACATTTCAGAAATGCTTGAGCTTTTACTGGATTTACTGGGACACGGGAAAGAAAAAATCTCTTTGCAGGAGGTCTCAACTTGAAACCAATTCTGTACCCTTCTGAAACAATGCTCTGAATCCAAAGATTGTGAACAGAATTGATCCAAATTTCCTTGAAAAAACGTAACCTGCCCCCTACCAGCTGAGCTGGAATGAGGGCCGCACCTTCATGTGGACTTAGAAGCAGGCTTTGCCTTTCTAGCTGGCTTGGATTTATTCCAGACTGGAGATGGTCTCCAAACTGAAACTGCTCCTGAGGATGAAGGATCAGGCTTTTGTTCTTTGTTGAAACGAAAGGAACGAAAACGATTATTAGCCCTGTTTTTACCTTTAGATTTTTTATCCTGTGGTAAAAAAGTTCCTTTCCCACCAGTAACAGTTGAAATAATGGAATCCAACTGAGAACCAAATAATTTGTTACCCTGGAAAGAAATGGAAAGTAAAGTTGATTTAGAAGCCATATCAGCATTCCAAGTTTTAAGCCATAAAGCTCTTCTAGCTAAAATAGCTAGAGACATAAACCTGACATCAACTCTGATAATATCAAAAATGGCATCACAGATAAAATTATTAGCATGCTGAAGAAGAATAATAATATCATGAGAATCACGATGTGTTACTTGTTGCGCTAAAGTTTCCAACCAAAAAGTTGAAGCTGCAGCAACATCAGCCAAAGATATAGCAGGTCTAAGAAGATTACCTGAACACAGATAAGCTTTTCTTAGAAAGGACTCAATTTTCCTATCTAGAGGATCCTTAAACGAAGTACCATCTGACGTAGGAATAGTAGTACGTTTAGCAAGGGTAGAAATAGCCCCATCAACTTTAGGGATCTTGTCCCAAAATTCTAATCTGTCAGACGGCACAGGATATAATTGCTTAAAACGTTTAGAAGGAGTAAATGAATTACCCAAATTATCCCATTCTTTGGAAATTACTGCAGAAATAGCATTAGGAACAGGAAAAACTTCTGGAATAACCACAGGAGCTTTAAATACCTTATCTAAACGTTTAGAATTAGTATCAAGAGGACCAGAATCCTCTATTTCTAAAGCAATTAGAACTTCTTTAAGTAAAGAACGAATAAATTCCATTTTAAATAAATATGAAGATTTATCAGCATCAACCTCAGAGACAGAATCCTCTGAACCAGAGGAGTCATCAGAATCAGAATGATGATGTTCATTTAAAAATTCATCTGTAGGGAGAGCTGTTTTAAAAGATTTTTTACGTTTACTAGAAGGAGAAATAACAGACATAGCCTTCTTTATGGATTCAGAAACAAAATCTCTTATATTATCAGGAACATTCTGCACCTTAGATGTTGAGGGAACTGCAACAGGCAATGGTACTTTACTAAAGGAAATATTATCTGCTTTAACAAGTTTGTCATGACAATCAATACAAACAACAGCTGGAGAAATAGCTACCAAAAGTTTACAGCAGATACACTTAGCTTTGGTAGATTCAGCACTTGACAGCGATTTTCCTGTAGTATCTTCTGGCTCAGATGCAACGTGAGACATCTTGCAATATGTAAGAGAAAAAACAACATATAAAGCAAAATTGATCAAATTCCTTAAATGACAGTTTCAGGAATGGGAAAGAATGCCAAAGAACAAGCTTCTAGCAACCAGAAGCAATAAAAAATGAGACTTAAATAATGTGGAGACAAAAGTGACGCCCATATTTTTTCGCGCCAAATAAGACGCCCACATTATTTGGCGCCTAAATGCTTTTTGGCGCCAAAAATGACGCCACATCCGGAACGCCGACATTTTTGGCGCGAAATAACGTCAAAGAATGACGCAACTTCCGGCGACACGTATGACGCCGGAAACGGAAATAGAATTTTTGCGCCAAAAAAGTCCGCGCCAAGAATGACGCAATAAAATGAAGCATTTTCAGCCCCCGCGAGCCTAACAGCCCACAGGGAAAAAGTCAAATTTTAAGGTAAGAAAAAATGGTCAAATCAAAATGCATTATCCCAAATATGAAACTGACTGTCTGAAAATAAGGAAAGTTGAACATTCTGAGTCAAGGCAAATAAATGTTTGAATACATATATTTAGAACTTTATAAACAAAGTGCCCAACCATAGCTTGGAGTGTCACAGAAAATAAGACTTACTTACCCCAGGACACTCATCTACATATAGCAGATAGCCAAACCAGTACTGAAACGAGAATCAGCAGAGGTAATGGTATATATAAGAGTATATCGTCGATCTGCAAAGGGAGGTAAGAGATGAATCTCTACGACCGATAACAGAGAACCTATGAAATAGACCCCTTAGAAGGAGATCACTGCATTCAAATAGGCAATACTCTCCTCACATCCCTCTGACATTCACTGCACGCTGAGAGGAAAACCGGGCTCCAACTTGCTGCGGAGCGCATATCAACGTAGAATCTAGCACATGAAAGAAATGACATGCTCTAATTTGTTAGCGTATGCCATTTTACTACACTACACTACTGTGTAGGGTCCACTCAGTACAAGCAGTGGTCCACAGGTCCCAAGCAGCACTTTTACTGTGTGTTTAAACCCTTTTCATAATTAGAGCATGTAATATTATACTATGGCCTTTAATCCAGTTTAAGAAATTCTGAAGTTTTTTGTTTTTTTAAACTATCAACTCATGCAGGCTAGTTCAAACATTCAAACAGATGCCCATTAAATGGATTGGAATGCTGATGGTAGGACTGAAAAAAAAATAGCTTATGTAGAATGATGATTTTATGCCACAAACTCAAAAGCCTTGGGGGTCAATTTATCAAGCTCCGTACAGAGCTTAATGCCCCGTGTTTAAGACTGCTGCTCCGTAACCTGTCCGCCTGCTAGCGGCCGATTGGTCATGAATCTGCAGGGGGCGGCATTGCACCAGCAGTTCACAAGAACTGCTGGTGCAATGATAAATTCCATCAGCATATGCATTTTTCTGATACGCTCCATCATATCATGTCCGTCCACACATTAATAAATATACCCCTTAGACTGAAGCAATTCCTAAATAACTGATAGTTGCTGAATCTCAAGAAATTACAGTTCACCTTTAATATAGGCGGCCTGTCCAGTCTTCTTGCTGTCTCCCAACCATCTCCCATGTCATCTGCTCTTCCCACTCCTGGAAAAGTAAATAAGCACATTCACTTTTAATATATACAGTATTTCAACTTTTCAAACTTAATCTAATTTATCATTTGCATTATACTTGATAATTCCTTTATTTTTTTTCCTTTTCTGGAACAATTAATAATGGTGATTGTTATTCCATTACCAACAATGGGCCCACAACATCTCTACGCCCATCAAGGCTACCAAAAGTTAAAATTCCCCAGCATGCATACTATTTGGCAATTACATACAGTATTTCCCTGTGTTTGTTCCCAAAAGTTTGTTGGAATATTTTGTTGCCTTCAGAGGCTTAACTAGAACTCACTGGTCCCCAGGGCAAAGCCTGTGGCAGGGCCCCCTCTTTTGAACAGCACCCCTTTCCAAAGCATAGGTAATGAGCAATACACTAAAACACATATACATATACATATATCCAAATACACACACATATACACGCACAAACACATGCATACATACAGTAATATGCAAAGTCTAAAAGATGTGCTTAGAGCCAAGGAAGGTCACACTAAATACTGACTTTGGTTGGAATAAGCCATTCTGTTCTGAAAATTGTGTTTTTTTATATATTTTGTGTATATATTTCCTGTATTTTCTGTTTGTATCTTAATAAAGAGAGCGAAAAATGAATATGAATGGTCATTAAAACTTTGCAAAAACAACAAATCTAATGGTGGCCTAAGACTTTTGCACAGTACTGTATATCATGTTCATTGGTGGATCAATACCTTGGAGCAGCCTTTTTTTGACCATTTGTTCTTTTCACAGAGGATACTGCTTAAAAAGGGTAATCTGTAAAATACCAGGCAGTCCTCCTCTGAATGAGGAATATGGCAACCCCAGATGATTGCTTCAGCCATCTGTGGGTCTCATCTGGGACGTACAGCCATATTCCTCAAAGCACTTTGGGCAGGGAACCCTTGTCTCTATCTTTCTCTTTATGTTTGATGGTCAATGCCATTCCTTTTCAATCTCGTTATTCTAGCTGAGTCTGCTTTTATAGAATATGGAATACAGATTTTAGGTATGTGTAAAACACACACCAAAGCAGCGCAATGATCTGGAAATAACAGATGGAATACTCTATATTAAAAATAAATAACAATATCTGACAATTATATATATATATAGTTGTGCAAGATTATAAAGCAACAACACAAAGTCCAAAGAATTGTTTTAGGTATAAGGACAGTCCTTGATATTTATTCCAAAAATATATTAATAAATGAAATGAAGCAAAGGATCCAGCAGCTCCTCTGGAACAGGTGATTCCACAGACCTTGGTTGCAAACACGTTTTTCTCTAAAAATAGAGAAGAGAAGAGCGCAGACTCAAATGCAGAGTAACATCAATTTAATAATACACACGACAAATGGCCACTTACAAAATAAAAATATAAAATCAGCATATATATGAAATAAAACCATAGACTTATCGTCTCATGCCAGCATTCATCTGTGTTGATGAGATGTCAGAGTCAGCTTGTCCCTTTGTATCCTCTTTGGTATTGCCAGATTCAGGTATGTCAGAGTGGGTCCTTGAGGAGTTACCTCCAAACAAAGTTCATAAGGCCACAATCATAAAGCCAATTGTGGGCCAAAGTTCTGAATCGATATTACAAGTGGTGACAAGTGAAATGGCAAGCTAAGTGTGCGTTATAGCTAAAAATACAAACCGTTCCTCGGCTCTTTTAACCTCCAAGCTCGTAGCTGCAGACTTAGAGCTGGGGCGGCTTCACAGGAACGATAAGCTCAAAGGGTGGGCGGGCAGTGGGCGGTTCTCTACGCGTTTCGTCACGTCTCGGCGTGACTTTCTCAAGAGTGCTATGTGAGGGGGGCGGGGAGGCTCTTATGAAGAGGAGTGTGACTGCACACACCCTCTTTTTTGACCAATCATATACGGTAAAACACGAGAATATTTGATAATAGAAAACTGCATAGTGTTATAACGAACAAGAATTGATTAATATACAATATCATAATAATACATTCATAATACATTATCATATCGACTATTATATAAAACAAATATATACATGGTACCAAACGATAAAAACATGACAAATTTTAAGTTCATACTAAAGTACTAAAAATAACTGAACAATCAGGTACTAAAAAGCTATATAAATATATATATAAAACAAAGTAAATTACGCATCCACACATAATAAATGCATCTAATATATATATATGTATATCAAAGATAAAAACACACCATTGATATTAAGAAATAGTGTATGAATTTATAAAAAAGCCTGCAAATCAATTTCTATATTAAGTCCATTAGGCTCCAAACAATTGAGACTTTTAATCCAATATGTTTCCTGTTGTCTGAGTTTTAAGAGCCTATTGGTATCCCATGCATTAGGTTTTATCCACTCTATAATTTTAACTGAAAGATCTTGGGGATTTTGATTATGGTGGATTTTGAAATGGCGAGACACACTATGATTATCAAAGCCAGATATGATATTGTTTACATGTTCTCTAATTCTATACTTTATTTTCCTTTTCGTGCGCCCTACATAGATATGGCCACATTTGCAGACTAATTGATAAACCACATATGTGGTGTGACATGTGTATCTGTCTTTGCAAGCATAATGTTTACTGTTGTTGTAGTTGGAAAAATTGGTGCTGTCTTGGTCTATTAAGGGGCATAAGACACAATCAATCTTTTTGCATGGATATAGACCATTTTTCCCCCCACACCATTTGTTAAGAGAAATGGAATGTTTTTTATTATTTCTTAATTTAGTGGGAGCAATATAGTTTTTGATGTCTTTACTTTTCTTAAAAATAACCTGTGGTTTATCTTCCAAAATGTGATTAAGAACGGGGTCTAGTTTTAATACATTCCAATGTTTTCTCAAAATATTCTTTATTTTGAAATGCTGATTATTGTATTGTGTTACAAATTTAGGTTGATTACTTTTAATTGTATTTTTGTATTTGGGTACACTGGTCTTATTCAAAAGAGAATTTCTATCCATCATATCTACTTTCGCTTTACTTTCCTTAAGAAGGTCCATACTGTAACCCTTCTCTCTGAATTTATCTATTAGGATGTCTGATTCTTTATGATAATCTTCTGAAGTAGTGCAATTGCGTCTTATTCTTTGGAATTGACCCAAAGGAATATTGTTTTTCCACTGTCTCAAATGGCTACTTTTAATGTTTAGTAGACTATTTCTCTCAGTAGGTTTCCGGTAGTTTCTAACGGCTACTTTTTTAGTGGATGCATCGTGATAGAGAATAAGATCCAGAAAAGAAAGAGAGACAGGTGATTGTTCCAATGTGAAATTGAGATTATATGTGTTGGTATTTATATAATTTAAAAAATCATCTATCCTATTTTGAGGACCTTGCCAGATGATGATAATATCATCTATGTACCGATGATATTTGGCAATGTCATCTTTAAATGGATTATTATTCCAAATAAGATGATCCTCAAAATGAGATACATATAAATTGGCATAGGATGGGGCGAAGGTTGTCCCCATCGCTGTGCCTTGATGTTGACGATAGTAGATGCCCTCAAATAAAAAATAATTATGATTTAAAATAAATGATATTCCTTCCAATAAAAATTCTATCTGTTTTTCTGCAAATTTATTCTTTCCCAACACATCTTTGATCGCTGCCAATCCTTTAGTATGGGGTATGCTTGTATAAAGGGAGGATATATCACACGTGATCCATATGTAATTATCGGCCCAAAGGGTGTCTTCATATTTATTTATCACGTCAATGGTGTCTCTGAGATAGGCTCTGGTGGATTTGACTATGGGTTGTAAATAGTTATCAATAAATTTGGATAGATTATCACACAGAGAGCCTATCCCAGAGACTATAGGTCTACCAGGGGGATTCAGTGAATCCTTATGGATTTTTGGCAGATGGTAAAAGCATGCAATTTTAGGTGCAACTTCATATAAATAATTATATTCATTGGTGTTTAAAATTCCCTCTAATTTAGCCAAGGATAAGAATTCAAACAATTCTTTTTTGTATTTTTCCGTTGGGTTAAAGGTTAACTTCTGATAAGTTTTAGAATCAGAGAGTAGGGTGTTAGCCTCTTTTAGGTAGTCGCACCTATTTTGTACGACAATGCCTCCCCCTTTGTCCGCCGCCCTAAAGACGACGTCTGTACATTTACTAAGATTATTTAAGGCCGCTCTTTCTGCCTTTGTTAAATTGTCTCTTATATTTGAAACATATGGTACTGATTTGTGTGAAAGCGATTCCAAATCTTTACAAACTAGTTTGTTAAATATTTTGATATACTCAGATTGTGAGTGTTGGGGATAAAAAATCGATTTTCTTTTCAAATCACAGTGTTTTATGGGAAAATCTACGAGCTTGGAGGTTAAAAGAGCCGAGGAACGGTTTGTATTTTTAGCTATAACGCACACTTAGCTTGCCATTTCACTTGTCACCACTTGTAATATCGATTCAGAACTTTGGCCCACAATTGGCTTTATGATTGTGGCCTTATGAACTTTGTTTGGAGGTAACTCCTCAAGGACCCACTCTGACATACCTGAATCTGGCAATACCAAAGAGGATACAAAGGGACAAGCTGACTCTGACATCTCATCAACACAGATGAATGCTGGCATGAGACGATAAGTCTATGGTTTTATTTCATATATATGCTGATTTTATATTTTTATTTTGTAAGTGGCCATTTGTCGTGTGTATTATTAAATTGATGTTACTCTGCATTTGAGTCTGCGCTCTTCTCTTCTCTATTTTTAGAGAAAAACGTGTTTTATAGAATATGGTTTTCCACTTTATCAGGTACCTGTGTCCACGGTCGGCTCCAAGGGGGGGGCATTGGGGGGCAATGCCCACCCAAATGGAATGCTATGCCCCCTCAAAAAATTTTGATATGATCATACGCTTTAAAAATAACAAATAAAATAATGAATTGTTATGTAATGCTGCATGCTGCGGGCGGAGTAAGCTGCCGAATTGTAAGGTTGCATCACGCATCTGTAAGGAGTGTCTTAACCTCTTATTTGGACGTTTTAAGTTAATTAGAGACTTTTTGGACTTGTCTTTAACCCTATTCTTTAACTCTATTCATTTTACCAAACTATCGTGAGTTACTCATTTTCTTAAACATTAGACCATGATAAGAATATGATTTATCATATAACTATAAGTCTATAAATAGCTACCAGCTTCTATCGACGACTCAAAAGTGCACTGTGATCTTAGGCCAGGCCTAAGATCACAGTGCACTTTTGAGGCGTCGATAGAAGCTGGTAGCCATTTAGACTTATATTTATATGATACAATCATATTCTTATAGGTTCACAGTACATAGGTTGTATTAAGCAGCCTGATATTCATTATGATATTCAGTTATTGCGAAACAGGTATAGCTAAATCTAATCTACAAAATTACCAGTACCTGAAAACCTAGTATCCTCACTGCTATTGCAAACAATGGGGTTAATTGCATTGGGGGGCAGGGGCGGACTGACAAGTTGGGCAAATCGGCCGACTTCCAAAAGGGGCCCCGCCCCATGCAACATAGTAGCTGGCTTTTTTTTCCTCTATTAAAAAAAAATTATTATGTTTTGTTTATTTTTGCCTTATTATTTTTTTTTTTGCGAGGGGGGGTGGAGGGTTGGCCCTCAGCAGCGTGTTGTGACTTGACTAAGTTGTATGTTTTAACTTAAGCAGGAGGAAGGAGCCGGTTAGCCTAGCGGTCGGAAAAAAATTGGGGTACATGGCTGTTTAGGGGACATTATTTATTTAATGGCTGTGTTTTAGTGCACTGCAAAGGATTTAGACTTCATTCTTTTACCTAGTGATTTAGCACATATTCTCCAAATGTTAATAGTGGGGGATAATCTAGCCAGAAGCTACACTTTCCTGCAGAATATGTAGATCTACTCTTATTTTGACTCTCATACATGCTATGTAAATGCGTGCCCCCTCGTGAAAAAAAATGCCCCCCATTTCATTCATTCTGGAGCCGACCCTGCCTGTGTCAATCATTTTTGTTCCAAAGTTTTTCAGAATAGAGTTAATTAATATTCCTATGGATTTTTTTCCCTTTATCATGATCATTGGGTCCCTGTGAAGAAACTTATCGGACCAGTTATTCAGGACGTCCAAGACACACAAGTAATTGGATCAGTTATTATATCAGAACAGAAAAGGGGCTATATACAGGTAAAAATCCCCAAATCCAGAATTATTATATTATAGTTGCGTGAGGGTAGAGGATGGCATTGCACAAGCATTCGCCTTCGCAACATATTTTACATTATTTGTCAAGATCCTTGCAAATCCTTAAGAATGATCAGATTTTTAGTGGATCCTAGTGTAACGTTACATTGACAACTTCATCTCTCTCTAAAGTTCTTTCTTTCTCTTGGACAGATGAGTTAAAACATTCAGAATGTTACTTAACTTTGATATATTATTATTCTGTTAAGAATTGTTTTGTGACCTAAATGGTGTTAATTTTACCTACTTTGTCTTGCAACCTTGCAATTTCAGTGATCTGTCTCAAAAATCCATTTGTTGCACTACATGAGTTTGGGTAGGAGTATTGGGATTTTTCATTGTCACATAAGAGACATAGATTTAATCAGCCAAACAGATTGAAGTTCAATCCAATTGGCTGATCCAATCAGCCAATCAGATTGAGCTTGCATTCTAATATGTGTCCTTCAAGGGCTTAGAAATTAGCATAGGAGCCTACCTAGGTTTAGCTTTCAACAAAGAATAGCAAGAAAACAAAGCAAATTTAATTATAAAAAATGTTTTAATCTTGTTTAAAATTGCATGAAAGTTTAATTTTGACTAGACTGTACTTTCAGAAGCAAATTCCTTGTGTCTTACTCTCTCCTCCACCAGAAATAAATCATCTAGAACTCGCTCATTTGGGGTGACTGACAGGTCCTGCTCTTACTTGATTGGTTGTACAAGAGCAGGGGCAGAAATGGAGTTTAATGCAATCCTAGATTTCTTTAAGCGATACTGCATCAGAAAAGGCTATTACGGGCATACATATACCGTATGTTCCTTAACGTATAGCTGCCTTATAAAGCCAATGAAAAGCCCCACATCCTTATGAGGCATCATCCAGACATAGCATGAAAATATCATAATTAAATGTAATCTAGACCCGACATATAATAAAACTAAACAACAAAACAATACAATACATATAAACCACAAATGACAAAGTAATAAACAATTGCTAGATAAATATGCAACCAAATCTCATTCATAAATGCCCTCTTAATTACTATAATCCCCATTTTATAATAAAAACAGAGAAGGGCTCAACCTGGGAATGAACAATAGCATACTAGCTTGTTCTATGGCTAGTTACCACCCAAGAAGCAGCCTCTTTTTGCTCAACATGTGCCTTTCACAGAGAACTTTCCTGTAGTATATCAGTCCAGTCCCAAAATACCAGGCAATCCCTCTCTGAACGAGAGAAACGGCAAAACCCCAGACGTACGTTTCGGCCTAGTATTGTGGGCCTTGTTAGTGAGTTGCAGCCATATCCCTCTAGGCACACTGAGCAAGGGGTCCACGTCTGGCTTCCCACATCACCCTTAGGAAGACCTCCCTCAGGGTCATAATTTGCATAAATAAAAACAGAGAAGCGCTCAACCTGGGAACGAACAATAGCATTATAGCTTGTTCTATGGCTAATTGCCACCCAAGAAGCAGCCTCTTTTGCTCAACATGTGCCTTTCACAGAGAACTTTCCTGTAGTATATCAGTCTGATCCTGACTAAACAGTGCAGTCCAGTCCCAAAATACCAGGCAATCCCTCTCTGAATGAGAGAAGCGGCAAAACCCCGGACGTACGTTTCGACCTAGTATTGTGGGCCTCGTTAGTGAGTTGCAGCCATATCCCTCTAGGCACACTGAGCAAGGGGTCCACGTCTGGCTTCCCACATCACCCTTAGGAAGACCTCCCTCAGGGTCATAATTTGCATAAATAAAAAGAGAGAAGCGCTCAACCTGGGAACGAACAATAGCATTATAGCTTGTTCTATGGCTAATTACCACCCAAGTAGCAGCCTCTTTCTGCTCAACATGTGCCTTTCACAGACAACTTCCCTGTAGTATATCAGTCTGATCCTGACTAAACAGTGCAGTCCAGTCCCGAAATACCAGGCAATCCCTCTCTTAACGAAACAAATGGCAAAACCCCAGATGTACGTTTCGGCCTATTGTGGGCCTCGTCACTGAGGACCCGTTGCTCAGTATGCCTAGAGGCATGCGTACATCTAGGGTTTTGCCATTTCTCTTATTCAGCGAGGGATTGCCTGGTATTTTGGGGCTGGACTGGACTGTTAAGTCAGGATCAGACTGATATGCTACAGGAAAGTTATTATCTGTGAAAGGCACATGTTGAGCAAAAAGAGGCTGCTTCTTGGGTGGTAACTAGCCATAGAACAAGCTTTTATGCTATTGTATTTGTAGAGCACCAACAGATTCTGCAGCACTACTAAACAAGCACCAGTCCCTAATAATATATACTAATCCCTAATGAGAAAATAAGGTAAATATTGTTGATGAAAAGATAATCATACAATTGTCATATTACTATTATAGTGTTTATACAGTGGTCTTTTTGGATTCCTTGAGAAAAGTCTATTTTGATATTTTAACTTTTATAAGCTATTTGGTTTACTTGATTTTAATGTGTAAGTCAACTATTTGATCCTTTTTGTTTAACTTTTTTTCATAGATTGTTGAATGGTAATAAACAATATAACAATGTACCTATGAGATTCCTTGGGTGTCCAAAATGTGCATCACTGAATCCCAGACACACGCCTCCATTGGCCATTGATAGTAAGTCTTCCAAAGAGTTTAGGCTACATGACGTCCAGTCTCTTTGTCCAACACCATAAACTTTAAAACGAGCTATGCCTCCATCTATCAGCATAAATACAGAAAAAATAGAAATACAAAAAATAAATGTATATAAAGTATATATATATATATATATATATATATATATATATATATATATATATATATATATAAAGTTTTTTTTGTTTGTTTTTATATGTTAAATGTTTTAATTTTTTTATTTTGGGCATTTGCAGTTAATGTTTTTAGCCATTTTTTTCAATTTATTTTTTCTTTGCTCTGAGCTTCAGCTGTTTTTGTCCACATTATTGCATCTTGCATTTGCAATACCAAACATCTACCACAAGATGTCAGCATAAACTGATAAGAATTGCACAGAATAAATGTGACACATTTGATTTATGTATTTATTTATTAGTTTTTTTGTTTGTTTATTTTGGGGCTAAATATATAAAGATGACGCATCAAATCATTATAACTTTAATGAAAGTAAATGTTACCAACTGGCAACTTAATATATACTAAATATCATATCCAATTTTAGAAATGCAGAACAAAGTAAACAAAACTTATTTTAGAATACTATTTAACAATTTAGGAGATCTAGCATACACTTAGTACTACATAATGTTCACTTACCTACTGATCAATAAATCATATGTTAAAGAGATATAACCGTACTAGACTTAAAGGGACCTTTTTTCTTTGGTGCATGGAAAAGAGAATAGTTATAAAAGAATTACAGTTTTAGGTATTGAGAAACAAATGTTTAACAGTGTAGAAAAAAAATCTAGTTTTTATACACGCGGAGCTTACCATGGTTGAGTTTCTTTTGAGTTGTGTACTATGTCTCTTACTTAGTCAACTAAACAGCTTTATTTAAACTTTTTTGGGACAATAAAATATGATTTACGTGTTTACATGGTGCACTTTCATATGTATGATATCATATTTAGGCCTAGATTTAGAGTTCGGCGGTAAAAGGGCTGTTAACGCTCCGCGGGTTTTTTTCTGGCCGCACCATAAATTTAACTCTGGTATCGAGAGTTCAAACAAATGCTGCGTTAGGCTCCAAAAAAGGAGCGTAGAGCATTTTTACCGCAAATGCAACTCTCGATACCAGAGTTGCTTACGGACGCGGCCGGCATCAAAAACGTGCTCGTGCACGATTCTCCCATAGGAAACAATGGGGCTGTTTGAGCTGAAAAAAAACCTAACACCTGCAAAAAAGCAGCGTTCAGCTCCTAACGCAGCCCCATTGTTTCCTATGGGGAAACACCTCCTAAGTCTGCACCTAACACCCTAACATGTACCCCGAGTCTAAACACCCCTAACCTTACACTTATTAACTCCTAATCTGCCGCCCCCGCTATCGCTGACCCCTGCATTACACTTTTAACCCCTAATCTGCCGCTCCGTAAACCGCCGCCACCTACGTTATCCCTATGTACCCCTAATCTGCTGCCCTAACATCGCCGACCCCTATGTTATATTTATTAACCCCTAATCTGCCCCCCACAACGTCGCCGACACCTGCCTACACTTATTAACCCCTAATCTGCCGAGCGGACCTGAGCGCTACTATAATAAAGTTATTAACCCCTAATCCGCCTCACTAACCCTATCATAAATAGTATTAACCCCTAATCTGCCCTCCCTAACATCGCCGACACCTACCTTCAATTATTAACCCCTAATCTGCCGACCGGAGCTCACCGCTATTCTAATAAATGTATTAACCCCTAAAGCTAAGTCTAACCCTAACACTAACACCCCCCTAAGTTAAATATAATTTTTATCTAACGAAATAAATTAACTCTTATTAAATAAATGATTCCTATTTAAAGCTAAATACTTACCTGTAAAATAAATCCTAATATAGCTACAATATAAATTATAATTATATTATAGCTATTTTAGGATTAATATTTATTTTACAGGCAACTTTGTAATTATTTTAACCAGGTACAATAGCTATTAAATAGTTAAGAACTATTTAATAGTTACCTAGTTAAAATAATAACAAATTTACCTGTAAAATAAATCCTAACCTAAGATATAATTAAACCTAACACTACCCTATCAATAAAATAATTAAATAAACTACCTACAATTACCTACAATTAACCTAACACTACACTATCAATAAATTAATTAAACACAATTGCTACAAATAAATAAAATTAAATAAACTATCTAAAGTACAAAAAATAAAAAAGAACTAAGTTACAGAAAATAATAAAATATTTACAAACATAAGAAAAATATTACAACAATTTTAAACTAATTACACCTACTCTAAGCCCCCTAATAAAATAACAAAGCCCCCCAAAATAAAAAATTCCCTACCCTATTCTAAAATACAAATATTACAAGCTCTTTTACCTTACCAGCCCTGAACAGGGCCCTTTGCGGGGCATGCCCCAAGAATTTCAGCTCTTTTGCCTGTAAAAAAAAACATACAATACCCCCCCCCCAACATTACAACCCACCACCCACATACCCCTAATCTAACCCAAACCCCCCTTAAATAAACCTAACACTACCCCCCTGATGATCTTCCTACCTTGTCTTCACCATGCCAGGTTCACCGATCCGTCCTGGCTCCAAGATCTTCATCCAACCCAAGCGGGGGCTAGACATCCACTGAAGAAGTCCAGAAGAGGGTCCAAAGTCTTCCTCCTATCCGGCAAGAAGAGGACATCCGGACCGGCAAACATCTTCTCCAAGCGGCATCTTCTATCTTCTTCCATCCGATGACGACCGGCTCCATCTTGAAGACCTCCAGCGCGGATCCATCCTCTTCTTCCGACGACTAGACGACGAATGACGGTTCCTTTAAGGGACGTCATCCAAGATGGCGTCCCTCGAATTCCGATTGGCTGATAGGATTCTATCAGCCAATCGGAATTAAGGTAGGAATTTTCTGATTGGCTGATGGAATCAGCCAATCAGAATCAAGTTCAATCCGATTGGCTGATCCAATCAGCCAATCAGATTGAGCTCGCATTCTATTGGCTGATCGGAACAGCCAATAGAATGCGAGCTCAATCTGATTGGCTGATTGGATCAGCCAATCGGATTGAACTATATTCTGATTGGCTGATTCCATCAGCCAATCAGAAAATTCCTACCTTAATTCCGATTGGCTGATAGAATCCTATCAGCCAATCGGAATTCGAGGGACGCCATCTTGGATGACGTCCCTTAAAGGAACCGTCATTCGTCGTCTAGTCGTCGGAAGAAGAGGATGGATCCGCGCTGGAGGTCTTCAAGATGGAGCCGGTCGTCATCGGATGGAAGAAGATAGAAGATGCCGCTTGGAGAAGATGTTTGCCGGTCCGGATGTCCTCTTCTTGCCGGATAGGAGGAAGACTTTGGACCCTCTTCTGGACTTCTTCAGTGGATGTCTAGCCCCCGCTTGGGTTGGATGAAGATCTTGGAGCCAGGACGGATCGGTGAACCTGGCATGGTGAAGACAAGGTAGGAAGATCATCAGGGGGGTAGTGTTAGGTTTATTTAAGGGGGGTTTGGGTTAGATTAGGGGTATGTGGGTGGTGGGTTGTAATGTTGGGGGGGGGGGGTATTGTATGTTTTTTTTTACAGGCAAAAGAGCTGAAATTCTTGGGGCATGCCCCGCAAAGGGCCCTGTTCAGGGCTGGTAAGGTAAAAGAGCTTGTAATATTTGTATTTTAGAATAGGGTAGGGAATTTTTTATTTTGGGGGGCTTTGTTATTTTATTAGGGGGCTTAGAGTAGGTGTAATTAGTTTAAAATTGTTGTAATATTTTTCTTATGTTTGTAAATATTTTATTATTTTCTGTAACTTAGTTCTTTTTTATTTTTTGTACTTTAGATAGTTTATTTAATTTTATTTATTTGTAGCAATTGTGTTTAATTAATTTATTGATAGTGTAGTGTTAGGTTAATTGTAGGTAATTGTAGGTAGTTTATTTAATTATTTTATTGATAGGGTAGTGTTAGGTTTAATTATATCTTAGGTTAGGATTTATTTTACAGGTAAATTTGTAATTATTTTAACTAGGTAACTATTAAATAGTTCTTAACTATTTAATAGCTATTGTACCTGGTTAAAATAATTACAAAGTTGCCTGTAAAATAAATATTAATCCTAAAATAGCTATAATATAATTATAATTTATATTGTAGCTATATTAGGATGTATTTTACAGGTAAGTATTTATCTTTAAATAGGAATTATTTATTTAATAAGAGTTAATTTATTTCGTTAGATAAAAATTATATTTAACTTAGGGGGGTGTTAGTGTTAGGGTTAGACTTAGCTTTAGGGGTTAATACATTTATTAGAATAGCGGTGAGCTCCGGTCGGCAGATTAGGGGTTAATAATTGAAGGTAGGTGTCGGCGATGTTAGGGAGGGCAGATTAGGGGTTAATACTATTTATGATAGGGTTAGTGAGGCGGATTAGGGGTTAATAACTTTATTATAGTAGCGCTCAGGTCCGCTCGGCAGATTAGGGGTTAATAAGTGTAGGTAGGTGTCGGCGACGTTGTGGGGGGCAGATTAGGGGTTAATAAATATAACATAGGGGTCGGCGATGTTAGGGGTAGCAGATTAGGGGTACATAGGGATAACGTAGGTGGCGGCGATTTGCGGTCGGAAGATTAGGGGTTAATTATTTTAAGTAGCTTGCGGCGACGTTGTGGGGGGCAAGTTAGGGGTTAATAGATATAATACAGGGGTCGGCGGTGTTAGGGGCAGCAGATTAGGGGTACATAAGTATAACGTAGGTGGCGGTCGGCAGATTAGGGGTTAAAAATTTTAATCGAGTGGCGGCGATGTGGGGGGACCTCGGTTTAGGGGTACATAGGTAGTTTATGGGTGTTAGTGTACTTTAGGGTACAGTAGTTAAGAGCTTTATAAACCGGCGTTAGCCAGAAAGCTCTTAACTCCTGCTATTTTCAGGCGGCTGGAATCTTGTCGTTAGAGCTCTAACGCTCACTGCAGAAACGACTCTAAATACCGGCGTTAGGAAGATCCCATTGAAAAGATAGGCTACGCAAATGGCGTAGGGGGATCTGCGGTATGGAAAAGTCGCGGCTGTAAAGTGAGCGTTAGACCCTTTAATCACTGACTCCAAATACCAGCGGGCGCCCAAAACCAGCGTTAGGAGCCTCTAACGCTGGTTTTGACGGCTACCGCCGAACTCTAAATCTAGGCCTTAGTTTTTGGTACACTTAAAACAATAATAGTATTTTAGGATAAATAAATAGATAAAATGCTTACCACGCCTCTTCAAACCTTGTTGCTTTATTTAAAGGGACAGTCTAGGCCAAAATAAACTTTCATGATTTAGATGGAGCATGTAATTTTAAACAATGTTCCAATTTACTTATATAACCAATTTTGCTTTGTTCTCTTGGTATTCTTAGTTGAAAGCTTAACCTAGGAGGTTCATATGCTAATTTCTTAGACCTTGAAGGCCACCTCTTTTCAGAATGCATTTTAACAGTTTTTCACCACTAGAGGGTGTTAGTTAATGTATTTCATATAGATAACACTGTGCTTGTGCACGTGAAGTTATCTGGGAGCAGGCACTGATTGGCTAAATGGCAAGTCTGTCAAAATAACAGAAATAAAGGGGCAGTTTGCAGAAGCTTAGATACAAGATAATCACAGAGGTAAAAAGTATATAAATATAGCTGTGTTGGTTATGCAAAACTGGGGAATGGGTAATAAAGGGATTACCTTACCTATCTTTTAAAACAATAAAAATTCTGGTGTAGACTGTCCCTTTAAGAAAGTGCCAAAGTCATTGATGCCTTCATTGCTTTCCATTACCCTCAAAATACCCATATTTTTGTTTAACCATGAAAATTAATTCCTCATTTAAATACATCTTAAAATAAGAAATAATATTTATTTTACCAGCAATGAGTTTATGAGTTTAAATATATATATATTACTTCTGTTATCAAATGTAATCAAATTCATGTGGTAACTTTGTAAAAAACAATCTCATTTTCATTAGAGCTTACTGAGGCAGGCTCAGGTCTGCACACACATCTTTAAAATTACAAACACCACAGCCATATACTGTGTTAGAGGCACAGTAAATTCAATATTAAACTGCCATAGATAGAGCATACAATTTTAAGCAACTTTACCATTTATTTATACAATGAAATTTGCTTAAAGGGATAGCAAGGTCAAATTTGAAATGTGCATGGGTGCATTTCAAATTTAAATAGATAAAAAAAAAAGTGCAATATACTTCCATTAGCAAACATGCTTCAAGTCTTCAAAACGTATTACTGTTTCAGTGGCATATGCACATATGCTGCATGGGCCCGTCACCAGTATTCAAACACTATACCTTCTCAGACACTCAGCAGTAACTTGTTTGACACAAATTAAGTCTAAACACCACCAGCAGCTCTATGAGAAGTCATGATGTTTGCATACTGGTGCACAGGGGATCACAGCATATGTGTGTATGCCGCAGAAAAAATGGTATTAACTTATGCTAGAATAATTTTTTGCTAAATAAAGTATATAGGGGAAATGCTTCAATTAATATTTCAATTTTGACTTCATATCCCTTTAATTATCTTGGTATCCTTTGTTGAAGAATAAACCTAGATGTCTTTAAAACTATATGACAATAGTGTTTGCAACAATGTTTGTATCAATTTTATACATTGTTGCAAACACTGCTGTCATAGAGTTCTAAATACAAGCTGACTATCCTAAAGTTCTAGGAGCCCACCTAGCTTTACTCTTCAACGAAGGATACAAAGAGAACCAACAAATCTGATAAAAGAAGTAAACTGGAAAGTTGTTTAAAATTGCCAGCTCTATCTGAATCATAAAAGTTTATTTTTGTCTAGACTGTCCCTTTAAGCCTGTTCTGATATCCCCCAGATATAAAATGTACACTGCAAACACAGCTGAAGTCATTGCTTGTGCTTCAGTTTTTAATAAAAATAACTATTCACACAACAGAGACGGATAACCCTACTGAGGAGGTGCGTTACCATAGTTACTATCCCATCTATGTTTGCAGTGCACTGAGGACACAAATGGAGTAGTTACTCAGTAAATGTTACCACTGTTATTACCTGGATAGATATTAAGTCGAATATGTGTCCACCTTTGTTGTGAGCTGACTTGAAAGTAGTTGTGGCTTGTCTCCGGGTATCCTGGCTTCAGCTCTGTCATTTTAAGAAGATAATCCCAATTTTCTGATTTTAGCTAATAAAAGGATAACATGGTACAGAATAAGATCTTGTGGTGTATTTGTAAATGACTGAAGATACAATACAGGGAGTGCAGAATTATTAGGCAAATGAGTATTTTGACCACATCATCCTCTTTATGCATGTTGTCTTACTCCAAGCTGTATAGGCTCAAAAGCCTACTACCAATTAAGCATATTAGGTGATGTGCATCTCTGTAATGAGAAGGGGTGTGGTCTAATGACATCAACACCCTATATCAGGTGTGCATAATTATTAGGCAACTTCCTTTCCTTTGGCAAAATGGGTCAAAAGAAGGACTTGACAGGCTCAGAAAAGTCAAAAATAGTGAGATATCTTGCAGAGGGATGCAGCACTCTTAAAATTGCAAAGCTTCTGAAGCGTGATCATCGAACAATCAAGCGTTTCATTCAAAATAGTCAACAGGGTCGCAAGAAGCGTGTGGAAAAACCAAGGCGCAAAATAACTGCCCATGAACTGAGAAGAGTCAAGCGTGCAGCTGCCAAGATGCCACTTGCCACCAGTTTGGCCATATTTCAGAGCTGCAACATCACTGGAGTGCCCAAAAGCACAAGGTGTGCAATACTCAGAGACATGGCCAAGGTAAGAAAGGCTGAAAGACGACCACCACTGAACAAGACACACAAGCTGAAACGTCAAGACTGGGCCAAGAAATATCTCAAGACTGATTTTTCTAAGGTTTTATGGACTGATGAAATGAGAGTGAGTCTTAATGGGCCAGATGGATGGGCCCGTGGCTGGATTGGTAAAGGGCAGAGAGCTCCAGTCCGACTCAGATGCCAGCAAGGTGGAGGTGGAGTACTGGTTTGGGCTGGTATCATCAAAGATGAGCTTGTGGGGCCTTTTCGGGTTGAGGATGGAGTCAAGCTCAACTCCCAGTCCTACTGCCAGTTTCTGGAAGACACCTTCTTCAAGCAGTGGTACAGGAAGAAGTCTGCATCCTTCAAGAAAAACATAATTTTCATGCAGGACAATGCTCCATCACACGCGTCCAAGTACTCCACAGCGTGGCTGGCAAGAAAGGGTATAAAAGAAGAAAATCTAATGACATGGCCTCCTTGTTCACCTGATCTGAACCCCATTGAGAACCTGTGTTCCATCATCAAATGTGAGATTTACAAGGAGGGAAAACAGTACACCTCTCTGAACAGTGTCTGGGAGGCTGTGGTTGCTGCTGCACGCAATGTTGAGGGTGAACAGATCAAAACACTGACAGAATCCATGGATGGCAGGCTTTTGAATGTCCTTGCAAAGAAAGGTGGCTATATTGGTCACTGATTTGTTTTTGTTTTGTTTTTGAATGTCAGAAATGTATATTTGTGAATGTTGAGATGTTATATTGGTTTCACTGGTAAAAATAAATAATTGAAATGGGTGTATATTTGTTTTTTGTTAAGTTGCCTAATAATTATGCACAGTAATAGTCACCTGCACACACAGATATCCCCCTAAAATAGCTATAACTAAAAGCAAACTAAAAACTACTTCCAAAACTATTCAGCTTTGATATTAATAAGTTTTTTGGGTTCATTGAGAACATGGTTGTTGTTCAATAATAAAATTAATCCTCAAAAAATACAACTTGCCTAATAATTCTGCACTCCCTGTACATTATACCTAACATGACCTATGGTACATGAATGATGTAAAAGAGTTGTCATGGGTTCTAAGGTAACTTTTACAGTGCATGCAACTCCCTGAGCATATATTGGTAGTTCACATGAACATGCATCCACATCTCACCCATGCTCTAAATGTCTACTGTGTGTGCATGTGGCCTATCTAGGTATGCTCAATGATTTTCATGCTCAGTAAGAGTTATCACATGACCAGTTTGCAAATGCATGCATATTTCACAAATATATTGGGGCATATTTATCAAGTTCCGTATGGAGCTTGATGCCCCGTGTTTCCGGCAAACCTTCAGGCTCCATAAACCTTCAGGCTAAAGACCGCTGCTCCATAACCTGTCCGCCTGCGAATACGATCGGGTTGATTGACACTCCCTGCTAGAGGTCGATTGACAGCGAATCTTCAGGGGGTGGCATTGCACCAGCTGTTCACAAGAACTGCTGGTGCAATGATAAATGCCGAGAGCGTATGCTGTCGGCATTTATCGTTGTGCAGCGGACATGATCCGCAATATCAGATCATGTCCGCTTGCACATTAATAAATAGGCTCCATTGTCTGATTTGAAATGTACTTGGCACGAGCACTGCATGAAAAGCTCACGATCACTAGAAAACAAATATTAGTTTTTAATGAGATACATCAGGTCCAGTTTCTGCTTTACTCTATTGGACACATTATAGCAGTAAAAAAAAAAAGTTCCAAAGAGGTGTGCTTCAGGACTGCAAAACAATGCATATTTTTGTATTTAAAAATGTTTTAAATGCTTTTTTAAAACATTGATTTTGCATGATTATCCTTTGCATTGCAGTGAATAGTTTCTGATGCAGACAATTGAGTTTAATATCATTTAATTTATGTGAAGCTATATAAAAATGCAATGTACTGTTATTCCTACTGCTCCTGGAGAGGCTGCAGTATATACTCTATGATCCAGAAGCATGAGTCTACAACATTGCATACAATAATGCTCAATCTGTACAGGAGCTCAGTTATATATGTCCACAATAAATTAGATAAACTAAATTTTTCAATTAGTGTGCAACTGGACTGCATAACAATGCAAATTTTGTTAAGAAAATTTAAGTTTTAAATGCTTTTAAAACATTCATCTTATATTCAGATCTTTAGCAAGACAGAGTACTTAATTGCTGGTATATACTGTGCATATATAATAAATTAATTAATTAATAAGATTACAAAGTGGCATGCTATTAGCAATCCAACACAAGGGTAAAACTTTGCTAGAAGTAATATTTTTGCGCGGATTAGTGTGCGGATTACAAGTTGAAAGCAAAAGTTTTGTACTTGAGCAAAATCCGCCACGTGCTAACTTGAGGACTATGGATATTGTGATCGTGCTAACTTACTCTCCCCATAGACTTTGATGAAGAACGCAGAAGAAAAAAGCTAACACTTTTCTTCTGTACGCTAACCAAACAGGAGTTCTAAACATCTCCCATTCTAATGTTCTTCACATACAGAACAATGTTATTTTTATTGTAAATAAATATTTACATATATATATATATATATATATATATATATAGAGAGAGAGAGAGAGAGAGAGAGAGAGAGAGAGAGAGAGAGAGAGAGAAAGAGAGAGAGAGAGAGAGAGAGAGAGAGAGAGAGAGAGAGAGAGAGAGAGAAAGAAAATAACTCTTTGGGGGGTAGTTATCAAGCCGTCAACCTCAAATACGCTGGAATTCCGCAGCGTATTTGTGGCGAGGCTGATTCGCCTTAGTTATCAAAGGCTCGAGACCGGCAAAAGTAGAATTTTGTGACGTAAGCTTCGATCCGCCGGACTCAGTCCGACACAGATCGATTCTTACGTAACTCTAGATGTTCCGCACACAAGTGCGGCACAATCTCACTACTTTTGCTAGTTATCAAATGACTAGCAGGTACGCTCGGCACTTTTACGGCCCAGCATACCTGGTTTTCAAACCGCCACCCCTGGAGGCGGCAGATCCCATAGGAATTAATGGGAGTCTGACCATAGCGAAAGTACAAGTTCGCTGCTGCCAGACATCCCATTCATTTCTATGGGAGCTGTCTGCACCTAACACCCTAACATGTACCCCGAGTCTAAACACCACTAATCTGTCCCCCCTACACCGCTGCAACTAAATAAAGTTATTACCCCCTAAACCGCCGCTCCCGGAGCCCACCGCAAGCTACTCTATACATATTAACCCCTAAACCGCCGCTCCCGGAGCCCACCGCAACTATAATAAATGTATTAACCCCTAAACCGCCGCTCCCTGAACCCGCCGCAACCTATATTAAATGTATTAACCCCTATCCTGCCCCCCCTATAATAAATTTATTAACCCCTAATCTGCCCCCCCTACACCGTCACCACCTATAATAAATTTATTAACCCCTATCCTGCCCCCCACTACGCCGCCGCCACTGTAATAAAATTATTAACCCCTAAACCTAAGTCTAACACTAACCCTAACGCCCCCCTAACTTAAATATTAATTAAATAAATCTAAATAATATTTTTATTATTAACTAAATTAATCCTATTTAAAACTAAATACTTACCTATAAAATAAACCCTAATATAGCTACAATATAAATAATAATTATATTCTAGCTATCTTAGGATTTATTTTTATTTTACAGGCAACTTTCAATTTATTTTAACTAGGTACAATAGCTATTAAATAGTTATTAACTATTTAATAGTTACCTAGCTAAAATAAACTGAAATTTACCTGTAAAATAAATCCTAACCTAAGTTACAATTACACCTAACACTACACTATACTTTAATAAATTATTCCTATTTAAAACTAAATACTTACCTGTAAAATAAACCCTAATATAGCTACAATATAAATAATAATTATATTGTAGCTATCTTAGGATTTATATTTATTTTACAGGTAACTTTGTATTTATTTTAGCTAGGTAGAATAGTTATTAAATAGTTATTAACTATTTAATAACTACCTAGCTAAAAGAAATACAAAATTACCTGTAAAATAAATCCTAACCTAAGTTACAATTAAACCTAATACTACACTATCATTAAATTAATTAAATAAACTACCTACAAATAACTACAATTAAATACAATTACATAACTAACTAAAGTACAAAAAATAAAAAAAGCTAAGTTACAAAAAATAAAAAAAATAAGTTACAAACATTTTAAAAATATTACAACAATTTTAAGATACTTACACCTAATCTAAGCCCCCTAATGAAATAACAAACCCCCCCAAAATAAAAAAATGCCCTACACTATTCTAAATTAAATAAAGTTCAAAGCTCTTTTACCTTACCAGCCCTTAAAAGGGCCATTTGTGGGGGCATGCCCCAAAAAGTTCAGCTCTTTTGCCTGTAAAAGAAAAATACAACCCCCCCAACATTAAAACCCACCACCCACATACCCCTAATCTAACCCAAACCCCCCTTACAAAAACCTAACACTAATCCCCTGAAGATCATCCTACCTTGAGTCGTCTTCACTCAGCCGAGCAGCGATGGAACCAAAGTGGACATCCAGAGCAGAAGAAGTTAATCCTCCAAGCGGCGCTGAAGAAATCTTCCCTCCGATGAAGTCATCATCCAGGCGGCGCTGCAGAAGTCTTCGATCCGGGTGATGTCATCTTCCAAGAGGCGCTGAAGAGGTCTTCTATCCGGGCGATGTCATCTTCCAAGCCGGGTCTTGAATCTTCCTCCCGCCGACGCGGAACCTCCTTCTTCACCGACGGACTACGACGAATGAAGGCTCCTTTAAGGGACGTCATCCAAGATGGCGTCCCCTCAATTCCGATTGGCTGATAGGATTCTATCAGCCAATCGGAATTAAGGTAGGAAAAATCTGATTGGCTGATGGAATCAGCCAATCAGATTGAGCTCGCATTCTATTGGCTGATCGGAACAGCCAAAACAATGCGAGCTCAATCTGATTGGCTGATTCCATCAGCCAATCATATTTTTCCTATCTTAATTCCGATTGGCTGATAGAATCCTATCAGCCAATCGGAATTGAGGGGACGCCATCTTGGATGACGTCCCTTAAAGGAGCCTTCATTTGTCGTAGTCCGTCGGTGAAGAAGGAGGTTCCGCATCGGCGGGAGGAAGATTCAAGACCCGGCTTGGAAGATGACATCGCCCGGATAGAAGACCTCTTCAGCGCCTCTTGGAAGATGACATCGCCCGGATCGAAGACTTCTTCAGCGCCGCCTGGATGATGACTTCATCGGATGGAAGATTTCTTCAGCGCCGCTTGGAGGATTAACTTCTTCTGCTCCGGATGTCCACTTCGGTTCCATCGCTGCTCGGCTGAGTGAAGACGACTCAAGGTAGGATGATCTTCAGGGGATTAGTGTTAGGTTTTTGTAAGGGGGTTTTGGGTTAGATTAGGGGTATGTGGGTGGTGGGTTTTAATGTTGGGGGGGGTTGTATTTTTCTTTTACAGGCAAAAGAGCTGAACTTTTTGGGGCATGCCCCCACAAATGGCCCTTTTAAGGGCTGGTAAGGTAAAAGAGCATTGAACTTTATTTAATTTAGAATAGTGTAGGGCATTTTTTTATTTTGGGGGGGGTTTGTTATTTTATTAGGGGGCTTAGATTAGGTGTAAGTAGCTTAAAATTGTTGTAATATTTTTAAAATGTTTGTAACTTATTTTTTTATTTTTTGTAACTTAGTTATGTAATTGTATTTAATTGTAGTTATTTGTAGGTAGTTTATTTAATTAATTTAATGATAGTGTAGTATTAGGTTTAATTGTAACTTAGGTTAGGATTTATTTTACAGGTAATTTTGTATTTCTTTTAGCTAGGTAGTTATTAAATAGTTAATAACTATTTAATAACTATTCTACCTAGCTAAAATAAATACAAAGTTACCTGTAAAATAAATATAAATCCTAAGATAGCTACAATATAATTATTATTTATATTGTAGCTATATTAGGGTTTATTTTACAGGTAAGTATTTAGTTTTAAATAGGAATAATTTATTAAAGTATAGTGTAGTGTTAGGTGTAATTGTAACTTAGGTTAGGATTTATTTTACAGGTAAATTTCAGTTTATTTTAGCTAGGTAACCATTAAATAGTTAAATACTATTTAATAGCTATTGTACCTAGTTAAAATAAATTGAAAGTTGCCTGTAAAATAAAAATAAATCCTAAGATAGCTAGAATATAATTATTATTTATATTGTAGCTATATTAGGGTTTATTTTAAAGGTAAGTATTTAGTTTTAAATAGGATTAATTTAGTTAATAATAGAAATATTATTTAGATTTATTTAATTAATATTTAAGTTAGGGGGGCGTTAGGGTTAGGGTTAGACTTAGGTTTAGGGGTTAATAATTTTATTACAGTGGCGGCGGTGTAGTGGGGGGCAGGATAGGGGTTAATACATTTATTATAGGTGACGACGGTGTAAGGGGGGCAGGATAGGGGTTAATAAATTTATTATAGGTGACCACGGTGTAGGGGGGGCAGGATAGGGGTTACTAGGTATAATGTAGGTGGCAGCGGTGTCCGCGAGCGGCGGTTTAGGGGTTAATACATTTATCAGAGTTGCAGCAGGGTCTAGGAGCGGAGGTTTAGGGGTTAGTAACTTTATTGAGTTGCGGGAGGCTCCGGGGGCGCCGGTATAGGGATAGAACAGTGTAGTTTAGTGTGAGTGCTTAGTGACAGGCTAGCAATAAAGCTGGGAAAAAGCCGAAGAGCAGCGAGATCGGATGAGTGATAACTCTCACAGTCCGCTGCTCATCGCCCCGCGGCTTTTTGACAGCTTTATTTGATAACTTAGGCGAACGTATTCAAGGTCCGCGGCGGCGAAGGTAGGCAAGCTTAGGCGGGCGTATTGGGCCGGCGAAGGCAGAAAAGTAGACGGCTTGATAACTACCCCCCATTGTATAGTTTATTAACAAATCTAGACAGGCCAGAAGGCTTGTTTTTACCACAGACAACCTCTGAATTACATTGTTTTCAATGCAGCAAATGATTCTAGGTAAGATATGCAAATGAGGTTCACAATGACACACTTTTTTACTTCAAGTCTGCTATTATGCAGATTCCCTTTACGCCAAAGCATCGCTGTTCACACAGCTTATAAGCTTAGCTAGGGTTAGTGCAGTGATTCAGAACCATCCCAGGACAGACTGTTTTGTGTTATTTGCCACTCATCAGCTGGGAGGAGGTTTGAATCATTGCTGGGTCAAGTTGATTTCTGGGCAAAATACAACAACATTTAAAATTAGGGGAGCCAAAAAGTGAGTTTAAAATCCTCCACTACGCTCAATATATAGAGAAAATAACTCATTGTGTAATTAATTAACAAATCTAGACAGGACAGAAGGCTTGTTTTTCCCACAGACAACCTCTGAATTAAATTACGAGGTTCACAATGACACACTTTTTTACTTCAAGTCTGCTTTTACGCAGATTCCCTTTACAATGTAATTCAGAGGTTGTCTGTGGGAAAAACAAGCCTTCTCTCCCCCCATCTCTTTTGCGCTCTCTCTCCCCCATCTCTTTTGCGCTCTCTCTCCCCCCTCTCTTTTGCACTCTCTCTCCCCCTATTTTTTGCTCTCTCCCCCCCTTTTGCTCTCTCTCCCCCTCTTTTGCTCTCTCTCTCTCTTCCCCTCTCTTTTGCTCATTTTCTCTCCCCCTCTCTTTGCTCTCTCTCTGTTCCCCCCTCACTCTCTCCCCCCTTTCTCTCTCCTCCATTTCTTTTGCGCTCTCCCCCTTCTCTTTTGCTCTCTCTCCCCCCTCTCTTTTGCGCTCTCTCCCCCTCTTTTGCTCTCTCTCTCTCCCCTCTCTTTTGCTCTCTCCCCCCTCTCTTTTGCTCTCTCTCCCCCCTCTTTTGCTCTCTATCCCCCTCTCTTTTGCCCCTCTCTATTTTTCTCTCTCCCCCTCTCTTTTGCTCTCTCTCTTCCCCTCTCTTTTGCTCTTTCCCCTTTCTTTTGCTTTCTCTCCCCTTTCTTTTGCTCTCTCTCCCCTCTCTTTTGCTCTCTCTCCCCTCTCTTTTGCTCTCTCTCCCCTCTCTTTTGCTCTCCCTCCCCTCTCTTTTGCTCTTTTCCCATTCTTTTACTCTCTCGCCCCTCTCTTTTGCGCTCTCCCCCTCTCTTTTGCTCTTTTCCCTCTCTTTTGCTCTTTCCCCTCTCTTTTGCTCTCCCCCTCTCTCTTTTGATATGTCTCTCTCGCACGCACGTGTCCGCATCAGGCCTCATGCCTCGCCCCGCCGTGTCACACTCGGACCTGCCCACATCACGTCCGGTCCTGCCCACATCCCGCCCGGTCCCGCCCATGCCACGCCCGCCCATGCCCACTCCCGCCTACTGTTGTCACGCCGCAGACATCATATCAGGTAGACTCTAAGGCCAGGTGTGTTTGTCCTTGCTGTCTCTACTGTGCATGACAGCTTCGGACAAACACACTTGGCCTTTTATATTATAGGATACTTGTGAGGCATCTCACTATCCATCAATAAGGCATTAAACAGTTCTGTTTATCAGCTAGTAAGCAGCCATTATTTTTTGTTTTCTGCATAAAAAGGACATTTTTAAACAATTTTTTTTAACATGCACACAAACATACACTTCCTGTTAGCTTCAATATCAAAAAGCATTATAAAATATGTTTTTGTTACTGCTCTTTTATACGTATGATAGCATTTTTTTTACAGTTCACTGTGCGGCCCTTTAAGGGCCTGATTACTAATGGAGCGCAAACGTTTGCACGCGAGCGTTAAGGGGTTCATTGCGGGTGTTTGAGCTCTTCGGGTTCACCACTGGTATTACGAGTTGGAAGTAAATACAAAAGCTTGAGCGCAATCACGATTTACACTAGAATAATTACAGCGACTTCAAAGCTCTGGTAAACTGTTTCACAAAACTAAAAAGTTGCACAAAATACATAAAAAATACATTACAAAGTACAATTACACTCATAATAACACTATCATATATACACATATAAACATTGAAATACATATGTACACATATATAGACATATATATATATATAAGTGCATTGGAGCCCTTTGCAGTTATTACTATAGCTGTATACTGTATATCTATACCTATATGTATAATATTGTGTATGTATATATATATATATATATATATATATATATATTTATATATAGCTATATTTTGTACAAAAAATATCATACAGGGAGTGCAGAATTATTAGGCAAGTTGTATTTTTGAGGATTAATTTTATTATTGAACAACAACCATGTTCTCAATGAAGCCAAAAAACTCATTAATATCAAAGCTGAATAGTTTTGGAAGTAGTTTTTAGTTTGTTTTTAGTTATAGCTATTTTAGGGGGATATCTGTGTGTGCAGGTGACTATTACTGTGCATAATTATTAGGCAACTTAACAAAAAACAAATATATACCCATTTCAATTATTTATTTTTACCAGTAAAACCAATATAACATCTCAACATTCACAAATATACATTTCTGACATTCAAAAACAAAACAAAAACAAATCAGTGACCAATATAGCCACCTTTCTTTGCAAGGACACGCAAAAGCCTGCCATCCATGGATTCTATCAGTGTTTTGATCTGTTCACCATCAACATTGCGTGCAGCAGCAACCACAGCCTCCCAGACACTGTTCAGAGAGGTGTACTGTTTTCCCTCCTTGTAAATCTCACATTTGATGATGGACCACAGGTTCTCAATGGGGTTCAGATCAGGTGAACAAGGAGGCCATGTCATTAGATTTTCTTCTTTTATACCCTTTCTTGCCAGCCACGCTGTGGAGTACTTGGACGCGTGTGATGGAGCATTGTCCTGCATGAAAATCATGTTTTTCTTGAAGGATGCAGACTTCTTCCTGTACCACTGCTTGAAGAAGGTGTCTTCCAGAAACTGGCATTAGGACTGGGAGTTGAGCTTGACTCCATCCTCAACCCGAAAAGGCCCCACAAGCTCATCTTTGATGATACCAGCCCAAACCAGTACTCCACCTCCACCTTGCTGGCGTCTGAGTCGGACTGGAGCTCTCTGCCCTTTACCAATCCAGCCACGGGCCCATCCATCTGGCCCATCAAGACTCACTCTCATTTCATCAGTCCATAAAACCTTAGAAAAATCAGTCTTGAGATAT
The DNA here is from genome assembly GCF_027579735.1 of Bombina bombina. Lineage (NCBI taxonomy): Eukaryota > Metazoa > Chordata > Amphibia > Anura > Bombinatoridae > Bombina > Bombina bombina. The sequence continues at coordinate 186,635,421 of NC_069502.1, forward strand.
TTCTTGGCCCAGTCTTGACGTTTCAGCTTGTGTGTCTTGTTCAGTGGTGGTCGTCTTTCAGCCTTTCTTACCTTGGCCATGTCTCTGAGTATTGCACACCTTGTGCTTTTGGGCACTCCAGTGATGTTGCAGCTCTGAAATATGGCCAAACTGGTGGCAAGTGGCATCTTGGCAGCTGCACGCTTGACTTTTCTCAGTTGATGGGCACTTATTTTGCGCCTTGGTTTTTCCACACGCTTCTTGCGACCCTGTTGACTATTTTGAATGAAACGCTTGATTGTTCGATGATCACGCTTCAGAAGCTTTGCAATTTTAAGAGTGCTGCATCCCTCTGCAAGATATCTCACTATTTTTGACTTTTCTGAGCCTGTCAAGTCCTTCTTTTGACCCATTTTGCCAAAGGAAAGGAAGTTGCCTAATAATTATGCACACCTGATATAGGGTGTTGATGTCATTAGACCACACCCCTTCTCATTACAGAGATGCACATCACCTGATATGCTTAATTGGTAGTAGGCTTTCGAGCCTATACAGCTTGGAGTAAGACAACATGCATAAAGAGAATGATGTGGTCAAAATACTAATTTGCCTAATAATTCTGCACTCCCTGTATATAGTTGAGAAGCTGACTGCATGCCATTTAATCAATGTGGTCCTTTGATTGTTTACTTTGTTTATTTACAATTAGGACTGCAATATCAAATGTAAACAAGACTGCAATCTCAATGATATATTCTTTTTCAGCTTTCCATGAAGAATTAAGGCACAGGCTTACTGAAATGTAAACAAGTTATATACATGTATTATTTATACTCAAATAAATAATAATTTACTACTGAAAATGTTTAGCACAAAAAGCATTGATTATTTTATAGAGTTCTGTACCTTTTCAACCACATTATACTCCTGATCAGAAGCAGCAGTTCCAGTTTTGTCTCCCCTAGGAATAATTGTTATTTCTTCTGTGAAAGAAACACATTTGATAGGTTACTTTATTATTTTAAACACAATACATTTCTTAAAGAAACAGTCAAATTAAATTGTCATGATTCAGATAGAGCATGCAAATTTAAACAAATGTTCTAATTTTATTCAAATTTGCTTTGTTCTCTTGGTACTTGGCACTGCTGGTCCCTAGTGGAAACCACTGCTGATCCAATTAGCAGCACTAGTTATGCATCTAGCACTGCTGATTGGATCAGCTGCATTTTCCACTTTGGACCAGCAGTGCATGTCCCGAGTGGTACTTCTACTCTGTGTTTAACCATTGGCAGTCTTAAAATTGACATGCTCTAAAGAATTAGCGAATGTAATTTACGATTACTATGACATTTTAATATTATTTGAATTGAAGAGAAATTGATGTTCATAGACCAGTTAAATATTACCTTCTGCTAAGCATGCTGCCTGAATTGATATGCGAGGAGCATAATTTCCTGTGAAGAACCGAGTGTCAGCTTCAAGCCCATAAATAATACCTGGGACACCCAACTGAATTATGCACCAGTCATGACCTAAATGAAAATGTTAAGAAACTGTTGAACAAGACAAATATAAGAAATCCAATCTTGTTGATCCTTATCTGATAATACTTATTTAATAGTATTCAGCAGCATTTCTTTTGGCAAAGCTTTCCTAAAAGGGACATGAAATCCAATGTTTTTCTTTCACGATTCAGATAGAGAATAAAATGTTAAAAAAAGTTTCCATTTTGTTTCTATTATCTAATTTACTTTTTTCTCTTGATATTATTATTATCAGTTATTTGTAGAGCACCAGCAGATTCCGCAATGCTAAAGACATGTCAAAATATGCAATGTAACAATTATAGGAGATAAAGGGATAGAGAGCCCTGCCAAGAGTCTCACTATTTTAAAACATCTCTCATGAAGGTGATCCACAAAGCAGCTAGGCTCGAAGGCTTACTTGCTAAGGGGGTTCAGGGGATAGCTAAAAGGAGGATAGGAACTAAGATAGGAAAATGTCAGTGTATATTATAAGCATTCCTGAACAGTAAAGTCTTTAAAGGGACACTGAACCCAATTTTTTTCTTTCATGATTCAGAAAGTGCATGCAATTTTAAGCAACTTTCTAATTTACTTCTATTATCAATTTTTCTTCGTTCTCTTGCTATCTTTATTTTAAAAGCAGAAATGTAAATCTTAGCAACCAGACCATTTTAGGTTCAGCACCATGGATAGCGCTTGCTTATTGGAGGCTTACATTTACCCAACAATAAGCAAGCATAACCCAGGTTCTCAACTAAAAATGGTCTGGCTCCTATGCATCACATTCCTGCTTTTTAACTAAAGATAGCAAGAGAACGAAGAAAAATTGATAATAGGAGTAAATTAGAAAGTTGCTTAAAATTGAATGATCTATCTGAATCATGAAAGAAAAAAATTGGGTATAGTGTCCCTTTAAGGAGCACTTAAAAGTTTAAAAAAATAGGGGAGAGTCGTATAGGGCAAGGCAAAGAGTTCCACAAAATAGGGGCCAGTCTAGAGAAGTCTTTTAGACGGAAATGTGAGGAGGTAACAATAAAAGAGGAGAGATGGAGATTATGAGCAGAGTGAAGGGGACGAGAGGGAGAGTATCTGGAGATTAGGTTAGAGATATAGGGTGGAGCAGTGTTATTGAGAGCTTTAAAAGTTAAATTCCAGATTTTATGTTTTATTCTGGAAGTTAGAGGAAGCCAGTAAAGGGATTGGCAGAGAGGTGAAGCAGATGAGGATCAACGTGTAAGGAACATTAGCCTGGCAGAGGAATTTATTATGGATTGCAAGGGAGATAGACGACAGCTAGGGAGGCTGGAGAGGATGGAGTTGCAATAGTCAAGGCAGGAAATGATGAGAGAGTGGATTAAAGTCTTAGTTGTGTCTTGTGTGAGAAAGTGACAAATTTTGGAGATGTTTTTGATGTGGAGGCGACAGGAATTGGCCATAGACTGGATGTGGGGAGTGAAAGAGAGATCTGAGTCAAGTATGACACCAAGACATGGGGCATGCCGGGTTGCAATAATGATGTTATTATCAACAGTTAGAGAAAGTGGGGGATAGGGATTTTGGAAGAAGGGAGAAAAAATATAATGAGCTCAGTTTTGGAGAGATTTAGCTTAAGGTAGTGAGAGGACATCCTGTCCAGAATAAATCAATGTTTGTCAGACGTGTCCCTCTCCCAGTAAATGCAGTTAGTTGTCTTTATCAGTTAGTGAGGATTTAGTAGGAAATACAAGATTAATACTGTGGTGCTAGTTTTAATGTAAATTAAAGAGCTATTACTTAAAGGTACAGAAAAACACTAAATAAATGCTAGGTAGAATGATGCATTCAAAGAAAAGTTTAGTCTCAGAATAACATGTAGATTTATTTTTAAAGTTTTATTAGCTGTTTAAATATTGACTAAATAAGTGTAAAGTTTTAGTGTCTATAAAACAATGGGGGCTGCCATGTTGTAACTTAGGTTACCTTCTCTGCTGTGTACAATTAGGGACAGTTATAAATAGATCACTAGAGAGTGCAGCCAATGGCTGTGTGGAATGTAACAGTGCTCTGCACTTCCATTTCTAACAGGAATTGAAACGCTTACAATTTCAGAATGGAATTACAGGAAAAGGGGACAAAATAAATAATGAAAGTATATTGCAGAGTTGTTTTTATATATATAGTTTATCATTTTATACAGGTATACCCCGCTCATACAGCGGGTTAGGGACCGGAGCCCCGCTGTAAAGTGAAAACCGCCTTAAAGTGAAACAAGGCAGTTATAGCTTTCTTTTCAGTGTTTAAAATCTTGAAAACATGACTGAACTAACATATATTAGGGGTGCATTAGTGCTATGTTTAGTTTAACACTAGCACAGCAAGTATTCAATTAGTATTCAATAAATACTGTACCTGTAAAATAGTGACAATTACTGTAGTAAAATTTGCCAGACTAGCACTGAGACAAAGATTGCACTGCAATGCTGTTAACAGAGTGAACTAAGCATAACAAAATAGTGCCATTCACTTTTTTCGCAATCTCATGATGATTACAGCACTGTTTCAAAATCCTTGGAGGTTGAACTTCAGCTCCACAAAGCGCTGTATTAGAGAATCGCTGTAAAGTGAAGCGCTGTAAAGTGAGGTATACCTGTAATACCATCTCAAAGTGTTTAATATCCCTTTAATATTTATAATTATAATAATTTTTCTGCTCTTTTATATGAATGACAGAATATGAAACCCAAAAAAAATACAAAACACCCCCCCAAAAAAAAGTGTTAGTTTTTTTGTGATTCAGATAGAGCATATAATTTATTGCAAATAAATCAAATTTAGTTCTATTATCAAATTTGCTTTGTTCCCATGGTAATTTTGCTAAAGAGATACCTAGGTAGGTGTCTGGAGCATTACATATCAGGAAATAAGTCTGCCATATCGTGCTCTTGCAAATGGATAACATTCTTGCAATATGCCATATAGTCTCCAGATACGTACACCATCCTGAGCTTATATCCCTGCTTTTTAACAAAAGATACCAAAAGAACAAAGAAAACTTGATAATGAAAGAAAATTAGAAAGTTGTTTAAACATGCTCTATCTGAATCATGAAAGAAATACATCATGTCCCTTTAAGTAAAAAAAAACTGTATTCAAGCACATTCAACCTTGTCAGGTAGCCATTGTGGGTGAGTTTACAATTGTTTACCAACAACCAAGCACTTGGATAGGAGTAATCAGGGCTTTCCACTATCATGAAGTTAGTAAACTATACATTGTTTTGCAGTTCTTTTCATCTCTGCTGAAGATAGGGACAGACGTGTAGCAGGGTTAGGCCTGTGAAGCTTGCTATGTGCACTATTAGTTCTCAGAATTTGGAAAACTGTTAGGGCTAGATTACAAGTGGAGTGCTAAATATCACATGCGGGCAATCGATATTTGCGCTCCACTGAGTAATACCAGCCCACTATAATGACCGCTGGTATTACAAGTTGTGAGCAATGGGAACTTGAGCTTGCGTTCACATTGCTAGGAAGCATTGCACTCACGAGTGTGATTCCATGGGCTCCAATGGGAGCCTCGTTCTGATACTTTCAGAGACGGCATCAGAACCTAAGCACAGCGAAGTAGCTCAGCTATGGCAGCTGTAACTATATATGTATATGATTATATGCATATATATTTATGTGTTAATATGTGTATATATACACATATTAATACATACATACAGTATATATGTACATAAGCATGTACATATATCTTTACTGTTCCCATAGACTGCAACACCCCACTCCCACCAACTTTACCCCCAAAATACTGCTTAGTGCAATTATTTTATTAAAAATAAAGATGCTGCTATCAAGTAAAGTCAGCCACGCTAACCCTTCTCTGGTAAACCAACTTTACCTTGGACTTGTAATATCACGCTCCACGCTCTCATTAGCTTGCCACATGTAATCTAGCCCTTAGTTAGTGGTGTTAAAGGGACAGTTTACTGTAAAATTTTCTTCCCTTTAATGTGTTCCCAATTATCCATTTTACCTACTGGAGTGTATTAAACTGTTTACAAAAAGTTAGGTAAACAAGAAAGTGTAGAAGAAATCATCATCTGACTAGGAAGTGGGAGAGAGCAGAACTAAATAGTTGCCACCAACTCATCTCTCTAAATCCTTCATATGCAGAAATGAAAAAGATCTCGCAGTGCTGGAGAGCTCCACCCTTTTTCTTTGGAGCATTCGGTGAGTTCAGCTGAGCCCCTGTGAAGTCTGCACTAAAATTTCTTTCCAAGCAGGAAAATCCTTTGTTCATCAGGCAGTAAGTATTTGTCTTTTATGTATATACATAAATATACATATGTAAAGAGAGTTATAAGATAATGATGTCTGCTCTGCTTGCAAGATCGGGTTATGATTTTATAGAGCAAAACCATCTATTTCATATACAAAAATAATCATGAAGGAACCATTTTCATATATTTTATACCCTGCAGCTAGTATAACAAGTAATTTGAAACACATTAAAGGGAAACCAATTGTATAATACACTGTCGCTTTAATTGCTATAATTTTTGTGAACAATGCAACTATTATTGATTGGTACCTGGAATTCTTTTCCTTCTTGTCTCCCAGCCATCCATCCATTTCCCAAAGTCTGTAAATAAACCTGGTTTAAATTCCGGATCACTTTTCTGGAGAACAATAATTTATACATGTAAATGCTTAAAATGATATAAATACTGTAGTATTGCTACAACATCCTCATATCTACAAAACAAAATTCACGCTATTGTTTTATAAAAATACTTTTTTGAGGCTTTGACTTGATATTTAAAGAGATGTTGAAGCCAAAATTTCATTTTCATGATTCTGAGAGGGTGTAGAATTTTATATAACTTTCTAATTTATTTATGTTATCAGATTGACCTCCCTATCTTGGTATCTTTTATTTTAACTTAGCATCTTTCCATGAGGGCATACTAATGTAGGCTTGTGTGCATATGTCTTGAGCATTATATTGCAGCATTGTCTGCAATTTTATTAACAATGTTTTACCCATAGTGCTCAATACACTGATCAAAGAACTGATTATTTCTTAATATTTACCTTCTCCCTAGTGTGTTCAATTAATTTCTTATGAAAACAATATGAATTAGAGTAACAAAACAAGTGTACTCCTATCTGGCAGCAAACAAAATATACCGTCATATTGGAGGCGCGATGAGACATTCTTAGAAGTACTACTAATGAGCAGTTTGTTAGCTAAATATAAGCCCTGTTTTTGGCTTGCACAGCAAATTCCTACTAACAGCTTTGATCCAAACTAATTTAGCATAGAGAATGTTCTAAGTACAAGACAGCAATTCTTCTCTGCTATATCTAAATTTAACTAGAGTGACCCTATTGCCACTTTAAAAAGGGGCACATATGAAAAACACATATGTCAGGGCTGTTTAAAGAAATGTTTTGAAAAAATTCCATTATAAGAACCCTGATGTATGTATTTTTAATATGTGTCCCTTTTAAAAGTGGCAATATGGTCACCCTAAATTTAACGTACTTTCAATAGGTTTTCTGCGGGAGCAAACCAGTCATCAGTTGCAAATAACACCTGCACAAAAAAAAGAAAAAAGATAATTAAAATATAAAATACAAAAATGTTATTACAATGGTCAGTGAAGCTATTTTTTAATTATTTACGTATGTGTCCCTTTATAATCTATATATTTTTCTCCTGTTTATTTAAATCATTTAACACAGTCTGTTTCGCAGTTCTTTGCCCCTGTTGTGGTCATTCTACCCATTTTTTCTGTTCCCTTATTTTCAATGTGTTCTCTTTTGTGCCTGTCTCATTCTCCTTTTTTACAATCTTATTGGCTAGAAGAGACATCAGGTTACCTTTTGCAAGGAAGTGTCAAATAAGTGAGCTTCTAGGCTTTTGTGGGTGTATTTTTAAAGTAGAGAACCCTCTATAAATTTTGAATTTATTATTTAAATAAATGGTGTTTAAATTAAATTTTAATTTTAATTTTTGCCAGTCTACATTTCACAAAAGCAATTCTGTTCTTTATAAATCATCAGTAAATTACATAAAAGCCACAATCTAAGTAAGTAAATAAATCTATTTCTTCTATGGACCTGAAATTTAAAAACATACAATGAATTAGGGTCACTTAGCCTTGATATGGCCCTATTTGTGGCAAATATACCATTTTATATTCACTAAATGTATAAAGTTTTGGTCTCCCTCCCTCCATCAACACTGAAGCTTCTTCTCACATTCAAATTCATAATGTTTTATATTTTGAATTCCATAACACTGTTCAAATTGAAGATTTGGAGGTATATTTGTTTTTAACATTATTCTCTTTGTGATTAGAAACATATCACTTGAAGTTTAAATGGGATTAAAATGCAGTCAAGTTATTGATCGTAGAACTAAATACTAGCAATATATTTTAGTGTTAGCATATCTTTATTAAAGGGACATGAAACCCAAAAAATTTTTTTCATGATTCAGATAGGGAATAACATTTTAAACAACTTTTCTAATTTACTTCTATTATCTAATCTGTTTCATTCTCATAGAGGCCCATTTATCAAGCTCCGTATGGAGCTTGAGGGCCCGTGGCTTGCCAGAAACAGCAGTTATGAAGCAGCAGTCTAAAGACCGCTGCTCCATAACCCTGTCCGCCTGCTCTGAGCAGGCGGACACACATCGCCGAAAATCAACCCGATCATACTCCCTGCTGGTGCAATGCTGAATACGGAGAGCATATTGCTCTCCGCATTCAGCGAGGTCTGGCCGACCTGATCCGCACTGTCGGATCAGGTACGCCAGACCTTTGATAAATATGCCCCTTGGTATCATTTGTTGAAGGAGAAGCAATGCAGTAATGGTTGCTAACTGAACACATGGGTGAGCCAATGACAATCGGTATATATATGCAGCCACCAAACAGCAGCAAGAATCTAGGTTCTCTGCTGCCCCTGAGCTTGCCTAGATAAACCATTCAGCAAATGATAACAAGAGAAGGAAGCAAATTAAATAATAGAAGTAAAGTGGAAAGTTATTTAAAATTGTATGCTCTGGAGGTGGAGTCTGACAGGGATCCAAGATGGATGCCTTAGCTTAGAGCTCTGTATACCAGACCAGGGAGATCAGCCACTACTCCTCTCCATCAATGATCCGGAGGGTACATCTCAGCTCAAAATTTATGTGAAGCTGCTGGGAACACCACAGGGGCTGAAACTGCAGAAAACAGGCTGTGGATAACTGTCATTATCAGCCAGACCATCATCCACCCTGTGGGAAAGGGCTCAGTCATGAGTAATGGCCATATAGATCTGGTCAAACCTTTACAGACCTGAAAAAACATTACACGATGCAGCACAGACATGGAGCCTAACACACATTGCCACACTATAAAATACTGGCCAGGACATTAATCTTTAATACAGAAACCTTCAGGTCAAACTTACAAATCCTGGAAATCACTAAGCTATTAGAAATCTCCCATGTGGCTAGATAAAGCCTGAGAACACAATGGCATCTTAAGACTCAGAACTAGCTTCTTAAAAGTGCAAAGAATGAGATCTGTACTACCACTTTTTTAAAGGTGAACATATTGCAATATTCCTACTTCCCTCTCAACATTCTACATGAAGGGTCTTGTATTTGGGAAACTATATTGTTTTGCAAACTGGGACATGTTTTTTGAATGTAGTTGAAAATCAGTTCATAGAGATACACCTATTCCTATACAACAGTGCCACCTGCTGGATGATTACCAAAGCACAACCAAAAGGACTTTTTATTTTCAAACCTCAGAAGATTAAATATAGCAATACTCCCACTATTACTGGAGTAATATTTTCTAGGGAATTAACCCTACTTCCTGAGACTGTCTATTTTAGAGCATTAACATGGCCTCCAAGAAACCAAATAAATCAGACAAACCAGGGAAATCTGCATCTGTCAACTCATATTTTAAACCATCCCAGGGAGATAAAACCCCAGATTCCAACAAAGAAATGGCAGAAATCAATGCAATGAAGCCTTCCATGCAGGATTCTTCTGTCAACTCCACTCCACTAACTAAAGCGAACCTACATCTACTTGTCTCCAAACAAGATATTACTAATAGTTTTGATAAACTCGGGGAGAAATTGGATTCCATGCACACCTTCATGACGACAAGTCTGAATGATATCAAACAAGAAATTACGGACATAGGTTCCAGAGTAGAAATACTGGAGGAAAATAGAGACAACCTGGTAGAGGATGTTGAAATGACAGTCCAACAAGTATCACAGCAACAGCAGGTAGTAACCGATTTGCTGGACAAGATCGAAGATATGGAAAACAGGAGTCAACGAAGTAACATCCATCTTAAAGGAATTCCCGAATCGATTACGGCAGATGAATTGCCTTCATATTTATATCAATTGTTCTGCGCAATAACAGGGGTGGATCAGTCAACGGAAATAGAGATTGAGAGAGCACATAGGGCTCTTAGACCCAAACCCAAAGCTGGCAACCCACCTCGAGATGTTATAATGGCATTCCTGAGATTCCCAGAGAAGGATAAGATTCTCAAAGAGGCTGCTAAACAACCAACTTTCAAGTTTCAAGGAAACGTTGTACATTTCTATCAGGACTTGAGCACTAGGACACTCCAACAGAGGGGGACATTGCATCCTCTCACCTCTCTGCTTCGAAAGCATGGCATCCAGTACAGATGGGGTTACCCCTTTGCTCTACATATTTCTAAGGACAATAAAATCCTCACAATCAGAGATGTTAATGGAGTATCCGATATATGTGAAGCACTGGATCTGGAAACACCAAACCTGCCAGAGAAATCACAGATGGAGGAGACTCTAACACCTCAACAGGCGAAACTTAAGTCTCAGAAGTCACAATGGGCTAGAGCCCGAGGAGACGACAGAAGAATAAGTGAAAGACTCACAGTGATGTTTTGTGCAACAGATTAAAATATATACAGTATGTAAATGCTTATATACATATATTTACAGAGAACACAAAGTCCTCTTAGACCGCAATGTAAAGGAACTTTTCAGTGCCGTTTTTTTTCTAAAACCCCACTCCCGCCCTTTGAGCCCAAAAAACTGCTTTATTTATTTACATATATTTTACATTTGCTGCTCAACGCTGCACGATTTACCCCATGTCCTATGTTAGGTTCTGATGCTGTGTCTGAAGAACGAGGCTTCTATTGGAGCCTATAGAAGCGCACTCTCGTGAAAGCAAAGCTTCCATGCAATGTGAACGCGAGGTCGCGTTTGCATTGCGCTTTACTTGTAATACCAGCGCACAGTTGCTCAAATATCGTGCTCGCAAAAGCGCAGTTTTGCGCTTCACTCTTATCTGCACAATATCAAAATGTCTGTATAAGGTCACTCAGGCCTAAAGTCAAGTTACAGTCAATTATTCTTTTAAATATGTTATATAGAAAACAATGTATAGTTAAGTATTTATTTTCATAAAGTGAAACACACAAGATACTGAGCTTATTAATGTTTAACTGAATACCCAGAACTTTGCTCTTTGCAGTTGACTGAGTCGCAACATGTACTGTAATATTTTTACAGTAGTGACATTTTAGAGTAAAAAACATAGAATAGATGCGCTTTTAAGGCCTTCTTGTAATACAAACCTCAAATGGATGTCTTTCAAGTACCTTTACAATTTAGAGGAAATAGTGCTGCTAAGATATAACATTGTTACAAAACTGATGTCATATAGGGATATAGGCACGTGCACACTCCAGAGCTTTACCTTTCTGCTTTTCAACAAAGGATAACAAGAACTCAAAGACACTGATAATAGAAGTAAAATTAGAAAGTTGCTTAAAATTGTATGTTCTATCTGAATCGTGAAAGAAAATGTGTGGGTTTTATGTTCCTTCAAAGTCTAAGGGTATTTTTGTAGATGCAATTCATTTGAAAAGCTTTTCTAGCTGGTTGTAACTGATCTCAAAATCCTTTATACATTTAGGACTAGATTACAAGTGGAGCCCTAAGTTATCGCGCGCCCGCAAACAGGCAAATTAGTCCGTTTGCGAACACACAATAATTAACCAGTCATTACAAGTGGCTGGTTATTGCTACCGTGAGCGTGCGCTGCTATTACAAAGTGCAGCACAAATTTTGCCTTCATAAAAGCAATATTTAGCGCTCTACTTGTAATATGGCCCTTTCTTGTTAAGATAAAGGGCTTCATTTATTAGCTTTGAAATCAGTGTTAAATATAATTAAATTAATCATTTAAAGAAACATAGCAGAGCAATAACTAAATGATTCTAATGTGCTAGATGATTATATTATTGCACAATTGCTTGCAGAGAACTAGGCCTTAATCCCCCACACACCTGATTAGCTCAGCAGCTGTTTTAAATGTAGTCACCAATCAGCAAGCGCTACGAAGGGTGCTGAACCAAAAATAAGCCAGCTTGCAAGGTTACAGTCCTGCTTTTTTAAACAAACATACCAAGAGAACGAAGAAAAATTGATAATAGCAGTAGAAAGTTGCTTAAAATTGCATGCGCTGTCTGAATCACGAGAGAGAAAAAATTGGGTTCAGTATCTTTAAAGGGACCGTCTAGGCAAAATTAAACTTTCATGATTCAGATGGGGCATGCAATTTTAAACAATTTTCCAATTTACTTTAATCATCAAATTATCATAAAATTTGCTTTGTTCCCTTGATGGTATTTTTGAAAAGCTAAACCTACGTAGGCTCAACCTGATTTCTAAACCATTATAAACCGCCTCTTAGCTTAGAGCATTTTGAAAGCTTTTCACAGTTAGACGGTATTAGTTCATGTGTGTCATATAGATAATTTTGTGCTCACGTGGAGTTATTTAGGAGTTTGCACTGATTGGCTAAACTGCATGTCTGTCAAAAGCACTGAGATAAGGGGACAGTCTGCAGAGGCTTAGATACAAGGTAATCACAGAGGTAAAACATATTAAATAACTGTGTTGGTTATGCAAAACTGGGGAATGGGTATTAAAGGGATTATCTATCTTTTTAAAAAATAAAAATGTTGGTGAATATTATCCCTTTAACTATTATTAATGCTCTAAAAACTTCTATATTGTTATCTTCAAACCTTTGTTCCTGGAACTGCTTTTTTTTTTTTTTTTAAATCACAACCTGTTTGTTTGATCTATTGAGATAAATTTCCTGCATTCACAAGCTGGATAAAGCAGCCTACTGTGTCACTTTAAGAACCAATCTCCAATCTATAGCTGAAGTTCTGTTTATGCAGTAGTAAAATAATAATATGTGTTTGCTCCTTTGCATCCCATTAAGAATGTTGTGATTTCTGTATCTCCAGTTAAAGACATCAGTATGCTGATAGCTAGACATGTGCTTCCGATAATTAATTTGTCATGAAAAAAAATGTATATTGTTTCGTCATATATTCAAAATGAGTTTGTTAACAAAAACCCACTTGGCTGCTATTTTTTATGCAAAATGTTTTAGGAGAAGCAGGTGAGCAGTTGAACAGCTGATTAAAATTAAAGGGATAGGAAAGTCAAACTTAAACTCTAGTACTTTATATATTTTGATGCATCTGAATGTTTTTTATTATTATTATTGTTATCATTTATTTGTATAGCACTGCAAAATTCTTTAGAGCTGGGTACAGAGATAGGAGTATACAATGATAAGGATTTGTGGTAATCTACAAAAACATAACAGACTAAACAAATCTAGTACAGGAGGAAGAGGGCCGGAGAGCTTACACTCTACACGTTGAAGGTGCAGAGACATAAGGTTGCATTAGTGAGTTAAGCCAGCTCAAGATTAATTTTTGGTAGGAAGAAAAGTTCTGAATAGGTGGGTTTACAAAAAGAGTCTGAAGCTATACAAGGTTGGAGACAGTCTGATGGAGCGGGGGTAGAGAGTTTCAGAGCATAGGAGCAGCGTGTGAGAAGTCTTGGAGGCAGGAGAGAGACATTGAGATAATAAGAGTTGAGAGACTTAGGTCAGAGGTTGATCGAAGAGGATGGGTCAGGGAATATTTGGAGATGAGAGAGGAAATATAGTTGAGAGTGAGGCTTTTGAGTGCTTTATAGGTTAGGTTTAATACTTACAATTGTATTGTAGAGTGTATGGGGAGCCAGTGTAGAGATTGGCAGAGCGAAGCAGCTGATGAAGATTATGACTTAGGTGAATGATTCTAGCTGAAGCATTCATAATAGATTGAAGGGGGGAGAGGCGGTGTTTGGAAAGGCCATTTAGAAGTAGATTGCAGTAGTTAAAATGAGGGAATAAATTAGTATTTTTGTAGTTTCTTGCATAAGGAAAGGTCGTATTCTGAAAATGTTGCACAGGTGTGCATAACATGATTTGGTGAGCACTTGTATATGTGGAGTGAATGTGAGTTCAGAGTCAAGTGTGACCCCAAGACAGTGGACCTGTAATGAGGTGTAGAGAATATAGTATCCAACTGTAAGTTGTTGGATCTCTCAATGGAAACTAGACCAATAGTTCTGTTTTTAAAATATGCCTGGTCGTCTTTGGCCTAGTTTGAATAGCCAATAGAATGTCAGTAGCTCTCATCCAATTGGCTGATTTGAATTTGAAGGCTCAAATCAGCCAATAGGAATTCAAGGGACGCCATTTTTAATTGCGTACCTTGAATTCTTATTCAGTGTACAGCGGAGATTGTATGAAGAGGATCCTCCACGCTCCATGGCTCCGTGATCTTCAGTTCCAGCATCGCCAGTCTTCAGTTCCAGAGTGGACGGTCTTCAACTCCGCGGTCATCGGTCTTCAACTCCTCCGCTCCATGCCGGCTGGTTCCTGGTAGAAGAAGAGGTCGTCGCTTGGAAGAAGACTTCACCGCCTGGAACAGGACCTTCTCCGCCGGTCTTCAGGACAGGTAAGGAGCACTTGGGTGTTAGACTTAGGTTTTTTTAAGGGGGGATCAGGTGGGTTTTAGAGTAGGGGTGTGTGGGTGGTGGGTTGTAATGGGGGGGTTGTTCTTTTTTTTACAGGTAAAAGAGCTGATTACTTTGAGGCAATGCCCCGCAAAAGGCCCTTTTAAGGGCTGGTAATAGAGCTGATTTTAAGGGCTATTTGTAATTTAGTTTAGGGTAGGGAAATTTTATTATTTGGGGGGCTTTTTTATTTTATTAGGGGGCTTAGATTAGGTGTAATTAGATTAAAATTCTTGTAATATTTTTTTATTTTTTGTAATTTAGTGTTTGTTTGTTTTGTTATATAGTTTAGTTTATTTAATTGTATTTTAGTTTAGATAATTGTAGTTTATTTAATTAATTTATTGATAGTGTAGTGTTAGGTGTAATGGTAACTTAGGTTAGGATTTATTTTACAGGTAATTTTGTAATTATTTTAACTAGGTAGCTATTAAATAGTTATTAACTATTTAATAGCTATTGTACCTAGTTAAAATAAATACAAAGTTACCTGTAAAATAAATATAAACCCTAAAATAGCTACAATGTAATTATTAATTATATTGTAGCTATCTTAGGGTTTATAGGTAAGTATTTAGTTTTAAATAGGAATAATTTAGTTAATAATATTAATATTATTTAGATTTATTTAAATAATAATTAAGTTAGGGGGTGTTAGGGTTAGCCTTAGGTTTAGGGGGTAATATAGTTAATATAGGTGGCGGCGGTGTAGGGGGCTCAGATTAGGGGGTAATATAGTTAATATAGGTGGCAGCGGTGTAGGGGGCTCAGATTAGGGGGTAATATAGTTAATATAGGTGGCAGCGGTGTAGGGGGCTCAGATTAGGGGGTTATATAGTTAATATAAGTGGCGGCGGTGTAGGGGGGTCAGATTAGGGGGTAATACATTTAATGTAGGTGGCAACGGGGTCCGGGAGCGGCGGTTTAGGGGCTAATACTAGGATAGGTTTATTGCGGTGTGGGCTATGTCGGTTTAGGGGTTAATAATTAGGCTTATTGCGTTGTGGGGGGTTGTCGGTCTAGGGGTTAATGCATTTATTGTTAGGAGTAAGAAGGGGGATTGCGGATAGAGGGGTATACGTGTTGGGCTATTTTTGGGAGGCGTGTTAGAGAGTTACGGGAGATTTAAGACTTTAGTTATTTTTTTTAGGTGGCGGCAGTTTCTATAGTGCCGTAAGTCACTGGCGACTCCAGAAATTTGTACTTACGCTTATTTCTGGACATCGCTAGTTTGTCCGACTTACGGCACTTTAGCAACTGTCAGCGCCGTATATGTGATAGCCCGATGTGCGAGGTGAAACTACGGCAGCACAGGTTTCCACGCTTGTGCCGAAACCTGCGCCGCATATCGGATCGCGCCCAGAAACAAGGCCTTAATGTAGTTTATCATGTTAGGTAATTTTCCTATAATTTGATGACTTCAAAATTAGTTTGTTAACAAAAACCCACTTGGCTGCTATTTTTTATGCAAAACTTTTAGAAATGTAAACCTAGTGTTATTGTATGCACTGCACTTTAATTGATGTTTTATTTTTTTCACTTTTCTTTTTATTTGTATACAGATACAGTATTTCCCTATTCTAAAGAATATTGTAATATGTATATAAATATATATATATAACACACAGAGAAAGCCCTGCACTCACTAGCAAGCTCTCAGCTAAGCTTATAAAAATTACAGACACACACAAGCAGATGATGATATGAAAATATGGAGACTCCAACAAAAAAAGACTAAGCAGTTAATTAGGAAGGTTAAAGCTGATGCAGAAGAGAAGATAGCACAGTCAGTAAAACATGGGGACAAAACATTCTTTAGATATATCAGTGAAAGAAGAAAAAATAAGGTAGGAATAGTAAAATTGAAATCAGTTGATGGTAGAATAATAGAAGGAGATAAGCAGATTGCAGACTGTCTCAATGATTACTTCTGTTCTGTTTTCACTAAAGATTGTGAAGATACAATGTCTACATTAAGGGATGCTATGCAAAATAGAAACAAGCTTAACAGTAATCTTTTTACAGAGGATGAGGTTTTGTTAGCATTATCAAAAATAAATGTTACAAAGGCAGTGGGTCCTGATAATATTCATCCAAGGGTTTTAAAAGAACTTCGTTCAGTGCTAACTGTCCCATTAACTGATCTGTTTAATCAGTCACTATTAACAGGAGCTGTCCCAGATGATTGGAGAATAGCAAATGTAATACCTCTTCATAAAAAGGGCAGTAGAGAAGAATCTGGCAACTACAGGCCAGTTAGTTTAACTTCAGTAGTAGGGAAATTAATGGAAAGCCTCTTAAAGGAAAGAATTATGACTTACATAAAGACAAACAATTTAGAGGACCAAAATCAGCATGGTTTTACTTCAGGGAGATCATGTCAGACTAATCTAATTGACTTCTTTGATTATGTAACAAAAGTATTAGACAAGGGAGGAGCAGTTGATGTAGCATATCTAGATTTCAGCAAAGCATTTGACACCGTCCCACACAATAAACTTATTCACAAACTATATCTCCTTGGTCTAGATTAAAAAATTGTGAACTGGGTGGAATGCTGGCTTAAGGACAGAAAACAAAGTGTCTTAGTAAATGGAGTTCATTCAGCAGAGGGGGCTGTTACTAGTGGTGTTCCTCAGGGGTCAGTTCTGGGGCCTGTTTTGTTTAACATATTTATCTGCGATATCAGCAAAGGGCTACAGGGGAAAGTATGTCTCTTTGCAGATGATACAAAAATTTGCAACAGAGTGGATGTTCCAGGGGGGGTAGACAAAATGAGAAGTGATATACAACAATTGGAGGATTGGACAAACGACTGGGATCTAAAGTTTAACACAGCAAAGTGTAAAATAATGCATTTAGGGAAGAAAAATCCAAATGTTAATTACAGACTCAATGACACTTTACTGACTGTTACAGACGAGGAACAGGACTTGGGAATTATTATTTCAGATGATTTAAAACTTAGTAAACAATGTAGTAAGGCAGCGAGTAAGGCTAGCAGAATGCTTGGATGTATTGGTAGAGGTATTTGCAGCAGAAATAGTAAGGTTCTTATGCCACTTTATAGATCATTAGTTAGGCCTCATCTTGAGTATTGTGTGCAGTTCTGGAGGCCATATCTTCAGAAGGATATTAACAAACTTGAATCTGTGCAAAGGAGGGCTACCAAAATGGTACATGGTCTAAAAAATAAAACTTACCAGGATAGGCTCAATGACCTAAATATGTATAGCTTAGAGGAGAGAAGGGAAAGAGGTGATATGATAGCAACTTTCAAGTACATTAAAGGGTTTAGTAAAACTGAGGCTGTGGGTATTTTACATAAAATGGAAAATTCAAGAACAAGGGGTCATGAGCTCAAGCTAAAGGGTAGTAGATTCAGGAGTAATTTGAGGAAGCACTTCTTTACAGAAAGAGTGATTGATTTATGGAATAAACTTCCTCAAGAGGTAGTAGCAACAAACACTGTGGGGGACTTTAAAAATGCATGGGACAAGCATAGGGCTATCCTACGAACTAGATAAGTTTATACTGTTAGGTAAGGTGGGGCAGACTTGCTGGGCCTATGGCTCTTATCTGCCGTCAATATCTATGTTTCTATATTAAAAGCTTAAATGGAGTGCGGTCCCCTTCCTTGTTTTGTATATTTTTAGGGTGATTACATAAGCCTGTGCACCCTTCACTTGTTCCCAGTTTGTTGGATTCATAGCTTGCATTGTGTGGCTGTGTAGGGACCTTGACATGGTACCTGGGCTTATCCCATTTGGCCAGATGCGGTAACTAACTCTTCCATTTTTGCTTTTAGTCTTAGCTGAGAGCTTGTAAGTGAGTGCTGGACTTTCTCTGTGTGCTGTATATATATATATATATTTTGTATTATAACTGGATTTGTATATTTTTGTTTTGAAAGTTGAATTACAATTATTATATGCTGTACATGTATCATAAATGTGCATCTGTATCTTAGCAAAGCCGCTCAATACATCATCTAGATTTCCGCAAAAAATATTTAGTATAATTAAAAACTGATACATATTTTCTCTCTCCTGCAGACTGTTACTTACCTTCCCTCCAACAGTTTCACTGGCCAAGTTGTTCATCTGGATAAATTCAGGTGGAGAGCAAAATTCCTTCTCTAAACTTGGGGCGGCCATTTTGCTTCAAGATCTCAACCTTGTTTCCCTGTTGAATAATTGGCAAAATATTGTTAACATTTGTGTTAAATATACTCCTGCATTCCCGAACCTAAAGTAAAGGTGTATATGTTTAAACATGTGAATTAGGGCAGGCATGTTAGTCTAGTTATTTAAATGGAAAAATAACAAACTGCAACAAGAGCTTCAAGGAATTCTTTGGCAATCTGGAGTTTCTGGAGTTTTCGAATATTTAGCTCTATCTCTGGTTATTAGGTTAATGCACTTAAATCAGAGCTTTTATGGATCTTTCACTGCCCAAATAGGAAAATTGAAATACCTTTCAAGGAAGTCCATGCCCAATTCACATATTTAGGTATTAATGTATGTCGTAACGCACAACAATGGTACGATATCAATTATACTCCAGTCACTAATAAGGATAAAGCAGGATCTGGAGAATTGGTCGAGACTTCCACTATCTCTGATGGCTAAAATAAATCTTATAAAAATTATAATAATGCTGAAATTTTTAGATCTTATGCATAACATACCGGTCATCATGCCCAAAAAAGATTTGATGGCTTTGTATAAATTATTTAGATTATTTCTTTGGGCTAAGGGAAGGAGAAAGATAGCTCTAAATAGGTTAATGCAGCCAAAAAATATGGGGGGGTTTATAATATTATTTGTCTTGGGAAAATTGCGTTAGATTGGCTTACAGAAGGCAATTACATAGCCTCTTTGATAGTCGAAGAGAATATAATTTTTCCATACTCTCTGAAGGCATTGCTAAACTGCCATATAAGAAAATTACCTGCAAAAGTAAAAAAATGTATATCTATATATTCAATTATTAAAGCTTGGCAGAACCTATGTAAATGGGTAGAAGCTGATTCTTTGATCTCTAATCATTTACCGATTGTTGGAAATCCAGATTTTATTGAAGGTCTGTATAATACGATATTTAAAAAATGGGCTAATAATGATCTGAAATATATATATCAACTTAAGGAGCCTTATTCTACTAGATGTTTATCCTTTGCTGATCTTAGAAGACAATATAAATTGTCTAACTCTGACTTCTATGCGTATCTTCAAGTGCATCATTGGTTTCAGGGATTTTCCCAAAACCCTAACTGTATATGGATACATACAGGAATAAATTCTGGTTTAATTCTCTACAAGGTAGGTCTACAAGGCAGGTATCCACTCTCTTAAATATTGGTATAAAATGTTAACAAATTATTTCTGGAGACTTAAACTTGCAAAAGTTAGTCACAAAATGGCAAGTGGACTTCCCAGGAATAGACTGTAAAAAAATCAGTAGTGGTATTAGTAAAGTTGATAATGCTACACTTGCAGCAAACGTGAAAGAAAGCCACTGCAAATTAATTCATAGGGTCTATATTACACCAGCAACCTTAAATAAATGGTCCCATACTATAGTCAATAAATGCCCTTGCTGCTCTAACCCTAATTCTGATCTAATTCATATGTTTTGGAGCTGTCCAAAAATTAAAAAAATTTGGTCACGGACTACTTTTTGGCTGAGTAAAACATTTCATATGTTGATTAAGGTAGAGAAACAGCATGTTTTTTTCCTTGTTGATTCTGAGGTTACTAGATATGTTAATACACGTTTCATCAACTCTGTAATTTTTGGTGGAAGATATCTGATACTTAAAAATTGGAAGTATAAGAAAGAACCCACTATACATAACTTGATCAATTTAATATTAAAACAAGCAGTAATGGAGCAGTTTGCTAGTATTAATGGGTCGGACCAGAATATTAAAAAGTATTGTAGTAAATGGCTCAATTTTATTCAAACTCATGAGAATAATATTCAGGTCCTATTTTTGGCGCCCTTTATGACATGTAAATATGTTGAAGATATACTTCAGAGGGGGTCTTTGTAAATATACGCACATTGAAGTCTCTAATTGTAGCGGTAAACTTTCCTGTAATTCCTCGATAAGAAGACATCGATAGGGATTTATTCAACTTTTTGATACCTGTCACTATAAAGAGTGACACGCATGGTAGCTTGTTTTTGATTATTCTTTTCTATTCTTATGCTTTAATAAACCAAGTATAAGATCTAATTATACTTCTTCCCTGCAATAGAAATAGAAAGAGCATAATGTAGATACAAACAGTTATGGGGTACTAATTGGTTCCGATAATAAATTTAATTCTCCTATCACTATAGCAAATTTAAGTAATGGATAAGGTAGAATTTAATATAGTGATATAGATATTGCTTTATATGTTTGTGATTTAAAATATTATGCTTGAGGATGCCTGTAAACATTATGTATGCCTTGTTCTTCTTCTTTTTTGTATCTATGAGAAATATGGCATCTTATTATATGCACCCTGCTTTCTGAAAATAATAAAAATTAAATTTAAAAAAAAAGAGCTTCAAGGAATTCTTTGGCAACAGCTGAGAATTTCTGGAGTTCATAATTAAAAGGACAGGAAAATGTTCTTTCATGATTTGGATAGAACATACAATGTTAAATAACTTTCCAATTTATTTATATTATGAAATATGCTTAATTATCTTGTTATCCTTTTGCTGAAGGAACAGCATTGCACTACTGGCACATCTAGTTAGCCAATCACATGTGACAAATGTGTGCAGGCACCAATCAGCAGCTTGCTCCTATTAGTGTATGATACGTGCGTATTTTTTTTCAACGAAGGGTACCAAGAGAACGAAGCACATTTGGAAATAGAAGTGAAATTAAAAGTGTCTTAAAATGACATGCTCTATCTGAATCATGCAAGCTTAATTTTGACTTTCCTATCCCTTTAAATTGGACAGAGAACATGCAGCCTGGCGGATTGAGCCAGTTGGCAAATCAAGGCCAGTGCAGAGGAACTGGCACAGCAAGTGTTACAGCTGTACATCCCCAAGTTCAGCCTTGCAGTTACAGAGAAGGGGATTGCTTTAGCTGCTGTTCATATTGGATATCTTTCCTGTCTCACCGACAATGTGCTGCGAGTGCTGGACTCCCAGCTCTAAATTCATCGTAGATGGTGAAAGGTCTAAGTTCAGCTGCCAACCTTATGCCTTCCCTCTGTTACTTCCTTAGGATTGGGAACCTTCACTATTACAAAACCTGTGGCAGGCAGTTCACTAATACAAAACCAGTGACAGACAGTTCACTATTACAAAACCAGTGGCAGGCAGTTCACTAATACAAAACCTGTGGCAGGCAGTTCACTAATACAAAACCAGTGACAGACAGTTCACTATTACAAAACCTGTGGCAGGCAGTTCACTAAACAAAACCAGTGGCAGGCTGTTCACTAATACAAAACCTGTGGCAGGCAGTTCACTAATACAAAACCTGTGGCAAGCAGTTCACTAATATAAAACCAGTGGCAGACAGTTCACTAATACAAAACCAGTGACAGACAGTTCACTAATACAAAACCAGTGGCAGGCAGTTCACTAAAACAAAACCTGTGGCAGGCAGTTCACTGATATAAAACCAGTGGCAGACAGTTCACTAATACAAAACCAGTGACAGACAGTTCACTAATACAAAACCAGTGGCAGGCAGTTCACTGATATAAAACCAGTGGCAGGCAGTTCACTAATACAAAACCTGTGGCAGGCAGTTCACTAATATAAAACCAGTGTACGTCTGTGACACACGGATAATATCCCGGCACACAGCTGATATAACACTAATTTAGTGTTCACTAATATAAAACTAGTGGCAGACAGTTCACTAATATAAAACCAGTGGCAGGCAGTGCACTAAGACAAAACCTGTGGCAAACAGTTCACTAATACAAAACCAGTGGCAGGCAGTTCACTAATACAAAACCAGTGGCAGGCAGTTCACTAATACAAAACCAGTGACAGACAGTTCACTAATACAAAACCAATGGCAGGCAGTTCACTAATACAAAACCAGTGGCAAACAGTTCACTAATATAAAACCAGTGGCAGACAGTTCACTAATACAAAACCAGTGACAGACAGTTCACTAATACAAAACCAGTGGCAGGCAGTTCACTAATACAAAACCTGTGGCAGGCAGTTCACTGATATAAAACCAGTGGCAGACAGTTCACTAATACAAAACCAGACAGTTCACTATTACAAAACCTGTGGCAGGCAGTTCACTAATACAAAACCAGTGACAGACAGTTCACTATTACAAAACCAGTGGCAGGCAGTTCACTAATACAAAACCTGTGGCAGGCAGTTCACTAATATAAAACTAGTGGCAGACAGTTCACTAATATAAAACCAGTGGCAGGCAGTGCACTAAGACAAAACCTGTGGCAAACAGTTCACTAATACAAAACCAGTGGCAGGCAGTTCACTAATACAAAACCTGTGGCAGGCAGTTCACTAAACAAAACCAGTGGAAGGCAGTTCACTAATACAAAACCTGTGGCAGGCAGTTCACTAATACAAAACCTGTGGCAAGCAGTTCACTAATATAAAACCAGTGGCAGACAGTTCACTAATACAAAACCAGTGACAGACAGTTCACTAATACAAAACCAGTGGCAGGCAGTTCACTAATACAAAACCTGTGGCAGGCAGTTCACTGATATAAAACCAGTGGCAGACAGTTCACTAATACAAAACCAGTGACAGACAGTTCACTAATACAAAACCAGTGGCAGGCAGTTCACTGATATAAAACCAGTGGCAGGCAGTTCACTAATACAAAACCTGTGGCAGGCAGTTCACTAATATAAAACCAGTGGCATGCAGTTCACTAATACAAAACCAGTGACAGACAGTTCACTAATACAAAACCAGTGGCAGGCAGTTCACTAATATAAAACCAGTGGCAGGCAGTTCACTAATATAAAACCTGTGGCAGGCAGTTCACTAATACAAAACCAGTGACAGACAGTTCACTAATATAAAACCTGTGGCATGCAGTTCACTAATACAAAACCTGTGGCAGGCAGTTCACTAATATAAAACCAGTGGCAGACAGTTCACTAATACAAAACCAGTGGCAGACAGTTTACTAATACAAAACCTGTGGCAGGCAGTTCACTAATATAAAACTAGTGGCAGACAGTTCACTAATATAAAACCAGTGGCAGGCAGTTCACTAATACAAAACCTGTGGCAGGCAGTTCACTAATATAAAACTAGTGGCAGACAGTTCACTAATATAAAACCAGTGGCAGGCAGTGCACTAAGACAAAACCTGTGGCAAACAGTTCACTAATACAAAACCAGTAGCAGGCAGTTCACTAATACAAAACCAGTGGCAGGCAGTTCACTAATACAAAACCAGTGACAGACAGTTCACTAATACAAAACCAATGGCAGGCAGTTCACTAATACAAAACCAGTGGCAAACAGTTCACTAATACAAAACCAGTGGCAAACAGTTCACTAATACAAAACCAGTTGCAAACAGTTCACTAATACTAAACCAGTGGCAAACAGTTCACTAATACAAAACCAGTGCCAAACAGTTCACTAATACAAAACCAGTGGCAGACAGTTCACTAATACAAAACCAGTGGCAGACAGTTTACTAATACAAAACCTGTGGCAGGCAGTTCACTAATATAAAACTAGTGGCAGACAGTTCACTAATATAAAACCAGTGGCAGGCAGTTCACTAATACAAAACCTGTGGCAGACAGTTCACTAATATAAAACTAGTGGCAGACAGTTCACTAATATAAAACCAGTGGCAGGCAGTGCACTAAGACAAAACCTGTGGCAAACAGTTCACTAATACAAAACCAGTGGCAGGCAGTTCACTAATACAAAACCAGTGGCAGGCAGTTCACTAATACAAAACCAGTGACAGACAGTTCACTAATACAAAACCAATGGCAGGCAGTTCACTAATACAAAACCAGTGGCAAACAGTTCACTAATACAAAACCAGTGGCAAACAGTTCACTAATACAAAACCAGTGGCAAACAGTTCACTAATACAAAACCAGTGGCAGACAGTTCACTAATACAAAACCAGTGGCAGACAGTTTACTAATACAAAACCTGTGGCAGGCAGTTCACTAATATAAAACTAGTGGCAGACAGTTCACTAATATAAAACCAGTGGCAGACAGTTCACTAATACAAAACCTGTGGCAGGCAGTTCACTAATATAAAACTAGTGGCAGACAGTTCACTAATATAAAACCAGTGGCAGGCAGTGCACTAAGACAAAACCTGTGGCAAACAGTTCACTAATACAAAACCAGTGGCAGGCAGTTCACTAATACAAAACCAGTGGCAGGCAGTTCACTAATACAAAACCAGTGACAGACAGTTCACTAATACAAAACCAATGGCAGGCAGTTCACTAATACAAAACCAGTGGCAAACAGTTCACTAATACAAAACCAGTGGCAAACAGTTCACTAATACAAAACCAGTGGCAAACAGTTCACTAATACAAAACCAGTGGCAAACAGTTCACTAATACAAAACCAGTGGCAGGCAGTTCGCTAATACAAAACCAGTGGCAGGCAGTTCACTAATACAAAACCTGTGGCAGGCAGTTCACTAATACAAAACCAGTGACAGACAGTTCACTAATATAAAACCTGTGGCATGCAGTTCACTAATACAAAACCTGTGGCAGGCAGTTCACTAATATAAAACCAGTGGCAGACAGTTCACTAATACAAAACCAGTGGCAGACAGTTTACTAATACAAAACCTGTGGCAGGCAGTTCACTAATATGAAACTAGTGGCAGACAGTTCACTAATATAAAACCAGTGGCAGGCAGTTCACTAATACAAAACCTGTGGCAGGCAGTTCACTAATATAAAACTAGTGGCAGACAGTTCACTAATATAAAACCAGTGGCAGGCAGTGCACTAAGACAAAACCTGTGGCAAACAGTTCACTAATACAAAACCAGTGGCAGGCAGTTCACTAATACAAAACCAGTGGCAGGCAGTTCACTAATACAAAACCAGTGACAGACAGTTCACTAATACAAAACCAATGGCAGGCAGTTCACTAATACAAAACCAGTGGCAAACAGTTCACTAATACAAAACCAGTGGCAAACAGTTCACTAATACAAAACCAGTGGCAAACAGTTCACTAATACAAAACCAGTGGCAAACAGTTCACTAATACAAAACCAGTGGCAGGCAGTTCGCTAATACAAAACCAGTGGCAGGCAGTTCACTAATACAAAACCAGTGGCAGGCAGTGTGTGTTTTTAGTCCCGTCTTCAGTATGGTCAGCAGTTTCAGACATTGCACAGGATTCAGGTTCAGATAAATGTCCCTCCTTATAAAATATGTACAGAATTATCCTTAGAGTCCAGTCTGCAATGTGTATTATTTAGGGTCATGAAGCTCTTATTCCAATAACCTTCACTTAACGCTCACCAGTCTAATGTTACCTTATTCAAACTGAATTACCCTTGTTAATTGATCTTTTTATCTTGTTGTTTCATATCAGGAGCCGCGTCTCCTACTTGTATATTATTACAATATTTAAAATAAGCTGATTGAAAAAAAAAAATGTGCTCAGAATTGGTGATTGTGTTGCTGCTACGTTTCATGTTTGTATTTTCAGAGAATTCTTTTTTATTTGTTTTAACTTCACTAAACTATTTCTCAATTAAAATCAATTAAATTAAGAGTCCCTACCTAAACCATTTTTTTCTTCTTGTGCTACATTCTATCCCTTTAACTCCTACATGGAAAGCAGCATATGGGGCAACCCTTCTGGATTTATCCCAGTGTGTGTGTAATCACTGAGCACATAGATATATATGAATGTAACTGTTACGGTGACATAAAAGTTGTTTCATTAGAATGTTTGTTTACAATCTGTATATAGGTTTGCAAAAAACGTTTTTTTTACTTTGGTGCTACATTTTGATCATTTTTATGATGCACACAATAGAAACACTGAATTTGACGGTAGATAAGAACCAAAAAGGCCCGTCAAGTCTAACCATATTACATGTTACTTTTTCCTTAGGATAGCCTTATGCATGTCCTAGGCATTTTTTAATTCCTTTACAGCCTTTGGGGTCAATTCATCAAGCTCCGAATGGAGCTTGATACAGTTGTTTCCGCATGAGCCTCCAGGCTCGCCGGAAACAGGAGTTAAGAAGCAGCGGTCTTAAGACCGCTGCTTCTTAACTTGTCCACCTGCTCTAAGGGTTGATTGACAACCCCTGCTAGCAGCAGATTGGCCGTGAATCTGCAGGGGGCGGCTTGCACAAGCAGTTCATCAGAACTGATTGTGCAATGATAAATGCCGACAGTGTATGCTGTCGGCATTTATCGACGTGCGGCAGACGTGATCACTACAGCGGATCATGTCCGTCCGCACTTTCATAAATCGGCCCCTTTATGTTTACCACCTCAAAAGGAAGTTTATTCCATGAACCCACCACCCTTTCTGTAAAAAAAAATGCTTCCTTAAATTTCTCCTGAATCTGTTACCCTCTAACTTTAAATTTCAGCTTCTACTTTATTAAGTCCCTTCATATATTTGAAGGTTTCTATCATATCATGTCACCTCTTTCCCTTCTATCCTCTAAACTATACATATTTAGATCATAAAGTCTTTCTTTGTACGTTTTATATTTTAGACCATGCCTGTTCACGTACACACTCCTTTCATGCAGTCATTTTAAGTACCAGTGATGTCACATTTAAAGGGACAGAAAACGCATAAATGTCTAGTAAGTACAAGGGGGTCAATTTATTATTGTGTGGACGCATGCACTGTCAGCATTTATCATTGCACCAGCAGTTCTTGTGAACCCTTGTAGCAGGGGGTGTTCTTAGGACCGCTGCTTCTTAACTTCCACTTCAGGCGGAACTGAAGCGGAGGGGGTCGGAAGTAGCATCCGCTGCTTCATAAATCAACCCCAAGGTGTTTAAGCTCCTTCAGTATCATGGCAATACATGGCACATGTGTGGTAGGCAGATGAGCATGCACGTGGCGTACTGACAGAAGGTCAAATGAAGAATAATATTTATCACAAAACCAATGATAACTGTTAACCAAGTGAGTGCACAATGCAAAGATACTGTGCATTTTAGCAGAATAGCTAATGCTGATAATTGGATTGCTTATTTGTCTTTCTTTGAGTAGCATGTCTGCTAGTTTATTACTTACACATGACAGTTGTACAAAACTAGAAGAACAGTTTTTTTAGAATTTTATTTAAAAGAAATATTTGAGGAAAAGATACTATGGCCATTTTACACATACATACAGATATTAGACAAACACACATACATACACTATACACACTACATACACATACACATGCATACTACACACACATTTATATACACACATGCATGCTACTTGCACACATACTACATACACTATACACACTACGTACACATACACACACTATATTTACACTATACACACTACATACACATACACACACTATATTTACACTATACACACTACATACACATACACACTACATACACACAATATATTTACACTATACACACTACGTACACATACACACACTATATTTACACTATACACACTACATACACATACACACACTATATTTACACTATACACACTACATACACATACACACACTATGGGGCCCAAGAGACTGCTGATGTCATGTGACATGGGACACACACACACAGTCAGTCCTAATACTGTCACAGTCAAAAGTTCTCTGCTTATATTTATTTGTAAAAACTGTGCCAGACCGTGCTGGTGTCATGTAACATGCCATGCTAGTGCCATGTGCTGTTTTAGATTTGCACTGTGCAGCACTGAATGCTAAGTCCTAACTCGGCATCCAGCCAATCCCACTGCATCAGATAAGGTCCTGCTGGGATTACCACTGTTACCAGGTAACTGCTCTGGTGGTGGGGATTGTTTCTGGATAGGGCTGACTGTAGGTGCATGCAGCATAAAGCTGGAGCTGCAGTCACATGAGGATTTGAGCATCTGTGCAGCTGCACACACTGCTCTCTTCAGTCTTGAGGCTGTGTGACTCATCTCACACTGTATCCATGCAGCCTTGGGCAGACAGCATCCAGTCTGCTGGTCCCCTTAGCCCTGCTTTTTCTGCAGTGGCCCTAAGATCAACTAACTGAAGTTTGTTAGGGGAACAGTGCTTCATAGAAAGGTGGCATATTAAATTAATCCACAGTGGAAGAATTTATATATTTATTTACTTATTAGAACTGCTTAGGTCCAGTTTCACATAGTGCAATTTAATTCATTTTTTTTAAAAAAAAAATGATTAGCCCAGCAGTGGATGATCCACTGCTGGGCTAATAATTAAAAAAATATATAAAATAAACTGATTTAGTTGTTTTTTGGGATGTTGGGGTATAGAGCGAAATTGCATGGGGGGGGGGGCAAGAAAATGTTTGCCCAGGGTCCAGTCAATATTAAAAACGGCCCTGCATACTACACACACATTTATATACACACATGCATGCTACTTGCACACATACTACATACACTACCGGGAGTGCAGAATTATTAGGCAAATGAATATTTTGACCACATCATCCTCTTTATGCATGTTGTCTTACTTCAAGCTGTATAGGCTCGAAAGCCTACTACCAATTAAGCATATTAGGTGATGTGCATCTCTGTAATGAGAAGGGGTGTGGTCTAATGACATCAACACCCTATATCAGGTGTGCATAATTATTAGGCAACTTCCTTTCCTTTGGCAAAATGGGTCAAAAGAAGGACTTGACAGGCTCAGAAAAGTCAAAAATAGTGAGATATCTTGCAGAGGGATGCAGCACTCTTAAAATTGCAAAGCTTCTGAAGCGTGATCATCGAACAATCAAGCGTTTCATTCAAAATAGTCAACAGGGTCGCAAGAAGCGTGTGGAAAAACCAAGGGGCAAAATAACTGCCCATGAACTGAGAAAAGTCAAGCGTGCAGCTGCCAAGATGCCACTTGCCACCAGTTTGGCCATATTTCAGAGCTGCAACATCACTGGAGTGCCCAAAAGCACAAGGTGTGCAATACTCAGAGACATGGCCAAGGTAAGAAAGGCTGAAAGACGACCACCACTGAACAAGACACACAAGCTGAAACGTCAGGACTGGGCCAAGAAATATCTCAATACTGATTTTTCTAAGGTTTTATGGACTGATGAAATGAGAGTGAGTCTTGATGGGCCAGATGGATTGGCCCGTTGCTGGATTGGTAAAGGGCAGAGAGCTCCAGTCCGACTCAGACGCCAGCAAGGTGGAGGTGGAGTACTGGTTTGGGCTGGTATCATCAAAGATGAGCTTGTGGGGAATTTTCGGGTTGAGGATGGAGTCAAGCTCAACTCCCAGTCCTACTGCCAGTTTCTGGAAGACACCTTCTTCAAGCAGTGGTACAGGAAGAAGTCTGCATCCTTCAAGAAAAACATGATTTTCATGCAGGACAATGCTCCATCACACGCGTCCAAGTACTCCACAGCGTGGTTGGCAAGAAAGGGTATAAAAGAAGAAAATCTAATGACATGGCCTCCTTGTTCACCTGATCTGAACCCCATTGAGAACCTGTGGTCCATCATCAAATGTGAGATTTACAAGGAGGGAAAACAGTACACCTCTCTGAACAGTGTCTGGGAGGCTGTGGTTGCATACACACTATGTACACATACACACACTATATTTACACTATATATACTACGTACACATACATACATACACTATACACACTACGTACACATACACACACTATATTTGCATACACATACACATGCATACTACACACACATTTATATACACACATGCATGTTACTTGCACACATACTACATACACTATACACACTACGTACACATACACACACTATATTTACACTATACACACTACGTACACATACACACACTATATTTACACTATTCACACTACGTACACATACACACACTATATTTACATACACATGCATACTACACACACATTTATATACACACACGCATGCTACATGCACACACTTCACCTATATACACATACTACACACACTTCACCTACATACACACAAACATACACATACTACACACACACACACACTGCATATACACACTTCACCTACATACACAATACACACATACACTACATACACAATACACACAGACTAGACAGACACACACACACTACACAATCATACACAAACTCATACATTTTATATTTAAATAATTAAATAGTTAGTTTGATTAATTATCCTAATTTTCTGCTCATATTTCTTTTGTGTCAACAGTTTGCCTATAAGGAAGTGACAAAACATTCTGGGATCTAAATGCTTGGTTGTCTTCAGATGCTTTTTTGTAAATTGATGTGTCTTTATTTCTCCAATATAAACAGAATATTTTTTTTAACACCCACCTTAAGATTATTATTATTGCTATGACATGAAGCAGTAAAAAATTAGATGTGTCTAGCTGCTGGTATAGCTTAAAACAAAAACCTAGAGTAAGGTTTGTGATTACTGGCCAGATTAATATAATGCACTTGTAAATGCTCTTTTAGATAGTGGTATGTTATTCATTTCCTAAATAGGGGACTGTGTAAGTTTTGCAAATATAGCACCAACCTTACACCTGTGTGTACTACTTTAAGAGGAAGAACTTTGGGTTAGGACTGGGGTGAACCAGTGAGCAGAGGTGGGGCTAACAGGGGAGGGAGATGAGGGGCCCTGCAAATTTGTCTTGCCCAGGGCCCTGCAAATGCTACGGGTGGCCCTGTACTTGAGTACTGCAGTTGGGAAACACTGGTCTAGACTGATGATGATTTTGGATGACAGGTAACTAGTAAACAAATAACTAACAGCAGTGCCAGAGAGGATACTTTATGTAAGCATCAACCAACTGGAAAAGCTGTGACAAGCAGAAAAACATAATTTATGTAAGAACTTACCTGATAAATTCATTTCTTTCATATTAGCAAGAGTCCATGAGCTAGTGACGTATGGGATATACATTCCTACCAGGAGGGGCAAAGTTTCCCAAACCTCAAAATGCCTATAAATACACCCCTCACCACACCCACAATTCAGTTTAACGAATAGCCAAGAAGTGGGGTGATAAGAAAAAAGTGCGAAAGCATATAAAATAAGGAATTGGAATAATTGTGCTTTATAAAAAAAAATCATAACCACCCCAAAAAAAGGGCGGGCCTCATGGACTCTTGCTAATATGAAAGAAATGAATTTATCAGGTAAGTTCTTACATAAATTATGTTTTCTTTCATGTAATTAGCAAGAGTCCATGAGCTAGTGACGTATGGGATAATGATTACCCAAGATGTGGATCTTTCCACACAAGAGTCACTAGAGAGGGAGGGATAAAATAAAGACAGCCAATTCCTGCTGAAAATAATCCACACCCAAAATAAAGTTTAACGAAAAACATAAGCAGAAGATTCAAACTGAAACCGCTGCCTGAAGTACTTTTCTACCAAAAACTGCTTCAGAAGAAGAAAATACATCAAAATGGTAGAATTTAGTAAAAGTATGCAAAGAGGACCAAGTTGCTGCTTTGCAAATCTGATCAACCGAAGCTTCATTCCTAAACGCCCAGGAAGTAGAAACTGACCTAGTAGAATGAGCTGTAATTCTCTGAAGCGGAGTTTTACCCGACTCAACATAGGCAAGATGAATTAAAGATTTCAACCAAGATGCCAAAGAAATGGCAGAAGCTTTCTGGCCTTTTCTAGAACCGGAAAAGATAACAAATAGACTAGAAGTCTTTCTGAAAGATTTAGTAGCTTCAACATAATATTTCAAAGCTCTAACAACATCCAAAGAATGCAGCGATTTCTCCTTAGAATTCTTAGGATTAGGACATAATGAAGGAACCACAATTTCTCTACTAATGTTGTTGGAATTCACAACTTTAGGTAAAAATTCAAAAGAAGTTCGCAACACCGCCTTATCCTGATGAAAAATCAGAAAAGGAGACTCACAAGAAAGAGCAGATAATTCAGAAACTCTTCTAGCAGAAGAGATGGCCAAAAGGAACAAAACTTTCCAAGAAAGTAATTTAATGTCCAATGAATGCATAGGTTCAAACGGAGGAGCTTGAAGAGCCCCCAGAACCAAATTCAAACTCCAAGGAGGAGAAATTGACTTAATGACAGGTTTTATACGAACCAAAGCTTGTACAAAACAATGAATATCAGGAAGAATAGCAATCTTTCTGTGAAAAAGAACAGAAAGAGCAGAGATTTGTCCTTTCAAGGAACTTGCGGACAAACCTTTATCTAAACCATCCTGAAGAAACTGTAAAATTCTCGGAATTCTAAAAGAATGCCAAGAAAAATGATGAGAAATACACCAAGAAATATAAGTCTTCCAGACTCTATAATATATCTCTCTAGATACAGATTTACGAGCCTGTAACATAGTATTAATCACAGCGTCAGAGAAACCTCTTTGACGAAGAATCAAGCGTTCAATCTCCATACCTTTAAATTTAAGGATTTCAGATCCTGATGGAAAAAAGGACCTTGTGACAGAAGGTCTGGTCTTAACGGAAGAGTCCACGGTTGGCAAGAGGCCATCCGGACAAGATCCGCATACCAAAACCTGTGAGGCCATGCCGGAGCTACCAGCAGAACAAACGAGCATTCCTTCAGAATCTTGGAGATTACTCTTGGTAGAAGAATTAGAGGTGGAAAGATATAGGCAGGATGATACTTCCAAGGAAGTGATAATGCATCCACTGCCTCCGCCTGAGGATCCCGGGATCTGGACAGATACCTGGGAAGTTTCTTGTTTAGATGGGACGCCATCAAATCTATTTCTGGAAGTTCCCACATTTGAACGATCTGAAGAAATACCTCTTGGTGAAGAGACCATTCGCCTGGATGCAACGTTTGGCAACTGAGATAATCCGCTTCCCAATTGTCTACACCTGGGATATGAACCGCAGAGATTAGACAGGAGCTGGATTCCGCCCAAACCAAAATTCGAGATACTTCTTTCATAGCCAGAGGACTGTGAGTTCCTCCTTGATGATTGATGTATGCCACAGTTGTGATATTGTCTGTCTGAAAACAAATGAACGATTCTCTCTTCAGAAGAGGCCAAAACTGAAGAGCTCTGAAAATTGCACAGAGTTCCAAAATATTGATCGGTAATCTCACCTCCTGAGATTCCCAAACTCCTTGTGCCGTCAGAGATCCCCACACAGCTCCCCAACCTGTGAGACTTGCATCTGTTGAAATTACAGTCCAGGTCGGAAGCACAAAAGAAGCCCCCTGAATTAAACGATGGTGATCTGTCCACCACGTTAGAGAGTGTCGAACAATCGGTTTTAAAGATATTAATTGAGATATCTTTGTGTAATCCTTGCACCATTGATTCAGCATACAAAGCTGAAGAGGTCGCATGTGAAAACGAGCAAAGGGGATCGCGTCCGATGCAGCAGTCATAAGACTTAGAATTTCCATGCATAAGGCTACCGAAGGGAATGATTGTGACTGAAGGTTTCGACAAGCTGCCATCAGTTTTA
The DNA here is from genome assembly GCF_027579735.1 of Bombina bombina. Classification (NCBI taxonomy): domain Eukaryota; kingdom Metazoa; phylum Chordata; class Amphibia; order Anura; family Bombinatoridae; genus Bombina; species Bombina bombina. The sequence goes on from NC_069502.1 coordinate 186,669,477, forward strand.
GACGCCTCTTGTCTGTTAAGGACAGAGTCATGGACACTGAATCTATTTGGAAACCCAGAAAGGTTACCCTTGTCTGAGGAATCAATGAACTTTTTGGTAAATTGATCCTCCAACCATGATCTTGAAGAAACAACACAAGTCGATTCGTATGAAATTCTGCTAAATGTAAAGACTGAGCAAGTACCAAGATATCGTCCAAATAAGGAAATACCACAATACCCTGTTCTCTGATTACAGACAGAAGGGCACCGAGAACCTTTGTAAAAATTCTTGGAGCTGTAGCAAGGCCAAACGGCAGAGCCACAAACTGGTAATGCTTGTCCAGAAAAGAGAATCTCAGGAACCGATAATGATCCGGATGAATCGGAATATGCAGATATGCATCCTGTAAATCTATTGTGGACATATAATTCCCTTGCTGAACAAAAGGCAAGATAGTCCTTACAGTTACCATCTTGAACGTTGGTATCCTTACATAACGATTCAATATTTTTAGATCCAGAACTGGTCTGAAGGAATTCTCCTTCTTTGGTACAATGAAGAGATTTGAATAAAACCCCATCCCCTGTTCCAGAACTGGAACTGGCACAATTACTCCAGTCAACTCTAGATCTGAAACACAATTCAGAAATGCTTGAGCTTTTACTGGATTTACTGGGATACGGGAAAGAAAAAATCTCTTTGCAGGAGGTCTCAACTTGAAACCAATTCTGTACCCTTCTGAAACAATGTTCTGAATCCAAAGATTGTGAACAGAAGTGATCCAAATTTCTTTGAAAAAACGTAACCTGCCCCCTACCAGCTGAGCTGGAATGAGGGTCGCACCTTCATGTGGACTTAGAAGCAGGCTTTGCCTTTCTGGCTGGCTTGGATTTATTCCAGATTGGAGATGGTTTCCAAACTGAAACTGCTCCTGAGGATGAAGGATCAGGTTTTTGTTCTTTGTTGAAACGAAAGGAACGAAAACGATTATTAGCTCTGTTTTTACCCTTAGATTTTTTATCCTGTGGTAAAAAAGTTCCTTTCCCGCCAGTAACAGTTGAAATAATAGAATCCAACTGAGAACCAAATAATTTGTTACCCTGGAAAGAAATGGAAAGTAGAGTTGATTTAGAAGCCATATCAGCATTCCAAGTCTTAAGCCATAAAGCTCTTCTAGCTAAAATAGCTAGAGACATAAACCTGACATCAACCCTGATAATATCAAAGATGGCATCACAGATAAAATTATTAGCATGCTGAAGAAGAAGAATAATATCATGAGAATCATGATGTGTTACTTGTTGCGCTAAGGTTTCCAACCAAAAAGTTGAAGCTGCAGCAACATCAGCCAAAGATATAGCAGGTCTAAGAAGATTACCTGAACACAGATAAGCTTTTCTTAGAAAGGATTCAATTTTCCTATCTAAAGGATCCTTAAACGAAGTACCATCTGACGTAGGAATAGTAGTACGTTTAGCAAGGGTAGAAATAGCCCCATCAACCTTAGGGATTTTGTCCCAAAATTCTAATCTGTCAGACGGCACAGGATATAATTGCTTAAAACGTTTAGAAGGAGTAAATGAATTACCCAATTTATCCCATTCTTTGGAAATTACTGCAGAAATAGCATTAGGAACAGGAAAAACTTCTGGAATAACCACAGGACATTTAAATACCTTATCCAAACGTTTAGAATTAGTATCAAGAGGACCAGAATCCTCTATTTCTAAAGCAATTAGAACTTCTTTAAGTAAAGAACGAATAAATTCCATTTTAAATAAATATGAAGATTTATCAGCATCAACCTCTGAGACAGAATCCTCTGAACCAGAAGAGTCATCAGAATCAGAATGATGATGTTCATTTAAAAATTCATCTGTAGGGAGAGAAGTTTTAAAAGATTTTTTACGTTTACTAGAAGGAGAAATAACAGACATAGCCTTCTTTATGGATTCAGAAACAAAATCTCTTATGTCATCAGGAACATTCTGCACCTTAGATGTTGAAGGAACTGCAACAGGCAATGGTACTTTACTAAAGGAAATATTATCTGCATTAACAAGTTTGTCATGACAATCAATACAAACAACAGCTGGAGGAATAGCTACCAAAAGTTTACAGCAGATACACTTAGCTTTGGTAGATCCAGCACTAGACAGCGATTTTCCTGTAGTATCTTCTGACTCAGATGCAACGTGAGACATCTTGCAATATGTAAGAGAAAAAACAACAACATATAAAGCAAAATTGATCAAATTCCTTAAATGACAGTTTCAGGAATGGGAAAAAATGCCAAAGAACAAGCTTCTAGCAACCAGAAGCAATGAAAAATGAGACTTAAATAATGTGGAGACAAAAGCGACGCCCATATTTTTTAGCGCCAAATAAGACGCCCACATTATTTGCGCCTAAATGCTTTTTGGCGCCAAAAATGACGCCACATCCGGAACGCCGACATTTTTGGCGCAAAATAACGTCAAAAAATGACGCAACTTACGGCGACACGTATGACGCCGGAAACGGAAAAGAATTTTTGCGCCAAAAAAGTCTGCGCCAAGAATGACGCAATAAAATGAAGCATTTTCAGCCCCCGCGAGCCTAACAGCCCACAGGGAAAAAAGTCAAATTTTTGAAGGTAAGAAAAAATGATTAAATCAAATGCATTATCCCAAATATGAAACTGACTGTCTGAAAATAAGGAATGTTGAACATTCTGAGTCAAGGCAAATAAATGTTTGAATACATATATTTAGAACTTTATAAACAAAGTGCCCAACCATAGCTTAGAGTGTCACAGAAAATAAGATTTACTTACCCCAGGACACTCATCTACATGTTTGTAGAAAGCCAAACCAGTACTGAAACGAGAATCAGCAGAGGTAATGGTATATATAAGAGTATATCGTCGATCTGAAAAGGGAGGTAAGAGATGAATCTCTACGACCGATAACAGAGAACCTATGAAATAGACCCCTTAGAAGGAGATCACTGCATTCAAATAGGCAATACTCTCCTCACATCCCTCTGACATTCACTGCACGCTGAGAGGAAAACCGGGCTCCAACTTGCTGCGGAGCGCATATCAACGTAGAATCTAGCACAAACTTACTTCACCACCTCCATCGGAGGCAAAGTTTGTAAAACTGAATTGTGGGTGTGGTGAGGGGTGTATTTATAGGCATTTTGAGGTTTGGGAAACTTTGCCCCTCCTGGTAGGAATGTATATCCCATACGTCACTAGCTCATGGACTCTTGCTAATTACATGAAAGAAATAATAATCACGTAATGACTTACGTGAGTAGTTATAATCGTTGGTAAAGACCAACAAATCACATTCACAAGTAATGGCCAGTCAGATACAACAGTGGGTCATGGCTATCAGTCAACAATGGAAGGTTATGTCCAGCAGAGCATGATAAGCAGATAATGGCCAGCAGGTCACAACCACCATTTAATGGTTAGTAAGACACAGTAGAAGGCAATGGACAGTATGATGAATGTGACCAACAAGATGTAATATGTGAAGAACAGGAGCTCCCAACAGGTTGTAGATAGAACAGATGGTACCGTAAATGAGTAAAGCAGGAGCCAAAACAATTCTATTTTTACATTGTGATAAATAAAACATCTTGGTTTTATTTCTTTCCATTAAGGATATGATCACAAAATGTTCATTCAATTAAACTAAAATGTTAATAAATTGGTTACTGCAAACAGCATGAATTGCTTGTATTGGTTAAAGAAAGAGGAAAGTAAAAACTAAAACTGAATTACACAGTTAGTGCATGCAATTTTATGAGACATTTTTATAATTTTTATAATTTACATTGTTCTGTTGGTATACCTTGTTGAAGAAAAGTATGTACATATCCTATGCTATTAGCTAGTAATTAGTAACTACGCACATTCATCTCTTTTCATAGGCTCATCTCACCAGATGTTTTTAGCTATCTCCCAGTAGGGCATTACTGATCTGGAGCTAACTTTAACTATGTGTTTAATCACTTTGCAGAAGTAAAACGCACACTTATATACAAGAAATAGCACAGTTAAGTAGATGAAAACATTCCTTACAGTCTACTCCAGAACTTTTCTTTTTTAAAAAGATAGATAATCCCTTTATTATGCAGTCATCAGTTTTGCCTAAACAACACTGTTATATTAATACTAGTGGCAAAGAGTGTCCAGAGGGTCTATTGTGGTGACGGAACAACCTTGCCATTTTCAGAATCCACCTGGTTTGGAAGGGTGGTGAAAGAATGCAGCGTGGATTCCGAAAAAGGCAGGGTGGTGAAAGAATCCATCCAGGTGGATTCTTTCACCACCCCTTTTGCTCTCTCCCCCCCTCTTTTGCTCTCCCTCTCCCCCTCTCTTTTGCTCTGTCCCCCCTCTCTTTTGCTCTCTCCCCCTCTCTTTTGCTCTCTCTCCCCCTCTCTATTGCTCTCTCTCCCTCTCTCTTTTCCTGTCTCTCCCCCCTCTTGTTTGCTCTCTCTCTCCCCTACTCTTTTGTTCTCTCTCTCTCCCCCTCGCTTTTGCTCTCTCCCCCTCTTTTTTGCTCTCTCCCCCCTCTCTTTTGTCCTCCCTCTCCCCCCTCTCTTTTGCTCTCCCTCTCCACCTTCTCTTTTGCTATCCCCTCTCTTTTGCTCTCTCTCCCCACTCTCATTTGCTCTCTTTCTCTCCCCACTCATTTGCTCTCTCTCTCCCCTCTCTTTTGCTCTCTCTCTCCACTCTCTTTTGCTCTCTTGCTCCCCTCTTTTGCTCTCTCTCTCCCATCTCTTTTTCTCTCCACTTTTGCTCTCTCTCCTCTCTTTTGCTCTCTCTCTCCTCTCCTCTGTTTTGCTCTCTCCCCTCTCTTTTGCTCTCTCTCCCCCCTCTCTTTTGCTCTTTCTCTCCCCCCTCTCTTTTGCTCTCTCTCTCTCTCTCTCCCCCCTCCTTTTTTTTTGCATTAGGGCACTCTCACTCCCTCCCCTTCCCTGCTGAGTCGCCCACCCTCCACCTGCCACCACCTTCTGCTGGCACCAGCAGAAGATCCCCCCCTCTTTTGCTCTCTCTCTCCCCCATCTCTTATGCTCTCTCTCTCTCCCCCCTCTCTTTTGCTCTCCCTCTCCCCCTCTCTTTTGCTCTCCCTCTCCCCCTTTCTTTTGCTCTCTCCCCTCTTGATTGCTCTCTCTCTCCCCCTCTTGTTTGCTCTCTATCCCCCTCTCTTTTGCTCTCTCTCTCCCCCTCTTTTTTGCTCTCTCTCCCCCTCTCTTTTGCACTCCCTCTCCACTCTCTTTTGCTCTCTCTCCCCCTCTCATTTGCTCTCTCTCTCCCCTCTCTTTTGCTCCCCTCCTTTGCTCCCTCTCTCCCCTCTCCTTTGCTCTCTCTCTCCTCTCTTTTGCTCTCTCCCCTCTCTTTTGCTCTATCTCCCCCCTCTCTTTTGCTCTCTCTCCCCCCTCTCTTTTACTCTCTCTCCCCTCTTTAGCTCTCTCTCCCCCCTCTATTTTGCTCTCCCTCTCCCCCCTCCCTTTTTCTCTCCCTCCCCTCTCTTCCTTCTCTTCTGCTCTCTCTCTCCCCTCTCTTTTGCTCTCTCTCCCCTCTCTCTTTTTCTCTCTCTCTCCCCTCTCTTTTTCTCATCCTCCTGTCTCTTTCTTCTCTTTTGCTCTCTCTCTCTCCCCTCTATTTTGCTCTCTCTCTCTTCCCCCTCTTTTGCTCTCTCGCTCCCCTCTTTTGCTCTCTCTCTCTCTCCCCTCTCTTTTGCTCCCCTCTTTTGCTCTCTCTCTCTCCTCTCTTTCTCTCTCTCCCCTCTCTTTTGCTCCCTTTCCCCCTCTCTTTTTCTCTCTCTCCCCCCTCTCTTTTGCTCGCTCTCCCCCCCTCTCTTTTGCTCTCTCGCCTCCCTCTTTTGCTCTCTCCCCCCTCTCTTTTGCTCTCTCTCCCCCCTCTCTTTTGCTCTCCCTCTTCCCCCTCTCTTTTTCTCCCCCTCTTCTCTCTTTCTTCTCTTTTGCTCTCTCTCTCCTCTCTTTTGCTCTCTCTCCCTCTCTTTTGCTCTCTCTCTCTCCCTGTCCTTTTTTTTTGTATTAGGGCACTCTCACTCCCTCCCCTTCCCTGCTGAGCCACCCACCTGCCACCTGCCACCACCTCCCCGCCGGCACCAGCAGAAAATCTCCCCCCTCTTTTGCTCTCTCTCCTCCATCTCTTATGCTCTCTCCCCCCTCTCTTTTGCTCTCCCTCTTCCCCTCTCTTTTGCTCTCCCTCTCCCCCTCTCTCCCTTTCTTTTGCTCTATCCCCCTCTCTTTTGCTCTCTCTCTCCCCCTCTCGTTTGCTCTCTCTCTCCCCCTCTTTTTTGCTCTCTCTCCCCCCACTCTTTTGCTCTCCCTCTATACCCTCTCTTTTGCTCTCCCTCTCTCCTCTCTTTTTCTCTCTCTCCCCCTCTCATTTGCTCTCTCTCTCCCCTCTCTTTTGCTGCCCTCTTTTGCTCCCTCTCTCCCCTCTCTTTTGCTCTCTCTCTCTCTCCTCTCTTTTGCTCTCTCCCCTCTCTTTTCTCTCTCTTCCCCCTCTCTTTTGCTCTCTCTCCCCCTCTCTTTTGCTCTCTCTCTCCCCCTCTTTAGCTCTCTCTCCCCCTCTCTTTTGCTCTCCCTCTCCCCCTCTCTTTTTGCTATCTCTCTCCCCCCTCTTTAGCTCTCTCTCCCCCCTCTCTTTTGCTCTCCCTCTCCCCCTCTCTTTTTCTCTCCCATCTCTTCCTTCTCTTCTGCTCTCTCTCTCCCCTCTCTTTTTCTCTCTCTCCCCCTCTCTTTTTCTCTCTCTCTCCCCCCTCTCTTTTGCTCTCTCTTTCTTCCCCCTCTCTTTTGCTCTCTCTCTTCCCCCTCTCTTTTGCTCTCTCTTTCCCCCTCTCTTTTGCTCTCTCTCTCTCCCCCCTCTCTTTTGCTCTCTCTCTTCCCTCTCTTTTGCTCTCTCTCCCTTCTCTTTTGCTCTCTCTCCCCCTGTCCTTTTTTTTGTATTAGGACACTCTCATTCTCTCCCCTTCCCTGCTGAGCCGCCTACCCGCCACCTGCCCACACCTCCCGTTGGCACCAGCAGAAGATCGTTACAGACGGTGTCACAGTGTCACCATCTGTAACGATCAGGCATCTGGCCTCATATGGAGGCAGAGCACCGATTGCGCTCCGACTCCATATGCGGCAGATGCTTAAAGCTTCAGGAGCTCCAGCTCTCAGCTGTTATGTTACAGCTGAGAGTTGGAGCTCCTGATGGTGTCTCACGCTGAGGTGGCTGCACGCGCATCCAACATACCTTTGAGGATGCGTGCGCAACTGCCGACAGCGACGGACTCGTTACAAACACGATTATAGTTTAGATACTTTTTACCTCTGTGATTACCTTGTATATAAGTCTCTGCAAACTGACCTCTTATTTCAGTTCTTTTGACAAACTTGCATTTTAGCCAATCAGTGCTGACTTGTATGTAACTCCATGGGAATAAGCAAAATGCTATCTATATGGCACACATGAACTATTACTGTCTAGCTGTGAAAACCTCTCAAAATGCACTGAGATAAGAGGCGGCCTTCAAGAGTTTAGAAATTAGCAAATGAGCCTACCTAGGTTTAGTTTTCAACAAAAAATACCAAGAGAACAAAGCAAATTTGAAGGATAAAAGTAAACTGGAAAGTTGCTTAAAATTGCATGCCCTATCTGAATCATTAAAGTTAAATCCTGATTAGACTGTCCCTTTAATGTGCTACTGTCTCCTGTTTACATAGCTTTTATACAGAGAATATATTTCTTATTCATGTTTTCAGTATAAGAAGTGATTTCTGTAAAATAGCTATTTCAAATAGCAAATTAAAGGTAAAAAAGCTATTTGCAAATAATTAAATACACTCCAGCAGGTAAAATGTACCATAGTAACACATTAAAAGGGAGGACATTTTAGAGTGCATTGCCTTTAAATGTACACTGAGTGTGTAGTTTTTCCTATATATTAAGAAGTATTTAATGTGGAGCCCAAACCACATTAGAATAAATATGGGAGCCCTCTATAATTACAATTATAGCTGTAAGCCTAATACTAGTAAGTGTTTCCATCTCCAGCCTACTCATTATAAATATATATGAAGATTTTCTACTACTAGCAAGTATATTCATTTAGCCAGATTGTTTCATAATTCCCCATATATTTTAAATGAATATGAAAACATAGACTTGCTTATGTCATCAGCTTATTGTGAAATGCTCCAACAAACACACTCTCAGTATTCCTAAAATACTGCATGGCGTTACTTGTACTGTTGCATAAAAGCGAATGGAAATTTAAAAATTCTTTGGATCCCCGTTAGTTCCGTCGGTCTGATGTATTTTGACTTTTGGCTTTTTCAAAGACAGCGGCACTCAGCCAACACCAATATTTATAGCCCACCAAGTCACTGTCCCCTCATTACAGATTATATCAATTGGCAGTGTTGTCATTTTACACTTATCCCTTTAAAAGGTTGAGTGACATGTCCCATGTTTGTTTACTATCCGTTCTATTGTAGGTAATTGCACTTTCGAGAACATGATATATACATTGCATCTTTACTTAGTACTATTTATTTGAAGCCGCTGTTAATATTATAAATCATTGTTGTTTCATCCATACACATGATAATACATTTATTAAATAAATAATTGTTTCTGTGATCGTAAATTATTATGGGCTAGATTACAAGTTAAGTGCAAAATATTTCGTTTTTGCAAAAGCAATTTTTACGCTCCACTGAGTAATATCAGTAAACGACATGCTAGGAAGCATTGCGCTCACAATGCGCTTCCATATGCTCCAATAGGAGCCTCATTCTTATGCCATAAGAACCTAGCGCAGCGAAGGGTGTAAGAAGCGCAGCTATGGGCAACATTTTTAAATATATATGTATATGACTATATACATATATATGTATGTGTTAATATGTGTATATACACATATTAAAACATAAATAAATATGTATATAAGCATATACATATATATTTACTGGGAACACAGTTCCCATAGACCGCAATGTAAAGGCACTTTTTTTTTTTTTAAATATATTTTTATTGAAGGAATCTGTTCAATCAATACAGTAGTTGTAACACAGAATCATATTCTTATATATCGAAAAACATTAAATTAGTCGCCAAGGCAGACTCACATATTATGTTGGTAGAGAAAAATGTACAAAGTATTAATTAGAAAGCACATACATAAATAACAGGTGCCATGTCTCATAAACTACATAAGAAATTTGAAACTAAGAGGTTTATATACCTAACGTTTAGAAGAAGCAAAAAAGGAAAGTAAACAGTGTTTGTCCCTGTGTAAAATATAAAATTGGAAGGTTAGAACATTTGAAAAGGTTGGCCCCGGGTTAACCATCTGCATTGTTCGATGAATCCACCAAATTTTTTATATATTCATCCAACATTGATTGTAAAACTAGAAAGTTTTCTATATTGCCAAGCTTTTATGCTTAGTACTCCTCAAGCGCCAACAGTTCAGTGACTTTGTTTTTCAACATTTTAATAGTCCGGATATCTTTAGATTTCCAAGACCTCACTATGAGGACCTTAACGCTATTTGTAAAAATTCTAAATAGTGGGATTAGGTATTTAGAGGGGAGTCGAACAGATTTATTTAGGAGCCAAATCTGGGGGTCAGGAGGGATTGGAGCTCCCATTATAAGCTCCACTTCTTTCATAATATCATACCAGTAGTGATTGATTTGTGATCACCACCACATATGACCCATGCCACTCCCAACATGGCCGCATCTCCAGCATCGATTACTATAAACGGTGCAATTTTCTGGGGGTCAGATACCAACAATGAAGTATCTTGTAGTTGATCTCTAAAATGGAGGCTGAGGTAGAGGCCCTTCGTGTGTTAGAGAATATGTTAAGCGCCGACTGAGGGAGGATGATGACTCCCAGTTCTCTTTCCCACATATCAACAGAATATGGCAAATTGCCTGGGGGTGGGTGGAGAAGGATTTCATAGATAATTGAGAGGGAGTGTTTGATCGGGGACCTGGATAAGTAGAGCTTTTCTTGATTAGTGGGTAGTAATAAAGTTGTATAATCTCCTATACGAGAACCAGTTCCTCGCCCATTCGTACCCTTTGTCTATCAGTTGGTCTTGGGTGCATAAGGAATCATTTATGGAGATGTGGTATGCGAGTATGTCATGAGGGGGAGTGTCTGTAGCGAACAGGGGACCAAAAGTTGGCATTGGGGAGTCTAGACTATGAACTAAAGAGGTCAGCGGGCCCGGGCTGGAAGAAAGACAAGGATTATGTTTATTGGCCGCAGCCCACTGGTTTACAGTCTCTACTGTAATTGGGTTAGAAATCAACTGTTTATTCTAGGTGGCTTCCTTTGCCACACAAAGGAGCTAAATAGATTCTGAATTTGGGGGATAAATCTAGGGGGGAGAGGGATAGGTAATGCTTGCATAATATAGAGAAATCTAGGAAAGATGGTTATCTTTAAAGAGTTAATGCATCCCAACCAGGAAAGCCTTTTAGAGCCCCAGGAGGAGAGGTTGCACATAATAGCAAATTTGATAGGAAGATAGTTCTCACTGAATATCTTATCAAAAGAATCAGTTTGATAAATGCCTAGGTATTTCATGGCTCCGTTGCACCACCTAAAGGGAGAACTGTTTTTAATCGCTAGGACCATGCGCTCTGGCAGGCCGAAGCCCAGTATTTCAGATTTGTTTAGATTGACCAAGAAGTCCGTTAGTGTGTTAAATGTGTTAAGTTCTGTCAAGAGGTGGGGGATCGAGCTTTCAGGGTTGGTAAGGGTAAAAAAAATATCATCGGCAAACAAGGAGACCTTGTAAACTTCGAGGCCAGAGGTAATACACTTAACCAGTTAACAACTAGTTAGTATCTAAATAAAGTTCTATGTGGCATTAAATATAAAGAAAACAATATGATATGATATATGTAGCTATTTGTTGTGACAACTTATGATCTTTACATAAGCTGTGCATAAACAACTTAATAGCAATTAGTATAGCTAAACATTATTAGACACGATGGGAATGTTTGCCTAACATAAAATAAACAGAAATAAATGAGAATGTATATGCAAACTTAGCAGATAAGAGGTTAACCAAAAATAAAATATAAATGGAAATTCAGTGTGAAAACACAAGCAAGGTTAGTTGATCTGTATCCTTATGATTACAGGTGTTATTAAGTAATTGCAAACACAGAAACCTCAGCAGTTGGAAAATGAACTGAACCAGTTTTAGATTGAAATACAGTCACTGTATAGATTTGAGAAATAGAGCAATACCTTAGGAGATTTGATTCAAAATGTTCCACTGGATTTGTGAAGGGAGACACAGGAAGGTGATGCCTGAGAGTGTTGACCTGAATCAGCAAAAAGGCAGTTTTAAAAGTAAAATTTGTGGGTTAGCTTTAACTGAAAGTTACAGGCACAACATCAGACATCCCAACCTGCAAAAACTAATTTCAGGGAGGTGGATTCACCCACTACTGCGTTAACTCCGGTGCCGTTAATGAGGATTTGGGCACTGGGGGATAAGTAAAGCCAAAAAATACGGTTTAGGATTACAGGGCCGAAGCCAAAGGCTTCCAAGGAGGCTTTGAGAAATGATCAGTTAACACTGTCGAAAGCCTTTCCGGCATCTGTTGAGATGAGTGCTGGGGGAATATTCTCGTTAGTGATATGTCAAATTAGGTGGATGTTGCAAACAGTATTGACCCGCGCCTCGCAACCAGGAACAAATCGAACCTGATCGTTATGAATTATACTAGGTAGGAATTGGTTAATCCGGTTAGTCAATATTTTGGTGAAAATTTTATATCGGTGTTAATTAGGGAGATCGGTCGATAATTTGACATTTGTTCTGAGGATTTATTGAGTTTTAGGAGGACAGAGATGTGAGCCAGGAGCGCAGAGAGAGGGAACGACCCGTTGTCATCAATACTTCGAAAGTACCTAAGAAGTTGGGGGGCTAATATTTCCTTAAATAGGGAGTAATAGGAATTATTAAACCCGTCTGGACCTGGGGCTTTACCTTTTGGGAGCAAAGAGATAACTTCTAGAATTTCCTCTTCAGAGAAGGGGGCTTCTAATTCGTCGTTTTGTTCTTTAGTTAACTTGGGAAGCTTTGATTGTTTTAGATACTTAGCTATTTCGTCGGGGTTTGGGTCTCCTGTCGTGTCACGTATGTTATACAGTTTGTCATAATAGTCCTTAAAGGCCAAAGCGATGTCTTTGGTAGAAGATCTCAACCTACCAGAGGTGTCACAGATTCCCATAATATAGTGTTTACGTGCTCTTCTTTTAAGCTGGCGAGCCAGCATTCTCCCTTGCTTATTGGCTCCTTCATAATAATGTTTCTTTCATGTAATTAACAAGAGTCCATGAGCTAGTGACGTATGGGATATACATTCCTACCAGGAGGGGCAAAGTTTCCCAAACCTTAAAATGCCTATAAATACACCCCTCACCACACCCACAAATCAGTTTTACAAACTTTGCCTCCGATGGAGGTGGTGAAGTAAGTTTGTGCTAGATTCTACGTTGATATGCGCTCCGCAGCAAGTTGGAGCCCGGTTTTCCTCTCAGCGTGCAGTGAATGTCAGAGGGATGTGAAGAGAGTATTGCCTATTGAATGCAGTGATCTCCTTCTACGGGGTCTATTTCATAAGGTTCTCTGTTATCGGTCGTAGAGATTCATCTCTTACCTCCCTTTTCAGATCGACGATATACTCTTATATTTACCATTACCTCTACTGATTCTCGTTTCAGTACTGGTTTGGCTTTCTACAAACATGTAGATGAGTGTCCTGGGGTAAGTAAGTCTTATTTTCTGTGACACTCTAAGCTATGGTTGGGCACTTTATTTATAAAGTTCTAAATATATGTATTCAAACATTTATTTGCCTTGACTCAGAATGTTCAACTTTCCTTATTTTCAGACAGTCAGTTTCATATTTGGGATTATGCATTGAATTATCATATTTTTCTTACCTCAAAAATTTGACTTTTTTCCCTGTGGGCTGTTAGGCTCGCGGGGGCTGAAAATGCTTCATTTTATTGCGTCATTCTTGGCGCGGACTTTTTTGGCGCAAAAATTCTTTTCCGTTTCCGGCGTCATACGTGTCGCCGGAAGTTACGTCATTTTTTGACGTTATTTTGCGCCAAAAATGTCGGCGTTCCGGATGTGGCGTCATTTTTGGCGCCAAAAGCATTTAGGCGCCAAATAATGTGGGCGTCTTATTTGGCGCTAAAAAATATGGGCGTCGCTTTTGTCTCCACATTATTTCAGTCTCATTTTTCATTGCTTCTGGTTGCTAGAAGCTTGATATTTGGCATTCTTTCCCATTCCTGAAACTGTCTTATAAGGAATTTGATCTATTTTGCTTTATATGTTGTTTTTTCTCTTACATATTGCAAGATGTCTCACGTTGCATCTGAGCCAGAAGATACTACAGGAAAATCACTGCCTGCTGGATCTACCAAAGCTAAGTGTATCTGCTGTAAATTTTTGGTAGCTATTCCTCCAGCTGTTGTTTGTAATAATTGTCATGACAAACTTGTTAAAGCAGATAATATTTCCTTTAGTAATGTACCATTGCCTGTTGCAGTTCCCTCAACATCTAAGGTGCAGAATGTTCCTGATAACATAAGAGATTTTGTTTCTGAATCCATAAAGAAGGCTTTGTCTGTTATTTCTCCTTCTAGTAAACGTAAAAAGTCTTTTAAATCTTCTCTCTCTACAGATGAATTTTTAAATGAACACCATCATTCTGATTCTTTGGACTCTTCTGGTTCAGAGGATTCTATCTCAGAGATTGATGCTGATAAATCTTCATATTTATTTAAGATGGAATTTATTCGCTCTTTACTTAAAGAAGTACTAATTGCTTTAGAAATAGAGGATTCTAGTCCTCTTGATACTAATTCTATACGTTTGGATAAGGTTTTTAAAGCTCCTGCGGTTATTCCAGAAGTTTTTCCTGTTCCTAATGCTATTTCTGCAGTGATTTCCAAAGAATGGGATAAATTGGGTAATTCATTTACTCCTTCTAAACGTTTTAAGCAATTATATCCTGTTCCGCCTGACAGGTTAGAATTTTGGGACAAAATCTCTAAAGTTGATGGGGCTATTTCTACCCTTGCTAAACGTACTACCATTCCTACGTCAGATGGTACCTCGTTTAAGGATCCTTTAGATAGAAAAATTGAATCCTTTCTAAGAAAAGCTTATCTGTGTTCAGGTAATCTTCTTAGACCTGCTATATCATTGGCTGATGTTGCTGCAGCTTCAACTTTTTGGTTGGAAACCCTAGCGCAACAAGTAGCAAATCGTGATTCTCATGATATTATTATTCTTCTTCAGCATGCTAATAATTTTATCTGTGATGCCATTTTTGATATTATTAGAGTTGATGTTAGGTTTATGTCTCTAGCTATCTTAGCCAGAAGAGCTTTATGGCTTAAGACTTGGAATGCTGATATGGCTTCTAAATCAACTCTACTTTCCATTTCTTTCCAGGGAAACAAATTATTTGGTTCTCAGTTGGATTCTATTATTTCAACTGTTACTGGTGGGAAAGGAACTTTTTTACCACAGGATAAAAAATCTAAAGGTAAAAACAGGGCTAACAATCGTTTTCGTTCCTTTCGTTTCAACAAAGAACAAAAGCCTGATCCTTCGTCCTCAGGAGCAGTATCAGTTTGGAAACCATCTCCAGTCTGGAATAAATCCAAGCCTGCTAGAAAGGCAAAGCCTGCTTCTAAGTTCACATGAAGGTACGGCCCTCATTCCAGTTCAGCTGGTAGGGGGCAGGTTACGTTTTTTCAAAGAAATTTGGATCAATTCTGTTCACAATCTTTGGATTCAGAGCATTGTTTTAGAAGGGTACAGAATTGGTTTCAAGATGAGACCTCCTGCAAAGAGATTTTTTCTTTCCCGTGTCCCAGTAAATCCAGTGAAAGCTCAAGCATTTCTGAATTGTGTTTCAGATCTAGAGTTGGCTGGAGTAATTATGCCAGTTCCAATTCCGGAACAGGGGATGGGGTTTTATTCAAATCTCTTCATTGTACCAAAGAAGGAGAATTCCTTCAGACCAGTTCTGGATCTAAAATTATTGAATCGTTATGTAAGGATACCAACGTTCAAGATGGTAACTGTAAGGACTATATTGCCTTTTGTTCAGCAAGGGAATTATATGTCCACAATAGATTTACAGGATGCATATCTGCATATTCCGATTCATCCAGATCATTTTCAGTTCCTGAGATTCTCTTTTCTAGACAAGCATTACCAATTTGTGGCTCTACCGTTTGGCCTTGCTACAGCTCCGAGAATTTTCACAAAGATTCTCGGTGCCCTTCTGTCTGTAATCAGAGAACAGGGTATTGTGGTATTTCCTTATTTGGACGATATCTTGGTACTTGCTCAGTCTTTACATTTAGCAGAGTCTCATACGAATCGACTTGTGTTGTTTCTTCAAGATCATGGTTGGAGGATCAATTTACCAAAAAGTTCTTTGATTCCTCAAACAAGGGTAACCTTTCTGGGTTTCCAGATAGATTCAGTGTCCATGACTCTGTCTTTAACAGACAAGAGACGTCTAAAATTGATTACAGCTTGTCGAAACCTTCAGTCTCAATCATTCCCTTCGGTAGCCTTATGCATGGAAATTCTAGGTCTTATGACTGCTGCATCGGACGCGATCCCCTTTGCTCGTTTTCACATGCGACCTCTTCAGCTCTGTATGCTGAACCAATGGTGCAGGGATTACACGAAGATATATCAATTAATATCTTTAAAACCGATTGTTCGACACTCTCTAACGTGGTGGACAGATCACCATCGTTTAATTCAGGGGGCTTCTTTTGTTCTTCCGACCTGGACTGTAATTTCAACAGATGCAAGTCTCACAGGTTGGGGAGCTGTGTGGGGATCTCTGACGGCACAGGGAGTTTGGGAATCTCAGGAGGTGAGATTACCGATCAATATTTTGGAACTCTGTGCAATTTTCAGAGCTCTTCAGTTTTGGCCTCTTCTGAAGAGAGAATCGTTCATTTGTTTTCAGACAGACAATGTCACAACTGTGGCATACATCAATCATCAAGGAGGGACTCACAGTCCTCTGGCTATGAAAGAAGTATCTCGAATTTTGGTTTGGGCGGAATCCAGCTCCTGTCTAATCTCTGCGGTTCATATCCCAGGTGTAGACAATTGGGAAGCGGATTATCTAAGTCGCCAAACGTTGCATCCGGGCGAATGGTCTCTTCACCCAGAGGTATTTCTTCAGATTGTTCAAATGTGGGAACTTCCAGAAATAGATCTGATGGCGTCCCATCTAAACAAGAAACTTCCCAGGTATCTGTCCAGATCCCGGGATCCTCAGGCGGAGGCAGTGGATGCATTATCACTTCCTTGGAAGTATCATCCTGCCTATATCTTTCCGCCTCTAGTTCTTCTTCCAAGAGTGATCTCCAAGATTCTGAAGGAATGCTCGTTTGTTCTGCTGGTAGCTCCAGCATGGCCTCACAGGTTTTGGTATGCGGATCTTGTCCGGATGGCCTCTTGCCAACCGTGGACTCTTCCGTTAAGACCAGACCTTCTGTCACAAGGTCCTTTTTTCCATCAGGATCTGAAATCCTTAAATTTAAAGGTATGGAGATTGAACGCTTGATTCTTGGTCAAAGAGGTTTCTCTGACTCCGTGATTAATACTATGTTACAGGCTCGTAAATCTGTATCTCGAGAGATATATTATAGAGTCTGGAAGACTTATATTTCTTGGTGTCTTTCTCATCATTTTTCTTGGCATTCTTTTAGAATACCGAGAATTTTACAGTTTCTTCAGGATGGTTTAGATAAGGGTTTGTCCGCAAGTTCTTTGAAAGGACAAATCTCTGCTCTTTCTGTTCTCTTTCACAGAAAGATTGCTATTCTTCCTGATATTCATTGTTTTGTACAAGCTTTGGTTCGTATAAAACCTGTCATTAAGTCAATTTCTCCTCCTTGGAGTTTGAATTTGGTTCTGGGAGCTCTTCAAGCTCCTCCGTTTGAACCTATGCATTCATTGGACATTAAAATACTTTCTTGGAAAGTTTTGTTCCTTTTGGCCATCTCTTCTGCTAGAAGAGTTTCTGAATTATCTGCTCTTTCTTGTGAGTCTCCTTTTCTGATTTTTCATCAGGATAAGGCGGTGTTGCGAACTTCTTTTGAATTTTTACCTAAAGTTGTGAATTCCAACAACATTAGTAGAGAAATTGTGGTTCCTTCATTATGTCCTAATCCTAAGAATTCTAAGGAGAAATCGTTGCATTCTTTGGATGTTGTTAGAGCTTTGAAATATTATGTTGAAGCTACGAAATCTTTCCGTAAGACTTCTAGTCTATTTGTTATCTTTTCCGGTTCTAGGAAAGGCCAGAAAGCTTCTGCCATTTCTTTGGCATCTTGGTTGAAATCTTTAATTCATCTTGCCTATGTTGAGTCGGGTAAAATTCCGCCTCAGAGAATTACAGCTCATTCTACTAGGTCAGTTTCTACTTCCTGGGCGTTTAGGAATGAAGCTTCAGTTGATCAGATTTGCAAAGCAGCGACTTGGTCCTCTTTGCATACTTTTACTAAATTCTACCATTTTGATGTATTCTCTTCTTCTGAAGCAGTTTTTGGTAGAAAGGTACTTCAGGCAGTGGTTTCGGTTTGAATCTTCTGCTTATGTTTTTCATTAAACTTTATTTTGGGTGTGGATTATTTTCAGCAGGAATTGGCTGTCTTTATTTTATCCCTCCCTCTCTAGTGACTCTTGTGTGGAAAGATCCACATCTTGGGTATTCATTATCCCATACGTCACTAGCTCATGGACTCTTGTTAATTACATGAAAGAAAACATAATTTATGTAAGAACTTACCTGATAAATTAATTTCTTTCATATTAACAAGAGTCCATGAGGCCCACCCTTTTTTGTGGTGGTTATGATTTTTTTGTATAAAGCACAATTATTCCAATTCCTTATTTTATATGCTTCGCACTTTTTTCTTATCACCCCACTTCTTGGCTATTCGTTAAACTGATTTGTGGGTGTGGTGAGGGGTGTATTTATAGGCATTTTAAGGTTTGGGAAACTTTGCCCCTCCTGGTAGGAATGTATATCCCATACGTCACTAGCTCATGGACTCTTGTTAATATGAAAGAAATGAATTTATCAGGTAAGTTCTTACATAAATTATGTTTTTTCTTTCATGTAATTGGCAAGAGTCCATGAGCTAGTGATGTATGGGATATACATTCCTACCAGGAGGGGCAAAGTTTCCCAAACCTCAAAATGCCTATAAATACACCCCCCACCACACCCACAATTCAGTTTTACAAACGTTGCCTCCTATGGAGGTGGTGAAGTAAGTTTGTGCTAGATTTCTACGTTGATATGCGCTTCGCAGCATGCTGAAGCACGGTTTTCCTCTCAGAGTGCAGTGAATGACAGAGGGATGTGGAGGGAGTATTGCCTATTGAATGCTATGGTCATCCTATCGGGGATCTATTTCATAGGTTCTCTGTTATCGGTCATAAAGATTTCTTCTCCTACCTCCCTTTTCAGATCGACGATATACTCTTATATACCATTACCTCTGCTGATTCTCGTTTCAGTACTGGTTTGGCTATCTACTATATGTAGATGAGTGTCTTTTGGCAAGTAAGTCTTATTTTATTTATGACACTCTCAGCTATGGTTTGGCACTTTTTATGTAAAGTTCTAAATATATGTTTTATACTTATATTTGCCATGATTCAGGTTAATCAGTATATTTCCTTCTTACAGACTGTCAGTTTTATTTTTGGGAAATGCATATAAATAAAAAAATTCTTACCTGAAAATTTTTTTCTTTTGACTTTTTTTCTAAATTGCGGGCTGTTAGGCTCGCGGGTGCAAAAAATGCTAGAATTTATTGCGTCATTTTTGGTGCGAGACTTTTTTGGCACGAGAATTACGTTTGTTTGACGTCAATGACGTAATTTCCGGCTTTGTAGTTGACGCCGAGAGTTTTCACGTAGTTGCGTCATCTATGACGCTCGTGTTTGTTGCAGACATTTTTGGCAGTTTTTTTTACATTATTTAAGTCTTTGTTTCTTTTTGCATTTTTTCCCATTCCTGAAACTGTCATTTAAGGAATTTGATAATTTTGCTTTATATGTTGTTTTTTCTATTACATATTGCAAGATGTCGCAATCTGACCCTGTATCAGAATCTACTTCTGGAAAGCTGCTGCCTGATGTCGGTTCTACCAAAGCTAAGTGCATTTGTTGTAAACTTGTGGTAACTGTTCCTCCGGCTGTAGTTTGTGTTAGTTGTCATGATAAACTTTCAAAAGCAGACAATATTTCCATTAGTAATAATCCATTATCTGTTGTTGTTCCTTCAACATCTAATGTTCAGGATATTCCTGTTAATGTAAGAGAATTTGTTTCTAATTCTATTCAGAAGGCCCTGTCTGTTATACCACCTTCTAATAAACGTAAAAGGTCTTTTAAAACTTCTCATAAATCAGATGCATTTTTAAATGACCACCAACATTCTGATTTATCTATCTCTGATGAGGATCTATCTGGTTCAGAAGATTCTGCCTCAGATATTGACACTGACAAATCTTCATATTTATTTAAGATGGAGTTTATTCGTTCTTTACTTAAAGAGGTGTTGATTGCATTAGATATGGAGGAGTCTAGTCCTCTTGATATTAAAACCAGTAAACGTTTAAATTTGTTTTCATGTAGTTATTCCAGAGGTTTTTCCAGTTCCTGATACTATTTCAGATGTAATTTCTAGGGAATGGAATAGTTTGGGTACTTCATTTACTCCTTCTTTAAGGTTTAAGAAACTGTTCCCTTTGCCAGCTGATAGATTGGAGTTTTGGGAGAAAATCCCCAAAGTTGATGGGGCTATCTCTACTCTTGATAAACGTACTACTATTCCTACGGCAGATAGTACTTCTTTTAAAGATCCTTTAGATAGGAAGCTTGAATCCTTTCTAAGGAAGGCTTATTTATGTTCAGGTAAACTTCTTAGGCCTGCTATTTCTTTGGCTGATGTTGCTGCAGCTTCTACTTTTTGGTTGGAGGCTTTACAAGTGCCAGATCATAATGTGTATAGCATTGTTAAACTTCTTCAACATGCTAATAATTTCATTTGTGATGCCATTTTTTATATCATTAGAATTGATGTCAGGTATATGTCTTTAGCAATTTTAGCTAGAAGAGCTTTATGGCTTAAATCTTGGAATGCAGATATGACTTCTAAGTCAACGTTGCTATCTCTTGCTTTCCAAGGTAATAAATTATTTGGTTCTCAGTTGGATTCTATAATTTCAACTGTCACTGGGGGGAAGGGAGCTTTTTTTGCCTCAGGATAAAAAATCTAAGGGTAAATATAGGGCTGCTAACCATTTTCGTTCCGTTCGCCAGAATAAGGAACAGAAGCCTGACCCTTCCCCTAAAGGAACGGTTTCCAATTGGAAGCCTTCTCCAGTCTGGAATAAATCCAAGCCTTTTAGAAAATCAAAACCAGCTCCCAAGTCCGCATGAAGGTGCGGCCCTCATTCCAGCACAGCTGGTAGGGGGCAGATTACGATTTTTCGATTCAAAATCATTGGATTCAGAACATTGTTTTGCAAGGGTACAGAATAGGTTTCAAGGTAAGACCGCCTGTGAGAAGGTTCTTTCTCTCACGCATTCCAGTAAACCCAGTAAAGGCTGAGGCTTTCCTGAAATCCCTGCACCACTGGTGCAACATGCAAAGCTGTAGAGGTCTCATATGAAAATGAGCAAAAGGGATTGTGTCCGATGTTGCAATCATGAGACCTAAAACTTCCATGCACATAGCCACTGAAGGAAATGATAGAGACTGAAGGTTTAGACAAGTGAAGACCAATTGAATTTGTCTCTTGTCTGTAAGAGAAAGAGTCATGGACACTGAATCTATCTGGAAACCTAAGAAGGTGACGCTTGTCTGAGGAATCAAGAAACTCTTTGGTAAATTGATCCTCCAACCATGTCTTTGAAGAAACAACATTAGTTGTTTTGTGTGAGATTCTGCTAAATGAAAAGATTGAGCTAGTACCAAGATATCGTCCAAATAAGGAAACACCGCAATACCCTGCTCTCTGATTACAGATAGAAGGGCACCGAGAACCTTCAAGAAAATTCTTGGTGCTGTTGCTAGGCCAAATGGAAGAGCGACAAATTGGTAATGCTTGTCTAGAAAAGAGAATCTTAGAAAACGATAGTGGTCTGGATGAATCGGAATGTGAAGGTAAGTTTCATGTAAGTCTATTGTGGACATGAAATGACCTTGCTGAACAAAAGGCAGAATAGTCCTTATAGTCACCATCTTGAAAGTTGGGACTCTTACAAAACAATTTAATCTTTTCAGATCCAGGATTGGTCTGAAAGAATCTTCCTTCTTTGGGACAATGAATTTATTTGAATAGAAACCCAATCCCAGTTCCTGCTTAGGAACTGGTACAATTACACCTGAAAGCTCTAGGTCTGAAACACACTTCAGAAAAACCTGAGCCTTCACATGAACATGAGTAAGAAAGAATCTTCCCATAGGAGGTCTTATTCTGAAACCTATTCGATATCCTTGAGAAACAATATTCTGAATACACTGATTTTGGACAGAATCAGTCCAAATGTCTTGAAATAACTTTAGTCTGCCCCCCACCAGAAGAACTGGTTTGAGGACCGCACCTTCATGCAGTCTTAGGGGCTGGATTTGGTTTCTTATAAGGCTTGGATTTATTCCAATTCAGAGATGGTCTCCAATTAGAGCCAGAGGCCTTAGGGAAAGGAGAGGTTTTCTGTTCTCTATTCTGACGAAAGGAACAAAAACGATTGGAAGCTTTAAATCTACCCTTAGATTTCTTGTCTTGGGGCAGAAAAACTCCCTTACCTCCAGTGATAGTGTAGATAATAGAATCCAATTGAGAACCAAACCGATTATTACCCTGAAAAGATAGAGATAATAATCTAGATTTAAACACCATGTCAGCATTCCAAGATTTAAGCCATAAAGCTCTTCTAGTTAGAATAGCTAAAGACATAGATTTGACATTAATCTTAACAACATCAAATATAGCATCACAAATGAAATTATTTGCATGTTTAAGTAAAAGAACAATGGTAGATAGTTCAGAATCTGATAAGCTAAATATAGCAGAAAAAAGCAAGCATCATAGCTCTCTATAATATCATGAGAGGAGCAAGCATTAGAGGGAGAGACTTAATATAATACATTTTGCCGCCAAGAACGATGCACTGAAAAAACGCAACTCGTGTCATAACAGGCGCGAACTCGCGCCGAAAATGGTGCACCTCCTGTCACAACTGACGCGACCTCACGCAAAAAATTATGCAATAAAATGACGCAACTTGCGTCACAGCAGACGCAATTTCACGCCAAAATATTTGCGCTAAAAATGATGCAATAAAATGATGCAAATTGCGTCATTGCGAGTCTTATTTGCCCCCGAAAATTTTAAAAACAGACTCCATTTTAGCAGCTAACCAGAACCCCAAGTAAGAAAAAAATACGTAAATTCTCCCATAAACATAATTTCCATTCTGAAACTGTGTGACTGCAAAGGGAAATATTAACAGACCTGATTCATGGCTAATGTATGCAGTATATATTTAAGAACTTTATAATATAAAGTGCCTTCCAAAGCTGAGAGTGTCTTAAAAATTATATATACTCACCAGAAGACACCCATTCACATATAGCAGACAGCCAAACCAGTACTGAAACATATCAGTAGAGGTAATGGTAGAGGAGTATATTGTCGATTTGTAAAGGGAGGCAGCAGATGAATCCCCACGACCGAATATACAGAGAGCCCAAGAATAGATTTTCCATAGGGTAAAACATGGTGTCATCAGGCAATACTCTCTTCACATCCCTCAGACAAACACTGTACATAGAGAGGAACTGGGCTTCAATATGCTTAGATGCGCCATTCACAGAAGAAATCAAGCACAACTTGCTTCACCACCTCCTAAGGAGGCAAAGTTTGTAAAACTGAGCTATGAGTGAGGTGGGAGGTGTATTTATAGGCATTTGAGGTTTGGGAAACTTTGCCCCCTCCTGGTAGGAATATATAGCCCATACATCCCTAGCTCATGGACTCTTGCCACTTACATGAAAGAAATAAAGATGCTACTATATCTTTATTTTTTTATAAAATACACTACACTGTATTTTGGGGGAGTTTGGTGCACATTTATAAAATTAACCAAAGATCTGATCTCTGGGTAATTTCATAAGCGCTAATTGCTACAGCGAGCTCGCGGTAACAATAACCTCCACCTGTAATGGATATTTATTGCGTGCCCGTAAATGGGCAAATAAATTAGCGCTCCACTTGTAATCTAGCTCTATGTTGGAAATCCTCATATTTGTAATCTTATATTAATATCAAACTTTTTTCTCAGGTTGACAAACAAGTTAACTATCCACTATTATTTATTATTAATACGGTCAATACTTATTTATATAGTTTTAACTTTATGTCCTTTTAATGGATGTTTGAGAGCTTCTCATCTGTTTTGTTTAAAAGTAAAATCAATGTATATTGCAAATTAGTATAAATAAGTGAATTGTATTATCATTATGATTATTATTATTATTATTTCCTTGTCCCCAAAACAAAAGGGCTCTCTTGATAAACAAATCACAAGCTACATTATTTCCACATTGACTTGTAAGTGTGGCAAGCACAATGGACAGTAAATATTTCTGTGTCACAGGTATTGGAAGTAAATAAAATTTGGGTTTGTTGAAAATGAACTTTAATGCTACAGAAAAAGGACACATATAATCTATGATCTATATTGTCAAAAAATAAATAAAAATAAGCATTACTCATAGGAGATGCATAATTTACCCCCAAGTCCACAAAAGGAAAAATATAATCCTTATATTGGAATTGCAAGAAAAGTGTTTCAATCCAATGTATGTGTTTATTGGACATTGTGGAGAGGGAGTGCTAGTGTTTGTTGGGTAAAACAGAGGCTATTTGTTTCAGGAGATACAAAGTTGATATTATTTCTGGCTCCAAAGAATAGGATAGTGCCACAAATAGCCATACGTGTTTCCATACCACTCTTATTTATCACTGTGTTATTTTATTATGTTTTTAAATATGATATTTCTATTTAGCCCTTCAATTTATACATTTTGAGTTGTATTTATGGCTTTAGCAATTTGGTTCAAATTTGACACCTATAAACAATATGAACTTATAAACAATGCATAATCTTGCCCTTTGTGTACCATTTACACTGGCACCTCTACAACACAAATAGCACCAGGCTACTATAAAAGTGATGGCTATAGAAATCAAATTCTGTCCAAATAGCACATTTCTTTTTTTCCTTACCTTATGAATAGTTCCTCTTGTATGACTGGAGAAATCAGATTGCCTTAAGTCTAAAGATGTTGAAGTTATAATTCTGTTTTCCATGAAACTAGTTATGTAAAGTTTCATCTGCCACTTTCTCTCCAATTGCAAAGACAGGGGATTGACGCAGAATTATCCCATTGGTTAAATAAACAGAACGAGACAAATTGCTTAACCAGTCAGTCAATGAGTGACTTTATTGATTTATTTATTTTCTAAATGTTAAAGTTCAAGTAGTTTTCAACCTCAGCAAAAAAAAAAACAGCGTATTTAAAACTGGTGATCATTTCAATATATTTGCTGAGCTAATGCCAGTGATTTCTGAGAACCTCTCTGTTAGACCCCATGTACATAGGATGGGTTCTGCTCATGGATGTTGTTAGATTGCACAACATGTTTTTATCATTAAAGGGACGTAAACTTGTTTCAATTTAATGAGCTTCCAGTGATTTATTACAGCAGCTGCAGTGTATAAAATAAAGGCTTGTACGTTTGTTGTTACAAATGTGAATTTGTGATGAAAACAAGGATATTCATTTCGTTTTCACAAACCTCATTTTAAAGAAAACAAATTTGTCAGCTTTCATTTGTTTCCTTTATATTAGCTATTATAAGGATTAAATACTTACCTCTAGCTTGCTGGAGAGCTGCGCTAATCCCGACCCTTCTTCACAGATCCCCAGCCGCACTAATAAGAGGCTTGGCACAGCAGAACCCAGAGCCTGTGCTAAAGGACTTTACCGTCTGGGATCTGCTGCGCTAAGCCTCCTACAAGCGCAGATCAGGGCTCTGTGAAGCAGGGTAGGGATTAGTGCAGCTAGAAGGTAAGTATAAGGCTAAAGGTAAACTTTTTCACCTGTAGCAAAAGAACATTTACATTTAGTTATGTTTATTTGTTTAATGAAAATGAATGTAAATGTTCCCAGAATATTCAGTATTTGTTTTGCTTTAAACTTAACGAATATTGAATAGTGCAGCAGAATATTTGTTCTGAAAGATTCATCCAAAACAATGTTTTCTCGGCTGCAGAAGTCTTATAAACTATATTGAAATTGCTCCTTTAGATTTTTTTATTATATAAAATAGCTCTTTTGCTCATTTAAATGAGCTGAGCTTGCAGAAAGAACAGACATCCTTATCTTACCCATTTCCACACATGGCTCCTTATCTTATCACTTTGTCTACACACAAAGGCTGATACTTGGGCCCTGATTATCAAATCATTGTGGTATGACGATATTTTAAAAAGGGATCAGTCACGTGATCGAGATTGCCTGTGAAATTTTAAAAAGGGCTGAAATCAGTGTTCGAAGGCAGTCTCGCCAAGAGGCATTTTACTATATATCTCTGTGGGTGGCAAAATTGTAAAAGCAGCATCGATACCTACATTGAAGGTATAATGTAATTTATCCCTTTACACAGTATTGTATGGCAATACAATGTACATGTGTCCAGGGCCAGCTCAACCATGGGACCAAGAGGGTCCAACAGACCCAGGCAGCACTTGACAAAGGCAGCACTTCAGTGGCTGAGTTAGTCACTGTCAGACCCAGAACACTTTTGTCCTCCAATGGGGAAGTTGCAGGATCCCAGCAGCATAACCTCACAGAATTGGCCAGGGGTGACATTCAAGATGGGACAAGTGCATCTCTTCCCAAACTTCCTTCGCACTTATTGCTCAGTTGTGCATAAGCATTGATTGCATGCAGCCAGGCTAGTAGGTTAATATGCTTATCAGTAATGTTACTACGGGGGAGCGTTATTTCATTCTCAGACCCTGGCTGCATATTATCTTGAGCTGGCCCTGCATGTGTCAACCACAACTCAACCCTTTTTGTTACAATACAATAGTGAAACTAATAGGACATCAATAATACACCTATAGGAGCTGGGGAATTGTTGGTATATTATATATGTATATACAATGTTTTATTAATATGCATTTTATTGTATTTTACCCGGGGTACATGGATGGTCTCAGTCTAACCCTGGTGATAGTTTCTAATAGGTACAAATATTATACCTAAGCATTAGTACGCAGCTGATAATGCTGAACTAGTTTCAATATATTGTAAACAGCTTTTTCTGCACTTTTTTGGGTAGAAACTAATTGTACCAGGTGGAAATCCTATCCCTTAGATATGGATGAAAGAATGTCCTTTTCAATATGCACATTAGCTATACTCCATAAAAGTATTTATACTAAATATATGTACTGTATAAACAAAAAACACACAGACATTAAAGCCATATTCCCAAGAATACTTGGTATGAAAAAATATTCACTTCTAAGCAAACAAGCTATACACGTGTATTCCTGTTTTATATGGTTTTATATAACATTTCTTGCTGTTCAGGTCAATTACATTTGTTTTAATGATACTCATGTTTTAATGTTTAATATTAAATACTTTTATGTACCTTTTAGAATCTTGTGCAACATATATGTCTCAATCTATGTATATATATTGATACAATACAATCACCATAATTGTAGCTGAATCTCAGTATTATATCGTGAGTTATATTATCCACACTCAACCTTATGGGACCTTGCCTTTATTGGCGCTCCTTTCTGACTAACATTCTATATATCTTTCCAATTGTGGGTATTTGGGGACCCACTCTAGACAGGAGCCATAGGTCCACATTTTTAGCGCTGAAAGACAAACACTACACCTGTAGAAACTAATTGTACCAGGTGGAAATCCTATCCCTTAGATATGGATGAAAGAATGTCCTTTTCAATATGCACATTAGCTATACTCCATAAAAGTATTTATACTAAATACATGTACTGTATAAACAAAAAACACACAGACATTAAAGCCATATTCCCAAGAATACTTGGTATGAAAAAATATTCACTTCCTTAAAGGGACATTCAACGCAAAAAAAATTCTTGTTTAAAAATATAGATAATCCCTTTATTACCCATTCCCCAGTTTAGCGCAGAAAACATGGTTATATTAATACACTTTTTATCTCTGTGATTACCTTGTATCTAAGCATCTTATGACAGTCCCCTGATCACCTGACTTTATCTATTGACTTGCATTTAAGCCATTTAGTGCTGTGTTGTTAGAATTCACGGGCGTGAGCTCAATGTTATCTATATGGCTCACATGAGCTAGCACTGGCCTGTTGTAAAAAGCGAATACAAAGCATTTGATCAAGGGACTGTCTTTAGTGACTTAGAAACAGACAGAACTTTTGAGGCTTAAAGGTTATAAAGTATATTAATATAACCATGTTTTTTGTGCAAAGCTGGGGAAAGGCATTATCTATCTTTTTAAACAACAATTTTTGTGTTGACTGTCCCTTTAAGTGTGTCACTATTGTTTCCTTATAGATTTTACAAAAGAAACAAACAGATCATACTGCAGACATGCACGTTTCTCAGCATTAGAACACATTTATTATTTCCTAGTCTAACCCATCCGGGATAATTTAACTTAAAACCACCACTTCTGGGGGGCGTGTCCGGGCGGTGACCCTGCATGGTCGCAATATCTCAGGCTGGAAACGGGACTCCACTAATCCGCCAATTATCTGTGGATTTTAGCAGCATCCATACTATTCAACCAAATATTTAGGTTTATTATCTCTCATTGAGAAGATTGATACAATAAATTGCTGTGTGCATGACTCTCCAGTCTCGATCCGGACCGTTACAAATCTAGGCGGCGGCCTACAAACAGAGCTCCTAACAGTGCAGTCTAGGTATGGCTGCAATTCAGGAGGAAGTCTATTCAGTCATACAAAGTTGTCTAAAGGAGATTGAATTACAGATAAATGCTAAATTTGAATGCTTCTCTTCTCTCGTTAAGACTATGATAACACAGTGCAAAGCTCCTGAGACAGAAATAATGGAAGACACCATCTTGCCAAACAAAAGAGCACACCCTCCTCCGTGTTATGGGCAAACATTTGCAGTAAGTCCTACGAATGCTAACTCGCTGATGATCTGTGAAGGACCCTTTCTATCACGCTATGACCCTGAGTGGGGGATGCGGCCGGCCCCCCATTTCTGGAAGAAAAGTTTACACATGCACAGAGGAAGAACAACATGAGTGAAAATATCCTAAATAGCTGCGTGAGATATATAGACCAGCAGCCGTGCACAATTCCATACTCCACATGTCTCTTTGTAATTGGGAAGAAGCCCACCAGAAATACCACCTCTTCAGATACTATGGACTATAAGTTTATGATACCTGCTTTGGAGGTGAGAGATACGCTGTCCTGCTGGGCTTACTGGCTCTCTGTACAGTTGGAGACTGTGCTCCGTTTGGCCTTTGGGTCAACTTCTTGCTGAGCTAAGCGGGTTGCCCCGCAGTTTGTTGACAACTCTTACTCATCAGTGACCAGTGGGGATCCTCTGGCTCATCTCGCAGCTCCTGGTAGAGCAGGTGTCGGCTAAGCTGAAATAATGTAACTTGGAGAGTAGAGACGATATCTTTTTTTTCTAAGTCGTTTCCACATTTAAGAATATTGTTAATAGAAGATGGCGTCCCTCGAATTCCAATTGGCTAATAGGATTCTATCAGCCAATCGGAATTAAGGTAGGAATATTCTGATTGGCTGATGGAATCAGCCAATCAGAATCAAGTTCAATCCGATTGGCTGATTCAATCAGCCAATCAGATTGAGCTCGCATTCTATTGGCTGTTCCGATCAGCCAATAGAATGCGAGCTCAATCTGATTGGCTGATCGGATCAGCCAATCGGATTGAACTTGATTCTGATTGGCTGATTCCATCAGCCAATCAGAATATTCCTACCTTAATTCCGATTGGCTGATAGAATCCTATCAGCCAATCGGAATTCGAGGGACGCCATCTTGGATGATGTCATTTAAAGGAACCGTCATTCGTCGTTCAGTCGTCGGCCAGGATGGATGTTCCGCGTCGGAGGTCTTCAGGATGCTGCCGCTCCGCTCCGGATGGATGACGATAGAAGATGCCTCTTGGATGAAGACTTCAATCGGATGGAAGACCTCTTCTGCCCTGCTTGGATGAAGACATCTACAGGATGGAGGACCTCTTCTTGCTCCGCTTGGATGAAGAATTTGGCTCGGCTGGGTGAAGACGACTCAAGGTAGGGAGATCTTCAGGGGCTTAGTGTTAGGTTTATTTAAGGGGGGTTTGGGTTAGATTAGGGGTATGTGGGTGGTGGGTTGTAATGTTGGGGGGGGGTATTGTATGTTTTTTTTTACAGGCAAAAGAGCTGAACTTCTTGGGGCATGCCCCGCAAAGGGCCCTGTTCAGGGCTGGTAAGGTAAAAGAGCTTTGAACTTTAGTAATTTAGAATAGGGTAGGGCATTTTTTTATTTTGGGGAGCTTTGTTATTTTATTAGGGGGCTTAGAGTAGGTGTAATTAGTTTAAAATTGTTGTAATATATTTCTAATGTTTGTAAATATTTTTTTATTTTTTGTAACTTAGTTCTTTTTTATTTTTTGTACTTTAGTTAGTTTATTTCATTGTATTTATTTGTAGGAATTGTATTTCATTTATTTATTGATAGTGTAGTGTTAGGTTTAATTGTAGATAATTATAGGTATTTTATTTAATTAATTTATTGATAGTGTAGTGTTAGGTTTAATTGTAACTTAGGTTAGGATTTATTTTACAGGTAAATTTGTAATTATTTTAACTATTTTAGCTATTAAATAGTTCTTAACTATTTAATAGCTATTGTACCTGGTTAAAATAAATACAAAGTTACCTGTAAAATAAATATTAATCCTAAAATAGCTATAATATAATTATAATTTATAT
The DNA here is from genome assembly GCF_027579735.1 of Bombina bombina. Classification (NCBI taxonomy): domain Eukaryota; kingdom Metazoa; phylum Chordata; class Amphibia; order Anura; family Bombinatoridae; genus Bombina; species Bombina bombina. Next base: position 186,699,697 of record NC_069502.1, read on the forward strand.
TGTAGCTATATTAGGATTTATTTTACAGGTAAGTATTTAGCTTTAAATAGGAATAATTTATTTAATAAGAGTTAATTAATTTCGTTAGATTTAAATTATATTTAACTTAGGGGGGTGTTAGTGTTAGGGTTAGACTTAGCTTTAGGGGTTAATACATTTATTAGAATAGCGGTGAGCTCCAGTCGGCAGATTAGGGGTTAATAATTGAAGTTAGGTGTTGGCGATGTTAGGGAGGGCAGATTAGGGGTTAATACTATTTATTATAGGGTTAGTGAGGCGGATTAGGGGTTAATAAGTGTAGGCAGGTGGAGGCGACGTTGTGGGGGGGCAGATTAGGGGTTAATAAATATAATATAGGGGTCGGCAGTGTTAGGGGCAGCAGATTAGGGGTACATAGGGATAATGTAAGTAGCGACGGTTTACGGAGCGGCAGATTAGGGGTTAATAATAATATGCAGGGGTCAGCGATAGCGGGGGCGGCAGAATAGGGGTTAATAAGTGTAAGGTTAGGGGTGTTTAGACTCGGGGTACATGTTAGAGTGTTAGGTGCAGACGTAGGAAGTGTTTCCCCATAGCAAACAATGGGGCTGCGTTAGGAGCTGAACGCAGCTTTTTTGCAGGTGTTAGGTTTTTTTTCAGCTCAAACAGCCCCATTGTTTCCTATGGAGGAATCGTGCACGAGCACGTTTTTGAGGCTGGCCGCGTCCGTAAGCAACTCTGGTATCGAGAGTTGAAGTTGCGTTAAATATGCTCTACGCTCCTTTTTTGGAGCCTAACGCAGCCTTTCTGTGGACTCTCAATACCAGAGTTATTTTAAAGGTGCGGCCAGAAAAAAGCCAGCGTTAGATACGCGGGTCGTTACCGACAAAACTCTAAATCTAGCCGTATATTTGTCATATGTTCCAAATAGTCACAAGTAAATGCTATCCTTTTGTCTGATAGCTGAGACTTTTCTGAACAGGTTATATATTCTGAGTGCTACAATGTTATTTTCCCGCTCCTTTAATAACTAAATTTATTTACCACTTACTCTCTCATGCACCCCATACCTTACAGCTGAATTGCTTAACTCATAGATCATTTAGCATTAACTGCCCTATTACTTTAAATACAGAGCATCTGCTTCATTCAACAGATCTGTCTGCTTTTCTCAATCCCTCTCCTTAGTAGTAAAATAATTCAAATTATTCTTCTCCACATATTTTTTACATGTGTGAATTTCTTAATTGTCCAAGTCCCACAAGCCTTTTAGGAGGGTAGATATTCACTTATGAGTATACATATACATCCATAGGTATTCTTGATCCCACCCGTTACCCCCTACTCCCTAAAAGATAGTCGCCTCAGACTAGTACGCCCATTTATTAATTGCACATATTACACAGATGCTCCCGTACTGCTGAGCAACATTGGAGGAAATTTCGGAGTTCAGCTGACTTTCTTCACTACAAGTTCATCCTGAACTTCTACTACACTGCCCTTAATCTTTATAAGCAACAATATTTTTCTAATCTTATCTCTACTCTTTCCTCTAAGCCTAAACGTCTGTTCTCCACGTTCAAAACTCTTCTCCGCCCACCCCCAACTCCTAACACAACCTTTCTCTCAGCTCAAGATTTTGCAAGCCACTTCAAAAACAAAATTGACTCCATCAGAAGTGAAATCAGCTCTCAATATACTTCCAATCTCCCACCCCCTCAAAAGCTCACGATCACCCAAAACCCAAATATCAAAAAATGCAGCTCTTTTGCCCCTGTTAATGAGGATGAAGTTTCTGCCCTTATACTGTCCTCCCACCTCACTACCTGTCCCCTCGACCCCATCCCCTCACAGCTACTCCCCTCCCTCTCTTCTACCCTCACCCCCATACTCACACACATTTTCAACCTCTCCCTTAGCACTGGTATTTTTCCCTCATCTCCAAAACATGCACTGGTCACACCTATCCTCAAAAAACCTTCCCTTGATCCAACCTCCCCTTCCAATTACCGCTCTATTTCCCTACTCCCTCTTGCCTCAAAGCTCCTCGAAAAGATAGTTTACGCACGTCTATCCCATTTCCTTACACTAAACTCTCTTCTTGACCCACTGCAATCTGGATTTCATTCCCATCACTCTACAGAGACAGCAATTGTCAAGGTTACCAATGACCTACTTACAGCAAAATCCAAAGGCCACTTCTCTCTGCTTATCCTCCTTGACCTGTCTGCAGCCTTTGACACTGTTGACCACCCTCTTCTGCTCCAAACCCTCCAATCCTTCGGCATCTGTGACTTGGCTCTCTCGTGGTTCTCTTCTTATCTGACTAACCGTACATTTAGTGTAGCCTTCTCCGGAGCATCCTCTGCCCCGTTACCACTTTCTATTGGGGTACCTCAAGGCTCTGTCCTTGGTCCCCTTCTCTTTTCAATCTACATGTCGTCACTAGGTTCCTTAATAAAGTCCCATGGGTTTCAATACCATTTGTATGCCGATGACACCCAAATCTACCTCTCTGCACCAGACCTACCTCCTTCCTTACTAACACGTGTCAGTAACTGTCTTTCTCACATCTCATCTTGGATGTCCTCTCACTACCTTAAGCTAAATCTCTCCAAAACTGAACTCCTTACTATTCCCCCTTCTTCCAATGTCTCCACCCCCAAAATTTCTATAACTGTTGATAATTCCTTCATTACCCCTACCCCGCATGCCCGATGTCTTGGGGTCACACTTGACTCAGATCTTTCCTTCACTCCTCACATTCAGTCCTTGGCTAAAGCCTGCCGCTTCCACCTTAAAAACATTGCTAAAATTAGACATTTCCTTACACAAGATACAACCAAGATTTTAATCCACTCTCTCATCCTTTCCCGCCTCGACTACTGCAATTCCGTCCTCTCTGGTCTACCTAGCTGCCGCATAGCTCCTTTACAATCCATTATGAATGCCTCTGCCAGGCTCATCTTCCTTACTCGTCGCTCTTCATCTGCTGCACCTCTCTGCCAATCCCTTCACTGGCTTCCTCTTGCCTCTAGGATTAAACATAAAATCCTCACCCTGACATATAAAGCTCTCAACTGCACTGCTCCCCCCTACATCTCAGAACTTGTCTCTAGATACTCTCCCTCCCGTCCCCTTCGATCAGCTCAGGATCTCCTCCTCTCTTGTTACTTCCTCACATTCACGTTTACAGGACTTCTCCAGACTGGCCCCCATCTTGTGGAAATCCCTGCCTCGCTTCATAAGACTCTCCCCTAGTTTTTACAGCTTCAAGCACTCCCTAAAAACTCTACTATTCAGGGATGCATATAACCAACACTAACCTTCCCTAACGCCATTGCTTTCCCCTTGAATCCCTCCTTTTTTATACCAATAATTAAAGTTTGATTTTTTAATAAGAACTTAATTCATATACTTTTGTGAGCTGATATATTCAGCCTAGTTATTTAAGTAATAGGAAAGAGTGCTAGTTAATCCCTTTCTTGTCCCCCATTCCTTGTTGTTTTGAACTATTATGTAAAGGGCAGCACCGAGATCATTGATCTTTATTTCCTTAGAATATTACTCACAGTGCCAATATTCTTCTTCTGTTTATGAATAACATATCAGCATGTTGCCTTTTTTCTTTTCTAACCATTATAATTAATAATAATGGGCTACTCCACAGCAACTTAAACATATTTATTAATATGGAAGTGAAAAAGCTTTGGGTGGGGATGAAATAAATTTTATTCAATTATTTGTTTTAAAAAAAATACAGAATGAAGACATTTCATTTACATAAAGTGTTGTGGTCCATATGAACGTTTTTCTTACGTAAGCCTACATCCCTACTTAACCTATTGCTTGTCCTTTAAGACACATAATACATTTTATTACTAGACCAGAGGTTTATATTACATAATAAATTGTCTTTACTGAAACAAAACATCAGTGACATAATAACATAACAAGTAAAATAAATTCAAGGTTAAAAAAATATTTTATTTTATAGGGAAATAGAAGTCAAAATTAAACTTGCTCTATTCAGATAGTGTACTATTTTACCTTATTCTTTTGGTAGCCTTTGTTGAAACTTGCCCCCTTGAGGACTATGTGGCAGGATGTTATACAGTGACGGATAACCTTAGCATCCCAGATGTTTTAAAAAATACATTTCCCCTGATGCTTAGGCACTCTGCAGTCTGGTTGAGCATCATTGGACATGTAGTTCTGAAACATCGGGGCTGCTAAGGTTATCCATCACTGAGACAGAGCAAACTTGTGAGCCTACAACAATATGCACTCATGAAAAGGAGCTAAAGGGACATGAACACACACATTTATTCTTTCATGATTTAGATAGAGCATCCAATTTACTTCTATTGTCATACTTACTTCATTCTCATGGAATTCTTTGTTGAAGAGCGTAGCTATTGTGGTAGCAGTTTTGCAAGAATGCTTTTGAGCACTAGATGGCAGCAGTGTTTGCACAATGTATAACATTGTTAAAAACATTCTTGCACAACTGCTACCATATAGGGCACCAGACAAATGCGCATGCACCTGAGTCTACCTACCTACTATTTAATGAAAGATACCAAGAAAACAAAGTAAATTGTATAGTGTTTTTTTATTTATTATACACTCTATATAATGAAAGAAAAATTGTGCGTTTCATGTCCCTTTGAGTTTCCACCAAGGAGACCATGAGAAATATATTTTTATTGATTTTTCAAGAATATAACAATAATACAACGCATAATATTATCAACTTCTACATGGTTACATATATTTATCCTTTTAAAAACATACGGGTTTCAGTTGTCAATCTCGGTATAGTCCAAATGTGTTCAAGGTGATCGGTCATATGTGAGATGTTATTACAGAAACAGTTAAATAATAGACTTTATTTTCCAACTGTTATGGAATTTTTGTAGCAATAATGTGTTATTATCAGACGGAATCCATGATATTATTAGATAAGGATCTATTCACATAGGCAGGGTCAGGAAGGGGAAGGTCAAAATTATGAAGAAAAGGTGTGAGAGGGAGGAGAAGAGGAATAAGAAAAAAAAGGGGGGGGGGGAGGCGCAATAAAGAACTAAAAACCAGACTTTATTGTCTCTGGTTGTAATGGTGTAGGCCGTAGGGGATTAAATAAATCGAAGCGAAGTCATCTGGGTAGCCAGGTATCCCAAACAGACCAGTATTTCTCCATTTGGTCAATTGAGTTAAAGAAATGTTTTTCCATCTTGGCCATGAAATCGACCACTGCACTTATTTCAACAAGACACGGAGGACCAGGTTTTTTTCCATGCCCGACCTATGCATAGCTTAGTAGCAGTAAAAATACAGATAATTAATCTCCTTGACGTATCTGGTATGGTATTTTCTATGAGATGTAGTAGAACACTAGAGGGGGACAAGGTAAGTGTGAAACCTAAAGAGGAACACAGTCTCTCAAGGTCTTCCCATAGTGATGTGAGTTTTGGGCAACTCCACCATATATGCATGTCTGACCCGACCTCTCCGCACCCTCACCAACACAACAGTGAAATTGTCGGATACATCTTTGCCAGTTTAAGGGGAGTTCTGTGCCATTTTAGTAATAACTTAATGTATATCTCTAGCATAATAACACAATGTACTGTCTTTTTTGTTAAAGAAATGGCTCTGTCACAGTCTTGGTCTGTGAAAGTAGTTTCCATTTCCTTACTCCATGCCTTAATTTGGCAGGGTAGTCCAGGAATAAGATCTGAGAGGTGAAGGTTATAATGTATTGTAAGAGGTTTAAAGAGTTTAGTTCCATTTATCCATCTCCTCTCCCATATCATACCCTTCCTAATGAAACATTTGGGGAACCCCGAATTTTTGAGGAAGCTCAAGATTCAAAACATTCAAAGAATAGCCAGGAGGGAGGTGGGGAGAAATTTGTAAAATTGATTATTTATTTTTTTAGTTGCATGCTCTATCTGAACCTTGGATGTTTAATTTTCACTTCTAATACTCTTTAAAAAAAATTCACAAGGCTCATTTTTTGAAAGTAATCCTGATTAACTTTAAGATGCATTTTGGTGGAGAAAATTTATGATCAGTGTATTTTTATGTAATATATTTACTAGATACAGAATTTAAATTAAGTTGGCACAGTTGGGATTAATATATGCCATATACTGTATGTTGCACCTGGTAGCAGGAATCTTATCACAAGTTAGTCCTGCATTTTTTTTTGTGGTAACTAAATATTTCATATGCAATATTATATTATTATAATTATTTAAACAAAAGTGTCTGGGATTGGCAGAAATTAACAGTATTGTTGGTCTACTGGTTTAAAGTAACCCTTGACATCTACAGTTGGTAAATTACATTAACTTTATATTCTCTTTAAAGAAAGGTCAAAATTTAAATGTGCATTTTAATTTTCAATAGAAGCATTTTTGCAGTATACCTACATTAGCAAAACTGCTTCTAGTTAAACATATTACTGTTTTTCAGTGGCATATGCACATATGCTGTGAGGGCCCTGTGCACAAGTATTCAAACACTACACCTTCTTAGAGAGTCAGCAGTTGCTTGTATGACACAAATTAAGTTTTCACAGACACAATACACACCACCTCAAGCACTCTGAGCATGAATACTGTTGCACGGGCCCTCACAGCATATGTGTGTATGCCACAGAAAAACAATAATAATATTGCAAAAATGTTTCTATTTAAAGTTGAAATACAAGCATGCATATTTCAATCTTGACCTTTCTATCTCTTAAAAGAAGTAACTTCAAAAAAGATAGGTAAATGTATCCGAAGATATAAAAATATTCAAATTTACCATCTATTAACAGAGTTGATTTCAAAGAAAGTCCTAATTATTCATGGATATATAAAATGTTTGTTGAGCATGCTTTGAGAACTGAAGTTTAAACCGAGAACTAGTTCTGTGATGAGTGTACATTACAATATCCAACATTTTCGAGTCATCAAAAACAGTGTAGGCATTTTTTTGTAAAGAGTGAAGAAACCTATATGTATTCCATATATTTACAGATGTACAATACAAAACATAAGCAGCTTTTTTACACATATATTAATAAAATGGTGTTTGTAGATTTTTTTCATTACAGACTTACAAAAACAAATTACACATTTTCTTTATCAAACTCACAGATAAAATACATAGTAATAAGGCAAGAAACATCATTCCATCCTCCTGAAGCAACCATTTCTGCACAGTCCTCCTCATCATAAGCATTATTGGGTTCTCCCTGACGCCATTTGTTGAAGGTCTGCATTGGAGATCGGTCAGAATAAACAAAATGGCCTTCTTTTTCCAAATCATTGATACCAATGAAAACCCTTGTTAGACCGGATTGGTTAATGTACGAGGCAATCAGACTATTGGTTGCATCATCTTTGGGCATGCTCAGAGTTCCACCTCTTCCATGGCAGTAAGACTGGGCATCAGTATACTTCTTTTCTTCTTTCACAAGTAGGTAGATCTTAGTATCTGTCTCACGCACACCAGCAACAACTGCGGGGGAGGGCAGTGCTGAAAAGTGAGCACTCAAATTTCTATAACAAGCTTAATACATATAAAAGACTTTACTATGAATATATTTAGCTAGCTGCAGGCTGAGTGGTCAGTATTTGGTAATTAAAGCATCCTACCTATAATAACCCATGCAATTTTCAACAAAAACATAATTTATGTAAGAACTTACCTGATAAATTCATTTCTTTCATATTAGCAAGAGTCCATGAGCTAGTGACGTATGGGATATACATTCCTACCAGGAGGGGCAAAGTTTCCCAAACCTCAAAATGCCTATAAATACACCCCTCACCACACCCACAAATCAGTTTAACGCATAGCCAAGAAGTGGGGTGATAAGACAAAAGTGCGAAAGCATAAAAAATAAGGAATTGGAATAATTGTGCTTTATACAAAAAATCATAACCACCACAAAAAGGGTGGGCCTCATGGACTCTTGCTAATATGAAAGAAATGAATTTATCAGGTAAGTTCTTACATAAATTATGTTTTCTTTCATGTAATTAGCAAGAGTCCATGAGCTAGTGACGTATGGGATAATGACTACCCAAGATGTGGATCTTCCACGCAAGAGTCACTAGAGAGGGAGGGATAAAATAAAGACAGCCAATTCCGCTGAAAATAATCCACACCCAAAATAAAGTTTAAATCTTATAATGAAAAAAAATGAAATTATAAGCAGAAGAATCAAACTGAAACAGCTGCTGAAGTACTTTTCTACCAAAAACTGCTTCAGAAGAAGAAAACACATCAAAATGGTAGAATTTAGTAAAAATATGAAAAGAAGACCAAGTTGCTGCTTTGCAAATCTGATCAACCGAAGCTTCATTCCTAAACGCCCAGGAAGTAGAAACAGACCTAGTAGAATGAGCTGTAATCCTTTGAGGCGGAGTTCTACCCGACTCGACATAAGCATGATGAATTAAAGATTTCAACCAAGATGCCAAAGAAATGGCAGAGGCCTTCTGACCTTTCCTAGAACCGGAAAAGATAACAAATAGACTAGAAGTCTTCCGGAAATTCTTAGTAGCTTCAACATAATATTTCAAAGCTCTAACTATATCCAAAGAATGCAATAATCTCTCCTTAGAATTCTTAGGATTAGGACACAATAAAGGAACCACAATTTCTCTACTAATGTTGTTAGAATTCACAACCTTAGGTAAAAATTTAAAAAATCAGAAAAGGAGACTCACAAGAAAGAGCAGATAATTCAGAAACTCTTCTAGCAGAAGAGATGGTCAAAAGAAACAAAACTTTCCAAGAAAGTAATTTAATGTCCAATGAATGCATAGGTTCAAACGGAGGAGCTTGAAGAGCCCCCAGAACCCAATTCAAACTCCATGGAGGAGAAATTGACTTAATAACAGGTTTTATACGAACCAAAGCTTGTACAAAACAATGAATTTCAGGAAGATTAGCAATCTTTCTGTGAAAAAGAACAGAAAGAGCAGAGATTTGTCCTTTCAAGGAACTTGCAGACAAACCTTTATCCAAACCATCCTGAAGAAATTGTAAAATTCTCGGAATTCTAAAAGAATGCCAGGAAAAATGGTGAGAAAGACACCAAGAAATGTAAGTCTTCCAAACTCGATAATATATCTTCCTAGATACAGATTTACGAGCCTGTAACATAGTATTTATCACAGAGTCAGAGAAACCTCTTTGACTAAGAATCAAGCGTTCAATCTCCATACCTTTAAATTTAAGGATTTGAGATCCTGATGGTAAAAAGGACCTTGCGAAAGAAGGTCTGGTCTTAACGGAATAGTCCACGGTTGGCAAGAGGCCATCCGGACAAGATCCGCATACCAAAACCTGTGAGGCTATGCTGGAGCCACCAGCAGAACAAACGAGCGTTCCTTCAGAATCTTGGAGATTACTCTTGGAAGAAGAACTAGAGGTGGAAAGATGTAGGCAGGATGATACTTCCAAGGAAGTGACAATGCATCCACTGCTTCCGCCTGAGGATCCCTGGATCTGGACAGATACCTGGGAAGTTTCTTGTTTAGATGAGAAGCCATCAGATCTATTTCTGGAAGTCCCCACATTTGAACAATCTGAAGAAATACCTCTGGGTGAAGAGACCATTCGCCCGGATGTAACGTTTGGCGACTGAGATAATCCGCTTCCCAATTGTCTATACCTGGGATATGAACCGCAGAAATTAGACAGGAGCTGGATTCCGCCCATACCAGTATTCGAGATACTTCTTTCATAGCCAGAGGACTGTGAGTCCCTCCTTGATGATTGATATATGCCACAGTTGTGACATTGTCTGTCTGAAAACAAATGAACGATTCTCTCTTTAGAAGAGGCCATGACTGAAGAGCTCTGAAAATTGCACGGAGTTCCAAAATATTGATTGGTAATCTCACCTCCTGAGATTCCCAAACCCCTTGTGCTGTCAGAGACCCCCAAACAGCTCCCCAACCTGTCAGACTTGCATCTGTTGAAATTACAGTCCAGGTCGGAAGAACAAAAGAAGCCCCCTGAACTAAACGATGGTGATCTGTCCACCACGTCAGAGAGTGTTGTACAATCGGTTTTAAAGATATTAATTGAGATATCTTTGTGTAATCCCTGCACCACTGGTTCAGCATACAGAGCTGAAGAGGTCGCATGTGAAAACGAGCAAAGGGGATCGCGTCCGATGCAGCAGTCATAAGACCTAGAATTTCCATGCATAAGGCTACCGAAGGGAATGATTGTGACTGAAGGTTTCGACAAACTGAGATCAATTTTAGACGTCTCTTGTCTGTCAGAGACAGAGTCATGGACACTGAATCTATCTGGAAACCTAAAAAGGTTACCCTTGTCTGAGGAATCAATGAACTTTTCGGTAAATTGATCCTCCAACCATGATCTTGAAGAAACAACACAAGTCGATTCGTATGAGATTCTGCTAAATGTGAAGACTGAGCAAGTACCAAGATATCGTCCAAATAAGGAAATACCACAATACCCTGTTCTCTGATTACAGACAGAAGGGCACCGAGACCCTTTGTAAATATTCTTGGAGCTGTTGCTAGGCCAAACGGCAGAGCCACAAACTGGTAATGCTTGTCTAGGAAAGAGAATCTCAGAAACTGATAGTGATCTGGATGAATCGGAATATGCAGATATGCATCCTGTAAATCTATTGTGGACATATAATGCCCTTGCTGAACAAAAGGCAGGATAGTCCTTATAGTTACCATTTTGAATGTTGGTATCCTTACATAACGATTCAATATTTTTAGATCCAGAACTGGTCTGAAGGAATTCTCCTTCTTTGGTACAATGAAGAGATTTGAATAAAACCCCCGCCCCTGTTCCAGAACTGGAACTGGCATAATTACTCCAGCCAACTCTAGATCTGAAACACATTTCAGAAATGCTCGAGCCTTTGCTGGATTTACTGGGACACTGGAAAGAAAAAATCTCTTTGCAGGAGGCCTTATCTTGAAGCCAATTCTGTACCCTTCTGAAACAATGTTCTGAATCCAAAGATTGTGAATTGAATTGATCCAAATTTCTTTGAAAAAACGTAATCTGCCCCCTACCAGCTGGGCTGGAATGAGGGCCGCACCTTCATGTGGACTTGGGAGCTGGCTTTGGTTTTCTAAAAGGCTTGGATTTATTCCAGACTGGAGATGGTTTCCAGACTGATACCGCTCCTGTGGATGAAGGATCAGGCTTTTGTTCCTTATTGTGACGAAAGGAACGAAAACGATTATTAGACCTAAATTTACCTTAGATTTTTTATCCTGTGGTAAAAAAGTTCCTTTCCCTCCAGTAACAGTTGAGATAATAGAATCCAACTGAGAACCAAATAATTTATTACCCTGGAAAGAAAGGGAAAGCAAAGTTGACTTAGAAGACATATCAGCATTCCAAGTTTTAAGCCATAAAGCTCTTCTAGCTAAAATAGCTAGAGACATATACCTGGCATCAACTCTAATGATATCAAAGATGGCATCACAAATAAAGTTATTAGCATGTTGAAGAAGATTAACAATGCTATGAGAATTATGATCTGTTACTTGTTGCGCTAAAGCTTCTAACCAAAAAGTTGAAGCTGCAGCAACATCCGCTAAAGATATAGCAGGTCTAAGAAGATTACCTGAACATAAGTAAGCTTTTCTTAGAAAGTATTCAATCTTCCTATCTAAAGGATCCTTAAAGGAAGTACTATCTGCCGTAGGAATAGTAGTACGTTTAGCAAGAGTAGAGACAGCCCCATCAACCTTAGGGATTTTGTCCCAAAACTCTAATCTGTCAGATGGCACAGGGTATAATTGCTTAAAACGTTTAGAAGGAGTAAATGAATTACCCAAATTATTCCATTCCCTGGAGATTACTTCAGAAATAGCATCAGGGACAGGAAAAACTTCTGGAATAACTACAGGAGATTTAAAAACCTTATTTAAACGTTTAGATTTAGTATCAAGAGGACCAGAATCCTCTATTTCTAATGCAATTAAGACTTCTTTAAGTAAAGAACGAATAAATTCCATTTTGAATAAATATGAAGATTTATCAGCATCAACCTCTGAGACAGAATCCTCTGAACCAGAGGAACCATTATCAGAATCAGAATGATGATGTTCATTTAAAAATTCATCTGAAAAATGAGAAGTTTTAAAAGACCTTTTACGTTTACTAGGAGGAATAACAGACATAGCCTTCTTAATGGATTCAGAAACAAAATCTCTTATGTTAACAGGAACACTCTGAGTATTAGATGTTGACGGAACAGCAACAGGTAATGTAACATTACTAAAGGAAATATTATCTGCATTAACAAGTTTGTCATGACATTCATTACAAACAACAGCTGGAGGAACAGATACCACAAGTTTACAGCAGATACACTTAACTTTGGTAGATCCAGCACCAGGCAGCGATTTTCCAGAAGTATCTTCTGACTCAGTGTCAATCTGGGACATCTTGCAATATGTAACAGAAAAAAACAACATATAAAGCAAAATTGATCAAATTCCTTAAATGACAGTTTCAGGAATGGGAAAAAATGCCAGTGAACAAGCTTCTAGCAACCAGAAGCAATAAATAATGAGACTTAAATAATGTGGAGACAATAATGACGCCCATATTTTTTCGCGCCAAAAAAGACAGCCACATTATTTGGCGCCTAAATGCTTTTGGCGCCAAAAATGACGCTATATCCGGAACGCCGACACTTTTGGCGCAAAAAAAAGTAAAAAATGACGCAACTTCCGGCGACACGTATGACGCCGGAAACAGAAAAAAAGTTTTTGCTCCAAAAAAGTCCGCGCCAAGAATGACGCAATAAAATGAAGCATTTTCAGCCCCTGCGAGCCTAACAGCCCACAGGGAAAAAAAAGTCAAAATTTTAAGGTAAGAAAAAAATTGATTTATTCATATGCATTATCCCAAATATGAAACTGACTGTCTGAAATAAGGAACGTTGAACATCCTGAGTCAAGGCAAATAAATGTTTGAATACATATATTTAGAACTTTATATAAAAGTGCCCAACCATAGCTTAGAGTGTCACAGAAAATAAGACTTACTTACCCCAGGACACTCATCTACATGTAGTAGCAAGCCAAACCAGTACTGAAACGAGAATCAGTAGAGGTAATGGTATATATAAGAGTATATCGTCGATCTGAAAAGGGAGGTAAGAGATTAATCTCTACGACCGATAACAGAGAACCTATGAAATAGACCCCGTAGAAGGAGATCATTAAATTCAAATAGGCAATACTCTCCTCACATCCCTCTGACATTCACTGCACGCTGAGAGGAAAACCGGGCTCCAACCTGCTGCGGAGCGCATATCAACGTAGAATCTAGCACAAACTTACTTCACCACCTCCATAGGAGGCAAAGTTTGTAAAACTGATTTGTGGGTGTGGTGAGGGGTGTATTTATAGGCATTTTGAGGTTTGGGAAACTTTGCCCCTCCTGGTAGGAATGTATATCCCATACGTCACTAGCTCATGGACTCTTGCTAATTACATGAAAGAAAAGACTAGTCTGTTTGGATATTAATCTATTGGCACTGCTATATATTATTTACATACTTAAAGGGACAGTCAACACCAGAATTGCTGTTGTTTAAAAAGATAGATAATCCCTTTATTACCAATTCCCCAGTTTTGCATAACCAACACAGTTATAATAATACGCGTTTTACCTCTGTGATTACCTTTTATCTAAGCCTCTGCAAACTGCCCCCTTATTTCAGTTATTTTGACAGACTTGCGTTTTAGACAGTCAGTGCTGACTTCTAGGTAACTTCACGTGCGTGAGCTTAATATTATCTATATGACACACATGAACTAACGTTCTCTAGTGGTGAAAAACTGTCAAAATGCATTTAGATTATAGGCAGCCTCCAAGGTCTAAGAAATTAGCATATGAACCTACATAGGTTTAGCTTTCAACTAAGAATACCAAGAGAACAAAGCAAAATTGGTGATAAAAGTAAATTGGAAAGTTTAATTTGGACTTGACTGTCCCTTTAAATGGATAAAAAAAAATCAAAACTAAAACATGCATGGCTGCCTTTCAATTTTAAATAGAAGCATTTTGTAACATACTCCTGTTACTTCTGTTATTACTGTTTTTAAGAGGCATATGCTCATATGCTGTGCCGTGTGCACCAGCATTTAAACACCACACCTTGTCAGAAAGCAGTGCCTTATATGACACAAGTTAAAGGGACATGAAACTCAAATTCTTTCTTTCATGATTCAGATAGAACAAATTTAAACAACTTTCCAATTTACTTCTATTATCTAATTTGTTTTGTTTTCTTGCTATTCTATTTTGAAAAGGATACCTAGGTAGGTTTAGGAGCTGCTGATTGGTGCCTGCACCTACATGCCTCATGTTATTGGCTCATCTGGTTTTGAGTTAGCTCCCAGTAGTGCATTGTTGCTTCTTCAACAAAGGATGACGCAAATTGGATAATATAAGTAAATTGGAAAGTTGTTTAAAACTGTATTCTCTATCTGAATCACAAAAGAAAAAATGTGGGTTTCATGTCCCTTTAAGTCTTTACTGATGCATTGCACACCACCATTAGCTCCCTGAGCCTCCAGTCACACGTAGTTCCTTTTTTTTTAGTTAATGAATGTAAAATGTAAAAATGCTTTATTCAGGCACATTTAAATGTTGGCCTTTCTTACCCTTAAACCTGCACTGTTGTTTATATTGGAAGTGTATTCCACAAAATATTGCTGGATAAAAATGGTAATCACTGTTTTTATTGGATCGTATTCTTTTACTTTCCACTGTGTTTTTGCACCAATATTTTACAAAAGGATTTGTCACTAACAGGAACTGAATATGCAGCTTATGTCTTTAATTACAATTTGAATCTACCCCATACTAGTAAGAATAACCTGTGTACTATAAGTGCCATAACCTATGCAATTGAATCTACCCCATACTAGTAAGAATAACTTGTGTACTATAAGTGCTATAACCTATGCAATTGAATCTACCCCATACTAGTAAGGATAACTTGTGTACTATAAGTGCTATAACCTATGCAATTGACTCTACCCCATACTAGTAAGGATAACTTGTGTACTATAAGTGCTATAACCTATGCAATTGACTCTACCCCATACCAGTAAGGATAACTTGTGTACTATAAGTGCCATAACCTATGCAATTGACTCTACCCCATACTAGTCAGGATAACTTGTGTACTATAAGTGCCATAACCTATGCAATTGACTCTACCCCATACTAGTATGGATAAGTTGTGTACTATAAGTGCCATAACCTATGCAATTGACTCTACCCCATACTAGTAAGGATAACTTGTGCACTATAAGTGCCATAACCTATGCAATTGACTCTACCCCATACTAGTAAGGATAACTTGTGTACTATAAGTGCTATAACCTATGCCATTGACTCTACCCCATACTAGTAAGGATAACTTGTGTACTATAAGTGCTATAACCTATGCAATTGACTCTACCCCATACTAGTAAGGATAACTTGTGCACTATAAGTGCCATAACCTATGCAATTGACTCTACCCCATACTAATAAGGATAACTTGTGTACTATAAGTGCTATAACCTATGCAATTGACTCTACCCCATACTAGTAAGGATAACTTGTGTACTATAAGTGCCATAACCTATGCAATTGACTCTACCCCATACTAGTAAGGATAACTTGTGTACTATAAGTGCCATAACCTATGCAATTGACTCTACCCCATACTAGTAAGGATAACTTGTGTACTATAAGTGCCATAACCTATGCAATTGACTCTACCCCATACTAGTAAGGATAACTTGTGCACTATAAGTGCTATAACCTATGCAATTGACTCTACCCCATACTAGTAAGGATAACTTGTGCACTATAAGTGCCATAACCTATGCAATTGACTCTACCCCATACTAGTAAGGATAACTTGTGCACTATAAGTGCCATAACCTATGCAATTGACTCTACCCCATACTAGTAAGGATAACTTGTGCACTATAAGTGCCATAACCTATGCAATTGACTCTACCCCATACTAGTAAGGATAACTTGTGTACTATAAGTGCTATAACCTATGCAATTGACTCTACCCCATACTAGTAAGGATAACTTGTGTACTATAAGTGCCATAACCTATGCAATTGAATCTTTAATAAGTATCGGCAGCTGAGGCTAAGCATGTAGGGTATTACATACTGGTGAATGAGACATTGCTTCTTACTGGGGCAATAACCCCATCAGCTCTATCTCAATTGATTTCACTTTTACTTTTTGTGATATAATAAAAGGTTTGCAACGTGAGAGCTGTTGGTTTGTTTCCTACTTGTTTTTGTTTTATAATTCCAGCAAATTGGTTATGGTCCACAGCTTATTAAAGAGAAATGAAACCCAAACATGTTCTTTTATGAATCATATAGAGAATTCCGTTGTAAACCATTTTTCCATTTTACTTCTATTATCGACGTTTCTTCGTTTTCTTGTTATCCTTAGTTGAAAAACAGGAAAGTCAGTTCAGGAGCGTGCACGTGTATGCATGACTATATGGCAGCAGTTTTGCAACAATGTTATACATTAGCAAGAGCACTAGATGGCAGCTCTATTTCCTGTCATGTGGTGCTCCAGACATGTGCATGCTACCTATATAGATATCTTTTCAACAAAGAATAACAAGAAAACGAAAACAACATTCCAATTTACTTCTAGTATCAAATTTACTTTATTCTTTAGTATCCTTTGCTAAAGGCCCACCAATTCACTACTGTTGGGTAGCTGAACACATCTAGGAAGCCAATGACAAGAGACAAATGTGTGAAGCCACCAGTCACCAGCTAGGTTGAAGTAGTATAGGATATGTACATATTATTTTTCAGCAAAGGATACCAATTGAACAAAGCAAATTTGAAAATAGAAGTGAATTTAAAAGTGTATTAAAATGACACTTTCTGTCTAATCAGGCAAGTTTAACTTTCCTTTCCCTTTAAGATATATTGTATAATATGTAGCAGCTCTGCTAGTTTAGATTACTTTTGTTATTGCAAGCTCTGTATTACAGCAGTAAAGCCAAAAGTAAACAAATTAATTACATAGATCATGCCATTTTACATAATCTCCCAATTTACTTCTGCTATAAGTTTTGCCTAATTCTCTTGGTATTCTTTACTAAGGAGTAATTTCTTCTAATTAAAGGGATATGAGACCGCCAACAAATATTTTGTGATTCAGAGCAAACCATTTTTAGGAAGTTTCCAATTTACTTCTATTATCAAATTTGCTTCGTTCCCATGATATTCTGTGTTGAACAGATACCTAGGTAGGCATCTGGAGCATTACATGGCAGGAAACAGTGCTGCCATTTAGTGCTCTTGCAAATGGATACAATTCTTGCAAAACTGCTGCCATAGAGTGCTCCAGAAATAAGCCGACTCCTAAGCTTACATCCCTGCTTTTCAACAAAAGATATCAAGAGAAAAAAAGAAAATTAGATAATAGAAGTAAATTAGAAAGTAAAATAGCATACTCTATCTAAATCGAGAAAGAAAACATTTGGGTTTCATATCTCTTTAACTATAAATAGAAAATAAGGAAAACGGTTTATTTTTGTTACAAATATGATTATGGCCATGATATTTATATAAATGTGTCAAATAACTGCATTATTTATATTATATATTTGCACTTTTATATATTTATCATTCCCCTAAATAATTCAAGTTTCTATTAAAAAAGACAGAAAACTGTTACGTACCATTTTTTACAAACTTTAGTTCTGTGGTCAGCTGTGCAACTTGGATATCCATTTCCCCAACAGCCTTTCTCAGCTGTCCACACTCACATGGTATTCCTAAAAAATGATAAACGTCACTGCGTCAATTCCTTACATAGGAGATGTGGTAATAAGAGTGATAATGAGAAAGTCAGTGATATAGAAAGTCCTGGGTACAGCTATATACATTATTATAACTACTTCATAGTCATTTGATTTATAAAAGTATTTTTCTGTGAACAAGCAAAATTATATTGCAATGACACAATGAATTATTCAAAGTGAGTCATACTTTCATATGTACATTATTAACTCTCACATGCAAAATATGCTTAAGTGAAGCACTAAAAAGGGCTAGACAATATAAAAAAAATACATTTACATTATATATATATATATATACTGTATATATATATATATATATACTGTATATATATATATATATATATATATATATATATATCTATTTGATTAGACAATTTCTCCATTGAGAAGATACTATGTACTTGTTGCGGTCATTCTGGGCTGTGCATTGCCTGGGCAGTGTGCATTATTACAACAACATTTGTTCATTTGTGAAGTGAACATTTTGGGCGCGATCCGATATACGGCGTAGTTTTTGGCGCAAGCAAGGGAACCCGCGCCGCCCATAGTTTCACCTTGCACATCGGGGTATTACATATATGGCGCCGGCAGTTGCTAAAGTGCCGTAAGTCGGATAAACTAGCAATGTCCAGAAATGAACGTAACTACAAATTTCTGGAGTCGCAGTGACTTACGGCACTTTAGAAACTGCCGGCGCCTAAGAAAACTAACTAAAATATCAAATCTCCCGTAATGGTCTAACCTGCCTCCCAAAAATAAGCTCGACACGTATACCCCTATATCCGCAATCCCCCCCTCTCACTCCTAATAATAAATGTATTAACCCCTAGACCGGCAATAAGCCTAATTATTAACCCCTAAACCGCCATAGCCCACACCGCAATAAACCTATCTTAGTATTAACCCCTAAACCGCCGTTCCCGGACCCCGCCGCCACCTACATTAAATGTATTAACCCCTAATCTGACCCCCCTACACCGCCATCACCTACATTATATGTATTAACCCCTAAACCGCCGCTCCCGGACCCCGCCGCACCTAAATAAAGTGTTTAACCCCTAAACCGCCGCTCCCGGACCACGCCGCCACCTACATTAAATTTATTAACCTCTAATCTGACCCCCCTACACCGCCATCACCTACATTATATGTATTAACCCCTAAACCGCCGCTCCCGGACCCCGCCGCACCTAAATAAAGTGTTTAACCCCTAAACCGCCGCTCTCGGACCCCGCCGCCACCTACATTAAATTTATTAACCTCTAATCTGACCCCCCTACATCGCAGCCACCTACATTAAATAAATTAACCTCTAATCTGACCCCCCTACACCGCCGCCACCTACATTAAATGTATTACCCCCTAAACCTAAGTCTAACCCTAACACCCCCCTAATTTAATTATTATTTAAATAAATCTAAATAATATTACTATTATTAACTAAATTATTCCTATTTAAAACTAAATACTTACCTATAAAATAAACCCTAAGATAGCTACAATATAATTAATAATTACATTGTAGCTATTTTAGGATTTATTTTTATTTTACAGGCAACTTTGTATTTATTTTGAGAAGAACCTGTGTAAGCAGAAAACAGAGGCACCTCATGGGACAGTATCGTCAGCAGAAGAACAAAGTAACACAGCAGCCCAAAGTGGGGGTACTCACAAATGTAGCGGCATAAACGTATGCCTCACAGCGCAGGACGGGAACTTTGGTCGCCCGACAGACAAACACACTGAAAACTGCACGTGGAATCCAGGAACCAATCGGCAGTAGCTTACGGGACAACGTCACGATGGGAGATGTCTGTAAAGTAACCAGTCACCAGCCTCGGCAGTAAGATATACAGGTCAGCGGACCAACCATAAACATCAAGCGTAGAGCAGGTGATGTATTTATTTTAACTAGGTACAATAGCTTTTAAATAGTTAATAACTATTTAATAGCTACCTAATTCAAATAATTACAAAATTACCTGTAAAATAAACCCTAACCTAAGTTACAAATACACCTAACACTACACTATCAATAAATAAATTAAATTAGTTAACTACAAATTAGCTAAAATAAAATACAATTAAATTAAATAAACTATATTACAAAAAAACAAACACTAAATTACAGAAAATAAAAAAATATTACAAGAAGTTTAAACTAATTACACCTAATCTAAGCCCCCTAATAAAATAAAAAAGCCCCCCAAAATAATAAAATGCCCTACCCTATACTAAATTACAAATAGCCCTTAAAAGGGCTTTTTGCGTGGCATTGCCCCAAAGTAATCAGCTCTTTTACCTGTAAAAAAAAAAAGACAATACCCCCCCAACATTACAACCCACCACCCACACACCCCTACTCTAAAACCCACCCAATCCCCCCTTAATAAAACCTAACAATACCCCATTGAAGATCACCCTACCTTGAGCCGTCTTCACCCAGCCGGGCACCAGTGGTCATTCGATGGGGCAGAAGAGGACATCGGGACCGGCAGAAGTCTTCATCCTATCTGGGCAGAAGAGGACATCCGGACTGGCAGACATCTTCATCCAAGCGGCATCTTCTATCTTCATCCATCCGACGAGGAGCGGCTCCATCTTGAAGACCTCCGGCGCGGAGCATCCTTCCTGGCCGACGGACTAACAACGAATGACGGTTCCTTTAAATGATGTCATCCAAGATGGCGTCCCTTGAATTCCGATTGGCTGATAGAATTCTATCATCCAATCGGAATTAAGGTAGGAAAAATCCGATTGGTTGATTTAATCAGCCAATCGGATTGAAGTTCAATCCGATTGGCTAATTGGATCAGCCAATAGAATTGACGTTGAACTTCAATCTGATTGGCTGATTAAATCAACCAATCATATTTTTCCTACCTTAATTCCCATTGGCTGATAGAATCCTATCAGCCAATCAGAATTCGAGGGACGCCATCTTGAATGATGTCATTTAAAGGAACCGTCATTAGTCGTTAGTCCGTCGGCCAGGAAGGATGCTCCGCGCCGGAGGTCTTCAAGATGGAGCCGCTCCTCGTCGGATGGATGAAGATAGAAGATGCCGCTTGGATGAAGATGTCTGCCGATCCAGATATCCTCTTCTGCCCGGATAGGATGAAGACTTCTGCCGGTCCGGATGTCCTCTTCTGCCCCATCGGATGACCACTGGTGCCCGGCTGGGTGAAGATGGCTCAAGGTAGGGTTATCTTCAATGGGGTAGTGTTAGGTTTTATTAAGGGGGGATTGGGTGGGTTTTAGAGTAGGGGTGTATGGGTGGTGGGTTGTAATGTTGGGGGGTATTGTCTTTTTTTTTTACAGGTAAAAGAGCTGATTACTTTGGGGCAATGCCCTGCAAAAAGCCCTTTTAAGGGCTATTTGTAATTTAGTATATGGTAGGGCATTTTATTATTTTGGGGGGCTTTTTTATTTTATTAGGGGGCTTAGATTAGGTGTAATTAGTTTAAACTTCTTGTAATATTTTTTTATTTTCTGTAATTTAGTGTTTGTTTTTTTTGTAATATAGTTTATTTAATTTAATTTAATTGTATTTTATTTTAGCTAATTGTAGTTAATTAATTTAATTTATTTATTGATAGTGTAGTGTTAGGTGTATTTGTAACTTAGGTTAGGGTTTATTTTACAGGTAATTTTGTAATTATTTTAACTAGGTAGCTATTAAATAGTTAATACCTATTTAATAGCTATTGTACCTAGTTAAAATAAATACAAAGTTGCCTGTAAAATAAAAATAAATCCTAAAATAGCTACAATGTAATTATTAATTATATTGTAGCTATCTTAGGCCTAGATTTGGAGTTTGGCGGTAGATGGGCTGTTAACGCTACGCAGGCTTTTTTCTGGCCGCACCATAAAATTAACTCTGGTATCGAGAGTTCAAAAAAATGCTGCGTTAGGCTCCAAAAAAGGAGCGTAGAGCATTTTTACCGCAAATGCAACTCTCAATACCAGAGTTGCTTACGGACGCGGCCAGCCTCAAAAACGTGCTCGTGCACGATTCTCCCATAGGAAACAATGGGGCTGTTTGAGCTGAAAAAAAACCTAACACCTGCAAAAAAGCAGCGTTCAGCTCCTAACGCAGCCCCATTGTTTCCTATGGGGAAACACTTCCTAAGTCTGCACCTAACACCCTAACATATACCCCGAGTCTAAACACCCCTACCCTTACACTTATTAAGCCCTAATCTGCCGCCCCCGCTATCGCTGACCCCTGCATTATATTATTAACCCCTAATCTGCCGCTCCGTAAACCGCCGCAACTTACATTATCCCTATGTACCCCTAATCTGCTGCCCCTAACACCGCCGACCCTATATTATATTTATTAACCCCTAACCTGCCCCCCACAACGTCGCCGCCAGCTACCTACAATAATTAACCCCTAATCTGCCGACCGCAAAGCGCCGCCACCTACGTTATCCTTATGAACCCCTAATCTGCTGCCCCTAACACCGCCGACCCCTATATTATATTTATTAACCCCTAATCTGCCCCCCTCAACGTCGCCGACACCTGCCTACACTTATTAACCCCTAATCTGCCGAGCGGACCTGAGCGCTACTATAATAAAGTTATTAACCCCTAATCCGCCTCACTAACCCTATCATAAATAGTATTAACCCCTAATCTGCCCTCCCTAACATCGCCGACACCTAACTTCAATTATTAACCCCTAATCTGACGACCGGAGCTCATCGCTACTATAATAAATGTATTAACCCCTAAAGCTAAGTCTAACCCTAACACTAACACCCCCCTAAATTAAATATAATTTAAATCTAACGAAATTAATTATCTCTTATTAAATAAATTATTCCTATTTAAAGCTAAATACTTACCTGTAAAATAAACCCTAATATAGCTACAATATAAATTATAATTATATTGTAGCTATTTTAGGATTAATATTTATTTTACAGGCAACTTTGTATTTATTTTAACCAGGTACAATAGCTATTAAATAGTTAAGAACTATTTAATAGTTACCTAGTTAAAATAATAACAAAATTACCTGTAAAATAAGTCCTAACCTAAGTTATAATTAAACCTAACACTACCCTATCAATAAATTAATTAAATAAAATACCTACAATTACCTAAAATAAAACCTAACACTACACTATCAATAAATAAATTAAATACAATTTCTACAAATAACTACAATTACATAAACTAACTAAAGTACAAAAAATAAAAAAGAACTAAGTTACAAAAAATAAAAAAATATTTACAAACATAAGAAAAATATTACAACAATTTTAAACTAATTACACCTACTCTAAGCCCCCTAATAAAATAACAAAGACCCCCAAAATAAAAAAATTCCCTACCCTATTCTAAATTAATAAATTTAAAAGCTCTTTTACCTTACCAGCCCTGAACAGGGCCCTTTGCGGGGCATGCCCCAAGAAAATCAGCTCTTTTGCCTGTAAAAAAAAACATACAATACCCCCCCCCAACATTACAACCCACCACCCACATACCCCTAATCTAACCCAAACCCCCCTTAAATAAACCTAACACTAAGCCCCTGAAGATCTTCCTACCTTGTCTTCACCTCAACAGGTATCACCGATCCGTCCTGGCATCCGGTGCTGAAGAGGTCCAGAAGAGGCTCCAAAGTCTTCCTCCTATCCGGCAAGAAGAGGACATCCGGACCGGCAAACATCTTCATCCAAGCTGCATCTTCGATCTTCTTCCATCCGGTGCGGAGCGGGTCCATGTTGAAGAATCCGACGCGGATCCATCCTCTTCTTCCGGCGTCTCCCGATGAATGACGGTTCCTTTAAGGGACGTCATCCAAGATGGCGTCCCTCGAATTCCGATTGGCTGATAGGATTCTATCAGCCAATCGGAATTAAGGTAGGAATATTCTGATTGGCTGATGGAATCAGCCAATCAGAATCAAGTTCAATCCGATTGGCTGATCCAATCAGCCAATCAGATTGAGCTCGCATTCTATTGGCTGATCGGAACAGCCAATAGAATGCAAGCTCAATCTGATTGGCTGATCGGAACAGCCAATAGAATGCAAGCTCAATCTGATTGGCTGATTGGATCAGCCAATCGGATTGAACTTGATTCTGATTGGCTGATTCCATCAGCCAATCAGAATATTCCTACCTTAATTCCGATTGGCTGATAGAATCCTATCAGCCAATCGGAATTCGAGGGACGCCATCTTGGATGACGTCCCTTAAAGGAACCGTCATTCGTCGGGAAACGCCGGAAGAAGAGGATGGATCCGCGTCGGATGCTTCAACATGGACCCGCTCCGCACCGGATGGAAGAAGATCGAAGATGCAGCTTGGATGAAGATGTTTGCCGGTCCGGATGTCCTCTTCTTGCCGGATAGGAGGAAGACTTTGGAGCCTCTTCTGGACCTCTTCAGCACCGGATGCCAGGACGGATCGGTGATACCTGTTGAGGTGAAGACAAGGTAGGAAGATCTTCAGGGGCTTAGTGTTAGGTTTATTTAAGGGGGGTTTGGGTTAGATTAGGGGTATGTGGGTGGTGGGTTGCAATGTTAGGGGGGGGGTATTGTATGTTTTTTTTTACAGGCAAAAACATAATTTATGTAAGAACTTACCTGATAAATTCATTTCTTTCATATTAGCAAGAGTCCATGAGCTAGTGACGTATGGGATATACATTCCTACCAGGAGGGGCAAAGTTTCCCAAACCTCAAAATGCCTATAAATACACCCCTCACCACACCCACAATTCAGTTTAATGAATAGCCAAGAAGTGGGGTGATAAAAAAGTGCGAAAGCATATAAAATAAGGAATTGGAATAATTGTGCTTTATACAAAATCATAACCACCACAAAAAAAGGGCGGGCCTCATGGACTCTTGCTAATATGAAAGAAATGAATTTATCAGGTAAGTTCTTACATAAATTATGTTTTCTTTCATGTAATTAGCAAGAGTCCATGAGCTAGTGACGTATGGGATAATGATTACCCAAGATGTGGATCTTTCCACACAAGAGTCACTAGAGAGGGAGGGATAAAATAAAGACAGCCAATTCCTGCTGAAAATAATCCACACCCAAAATAAAGTTTAACGAAAAACATAAGCAGAAGATTCAAACTGAAACCGCTGCCTGAAGTACTTTTCTACCAAAAACTGCTTCAGAAGAAGAAAATACATCAAAATGGTAGAATTTAGTAAAAGTATGCAAAGAGGACCAAGTTGCTGCTTTGCAAATCTGATCAACCGAAGCTTCATTCCTAAACGCCCAGGAAGTAGAAACTGACCTAGTAGAATGAGCTGTAATTCTCTGAGGCGGAGTTTTACCCGACTCAACATAGGCAAGATGAATTAAAGATTTCAACCAAGATGCCAAAGAAATGGCAGAAGCTTTCTGGCCTTTTCTAGAACCGGAAAAGATAACAAATAGACTAGAAGTCTTTCTGAAAGATTTAGTAGCTTCAACATAATATTTCAAAACTCTAACAACATCCAAAGAATGCAACGATTTCTCCTTAGAATTCTTAGGATTAGGACATAATGAAGGAACCACAATTTCTCTACTAATGTTGTTGGAATTCACAACTTTAGGTAAAAATTCAAAAGAAGTTCGCAACACCGCCTTATCCTGATGAAAAATCAGAAAAGGAGACTCACAAGAAAGAGCAGATAATTCAGAAACTCTTCTGGCAGAAGAGATGGCCAAAAGGAACAAAACTTTCCAAGAAAGTAATTTAATGTCCAATGAATGCATAGGTTCAAACGGAGGAGCTTGAAGAGCCCCCAGAACCAAATTCAAACTCCAAGGAGGAGAAATTGACTTAATGACAGGTTTTATACGAACCAAAGCTTGTACAAAACAATGAATATCAGGAAGAATAGCAATCTTTCTGTGAAAAAGAACAGAAAGAGCAGAGATTTGTCCTTTCAAGGAACTTGCGGACAAACCTTTATCTAAACCATCCTGAAGAAACTGTAAAATTTTCGGAATTCTGAAAGAATGCCAAGAAAAATGATGAGAAATACACCAATAAATATAAGTCTTCCAGACTCTATAATATATCTCTCTAGATACAGATTTACGAGCCTGTAACATAGTATTAATCACAGCGTCAGAGAAACCTCTTTGACGAAGAATCAAGCGTTCAATTTCCATACCTTTAAATTTAAGGATTTCAGATCCTGATGGAAAAAAGGACCTTGTGACAGAAGGTCTTGTCTTAACGGAAGAGTCCACGGTTGGCAAGAGGCCATCCGGACAAGATCCGCATACCAAAACCTGTGAGGCCATGCCGGAGCTACCAGCAGAACAAACGAGCATTCCTTCAGAATCTTGGAGATTACTCTTGGAAGAAGAACTAGGGGCGGAAAGATATAGGCAGGATGATACTTCCAAGGAAGTGATAATGCATCCACTGCCTCCGCCTGAGGATCCCGGGATCTGGACAGATACCTGGGAAGTTTCTTGTTTAGATGGGACGCCATCAAATCTATTTCTGGAAGTTCCCACATTTGAACGATCTGAAGAAATACCTCTGGGTGAAGAGACCATTCGCCCGGATGCAACGTTTGGCGACTGAGATAATCCGCTTCCCAATTGTCTACACCTGGGATATGAACCGCAGAGATTAGACAGGAGCTGGATTCCGCCCAAACCAAAATTCGAGATACTTCTTTCATAGCCAGAGGACTGTGAGTTCCTCCTTGATGATTGATGTATGCCACAGTTGTGATATTGTATGTCTGAAAACAAATGAACGATTCTCTCTTCAGAAGAGGCCAAAACTGAAGAGCTCTGAAAATTGCACGGAGTTCCAAAATATTGATCGGTTATCTCACCTCCTGAGATTCCCAAACTCCTTGTGCCGTCAGAGATCCCCAACCTGTGAGACTTGCATCTGTTGAAATTACAGTCCAGGTCGGAAGCACAAAAGAAGCCCCCTGAATTAAACGATGGTGATCTGTCCACCACGTTAGAGAGTGTCGAACAATCGGTTTTAAAGATATTAATTGATATATCTTTGTGTTATCCTTGCACCATTGATTCAGCATACAAAGCTGAAGAGGTCGCATGTGAAAACGAGCAAAGGGGATCGCGTCCGATGCAGCAGTCATAAGACCTAGAATTTCCATGCATAAGGCTACCGAAGGGAATGATTGTGACTGAAGGTTTCAACAAGCTGCCATCAGTTTTAGACGCCTCTTGTCTGTTAAAGACAGAGTCATGGACACTGAATCTATTTGGAAACCCAGAAAGGTTACCCTTGTCTGAGGAATCAATGAACTTTTTGGTAAATTGATCCTCCAACCATGATCTTGAAGAAACAACACAAGTCGATTCGTATGAAATTCTGCTAAATGTAAAGACTGAGCAAGTACCAAGATATCGTCCAAATAAGGAAATACCACAATACCCTGTTCTCTGATTACAGACAGAAGGGCACCGAGAACCTTTGTAAAAATTCTTGGAGCTGTAGCAAGGCCAAACGGCAGAGCCACAAACTGGTAATGCTTGTCCAGAAAAGAGAATCTCAGGAACCGATAATGATCCGGATGAATCGGAATATGCAGATATGCATCCTGTAAATCTATTGTGGACATATAATTCCCTTGCTGAACAAAAGGCAAAATAGTCCTTACAGTTACCATCTTGAACGTTGGTATCCTTACATAACGATTCAATATTTTTAGATCCAGAACTGGTCTGAAGGAATTCTCCTTCTTTGGTACAATGAAGAGATTTGAATAAAACCCCATCCCCTGTTCCTGAACTGGAACTGGCATAATTACTCCAGTCAACTCTAGATCTGAAACACAATTCAGAAATGCTTGAGCTTTTACTGGATTTACTGGGACACGGGAAAGAAAAATTCTCTTTGCAGGAGGTCTCATCTTGAAACCAATTCTGTACCCTTCTGAAACAATGTTCTGAATCCAAAGATTGTGAACAGAATTGATCCAAATTTCTTTGAAAAAACGTAACCTGCCCCCTACCAGCTGAGCTGGAATGAGGGCCGCACCTTCATGTGGACTTAGAAGCAGGCTTTGCCTTTCTGGCTGGCTTGGATTTATTCCAGATTGGAGATGGTTTCCAAACTGAAACTGCTCCTGAGGATGAAGGATCAGGTTTTTGTTCTTTGTTGAAACGAAAGGAACGAAAACGATTATTAGCTCTGTTTTTACCCTTAGATTTTTTATCCTGTGGTAAAAAAGTTCCTTTCCCACCAGTAACAGTTGAAATAATAGAATCCAACTGAGAACCAAATAATTTGTTACCCTGGAAAGAAATGGAAAGTAGAGTTGATTTAGAAGCCATATCAGCATTCCAAGTCTTAAGCCATAAAGCTCTTCTAGCTAAAATAGCTAGAGACATAAACCTGACATCAACTCTGATAATATCAAAGATGGCATCACAGATAAAATTATTAGCATGCTGAAGAAGAATAATAATATCATGAGAATCATGATGTGTTACTTGTTGCGCTAAGGTTTCCAACCAAAAAGTTGAAGCTGCAGCAACATCAGCCAAAGATATAGCAGGTCTAAGAAGATTACCTGAACACAGATAAGCTTTTCTTAGAAAGGACTCAATTTTCCTATCTAAAGGATCCTTAAACGAAGTACCATCTGACGTAGGAATAGTAGTACGTTTAGCAAGGGTAGAAATAGCCCCATCAACTTTAGGGATTTTGTCCCAAAATTCTAATCTGTCAGACGGCACAGGATATAATTGCTTAAAACGTTTAGAGGGAGTAAATGAATTACCCAATTTATCCCATTCTTTGGAAATTACTGCAGAAATAGCATTAGGAACAGGAAAAACTTCTGGAATAACCACAGGAGATTTAAATACCTTATCCAAACGTTTAGAATTAGTATCAAGAGGACCAGAATCCTCTATTTCTAAAGCAATTAGAACTTCTTTAAGTAAAGAACGAATAAATTCCATTTTAAATAAATATGAAGATTTATCAGCATCAACCTCTGAGACAGAATCCTCTGAACCAGAAGAGTTATCAGAATCAGAATGATGATGTTCATTTAAAAATTCATCTGTAGGGAGAGAAGTTTTAAAAGATTTTTTACGTTTACTAGAAGGAGAAATAACAGACATAGCCTTCTTTATGGATTCAGAAACAAAATCTCTTATGTTATCAGGAACATTCTGCACCTTAGATGTTGAAGGAACTGCAACAGGCAATGGTACTTTACTAAAGGAAATATTATCTGCTTTAACAAGTTTGTCATGACAATCAATACAAACAACAGCTGGAGGAATAGCTACCAAAAGTTTACAACAGATACACTTAGCTTTGGTAGATCCAGCACTAGACAGCGATTTTCCTGTAGTATCTTCTGACTCAGATGCAACGTGAGACATCTTGCAATATGTAAGAGAAAAAACAACAACATATAAAGCAAAATTGATCAAATTCCTTAAAATGACAGTTTCAGGAATGGGAAAAAATGCCAAAAAAAAACAAGCTTCTAGCAACCAGAAGCAATGAAAAATGAGACTTAAATAATGTGGAGACAAAAGCGACGCCCATATTTTTTAGCGCCAAATAAGACGCCCACATTATTTGGCGCCTAAATGCTTTTTGGTGCCAAAATGACGCCACATCCGGAACGCCGACATTTTTGGCGCAAAATAACGTCAAAAAATGACGCAACTTCCGGCGACACGTATGACGCCGGAAACGGAAAAGAATTTTTGCGCCAAAAAAGTCAGCGCCAAGAATGACGCAATAAAATGAAGCATTTTCAGCCCCCGCGAGCCTAACAGCCCACAGGGAAAAAAGTCAAATTTTTGAAGGTAAGAAAAAATGATTAAATCAAATGCATTATCCCAAATATGAAACTGACTGTCTGAAAATAAGGAAAGTTGAACAAAGCAAGTCAAGGCAAATAAATGTTTGAATACATATATTTAGAACTTTATAAACAAAGTGCCCAACCATAGCTTAGAGTGTCACAGAAAATAAGATTTACTTACCCCAGGACACTCATCTACATGTTTGTAGAAAGCCAAACCAGTACTGAAACGAGAATCAGCAGAGGTAATGGTATATATAAGAGTATATCGTCGATCTGAAAAGGGAGGTAAGAGATGAATCTCTACGACCGATAACAGAGAACCTATGAAATAGACCCCGTAGAAGGAGATCACTGCATTCAAATAGGCAATACTCTCCTCACATCCCTCTGACATTCACTGCACGCTGAGAGGAAAACCGGGCTCCAACTTGCTGCGGAGCGCATATCAACGTAGAATCTAGCACAAACTTACTTCACCACCTCCATCGGAGGCAAAGTTTGTAAAACTGAATTGTGGGTGTGGTGAGGGGTGTATTTATAGGCATTTTGAGGTTTGGGAAACTTTGCCCCTCCTGGTAGGAATGTATATCCCATACGTCACTAGCTCATGGACTCTTGCTAATTACATGAAAGAAAGAGCTGATTTTCTTGGGGCATGCCCCGCAAAGGGCCCTGTTCAGGGCTGGTAAGGTAAAAGAGCTTTTAACTTTATTAATTTAGAATAGGGTAGGGATTTTTTTTATTTTGGGGGTCTTTGTTATTTTATTAGGGGGCTTAGAGTAGGTGTAATTAGTTTAAAATTGTTGTAATATTTTTCTTATGTTTGTAAATATTTTTTTATTTTTTGTAACTTAGTTCTTTTTTATTTTTTGTACTTTAGTTAGTTTATGTAATTGTAGTTATTTGTAGAAATTGTATTTAATTTATTTATTGATAGTGTAGTGTTAGGTTTTATTGTAGGTAATTGTAGGTATTTTATTTAATTAATTTATTGATAGGGTAGTGTTAGGTTTAATTAGAACTTAGGTTAGGACTTATTTTACAGGTAATTTTGTTATTATTTTAACTAGGTAACTATTAAATAGTTCTTAACTATTTAATAGCTATTGTACCTGGTTAAAATAAATACAAAGTTGCCTGTAAAATAAATATTAATCCTAAAATAGCTACAATGTAATTATAATTTATATTGTAGCTATATTAGGATTTATTTTACAGGTAAGTATTTAGCTTTAAATAGGAATAATTTATTTAATAAGAGATAATTAATTTCGTTAGATTTAAATTATATTTAACTTAGGGGGGTGTTAGTGTTAGGGGTTAATACATTTATTAGAATAGCGGCGAGATTTGGTCGTCAGATTAGGGGTTAATAATTGAAGTTAGGTGTCGGCGATGTTAGGGAGGGCAGATTAGGGGTTAATACTATTTATGATAGGGTTAGTGAGGCGGATTAGGGGTTAATAACTTTATTATAGTAGCGCTCAGGTCCGCTCGGCAGATTAGGGGTTAATAAGTGTAGGCAGGTGTCGGCGACGTTGAGGGGGGCAGATTAGGGGTTAATAAATATAATATAGGGGTCGGCGGTGTTAGGGGCAGCAGATTAGGGGTACATAAGGATAACGTAGGTGGCGGCGCTTTGCGGTCGGCAGATTAGGGGTTAATTATTGTAGGTAGCTGGCGGCGACGTTGTGGGGGGCAGGTTAGGGGTTAATAAATATAATACAGGGGTCGGCGGTGTTAGGGGCAGCAGATTAGGGGTACATAAGTATAACGTAGGTGGCGGTCGGCAGATTAGGGGTTAAAAAATTAAATCGAGTTGCGGCGATGTGGGGGGACCTCAGTTTAGGGGTACATAGGTAGTTTATAGGTGTTAGTGTACTTTAGAGTACAGTAGTTAAGAGCTTTATAAACCGGCGTTAGCCCAGAAAGCTCTTAACTCCTGCTTTTTTCCTGCGGCTGGAGTTTTGTCGTTAGAGCTCTAACGCTCACTTCAGAAACGACTCTAAATACCGGAGTTAGAAAAATCCCATTGAAAAGATAGGATACGCAAATGGCGTAGGGGGATCTGCGGTATGGAAAAGTCGCGGCTGAAAAGTGAGCGTTAGACCCTATTTTGAGTGACTCCAAATACCGGCGGTAGCCTAAAACCAGCGTTAGGAGCCTCTAACGCTGTTTTTCACGGCTACCGCCAAACTCTAAATCTAGGCCTTAGGGTTTATTTTATAGGTAAGTATTTAGTTTTAAATAGGAATAATTTAGTTAATAAATAGTAATATTATTTAGATTTATTTAAATAATAATTAAGTTAGGGGGGTGTTAGGGTTAGACTTAGGTTTAGGGGTTAATAAATTTAATATAGTGGCGGCGACGTTGGGGGCGGGAGATTAGGGGTTAATAAATTTAATGTAGGTGGCGGTCAGATTAGAGGTTAATAAATTTAATGTAGGTGGCGGCGGTGTAGGGGGGTCAGATTAGGGGTTAATAAATTTAATGTAGGTGGCGGCGGTGTAGTGGGGTCAGATTAGGGGTTAATAAATTTAATGTAGGTGGTGGCGGTGTTGGGGGGTCAGATTAGGGGTTAATAAATTTAATGTAGGTGGCGGCGGGGTCCGGGAGTGGCGGTTTAGGGGTTAAACACTTTATTTAGGTGCGGCGGTTTAGGGGTTAATACACTTTATTAGGTATTGTGGTGGGGGATTGCGGTTGACAGGTAGATAGACATTGCGCATGCGTTAGGTTTTTTTTGGAAGGCATTTTAGGGAGTTACGGTGCTCCCATACTCAACGCAAGGCCTGCTACGGCTGCATTTTATGGCGAGGTGAAAATGGAGTAAGATTTCTCCATTTTCGCCACGTAAGGCCTTGCGCTGGATATTGTATACTGACTTACGACGCGGTCCCATGTTAGCCTATGGGAGTAAAAATTGCGGGCGACGGGTGAAATATACAGGCGTAAGTTGTATGCTACGCTGTATATGTGATACCAAACCCGCGCAAAGACCGGCGTCGCCGGATTTTGTGGGCGACGCTGCATATCGGATCGGGCCTTTTATAAGTGAGGCATTGAGAAAAGAATTGAACAAGAATTGAACAAGAATTGAACAAGAATTGGACAAGGGGCAAGACACAAGGCAAGTTGTTTTGTAACATGTTTTATGTATCTTATTGTTTCCTTATGCAATTGCTGCTGTAATACTGTCTCTTATGTGTTTAATTGGTTCACACTTTTGTAAAAATGCTCAATATCTTCATATTCCTTTTTGTTACCTTTTGTCTCTATAACAAACTACATTTTTCAATTACTCCTTCTCCCTCTCCACCTGCACTGTTCATTAGTCCATCTCTCTTAAACTCACCTTACTTTTGTACTCATGAACTTTACCTATTCCTAAACACTCTCTCTCCCCCTGCAGCTCGTCTCAAAAACAGTCTTTGCAGCTTATCTCATGTCCCTCTCCCTCTTGCTTTTACTAACTGCTGGTGACATCTCCCCTAATCCTGGTCCCCAACAACTTCCTAGCTGTGCACATCCATGTGTACCATATTCCATAGACTCAGAAAACAAAACTCTGGCAACCTTACTCACATTCCTCTTGCATCTAAAGCCACTACCACTTTCACTTGTGCACTCTGGAACTCTCACTCTATTTGCAACAAGCTCACTTTCATACATGACCTCTTATCTCCGGCTCCTTAAACCTCTCCCTCCTTCTACCTCCTCACAGCAAACTTCACAGAAGCATTATGTCATTAGATCAGAAACAGCTTGCTAATTCCCTCGAACCTCTCCTCTCATCTTTCTCCTCCTTTTCCTGCCCTGACCAATCTATCTGCCACTATAATTCCACCCTTACATCCGTATTTGACAATCTGGCTCCTCTTACCATAGCTCAGAAATCACACACTCATCCTCAGCCCTGGCATACTCCTCTGACACAGTACCTATGCAGATGTTCCCGTACTGCTGAGCGGCACTGGAAAAAATCTCGGAGTTCAGCTGATTTTCTTCATTACAAATTCATCTAATATACTGCCCTTAATCTGTGTAAGCAACATTACTTCTCTACTCTTAACTCTACTCTTTCTTCAAACCCAAAACGTCTGTTCTCCATTTTCAATACTCTTCTCCGAGTACTCCATACTCTATTGTATGGAAGAAGGACAGTGTCAGTGCTCTTGGCTTGTTACCTACTTTTTATTTTTCTTTAACAATTCCAGCAAAATGGTTAAGGACTACATTACTGTTGTGCTTGTGGTCCATGTTTTATTAAACTGCAGCCCTTTTAGAGAACCCCAATACTAATTTTATAAACCATGGGAATCTAGTCTGGGACTCTTCAAATGTTTTATTTATTTTTAAACATAATATTGACCCCTGGTTGTCTAGTAGGGATGCATAACTCCTCCATGTGTCCCTGGTAATTGGCTGTAAGGCAAATGTGTGCTAAAGTTGCTAAAGGTGGGAGTCTTTTGGGGAGCAGCAGGTTTTTTTAGCACCCACAGCAACACAAAAGTCAAATATACGGCACTGATAAATATATGTTGTATGATGATTTTTTAAGTTGTAGACCAAAATTTACCAAGATTGCGTGTGGACAGGCTCTCAGTTAGAGAAACTCTGCCTGAAATTTGCCATTTGCGATGCTCATTAAATGACAAAAATTCAAAATTTAGCAAGAGCTCTCTTGTGCAATCCCACCTCCCTGCTCTCATGCAACCAATTGCAAGAGAGCAGAGCATGTCAATCACCCCAAACAGGCAAGTGTTGAGTGATTTATCTCACCACCTCTGAGGTGGTAGAGAGAATAAAGAAGCAGTTTTGAATTCTTAAACTATTAGAGATAGAGATAGATACTATATGCAGCAGGGAAGGCCTTGAGAAGTCTGTAGTTTCCAGTTCAGAGAGTTAGAAAACCCATAATTTTCACAGTCAAATGAAAAGAAAAGGGGGAAAAAAAATAATGAAAGTATATTGCAAAGTGGTTTTACTACACATAATTACGTATTTTTTTATTACAATCTCAAGGTGTTCCCTGTCCCTTTAAGACCCACAAAGGGGTGAAAAACATAATTTATGTAAGAACTTACCTGATAAATTCATTTCTTTCATATTAACAAGAGTCCATGAGCTAGTGACGTATGGGATATACATTCCTACCAGGAGGGGCAAAGTTTCCCAAACCTTAAAATGCCTATAAATACACCCCTCACCACACCCACAAATCAGTTTAACGAATAGCCAAGAAGTGGGGTGATAAGAAAAAAAGTGCGAAGCATATAAAATAAGGAATTGGAATAATTGTGCTTTATACAAAAAAATCATAACCACCACAAAAAAGGGTGGGCCTCATGGACTCTTGTTAATATGAAAGAAATGAATTTATCAGGTAAGTTCTTACATAAATTATGTTTTCTTTCATGTAATTAACAAGAGTCCATGAGCTAGTGACGTATGGGATAATGACTACCCAAGATGTGGATCTTTCCACACAAGAGTCACTAGAGAGGGAGGGATAAAATAAAGACAGCCAATTCCTGCTGAAAATAATGCACACCCAAAATAAAGTTTAACAAAAAACATAAGCAGAAGATTCAAACTGAAACCGCTGCCTGAAGAACTTTTCTACCAAAAACTGCTTCAGAAGAAGAAAATACATCAAAATGGTAGAATTTAGTAAAAGTATGCAAAGAGGACCAAGTTGCTGCTTTGCAGATCTGGTCAACCGAAGCTTCATTCCTAAACGCCCAGGAAGTAGATACTGACCTAGTAGAATGAGCTGTAATTCTTTGAGGCGGAATTTTACCCGACTCAACATAGGCAAGATGAATTAAAGATTTCAACCAAGATGCCAAAGAAATGGCAGAAGCTTTCTGGCCTTGCCTAGAACCGGAAAAGATAACAAATAGACTAGAAGTCTTACGGAAAGATTTCGTAGCTTCAACATAATATTTCAAAGCTCTAACAACATCCAAAGAATGCAATGATTTCTCCTTAGAATTCTTAGGATTAGGACATAATGAAGGAACCACAATTTCTCTACTAATGTTGTTGGAATTCACAACTTTAGGTAAAAATTCAAAAGAAGTTCGCAACACCGCCTTATCCTGATGAAAAATCAGAAAAGGAGACTCACACGAAAGAGCAGATAATTCAGAAACTCTTCTAGCAGAAGAGATGGCCAAAAGGAACAAAACTTTCCAAGAAAGTAATTTAATGTCCAATGAATGCATAGGTTCAAACGGAGGAGCTTGAAGAGCTCCCAAAACCAAATTCAAACTCCATGGAGGAGAAATTGACTTAATGACAGGTTTTATACGAACCAAAGCTTGTACAAAACAATGAATATCAGGAAGAATAGCAATCTTTCTGTGAAAAAGAACAGAAAGAGCGGAGATTTGTCCTTTCAAAGAACTCGCGGACAAACCCTTATCTAAACCATCCTGAAGAAACTGTAAAATTCTCGGTATTCTAAAAGAATGCCAAGAAAAATGATGAGAAAGACACCAAGAAATATAAGTCTTCCAGACTCTATAATATATCTCTCGAGATACAGATTTACGAGCCTGTAACATAGTATTAATCACGGAGTCAGAGAAACCTCTATGACCAAGAATCAAGCGTTCAATCTCCATACCTTTAAATTTAAGGATTTCAGATCCGGATGGAAAAAAGGACCTTGAGACAGAAGGTCTGGTCTTAACGGAAGAGTCCATGGTTGGCAAGATGCCATCCGGACAAGATCCGCATACCAAAACCTGTGAGGCCATGCCGGAGCTATTAGCAGAACAAACGAGCATTCCCTCAGAATCTTGGAGATTACTCTTGGAAGAAGAACTAGAGGCGGAAAGATATAGGCAGGATGATACTTCCAAGGAAGTGATAATGCATCCACTGCCTCCGCCTGAGGATCCCGGGATCTGGACAGATACCTGGGAAGTTTCTTGTTTAGATGAGAGGCCATCAGATCTATCTCTGGGGGCCCCCACATTTGAACAATCTGAAGAAATACCTCTGGGTGAAGAGACCATTCGCCCGGATGCAACGTTTGGCGACTGAGATAATCCGCTTCCCAATTGTCTACACCTGGGATATGAACCGCAGAGATTAGACAGGAGCTGGATTCCGCCCAAACCAAAATTCGAGATACTTCTTTCATAGCCAGAGGACTGTGAGTCCCTCCTTGATGATTGATGTATGCCACAGTTGTGACATTGTCTGTCTGAAAACAAATGAACGATTCTCTCTTCAGAAGAGGCCAAAACTGAAGAACTCTGAAAACTGCACGGAGTTCCAAGATATTGATCGGTAATCTCACCTCCTGAGATTCCCAAACTCCTTGTGCCGTCAGAGATCCCCACACAGCTCCCCAACCTGTGAGACTTGCATCTGTTGAAATTACAGTCCAGGTCGGAAGAACAAAAGAAGCCCCCTGAATTAAACGATGGTGATCTGTCCACCACGTTAGAGAGTGCCGAACAATCGGTTTTAAAGATATTAATTGATATATCTTCGTGTAATCCCTGCACCATTGGTTCAGCATACAGAGCTGAAGAGGTCGCATGTGAAAACGAGCAAAGGGGATCGCGTCCGATGCAGCAGTCATAAGACCTAGAATTTCCATGCATAAGGCTACCGAAGGGAATGATTGAGACTGAAGGTTTCGACAGGCTGTAATCAATTTTAGACGTCTCTTGTCTGTTAAAGACAAAGTCATGGACACTGAATCTATCTGGAAACCCAGAAAGGTTACCCTTGTTTGAGGAATCAAAGAACTTTTTGGTAAATTGATCCTCCAACCATGATCTTGAAGAAACAACACAAGTCGATTCGTATGAGACTCTGCTAAATGTAAAGACGGAGCAAGTACCAAGATATCGTCCAAATAAGGAAATACCACAATACCCTGTTCTCTGATTACAGACAGAAGGGCACCGAGAATCTTTGTGAAAATTCTTGGAGCTGTAGCAAGGCCAAACGGTAGAGCCACAAATTGGTAATGCTTGTCTAGAAAAGAGAATCTCAGGAACTGATAATGATCTGGATGAATCGGAATATGCAGATATGCATCCTGTAAATCTATTGTGGACATATAATTCCCTTGCTGAACAAAAGGCAATATAGTCCTTACAGTTACCATCTTGAACGTTGGTATCCTTACATAACGATTCAATAATTTTAGATCCAGAACTGGTCTGAAGGAATTCTCCTTCTTTGGTACAATGAAGAGATTTGAATAAAACCCCATCCCCTGTTCCGGAACTGGAACTGACATAATTACTCCAGCCAACTCTAGATCTGAAACACAATTCAGAAATGCTTGAGCTTTCACTGGATTTACTGGGACATGGGAAAGAAAAAATCTCTTTGCAGGAGGTCTCATCTTGAAACCAATTCTGTACCCTTCTGAAACAATGTTCTGAATCCAAAGATTGTGAACAGATTTGATCCAAATTTCTTTGAAAAAACGTAACCTGCCCCCTACCAGCTGAACTGGAATGAGGGCCGTACCTTCATGTGAACTTAGAAGCAGGCTTTGCCTTTCTAGCAGGCTTGGATTTATTCCAGACTGGAGATGGTTTCCAAACTGAAACTGCTCCTGAGGACGAAGGATCAGGCTTTTGTTCTTTGTTGAAACGAAAGGAACGAAAACGATTGTTAGCCCTGTTTTTACCTTTAGACTTTTTATCCTGTGGTAAAAAAGTTCCTTTCCCACCAGTAACAGTTGAAATAATAGAATCCAACTGAGAACCAAATAATTTGTTTCCCTGGAAAGAAATGGAAAGTAGAGTTGATTTAGAAGCCATATCAGCATTCCAAGTCTTAAGCCATAAAGCTCTTCTGGCTAAGATAGCCAGAGACATAAATCTAACATCAACTCTAATAATATCAAAAATGGCATCACAGATGAAATTATTAGCATGCTGAAGAAGAATAATAATATCATGAGAATCACGATTTGTTACTTGTTGCGCTAGAGTTTCCAACCAAAAAGTTGAAGCTGCAGCAACATCAGCCAATGATATAGCAGGTCTAAGAAGATTACCTGAACATAGATAAGCTTTTCTTAGAAAAGATTCAATTTTTCTATCTAAAGGATCCTTAAACGAGGTACCATCTGATGTAGGAATGGTAGTACGTTTAGCAAGGGTAGAAATAGCCCCATCAACTTTAGGGATTTTGTCCCAAAATTCTAATCTGTCAGGCGGAACAGGATATAATTGCTTAAAACGTTTAGAAGGAGTAAATGAATTACCCAATCTATCCCATTCCTTAGCAATTACTGCAGAAATAGCATTAGGAACAGGAAAGACTTCTGGAATAACCGCAGGAGCTTTAAAAACCTTATCCAAACGTATAGAATTAGTATCAAGAGGACTAGAATCCTCTATTTCTAAAGCAATTAGTACTTCTTTAAGTAAAGAGCGAATAAATTCCATCTTAAATAAATATGAAGATTTATCAGCATCAATCTCTGAGACAGAATCCTCTGAACCAGAAGAGTCCAAAGAATCAGAATGATGGTGTTCATTTAAAAATTCATCTGTAGAGAGAGAAGATTTAAAAGACTTTTTACGTTTACTAGAAGGAGAAATAACAGACAAAGCCTTCTTTATGGATTCAGAAACAAAATCTCTTATGTTATCAGGAACATTCTGCACCTTAGATGTTGAGGGAACTGCAACAGGCAATGGTACATCACTAAAGGAAATATTATCTGCATTAACAAGTTTGTCATGACATTTAATACAAACAACAGCTGGAGGAATAGCTACCAAAAGTTTACAGCAGATACACTTAGCTTTGGTAGATCCAGCAGGCAGAGGTTTTCCTGTAGTATCTTCTGGCTCAGATGCAACGTGAGACATCTTGCAATATGTAAGAGAAAAAACAACATATAAAGCAAAATAGATCAAATTCCTTATAAGACAGTTTCAGGAATGGGAAAAAAATGCCAAACATCAAGCTTCTAGCAACCAGAAGCAAATGAAAAATGAGACTGAAATAATGTGGAGACAAAAGCGACGCCCATATTTTTTGGCGCCAAATAAGACGCCCACATTATTTGGCGCCTAAATGCTTTTGGCGCCAAAAATGACGCCACATCCGGAACGCCGACATTTTTGGCGCAAAATAACGTCAAAAAAATGACGCAACTTCCGGCGACACGTATGACGCCGGAAACGGAAATGAATTTTTGCGCCAAAAAAGTCCGCGCCAAGAATGACGCAATAAAATGAAGCATTTTCAGCCCCCGCGAGCCTAACAGCCCACAGGGAAAAAAGTCAAATTTTTGAGGTAAGAAAAATAAGATAATTAAAGCATAATCCCAAATATGAAACTGACTGTCTGGAAATAAGGAAAGTTGAACATTCTGAGTCAAGGCAAATAAATGTTTGAATACATATATTTAGAACTTTATAAATAAAGTGCCCAACCATAGCTTAGAGTGTCACAGAAAATAAGACTTACTTACCCCAGGACACTCATCTACATGTTTGTAGAAAGCCAAACCAGTACTGAAACGAGAATCAGTAGAGGAAATGGTAAATATAAGAGTATATCGTCGATCTGAAAAGGGAGGTAAGAGATGAATCTCTACGACCGATAACAGAGAACCTTATGAAATAGACCCCGTAGAAGGAGATCACTGCATTCAATAGGCAATACTCTCCTCACATCCCTCTGACATTCACTGCACGCTGAGAGGAAAACCGGGCTCCAACTTGCTGCGGAGCGCATATCAACGTAGAATCTAGCACAAACTTACTTCACCACCTCCCTTGGAGGCAAAGTTTGTAAAAACTGATTTGTGGGTGTGGTGAGGGGTGTATTTATAGGCATTTTAAGGTTTGGGAAACTTTGCCCCTCCTGGTAGGAATGTATATCCCATACGTCACTAGCTCATGGACTCTTGTTAATTACATGAAAGAAAATAGTAAAAGTCAGCTCAAGAGCAGCAAAATACTTCCACTCCAGAGCAGAACACTGCCAGTGATTGGTGACTACACATATATGCTGCTAATGATTAGTTCAACAGATGTGTTCAGGTTAGGACTGGCAGTACATTGCCATTCCAGGGCTGATTTTAGCCATAGGTTTAGCCCCTTTTGAGTAGTAGTAGTAAAAGAAAATGATCTTATTGCAACTTTTTTTTCAGTGTGACAGAAACACTATTGTCAGAGCTCTCTCTTACAGCAATAGAATACAATATAAATAATTTATTTATTCTCCAGGTCAGACACTATCATTTGCTATAGATGATTTAAATGTAATTCTTTTTAAGTGTTACCAGTTACCTGGTTCTCCATTCGGTCCAGGGGGACCCATCTCGCCAACATCACCCTTTTCACCTAGAAAATATATTTATTAACAGAAAATCACAAAGATATCTAGAACTTAGTATACACTTTTTATATATATTTAATCATTACTTAATTATATTAATATAATCACAATATAATCAATTTATATTTTTTAAATGTGGCTTTACCCTTAAACGAATCTCCTTTATAGCATCAGGTCAGATTGAAAATACAAGTTTAGCTGCTGCAATAAGATACTTTCCCAGGACCTGTGTGAAGTGGCTTTCATTTTAGTAAGTTTTTAAACTTCAAAAGCATTCTGATTCATAAGAAACACTCAAATATTTTACACTGATACCCCTAACCAACAAAATTTGATTTATGTATTTTAAAAGCTTTTC
Organism: Bombina bombina; assembly: GCF_027579735.1. Taxonomy (NCBI): domain Eukaryota; kingdom Metazoa; phylum Chordata; class Amphibia; order Anura; family Bombinatoridae; genus Bombina; species Bombina bombina. Next base: position 186,741,091 of record NC_069502.1, read on the forward strand.
TCTTTTGAAAATCCATTTTGGCCCCTTTTTGATATGGAATATCCTGCTTTTCAAGCTGTTTTCATGCACGGTTAGTTCACATATTACTAAACATATGCAAATAACATTTTATAATATGTAACTAGTACACAGCTAAAACATGATCATCAGGATGTTAATTCACAACTGCATCTTTGAACGTATCTATTGTCACTACATCGTTACACACTATTACTATGATATGCGACTTGCAGGTGATTACGATTTAAATGTAGTGAGATAAGTGTAGTGACATCTGTGATAATGTAGCAAATGTTATATGAGAGGAGCTACAATTAGTTAAGCTATGTAGCACAATCCACACATGGCTGCTTAAAAGGAGTTGCTATATTATTGTTATCTGTGCCTAAAAGAGTAGGACATAAGCAGTTGGGATAATCAAAAAGAAAAGATGGTCCATATTGACTTTACAAACACTACAATAAAAACTACTCATTGCCTGTTCCTATAGCAATAAACTCTAACCCAGCTCCCAAAGACCACAATGAACCATATATATGACCCTATCCTCCACCATAGTTAATCCTATATGTAAACCTGTTTCCTAGCACAATACCTCACTATCACCCAATGGATCCTCCAAATGGTCACTCTTCTGATAGAGATTAATCAGAAGAGTGGACAAGACCAATTAGGGGAGTTTGCAGTGGTGGGTTTTGTGAGGGCGATTTGAACTGGGGAGTCTCACAGAGGGAGGTGCAATGATGAAGTGTCAGGAAGGGGATTTTAACCAGTAGGGGGCATGTGTAGTTTTTTTTTTGTTTAAGTTAAATGGTGCTGCTTGTGGAGGGGAAAGATGAGGAGGGACTGTTGAATGGTAGGGGATTTGTAGTGGAGGACTTGGACACTTATAGGGTTAATTTTGGTAGAGGATAGGATTAAGTATAGGGTTAAACAGCTGCCTGGGAGGCTGGATCAACCATGGATAAGTTTCATCATGGTGGTGGAAAGTTACTGATTCAGGCTCTAATACCTATATGTTATAGTGGACTCTCGTCATCATCTACTTATCTAGATGGTCATAGTGACCAGCCATAAGTACTTGCTAAACTTTGGATGTTTACTCTTAGCGTGCTGTCACTCAAAACATATGGTTCTGTTACATTTTTGTGTAACTGATCCTTTTTCACATTATATGTCTTTTTTTATGCAGCACTTACATTTTATATACTCAGTTGAGATCTATCCCTGCCTAATTTGACATTTTTAAAAAAGATCATTCTAAAATGATGCAAGATTATATAACATTGTTACTTTCACTAATGGAATCAATAAGATGCATTCCAACACATTAGGAAGGCATTATCCATGCTAAATTAACCCCTTAACGACTAGTGTACCCTGTACATTATGTGATCATTAAGGGTTTTTTTAAGCTCAGCTTTGTTGACAGCAGCAAAGCTGCACTAGTACTGAATGCCTCACTTCTAGAGGCATGCAGTTATAGTGCAGTCTTGTTGACACCGGCTACAACCAAGGCACATAAGGGGGTATGTGAAGACCAGCTGACGTAGCCTGTTGTTAAGAGGTTAAAGGCACATTTTCTATATGTAAATTCTGCATTTAAATTTAAACATGTATTGTGAATTATTATGGGCCTTAAAGAAGATGGCATAAAGAAGATGGTATAAATGTAATTGAAACTAACACAACACTATCAGATGTGCATTTACAATAAATGCTCATTGGATGACCGTTACTTCTTACTAATGAACATTTGTATCTGTCAGCCAATGAGCTTTAGTATTAAGTACCTGTCAGCCAATTATCATTAGTATGAATCACCTATCAGCCAATGAGAATTAGTAGGAAGTACACAAATGATACTGCTGTACAGTATTAGCTCCAATTTTCTCAGGCATCTATGACGGACTACGTAAACCAAGACTAAAGTCTGTCTCTTAGATTCTTTTGTTTGTTTAACCAATCAGAAGAAGAAAACTGAATTTGGGTGGTTAACTCTTGAGAAAGCCACAGAATACCATAGAAAAAGAAACCAGAAACCATATGAAGCTTTTACATATCAATCTCCAATTCATTTTTATAGAGACTGGTATTAGTTCCACTGCAAGCTGGGCTCAGAGATATATACCTCGGATGACTTTAAATGAATAAAAATATATATTTACCTTTATATCAAGTTATATAATGAAATAGATAAAACTAAGCATTTGACAGTTACATAAAAGAGAAAAACAGATTTTTCTTCATATTTGAATATTTCCTGCATTTGGTATTTAGATTTTTATGCAACATATTATAAACATTAATTATAAATAAAGTATTAATATTAAGAAAAATGCTTTTGTCATCATAGTAATCATGAGTGCAGTGGAGAATAAAAAAAAATGTAAATGAAATGTTCACAGGCGATACGACTGTTAATAATGGATAAACATATAAATCAAATGTATCTAACAAACAGAAACAGATATGTTTTCCTTTTTATAAATTTCAACAACTGGGTGAAAATGTTTTTTAATTTATAAATAGTTGCTCAATCTTTTCTGCATGGGCTGAAAATAAAAAACAAGTATATAATAATTGTATTTAAAAATAATGGCTCATCCTTTTATTAGAATATTAACATACGCACTGTTATACAATATCCTGCATTTTTAATTACAAATCTTACAAATGAGATTATTTAGGATGTACCTTTAGAACCAATAGGGCCAATCTTCCCATGTCGACCCATGCTTCCTTTAAGTCCTTTTTCACCCAATTCACCTGCAAAATAAATGATCAAATTAACATAAGTTTATGTATTTAATGTTACATTTATGACAAATCTTTAGATCTTTAGTGGCTTGAGCTGCTATAATAGTCAAATAAAATAGGGCTTGACAAATCCTGGAAGTCAGGAAGCCATGGCTCCTAACATTCCATTTGTGTGTCATAACTTTTAAAATTA